>NC_092508.1:16695624-17299086 GCF_047511675.1 Marmota flaviventris
TGCATATATGTGTATGTGTGTATGAGTATATTTCATAATGTGTTTTGCTGTTAGGTATGACAAGCAAAGAGTTCAGAAGATGATGGCTGTTGAAAACATTGCTATACTTACATATCCCAAGGAAATAGTTTATCTTTCCATGGGGGAACTGTTGCAAGCCATCCATGGGCTGTGTGTGGATGGCTGCACATTGCAGCCTATTGAATAGGGGAATCTTGTGTCTGGGAATGACCAGTGGACATTTTCTCTGGTTAACTGCCATGACATTGTGAACCCTATTCAGCTCTGCCCCAGGTTCCACACAGCACCAGAGATGGAGTGACCTATTGTAGCTGCACAGCCCCTCTGAGATGGGTATGACCTGCCAAAAATGACAATCAACCTGCTGACTGCAAGACATCATGAAGGAAGACTCTGCCCTTGAAACCTTATCCCTGCCCTTTGATGTACCCCTTTAAATAAACCACGGGAGCCATTTTCTTCTTGTCTAGGCCCAGCTCCTGTGTGAACTAAAGGTATCAGGCACTCCCACCTAACTCTGACTTTGTTTTTTGTTCTTCACTAATTGTTCTAAACTTTAATTCCTCAGGTGGCTTACACCCTCCTCAGCAGAAAGAAGAACCCCCCTCAATGAGGTGCTGGCTGGCTCTCTCCCCACAGGGAACCAGCCAAGAGAACAAGGCCAAAGAGCAGGCAAAGGATCCTTATTTTAGTTCCTGCAATGAAGGAGAAAGGATGAACAAGCAGGCTTAGGACTGGCCATGGACAACAGCATATACAACAAATATATTTAGAGAGATGCTTAACAAAGTATATAGGAGACCTATAAACCAAAAACTACAAAAAAAAAAATTAAACACTGAAAACCACAAAATATTATGAAGAGAAATTAAAGACCTAAACAAAAATAAGGAAACCATCATATTTATGAATTATGACATATAATATTGTTAAGAGGTCATTTTACATACACATATTAATGTAAAGATTGAGCAAACATATTTCTAAGCAAAGTCACAGCAAATCATTTTATAGAAATTGTTTTATTGATAAAACTTGAAAACGATTTAAAATATAAACAACAGTATAAAGACAACTTTTAAAAAAATTACCTTATTTCCATACTATTTACAAAATTATAGAAATCAAAGAAATTACATATTGATATAAGGATAGATGAATTAATTGAATGAACAGAACAGAGTCCAGAATCAGAGTCACATTTATGTGGCTAATTATTTCTAAACAAGGGTGCCAAAGTAATTCAGTAGGGAAAAGAAAGTTATTTTACAAACAATGCTGGAACAATTTGTTGTCTGTATGGAATAAGTTGTACCCCAACTCCTAATACTTACCCTAAACAATAACTACATTGAAATAATTAATAGAGCTAAATATACCTGAAACAATAAAACTTCTAAAGAAAATACCTATGTTAATTTGGGACTGGGGACTTGTTAGGATACAGAAAATACTACCAAAAATCATAAATAGGGTTTTTAAAAATTTTTGGATTATCAAAGGTCAGCATATGCAGACTATTGACAGTGGGGGAGGTTTTGTAAACATGGCCACAGAGGATACATATGAACTTGGTACTTTCTACTTAATTTTTCTGTGAACAAAAAAGTACTCTAAAAATAAAGTTTATAATTTAAAGAAAGCTACCAGGAAAATAAATATGCAATCCAAAACCTGAGGGAAAAATATAGATGATAAAGAACTCAATTCAAGAATATATAAAAAGTCCTTTGATTCTATAACAAATAGCTCTCAAGAACAGTTCAAAGACTCAAGTAGGCACTGCACACAAAAAAGATATACCAAAGGCCAACAAGCATATGAAAAAAATACAATGAGATATGACTTTCATCAAAACGGCTAAAACTAAAAAGACTGGCAAAAATCTGAAGCAACTAAAACCCCTATACTTTGTTGAAAGTATAAAATGGTACAATGCATTTAGTCAACAGTTTAGTGGGTTTTCTTTGTATCATTATTTGTACTATTTTTTTTCTCTTTCCACGTTTTTGTATTGGCACATTGGGGTTGTACATCATGACTGTTACATATTGGTACATGCACACAATATAACAGTATTTGGATATTATTTGACCAAAATCACTCCCCATTTGGGTGGTTTTTAAAAATAAAGTTAAATACACACCTATCCTATGATTAAGCAATTCTACTTCAAAATATTTATCTAAGAGTAATAAAGACATATTTTCATCCAGAAACTTGTATAAAAATGTTCTTTGGAGCATGAACAAAAGTAGAAAGGACCCACATGTTGACATCATATAGACCTAAAGGCACCTTCCTACAATGTAAACATGGCCACAGAGGATACATATGAACTCGGTACAAATCATGGATTTCTCAAAACTCATTGACCAACACACCTACTGTCTCTATATTTTGTTACAAGTAAAATATATCTCAATAAAAGCATAATGATAAAAAGCATATATTGGAAATCTTAATAAAACAAATGTTTATTATTATAGCCAATTGATAGAACAAACATAGCGATTTACATATTGATTTACATAGTGATTTGCTATTTCAAGCACTCTGCTACTAGTCCCATGGCTGCTATAGTACAACTAACTAATACTAGTAGCAGTGTACCAAACTGGATATGGAAAATAGCTTTTAAACCACTTTGGCTTGGATCTCCCCAAATAAGTCAACAATTTTATGGAACAACATACCATCAAATATGCATGATTTTCCCACTAACGTAGTAGCATGTTTTTAGTAGAGATAATTTTTCCTTTGTTTTTAAAAGTGCCATCTCTTGGACTCAACTTGGTACATTATACAACATTTATATGATAGTTAAACTCCAAAGTCATGGACATGAGAATGGGGAACAATGGGGGAAATTGGTCTTTTCTATTTTTTGACCATTTCATTTATTACAAATTTTGGAGTTCTTCTCACTGAAATTCCAAAGAAAACAAAGTTTTCTTTCTCCTGTCTCAAAGCACACTGTTTATACTTTGATGTAGCATTTATTTTATTCTGCTCTGCTTTATGGCTACTTTATAGCTTATTTTATATCTCCATCAAATAAGTTGCACCTTAAGGGCAAGGACTAGCCCTGTTCATCTTTGTGTCTCTGAGCACACACATAACAACAGGTTTATACAGGATTCGGGGCCACTAAATGTCTGATAAATTGACTTGGTTTCTTTCCAGGAAAAAAAAAATTATATTACATCAGTAACTTTCCTGCATAGCAAAGGCTTCAGCCATCATTTTATATGGCACCAACTCATGTTGGCTTATCAAATAGATCATAAATTTCTATTATTTCCCAACCGCATTCTACTCAAGTTTCACCCTCCCTGATGTCAAAAACAACAACAAAACATGGATAGTCTCTCCTCTCAAAGGAACCACGAAAACTAAAGGAAAGAAGAAACTACCGAGGAACTACTGACTAACTTCTATTAAGAAACAGCTATGTGCCAGATGCACGGTTTGCCATAATCTCTAATTTTCACAGCAAATCTGCTGGTGGTAATTTGGTAATTTGGGCTTTCAGATGCTTAGTCTCCTCAAAACTATAAAACTCATTATAATATATATATATATATATATTGGTCCCAAACCATTTCTAATTCTAAGCCCATATTCTTTCCTCTAAAAGAATGAATGTCACAGAAAGGTACAAATAAAAACCAGTTCCATTGACTGTATTTATACTACCAATCATATGCAGGAAGAAAGTATAGACAAGGAATGCGAGAGAGCTCACTGATTTTTGACAGTTGAAGAAGCCCAGAGGAGAACGGATCCTTATATACCCAATGATCACAATATTGCACCTGTGATCCATGCAAAACAATGTCCAAAAAACTTGTCCACTAATAGGGCACAACTTTTCTTTTTTTCATTGTTATTTAGAACTGCCATTTAATTCCATTTATTTATATCCATTTTCACAGTAACTATGTTGTTAGTGAACAAGGAGATTTCATCAAAGTCATTGGAATTGCATATCAAAAAGTCTGAACTCAATGAAATGATTAAAATAACTCATGAGTCCACATAGAATTAGATTGAATAATAAAAGATGCATTCTATCAATAAAAATCCTAATCCTTGATAATTTTTCCAATGCTATGATAATATTATAATCATTAGCATACACTGGCACATGTAAAAGGATAACAGTATTCAATTTTTGAAAAGTGAACAGGACTATGATGAATTCTCAAGTTAAAAATGTGAAATAAAAGATTTTGAAACAAAACGTGGGTTTAGACTATATGTTAAATGACCATCATTTTTTAAAAATGTCAATATTTTTTAAAAATGTTGATATTGTGGCAATTGCCCAATGTTTAGAGAGAGAGAGAAGAGAGAGAGAGAGAGAAAGAGAGAGAGAAGGAAGGAAGGAAGGAAGGAAGGAAGGAAGGAAGGAAGGAAGGAAGGAAGGAAGGAAGGAAGGAAGGAAGGACAGGTTGGGTATGTAGCTCAGTGGTGGAGCTCTACAAGTTCAATTTCCAGTTAAAAAAAAAAAAAAGGAAGAAGGAGAGGGATAAGAAAAGAAAGGTAGGATAATTTTCTTAAATGTTTGATGGAGTCTAGAAATGAAGCCGTCTGAACCTGGAGTTTACATTTAGGGAAGATTTTAATCTATAGATACAATCTTTAATAGAAAGGAATATAGATTGCACATACACATACGTTTTGATAGTCGGTGCATTTCAGGATTGGTAAATTTCATCTCATTTTTTAATACAGATATAGTATTATTTGTAGCATTTTCTTATTAGCTTTTGAGAGTCTGTGAGATCATTAGACTATCTCCCCCATTACTGATAATGGTAACTTTTTGTTTTCTCTCTTTCTCTCTTTTATTTGTCAGTCTAATGAGCTATTTATTAATTCTACTGATCTTTTAAAAATTTTTCCATCAAATTTTGATATGCTGGGGCTGGGGATGTGGCTCAAGCGGTAGCGCGCTCCCGTGGCATGCGTGCGGCCCGGGTTCGATCCTCAGCACCACATACCAACAGGGATGTTGTGTCCGCCGAGAACTAAAAAATAAATATTAAAAAAAAAATTTCTCTCTCTTTCTCTCTCTCTCTCTCTCTCTCTCTCTCTCTCTCTCTCCCTCCCTCCCTCCCTCCCTCCCTCTCTCATTCTCTCTCTCTTTAAAAAAAGAATTTTTGATGTGCTTTTTTCCTCCATTCTGTTTACTTCCTTTTAGACTTTTTCTTTGACTTTTTCTTTGGATTACTTTGAAGTTTGTGCTTTGGTATAAGAACACTTTAGTAAGTGTTTGGGTTTTTTTTTTTCTAGATATCTTTCTTTTATTGATTCCTATTTTAATTGCATTATGGGTTAAATACATGTGTCCATGATCTCTCTACCCCCTTCGTATCTTTTTCTCTCCTTCCCCGCTCCCTCCTCTTATTCGTTAAGGTTTGTTTTATGGTCTATTTTGGTGAATGTTTCCTGCCACACCAACTAGAGCTGCTACATAAGGGAAATATTCTTTCCTTCTTTTCCCAGAAAATAATTGTTCATTTTTATTTTATAAATGCATAGACTATTTTTGAAAACATGTTAAGCCACCTGAAAACTATTAAATATTGAATGAAAAAAATATTATTAAATCACATTTGATATGGCCACTGATTTCATTTATTTTTACAGTTTATTTAAGAGCAGAAGAACTTTTGTGACTTAACAATTTGTATTCTGCATATATTGCAAACCACTAGGACATGGTGTTTGTTTCTTAACTAAATTCATACATCATTTAAAGTCTCCTTATATGCATCCAATGCCAGTCATTGTTTCTGAAAGGATATCATCCTTATACTCAAGTTTGAAATACTCTGCATCCTATTTCTCTTAGCAGTATATCACCTCTACTGGAAAGAAAAGAAATAATACTGAATCTGGTTTGCCACTTAGCTCATTTCAATTCTTCTTACCATATGTTACAGTTTTGCTGCAAGCCTTATATCTGCTTTCACAGAACTGCAAAGGAATGTAAAAGAAATCCTAAACTTGATCGCTGTCCTCAAACCCAAGTCCTTATTCTTGAGCATCTATTTATAGCTTTATTGGCTACATTCTGAATTACCTTATAGCAAGACACTCACAATTATCTTTTTCCTTCCATTATCACTTCCATTATCACTTCCTTCCATTACAAGGCAATATTATTGATGGAAGGGAATTATATAGACAAGCAGTTACAAACCAAAAACCTTCACCTGTTATTTCAGCACTGTGCTTCTCAGCCATCGTCATCCAAGTGGGCTTCCAGTTGGTACATTTGTTACAGAGCAGGGAAAATTGTCATGAGCAGTGGTGCAATTTCTTCTATATTTTCAGCTCCACTTCCAAAGGAGTCAGCAAATATGGCTTCGACAGGGTTATATCTCATCTCAACATGGGCTCTGACTGCCCTTGTAGCCAGTGCTGAGAGCACAGTTGGTTCAGGGTATTGAGACATCTCTTTCATTTCTGGAAAAAGCAGTATATTCTCTTCTTCAGGAGATATCATTAAATGAGTACATAAATAGTGTGACACTGACTAAATTGTTTACAACTTCAGCTTTATAATCTTCTTGGGATACAGGTAACTGTTTTTTACAACACAGCTATTTCTATGATATTTCTTTTCCTAATGATGGGAAAAGGCTGTCAACAATTCAGAGAAGCCACGGTCTTATCAAAGATTCCTTGATTCCTTAAGGTACAAAGCTGAGACTTGAAAAAATCATCTACGTCACTTGACCATACTTCGCAACCAATTTTTCTCTGTTTGGTTAATTTTTTTAGTAAGTCAAATATATACACATAAATTTTATCACAAATAAACTCATATTGATGTTCCTTTCTTTTGGAGTCTTAATACATTACTTTGAAAACTATATATATAACAAGAGTTGCCAGATTTAGCAAGAAAAACTCCAGGGCATCCAGTAAAATTTGAATTCCAGATAAACTCTGATTCGTCTTTTTAGTAAATGTCTCAAATATTCTATTGACATGTTTATATTAATTTTCACTAGAATTAAAATTGAGCTCTGGTACAGTGAAAAAGATATTGAGGTGCAGGATATAGGAAGGAAAGTTGACAGGAATTTCTTGACCAGAAGGAAATACTTTGGGGGGAGGGAACCACAGATTAAACTCAGGGGAATTCTACCACTGAGCCACACCCGGAGCCCTATTTTGTATTTTATTTAGAGACAGGGTTTCACTGAGTTGCTCAGCTCCTTGCTTTTGCTGAGGCTGTCTTCAAACTCTCAAACCTCCTGCCTTAGCCTCCAGCCACTGGGATTAGAGGTGTGCGCCACCGCGCCCCGCCAGAGGGAACCTTTGATAGAGCTTTTCTACCTGTAGTACTGTCAAGGAAAGGGCAGCTACACCAATACAGCTTGACAAGGGTCACTTCCCTTGTGTCAAGGTGACACAGAATCTGTGACACTGCCTCTGGGGCTCTCTGGGGAAATACTAAGAGCCTCCCTCTGTTCTCAGGTTGATTTAGGCAACTTATTGATTTGAAAGAACTCTGTGATGAAGGAATTTGAGGAAATTTCTTAAGCCTCTTCCCAGAACCGAGGTCTTCAACAGCCAGACAGAGACCCAGGTAAAACACCAGTGAAAACTCCCAGGTCACAGAGGAAAGCGCTAGCTGTCTTATCCAGAGTTCCGTAACTGCTGAATGTGCCTTTGGGGCCATCTGGGTAATAGGGCATTTTAGAAGACTGAGGAAGAAAATGGGAAACATTCAGCACAGACGACTTGGAAATGAGGGGTATGCCTGAAATACGCACCTGGAGACACATAAACGGTGCACATGTCATTCCTGGATACGCAGATCACTAAAGCAGTATATGATGCTTGGTGTCTGCTAATGAACTCATTTGTTCCAAGACGGAAATTGATTAATAAAATCTTAATTTACAAAAGATTGGTTTTTTAATAGAGTCACCTTTCCTGAAAGAGCAGGAAGTTATTACACCTGAAATGGGACATATTCACCTGAATTCATCAAGTTTTTCTTAGATCAAGCTTGACCAGGGCTACAAATAGAACAAGGAGAGTCAAGTCAAGGTGTTCAATGACAAACAGCTACAGTCTTTGCATAAGGTAATGAGGAAAGCAAGGCGTTTGAATGAAAGTAGTGTTAATGTCTTGGTGCTTTTACAAGTGTTATCTCCTTTAACCTGGCAGATCTGTCTCATGCTAAAGCCCATGTTTTCTCTTTGGCACCATGTTATACATTATTCAGCCAGTCATCCACCCACCCATCCATCCATCCATCCATCCATCCATCCATCCATCCACTCATTCATTCATTCCTTTGTTCACTGTACAAAGTAATCTAATTTTTGCCAAGCATGAAACATGCACACACACATTCCTACATATGCATCCGTTTACTTTTATCCCACTTGCTCATAGTAGCCATTTGTTGAAGTGTATCAAAAGCATCTCAGTGACTCAAGGTTACTACTATGACTGTGCCATGAATAGCTACTCTTGTTAGTGGCACAGTTTGGGTAGGGTGTAAAGAATGCTGGCCAATCAAGAATTTCACTGCTCCTAGCTTTACACTTCCAAACAATGTGATTGCTTCTCTGCATATGAGTGTGGCTGTAACTTGCTGTACGAGATACTGACTTGCTCAGCCTCAAGGGCATTTCAAGTGCATAGTACCCAGTTTTATCAATGGCTAATATATTCTGCCACATGGGACCATGTGTTGTATCGATTATAAGGAGAAACAAAATATGGATAAGAGTAATGTATTTTGGCAGCAGATGTCATCATGGCAGCAAAGGAGAGAGAAAATAGCCATTCATTATTATTTTATTTATTCATTTTTATTTTGCCAACCTTTTATCTTACATGCCATATTAGTGTGTTAGATCTGTCAGGAAAAGACCACAAACTTGGTGGTTTAGAAGTCCAAGCTCAAGGTGTTAGCAAGCTCTGTTGATTTCTTCTGAGGGCCGTGAGGAAGAATCTGATCAATCCTTTTCTTCTTGCTTCTGCTGTTCTACTGACCATCATTTAAGTTCTTTGGGCTTCATCTTCACAGTACTGTTCTCCCTGTGTTTGTGTCTGTCATTAAAATTTCCCATTTTATAAGGAAACCAGTTCTATCAGACTAAGGCTCACTCTCCTGGCCTCCTTTTAACTTGCATACCTCTCTCCACAGACCGTCTCTTTCCGTATAGCTAGAGTCTCAGATACTGGATTTTAGGACTTCAACACACAAATTTTGGGAGACACAGTTCAACCCATAATACTTGTGCAGGCTGGCTGGCCTGCAGGAGCGCTTCTGGAGCGAGCACTCAGTGAAGAAGGCCTTCCCGGCTCTGCCTGCCCTCACGTCAGCAGAGTGTGCTGCTTGTTTGGTGATGCCCATCACGAAGCAGCTGGAGCTGCTGTGATGTTTGTGACACTACTGACTACCCCAGCCCTAGTGAAAGGGACGTAGCAAAGCTAATAACAGGACAAGTGCATCAAGCCAGTATGATTTATTCCCATCTGTATTTGGAGGTGACCATTATTCTTAATGCATAAGCAATATGAACTTGCATCCTTGATCCCAGGACTGTGTGAAGGAGATAAAAAACCAGGTTTACACAGGAGAAAGGGAGATTGTCTCTTGGTGTAGAATTTGAGATGGGCTTTGAAAGGAGACACACCTGAGAAATGGGCCTCTGCCATTTTCTAGTTCATATGACCTTGGGAATATTATTTTACTTCTCAGAGGAGATTCATCTATAAGAGGAGACCACCAAATGGCAGCCAATTTGACAACACAGTCCACTTGAAACACTGAGCATGCAATGCTATTCAAGTAATAATCCACGCTCAAGACAGATTTGGCAATCATCCATGCCAGTTTCACTCCTCAAAAGTATCCTTAGTTCCCCCCAACACTGACTGAATCAACCAGCTGATTCTATATGTGCATCAGGCTACAACTACATCACTGTTACCTGTTTCCCTGTTTCTCTGCTCTTTTTATTTTTATTTGTTTGTTTGGTGGTATTGGGGATGGAATTCAGGGGTACTTTATCACTGAACTATATGCTCACTTTTTTTATTTTTTTATTTTGAGACTCACTAAGATCCCAGGCTGCCCTAGAACTTGGAATACTCCTTCCTCAGCCTCCCAAATCACTGGGACTGCAGATGCATGACACCACCCAAGCCTCTTTCCTAGTTATTGGAGGACACATATGCTTAAGCCACAGGAAGAACTCACAAATTATAGGTACTGCATTAATAAGATTGGGAAATGTTTGTAATGACAATGTCACCTTTCCCTTTAAACAAGAGATAAAAGTAATAACAACAGAGCTCTTCAAAGGGACACTGCTCACAGAATAAGCTGTTTGACTTTTTGTTGCACTTGCTGTAAATAGATGCAGCAGAAATTAAAGGAAAAGCCAGTAGAATAAATGGTGCACAAACGAAGAAAAAGCCCTGAATCAATGAGACTGGGCTTGATGGAGAACAGATCTAACAAGGAACGACGGCTCTGCCCTCAGGAAAGGTCCAAGAGGCTGTTGAACTTGAAGCAAAGGCAGCTCCAAGGAGTGAGGGCACATCAGGAAAAGCAAACACTTTCAACCACTGAACACACCGATGAGCATTTTCCCTGCACATTTTCTTTCAATTGAGTGGATGCAACATCTCACAAAGATAGAAGAAAACTTTAACATATGCTCTTTCTGCTAGTACTTTTCCATGTCCCAAATCAGAAGGACAAGGTCTTTGACAGTGGAGGTGGGGAAGCAGGAAGATGCAGCACAGACTCACACATACCAGGAGAATTTCCGATGGGCAGCATCCTAACCCCTCTGTCACTCAAGATCTGGCAACGGGTTTCTTCATTGAGATCCTTGTTAATTCCACTCACTTGTGACGTATGCCCTTTACTGAAGCCACACAGATGTCTGCTGGTCAGTTCAGCTAAGGCATCTCCTCACAGGTCCCAGATTTCCCTCTCGTTTTTGTGTGGATCAGAAAGAATGTCACTCTGCATCTAGGGCAGAATCCTCTGCTGAAGGTCAGGTTGTTCATTTAGCCCTGTTCAGCCTGGCCGCTCACAGTGTCAGCTCCGACTGAATACAGTGTCCGTTGTTACTGTTGAAAATATATTGCTCATGGATATATAATGCTGAAAATCCCCGTGTAAATTTCTCTCTAGCTTGAAGTGTTGAAACTGTAGACCAGTTTATCAAAAACACAGCTGCTTTCCTTGGGGTTTCGGGAGGCTCATAATAGTTTTTTTCTTTATGAACTTGTGAGAACACCCTGAGGAAAACAGCTGCGTGATTGCAGATGAAGAAATCTCACATGAGTGTGAAGTATTGTGATTTAAATAAGAGCACTATTTTCAAGCCTTTTCATTTTCAGATCATTTCATTATTGTTTCTTTCCATAAATAAGTTATCCAGGAAAATAAGAGAGCAATTACTCTAGGGACTGCAGGCTCCATAACAGGCAAATTAAGGGTTTTAATTGAGAATATCAAATGTTGTACTACATGATTAATAGAGATGTGATAGCAGTATTTACATATGTGGAATATTTACCATACTCACTTGGTTTTGTATAAATATGAAGCCAAAAGCAAGTGAAAAATAACAGATTTTATTAATTTTCTTTGTTTTCTTCAAATACCGTGTCTGTTCCAACTGCTTGGGACAAATGTTAGATTTTTCCTTATACTATTGCTTGGAAGCCAAATAAATTTCATAAATAATATGAGCCCACTACTGTTCACAGGACAAACCATGCAATAAGGGAAAAGCCTATATATGGGAAAGCTTTTAAGAATCCTTATCTCAAAGTAAGTGGTCTACCTTACATGACTTGGTCAGATCAGCCAGGAAATTTAGTGGATCTAACTATCCATGTCTAATAACAGTGCTCTGAAAAAAACATACTTTTTATGTTACATATCACTTTAAAAAATGTTTTTTAGTTGTCAATGGACCTTTATTTGTTTTTATGTGGTGCTAAGAATCGAACCCAGTGCCTCACTTGCTAGGCAAGCGCTGTGCCACTGAGCCACAACCCCAGACCAACATATCCCTTTAATTATAAATTTAAGTGCAAGCACTTATACCTTGAATCATGTTGATTCCTAAAAAATTTGCATTTAATAAATATTTTGGATATAACTGACAGAAAATCAACTCAAATTGGTTCTTTTTTAAACATATTTTTTTACAAATATTTTTTCATGTAATTAAAAAATTTAGGTACAGATATGGCTTGAGATTTTTTTAGTTCAGGCATAAAAAATATTATTCCTGCCTAATCCTCTCTCCCTTCTCTCCCCCAACCCTTACTCCTCTCCATCTCTCTCTCTGTCTCTCTCTCTCTCTCTCTTTTTCTGTCTGTCTGCTTTGGCTTCTCTTGCTTGCATTTATTTTTGAGTCTCTTCTCTCCTCTGGCAAATAAGTCAAGTGATTATATTTTAAAAAGCTACAAGTAACTTGTTCATACATTTCCTCATCATGAAGAAGAAGGCCCTTCTCTTTCATAGGTTTGTATGTTGAATCTACAAGGCCTGACACACCTCTAATTGGCTTTGCTTGGGGCAAATGTCCACTCTCCAGCATGCACTACACCCAGGGAGCTGCTACTCAGTTTTGACCTGTGGCTGGAGAGAGGAGTGGACAAGAAAAGCTGTAGCCCTTTGAATCATATAAAATGGAGGAAAGAGGAATCCAAAAAAAAGAAGGAGAAAACAATGATGGAGATTAAAATATTACAATGTTATTGAAAATGATTGTGGTATGACTACAAAATAGAGAAAGAAGAACAGAAGGCAAAGAAAAAGAGGAAGATGTTGAAGAGGAAGAAAGAGGAGAATGAGAGAGAGAAAGAGAGGAGGAGGAAAAAAAGAAGAGGAAATTTTATTGATATTCTACCTATTCGTTTAATGAGCATTTACAAGCACATACCAAAAACAAGCTTCTGATGATTAAAAAGATGAGAAGAAGAAGAGGAGGAGGAAGAGGAAGAAGGGGAGGAAGAAGAGGAAGAGGACGATGGGGAGGAAGAGGGGAAGGAGGGAAAAGAAGGAGAAGGAAAAGAAGAAACAAGAGGAAGAAGAAGGAGGAGAAGGAGAAGAGAAGAGGGAGAAAGAAGGAGAGAAGAAGGAGAAGAGGGAGAATGGAGAAGAAGGAAAAGGAGGAGGGGGCGAAGGAGGAGGCGGAGAAGAAGTAGTTGCTCTCAGGTACGACTGAGGCTCAGCGTACAGTCATGCCTGACTGATGGGGGCATTGCTAACTCTCCAAAGGCCATTTAGTCATGGAATAAGGGCTTCGTGATCACAAGGGCCTGTGTGTATTTATCCTTATTTAATCACTTTCACACATTACAACTCTAGTAAAACAAATTGAAAGCACCATAATTTTCACTGCAAACACTGGGTGGTTTAAAATGAAGAAGTCTCTGCTTTATCACCATTTTCCTCTCTTCTTCCCTCATCAGTATTCTCATCGAGATCACCTTTAACATTTTTGAGCACTTACTAAGTGTGGTATGCTGCACTTGGCTTGTATATAAAGGGACACTCACTCTATGCTATATTCAACAACAGAATTATTGCATATCCCATTGTTTGGTTTGGATTTGAAATGCCCCCTGAAAGCTTGAGTGTAAGATAATGCAGGAATATTTAAAGGTGAAATGATGATGAGGGCTGTAACCAAATAAGCAAATCAATCAATTTCATGGATTAACAATTTGAAGGGATTACCAGGTAGTAACTCTAGGCAGGTAGGGCACAGCAAGAGGGACTTAGGTCACTGAGGTAGTGGCAGTGGGGATTGTGTTAACCCTGGCTCCTTGCACTCCGCTCACTCTGCTTCCTGACTGTCATGAATTGAACAGCTCTTCTATGCCAGCCCCCCCCCCCCTGCCATGTTGTTTTGGGCGACCTTGGACTGCAACTCCAAAACCATGAACCAAAATAAAATTTTCATCCACTAAGATGGTTTTGTCAAGTATTTTGGTCACAGCAATGAGAAGCTGACCAATACGTCCATTTAATACTGACAATCACCCTGCTTCATATTATTCCCAATTTACAAATAGAGAAATTAAAGATCTCAAAGATTAGGTAAATAATTTTGTAGTTTAAAATATACTTATAAATCAGTTTCTTCCCCCCAAATATACGTTTAAAATCAGTTTCTTTCCCCCCAAATAAACAATATAATATATATTAAAAAAAAAAAACAAGCAAAAACTTGCTATCTTTCAGATCCAGAAGTGTGTTGGTAAGAGCTCTCAAGATCCAATTGTTGTCTAAAGCCCTCACTCGGAATCTTGCTACACAATGGGGACCATGATTTCAACATAAGAGCTTTTGAGGGACATTCCCAGTTCAAACCACAACAAGTAGGTACTCTTATTTTAACTGTTTTAGATGTTGTGGTAGCAATATTCAACTTCCTGAACTTCTCCCACTAAACTCTTTTCATTGTGTTCTCTAGGTTCTGTTTCATAATGTGTAAAAGTATGATCTTCTCTAAAATTACAGAGAAAGGAAAACTCATACCCTACCACACACCAAAACTAATCCAAAGTTTAGAGAATCTTACGACTTCTGTGAAAGCATGGTCCAGACCACATTAAAAATTTAATGAGCATCTTTCATAGATATCTTTCATATATAGAATTTGAATCTAAAATCATTAGTATGGGTCATGAAGTGAGGCTTAGAGAGATAAAGCAAGTTGTCAAAGACTAGGAATGAACCGCCTAGCCGGCAGGTTAGGTCTAGGTTCTCCCTGCAAAGAGAAACTACAGCACTTACAAAACAGTGCATAATGAATTTCCCTATATTTTAAGCAATGATAATAAAATGAATTTCTATGTGTCCACTACCTACGTTAATGTTAATGTCCATTGTTTATCACATTTTCCACACTATTCCACAAAGGGAACCATTATCCTGAATCTGATTATTTGCTCTTTTTTTAGTACTTATGATATTGAGTATTTATTACTGATCTTTTTAATACAATAACAATATCTAAAATATTTGTTGCAATATACCATATGTACAAGCATGTTTGAATAGGTAATGTATTCTATGGATATTTTAGAAAATGTGGTTCACCAAATTATTGCTATGGTTTTATAGACCCTGCTGTGAAGGTTAATATTATATAATAGAAAGATCTCTGTGAAGAGAAAAAATCAATTACAAATATTTCCTTATATTTAACATGGCATGATTTCATTACTAGAATTATATAGGTATTTTACTACAAACACAGGTATATTAATTTCCTTTAAAAGAAGTATTGAATTTGGTTATTTGCTAACACTGTAATTTTATTATCACATAAACCTCCAAAAATTTTTGGTTGGCTTTGAAAATGTAGACACATACACACACACACACACACACACACACACAGAGAGAGATCTCTGTATTTGTGGGTTCCATATCTATAGATTCAATGAACCATGGATCAAAAATATTCAGGAAAAAAGTATCTTTACTGAATATGCATAGACACTTTTTTTTTCATTATCCCCCAAAAATATAGTATAGCAATTACTTACATAATATATACATTGTATTAGATATCATAAGTAATACACACATGATTCAAAATACATAGTAGGATGAGAATTTAAATACTATATTGTTTTATACATGAACTTGAACATTGGCAGATTTTGCTATCTGTGGGGTGTCCTAAAACCGATCTCCCTCTGATATTGAGGGACTACTGTGAATGCACACACACACACAAGCATGCACACACACACACATACACACACAAATGGACAGTAATTATATGCTATATTCTATAAGACAATTATTTGAACTTTATTTTTGGGGAGGAGGGGTTTACTAGGGATTGAACTCAGATGTGCTTGACCATTGAGCCATATCCCCAACCCTTTTTTGTGTTTTATTTAGAGACAGGTTCTCACTGAGTTGCTTAGTGCCTCGCTTTTGCTGAGAGTGACTTCAAACTCACCAACTTCCTGCCTCAGCATCCCAAACCTATGGGATTACAGGCCTGTGCCACCATACCCTGCTGAACATTATATTTCAAATTATTATTGATATTGATACATATGATACTTATTAGGACACTTGTTAAGCTACATCATTAAAAGCAATACAGTGACTTAAATACCACAAGTTAATTCCTCTTCCAGAAAACCAATCTGAGTATAGAAAACCATTCTGAGTAGGGACTGGCTGTATTCTACATGGTCATGAAAACTCAGGATCAACAACCTGAATACTGGGTGTAATCTGGAGCGATGATTGCCCTTCCAGTCTCGGGTACAGAAAGAAGTCTAGAACGAGATGCTTGGGGATTTCATTATAAAGTGATATTAAAGTAATACATATAATTTTTATTCATATTTATTTGGCAGAAACTTAATTATGTAGATGGATTTACTTCACTAAATCCTGAGAAATAGTCTCTAGCTAGATAGCACATGCCCAGAAAGAAGGAAATAATGGATTTGGGGAAATAGTTTATTATTTTTCTCCTACACAATATGCCAATATATGAATACAAACATTGCTTGTATATTATTATTATATTTGAATTTATTTTGTCGGTGCTACATGCTGTTTGTCCCCATCTTTCCTCATTACTTTCTCTCAAAATAAATCTCATCTGTTTGTTTGTTTGTTTGTTTTTAATTTTATAATTACATTTCTCTCTTCCCACTCCCATTTGTCTGGAAGTTAAATGTTCTGTGTCCAAAAATCTGTTATCAAGCTATTTTAATGCAAAAACTTATTGAAGTCTAAAGATGATCATTTTTACCTTCTTCTTACATTAGAAGGTATTTAGTTATGTTTTATTTATGTGCTATTGTATTTCAACAACTTCATTCTAAATTTCTTTATTCAAAAATAAAATTATATAATGTTTATTGCTTTTAATAATCAACCTTAGTTGTATATAGCCAGTTACCAATATCTATGTTCATCATTTCTTCTTGCATTTCAGACTTTCAATCTTTGATAATTTTTTTTTCTATTTCAAGCATATTCTACATAATATCCTTTTAAAATATCATTTGGACTGTAAACTGTCATACTGCATTTATTTGGCATGTTCTATTTCACACTACTTGAGGAAAGATCCTCTAGTTTTTGTTATTTGGATGTGGACTTTCAGTTTTCCATTTTAGTATGCTATAGGCTCCTTATAACTTAAATTGATGCTTTTCAACATATCTTGAAAATTATCAACCTATTATGCATTCAAAGATTTCCTCTGTCCCATCCTAGCTATTCTTTTTGAAATTCAATTGGCAAATATTAAGCTTTCTTACTCCATAGTATCTCCTGAAATCTCTCACATGTTTTCATTTTTATCTGTCTGGTCAGCTTTTGGATAGTTGATCCACATCTTTTTTCCTGCTCACTAATTTTCTCTAAGTCTACATTGATACTTAACCCATCCTTCAAGGTTTTAGTATCAATTGGTATTGTGATTTTTAATTTCTAAAAGTTCTATTTGTTTTTCTTTTCTTTTTTTATTAAATTTATTTATTCAAATTTGCTATACACGATGGCAGAATGCAATTCACTTCATATTACACATATAGAGCACAATTTTTCAAGTCACTTATAGTACACAAAGTATTTTCACACCATTCGTGTCTTCATACCTGTACTTAGGGTAATAATGTCTACCTCATTCCACCGTCATTCCTACCCTCTTGCCCCCTCCCCTGCCCTCCCTCCCATTTGCCCTATCTAAAGTTCCTCCATTCCTCCCTTGCTCCCCTCTCATCACCATTATGAGTCAGCATCCTCATATCAAAGTAAACATTCTGCCTTTGTTTTTGGGGATTGGCTTACTTCACTCAGTACTATATTCTCCAACTCCATCCATTTACCTGCAAATGCCATGGTGTTATTTTCTCTTAATGCTGACTAATGTGCCATTGTGTATATATACCAAAGTTTCCCTATCCATTTATCTACTGAAGGGCATCTCGGTTGGTTCCATAGTTTAGCTATTATGAATTGTGCTGCTATAAACATTGATATGGTTGTGTCCTTGCAGTTGTTGTTTTTAAGTCCTTTTGGTATAGACTGTGGAGTGGGATAGCTGGGTCAAATGGTGGTTCCATCCAAGTTTTCAAAGGAATCTTCATAGTGCTTTCCATAATGATTGCACCAATTTGCAGCCCCACCAGCAATGTATGAGTGTGCCTTTTCCCCCACATCCTCGTCATCCTTGTTTGTGTTCTTGATAGCTGCCGTTCTGACTGGAGTGAGATGAAATCTTAGAGTACTTTTGATTTGTATTTCTCTAAATGCTAGAGATGTTGAATATTTTTTTTCATATGTTTGTTGATTGATTGTATATCTCTTCTGAGAAGTGTCTGTTCAGTTCTTTGGCCCATTTATTAATGGGTTCTTTTTTGTGTGTGTGTGTGTGTGTGTGTTAAGGTTTTGAGTGCTTTATATATCCTAGAGATTAGTGCTCTATCTGATGTGCTTGTGGTAAAGATTTGCTCCTTTTCTGTAGGCTCTGTATTCACCTCACTGATTGTTTCTTTTGCTGAGAAGAAGCTTTTTAGTTTAAATTCATCCCATTCATTGATTCTTGGTTTTAATTCTTGCACTGTAGGAATCTTATTAAGGAAGTTGGGGCCTAATCCAACATGATAAATATTTGGGCCTACTTTTCTTCCATTAGGTGCAAGGTCTCTGGTTTAATTCCTTAGTTCTTGATCCACTTTGAGTTGAGTTTTGTGCATGGTGAGAGATAGGGGTTTAATTTCATTTTGTTACATGTGGATTTTCAGTATTCTCAGCACCATTTGTTGAAGAGGCTATCTTTTCTCCAATGTATGTTTTTGGCACCTTTGTCTAATATAAGATAATTGTAGTTATGTGGGTTAGTCTCTGTGTCCTCTATTCTGTGCCATTGCTCTGTATTTGTTTTTTTTTTATTTAAATCTACTTATTCCCTTTTCATTGTCTAGTATTTCTCATTCATGCTTTCAAGCTATGTTTTATTTAGACATGTTAAATGTATTTACTTTATATTTTGCACATTATACTTTGCATCAAATACTATTCTAGTATTTGAGCACTTTACAAATCTTTACAAAATCAAATGTGTCTGATATTGAAGTCTTGCTTTGCTATCTGTTGTTTCTGCTGGTTAACGTTGATAAAGGTGTGAGACTGTCTGTATGTGTGTTTGCTTTTATTGCTGAATACAAGAAGCACCATTTCCTTATGAATTTGCCAATGGGAATTTCCTAAGGTCTGAGTTGAAACTGCATTTCCCCAGAGGGAATTTGGCTTTATTTCTGCCACTTGCCTCAATAGGGACAAAGGGGGAAAGAAATGAGAATATTACTAGCTCAAGACTATTTTAAATTTCATTAGCAAATTTTTATATCATATACAGAACATGAATTTTTACCAAAACAAAATATTGCATGGAGACTGGCTTTTGATCATAAATTCTTGGCGACATTGTTTTTTTGCTCCATCCAGATCAAATTTGAAAAAGGGCAAATTTTTTGCTATTTCTATCCAAAGGGCTGGGTTTATTTCTCATTTATTCTTGAATCTTTTTTAGGTATTTCAAAATAAGTTCCTTCACCTGACTGGGGCTTACAGTTTATTTTTGTAACCCTGTGCTCTCCGCAGCAGACAAAGTTAAAAGTTGCAAAGTCCCCAGGGTGACAGTTCCTCAAGGTAAAAGCATGCTTTGGTGCTGGTTTATATCCCAAGATTCCACTTTCTTGTTGTAGTTAGAATCTGCAGACTTCTTTTATTTTGGCTCAGAGATGCTTTTATGTATTTCTTATTTTACATGGAATTGTAGTACTTCAAGGTATTTCAAGTTTTTCAAGGTATTTACCTTGACATGTGCTGGAGAGGTAAGTTAGCTCCATTATTTTCTTTCCAAGATGACTCTGAACATCTTATGTAAAATCTTTTCAATTTTACATAAGGAGATTGGTTCTTGGAAAATAGAAGGCTTCTAATCACATTCTTGGGAAAACAAAAGAAAAACAAAAATGGACTCCTTGTTCTAGCTACTCACACCTTACCCCTCCTATCTTGTTCTGCTTTCACATAACTGGGAGGTAAATCTATAAAATGCAAAGTGAACTTCTCAAACACAGGATGGAAAAATAGCTCTGGGTTAAAAAAGAAAAGAAAACAACAACAACAAACATTCAGAATACTTGTTCTCTATCTGTGTGTGTTGAGAGTGGGTGGAGCCAGACAAACAGCTTTTCCAAACTTGGGAAATAT
This sequence comes from Marmota flaviventris, assembly GCF_047511675.1. NCBI lineage: Eukaryota > Metazoa > Chordata > Mammalia > Rodentia > Sciuridae > Marmota > Marmota flaviventris. The sequence goes on from NC_092508.1 coordinate 16,715,945, forward strand.
TCAGAAGATATACAGTGCTAACCAAGATATTTTTCCTGTTATTTCTTCTAATCTATCACATTTTCCATATCTTTCTATCTTGAAGGACTGCACCATCTGAAAACTGTCATTACATTTACCTAAGTTTTGAATGCATTTCCTGATGACTAGAGGGACATATTTTTTTAAAGTGTATAACTGATTGTTCATAATCCCCACAATGGCTTAATGTAGCCGATGAAGCTTCACTATACTTCTATGTGCAATACACATGGTGTCCAGTATTACTCAGATCTTTTAGATTTAGAGAGGATTGTCTGTAATTCTCATATCTATGTCCTATAAAAATCCAATGCCTTTCTCAAGCATCATTCCTGAGAAATAATTGGATTAATCTCCTTTCTTTGATTATCTCTCTTCACGTTTCACTCACTTTCTCATAGGAGCTTGGTGAGGAATAGCCATACTTTTGACAACCAGGCCATTAAGGATTCTCTCTGAATGGTATGGAGAGGTAAAATACATGATTCAAACAGATGAGCTAGACAGGGATTGAACACAGTTCCCAATTTCAAGGCTGACTTGAAACTAGAACCCAAGCGGCAGATTCCTGCTGTTACTCATCCATTATCTCATGAGCTCTTGATAGTCCAATACTTTAATTTGCAATGACAGTGAAGGAGGATAAGAGAGGCAAGAAGAGGGGAAGTCACGATCAAACTCTAAGAACATTGAGATTTAATGCCTGGAACTATTCTGTCACAGACATTTGACAAGTTTTGGTGCATCTTAGAACTCAACATGTAGGCAATTATTCACCACTTCCTTTGCTACCTAGGACTGAGCCCTGGGAAGGGGAGAAAGAAGAAATGTTGGTTGTCTGGTTGCCAAAGTTTATAGTAGTCGTTCTAGCTCATATGGGACATGATCTCTATTTCATTTTTCTTTCTTTTTTTTTTTTTTATTGTGATGCTGGGGATTGAACTCAGGGCCTTGTGCATGTGAAGCAAGCATTTTACCAACTGAGTCCCATTCTACCAGCCCCTTCTATTTCATTTTTATTTCTGCCAAGTCAGCAAGTGTCCTCAGTATGTGAAATTCTACTTACTTCTCCAGTGTTAGAGTTCTGTTTGGGAAGACACAATATTCTTTTTTGTGACATCTGGGCCCAGTCTTCTTTGGCTTCCTTTCCAGGCTCATCTGCCATTTCACAGGCTTAACTGATTAGATCTTAGCCAAAGTCAAAGTACACACCTTTATCTCCTCATCTTAGAATACACTCTTTTCCTTCTTGAATGATCATGTAAAGCCTCACAGGGCTTTATGAATGGATCAGGAAAAAGTGTCATTTGTATGGGAAGTATAGCTTTACATCCTGAATTTCCTAACACTTGATTAGAATATCTGCATGACATGTATAACTCTCTACTTGTATTATGATCATTATCTCTTCTACTAAACTAAATAAAATAAAAAGGTCTAAATTGTGGGCACAGTCTGAAAAGCCTATTGCTGAGACATGCATTTCTGGATACCAAGGGATGGCATATGGACTAAGTCTTTGAGGACTGACTCAGCATGAGAACTGTTCCCAGGCCTTATGGTATCAAGTAAAATTCTACAGGCCCTATGAACACAAAATCTACCTCAGTATCCCCTAATTTTCCTTTATCTCTATCACTATGGGATCTGAACCTGAGAACACGACTACCTAGAACAAGCATTACATACCCCAGCTTCTCTTGCAGTATATATGTCATGTGACCACATTCTGACCAGTGGGATTTGAAAAGACTACAGGTAGCTGTGCGATATGTTTTAAAAGAAAGGCATATGTCTCCCTGTCCCCTTTCCCTTTCTTCCTCACAATATTTGGGACTCACCCCTGTGCTGACCAATGTTATGATGCCAAAAAAGCTTGGACTTCTGAGACCCATGTACTACAATGAAGCTTCCATATCAGCCTAAATGGTAAAGATAGCAATAAAGTAAACTTTATCCTACATAATTTATTGTTAATTTGTTTCATTCTTACAGAACCTAATATTACACCCTAGCTGATACAGGCTGTCAGAGTGTTAAGCTACAGATCATTTTTCCTAGAACAAAAGACTGGATTATATGCATTGGATGTAGGGCTCCTCCTGGGACCTCCCTTTACTTTAGTGCCTTTAATGTGACATTGTCAACCTGGAGTTTTGAGAAAACTGGCCTTTCATCCCCCAATCAGTTCCAGAAGGAGTAAATTTTCTTATCATGATAATCTCTGGTATTATATTACAAAAAGCCACTTAAAAAATAAACAGTGACCTTTGTGTTGCAATTCTTTTGGTTGGAAGCTATTAAGAATTCATTTCTGATTAGAACACGTCCACTAACTGGGGGAGAGGCACTAATGAATAGGAAGCTGAATTCACAAACTGTGAAGATTGTATTTGGGTGGATAACCACAGCTGTGATATTGAGTTTTATTTTGTAATTACATCTTACTTCTTCAAGATTAAAGTAATTTCAACCCCCTCCCCCCTGCCCTCCTCTCTCTCTCTCTCTCTCTCTCTCTCTCTCTCTCTCTCTCTCTCAGTCTTTTTTTTTTCCCAACTTGCACCAAGCTTAGTGGCTAGCACACCCATGATTCCAATCCCACTGCCCTCCTGCGGCATATAGGAGGGAGGCTGGGATGCCCATTCTCAGATATACAGTGAGAAGGAACAACCAGATGTTTCTGTCACTGCAGGGACTTGAAATGGAAAGAAGACATTTCTTCTTCTCCCACCTAAGGAGACTAAGTAGCTCTATCAGGAAGTGGGGCAGCACACAGACCTAAACCAGGAAATCCTCAAATCATAGACCATGTCCATGTCACCACTTGACCATGCTCAATTGTGATATGATGGGATATGTCTGGTGATCTTAGTGGTGTAGAGTTTGGTAACTGGTTGGGGGCAAGATTCTCTGAAAGCCTACAAACCAGCTTTGCCCCTCCCATGATGTGCTAAGGATTAAAGTTTGCAATTGCCATTATGTTCAGGAGGCCATCACCCTCATCCTTGAGCTAAGTATCACCTCCAATTTCACAAGACCTTGGGAAAGTGCTCCTATGCTAGGAGTGTAGTAACTAGAAAAGCCATTGCTGAGCAACTCTGATAGATCAGGCAGATAACATAGGTGATTTCCACTAAGTCTCAAAATGATCCACTGGGATGGGTATTATTCCTTTTCCTAGTCAGCAAGAGAAGACCTGAGGATGAAAGAAGGTAAATAACCTTAAGCAACTTCCCAAACACCAATCATCTATGGAACAGAAGAACTTGTATTTGACTCAGAGAGTCTAGCACCAAAAAGGAGACTTTAAACTCTATACTGGCTAGTGTGGTACCTTTATTCATCTTTATTTAATCAGTGTTTTAGAGGACCCAAATGTGCTGAATCCTCTTCTAAACATTTCTTATGTATTAACTTATTATGTTAATAACGCTAACTATGATTTGCCTTGTTTACAGATGAGAAAACTGAGGCAGATAAGCCACTTTCCTATGCAGGAGGTGATGATGGCTGAATTCTGAACTCGGGTTAAGACCTAGAGAAGAAAAGATCTCATGCACAAGGCATGAGGCATCACAAGCATAAAACCCAATGCAAGGAATGGCAAGCTTCTACAGCCACTGTTCCCATGAGAGGGAAAGTGGCATGCACCTGAATGAAGTGTGTTCCTTGGAAAGGAGGATGCCACATGGATGACAGTATTGATGACATTGGGGGCTGGATCACTTTTAATGGCCACTTTTTTAAGGGAAAAAAATAACATTTCTTGAGAGTTTACTGTTTGCTATGCATTTTGCTTAGTGCTTTTCTCAATTTTTAGGTAAACATTAGTATCATCCTCATGTAAGAGAAGCTCAGAGAATACTGAGAAGCTCCCAAGGGGATTCAGCAGCTCAGTAGCGCTGGGCTAGTGGCCATACCTCTGGATTTAGAAGACCTGCTCCTTACACCATTCTGCCACGCTGCCCTATTAGTGGAACATCTTGCTGGGGAAGGTCTGGTAACTAGAGCAAGCCTGCTTCACCTTGTGATGATGTCGTTTGCTTCAGCTTTTCATTAGGTAATTAGCATGCTCTTAGGAATCCAGTCCATGGTCACAGGCCCTGGCCATCCCCATACTCTGATCACTTCTCCTGCCTAGATTTGACATCTCATCCTGTACACAGTGTGTCTGACATTTAATTCTGATCGTGTTTATGTGGATGAATCATACAGACCTAGTCCTGCACAGCCAGCCAGTTCTTACTCAGTCTGTTCGTCTGATTTTGGCCAAGTTCCATTCCCCAGGCCTTTTCAGGATCAATCACGATCTCCTTCCCCCTTCTGATTTACTTCCACCACCTTTTCCCAGGTAGACCTCAACTTCTGATAACAACATAAAATTATTTTATCAATTTTGTTATTTTGTTATCACTATCCTTGGAGTTTGTATAGCTTTCCATTACTATAAAAACTACCTGAGATAATCAAACTATAAAGTAAAATGTGTATAACTTATTAAGTAAAAATGCATATTTTTGGTTCACAAATTTAGAGATTTTAACTCATGATAAGATGAACCCATTGCTTTCAGACCTCTGGTTGGGGGTTCCCATTGGCAAAGGTAAAGAGCCCATGCAAAATAAACCCTTACCTCTTGACCTAGAACTGAAAAAGAAAGACTGGAGTTCCACAGTCTTCTTTCAGTACATGATCCCAATGGTCTAAAATCTCCCACAAGGCTCTAACTCTTATTTTCCATCACCTCTCAATATCACCTAGCTGGGGATCAAGACTTTACTACATAAGCCTTTAGGTGACACTCCAGATTCAAACTATAGCAAATATGATAGGTTATGTCTTTGGCAAGGACAATGTGAAGGGGAAGGGAGGTTCTCCCAGGGTCCTGTGAACCAGCTTTGGATATTGTATTAAATGGAAAGGATTAATTATAGCCCCTCCATTGCATAAACTTCAAAAAGAGGTAGTTTGGCAGAATGAAAAAAAAAAAGAGAGAGAGAGAGAGAGAGAGAGAGAGAGAGAGACTGAAACTCATCAGGCTGTTCTAGAAACTGAGAAGGAAAGAGAAAGGTCCAAGACTAGCCAAGCCAAGTTCACACAACTCTGAAGAGGACAAGTAGTATACAGTCAAATATCAGAAATCACAAGATTGTAAACAATAAATAAAAGAGACTAATAGTCCACAAGAGAGGCCAGGCCAAGGTCCTCACATTTATAGACTAGAATTTCATGAATAACAGATTTGCATTCTGTATAAAGAGGAAAGTGGCTGTTCAAAACTAAAATATTCAGTGTGGGGTATCTGTATGTGAAAATAATAGATCGCTACATTGCATTAAACATAAAAATAAAGCTCAAATTGACTGAAGTCCTTACTGTAAAAAGCAATTGTAAGACTTTTACAAGAAACCTTGAGATTTTCATGATAGCATTCTGATAAGAATATCTTTAGATTTTATAATTGAAAACAAGTTATAAATGACTGCACTGAAATTAAAAATTTATAAACAAAATTAAAAGATAAACATAAAACAAACTGTAATTTGCAACACACTTAAAAAGCAAGGATTGATCAGAACACAGACAAAATTCCCACAAATCAATGAAAAATAAATCCAGCCATGAATATGGTTAGCCAGGTCACAAAAGTAAAAATCTGGATGGCCCCAAATATAAGAAAATATATTAAATTTCAGTAAGAAAATAAAAACAAAAAACCATTTTGTACTCGTTGAAACGACAAAATTTAAGGTCTAAGAATTCCAAATAATTCAGAAAGGTTTGAAAATGAGAGATTCCAAGAGTTACCAATGGGAATAAAACTTTAAATTATCTTTTTCAGAACAAATTACTGCCATGAAAAGATTGGAGACATATTACTAAGCACCCTGAGAGTCCCTTCTAAGATAAATATCCAGAGAAATGTTTGCAATATGCTTAAAGAAGCACACAGGCAGATATTCTCAGCAGCATTGTGTATAAAAGACAAAAATTTGAAGCAATGTAAATGTGTATCAACAGAAAAACCAATAAATAGTGCCATATCCACACATGGGATGATACAAAAGAGTAGGGATAAATAAACCAAGGCTACATGCGTCAACAGAAATAAATCCTGAAAAAGAAATTAAGTGAAAATATAAATTAAAGAGTACTTCATTGTTTTACTTAGATTAAAAACCTTGAAATAATTACAATATGATGGTTTGAATACATGTAAGCTTAATGAAAATAATGACACCTGGGTTGAAAGCTATGGGCTAACTTCAGGAGAGTAGTCACTCTTGCAGAGGAAAAAAGAAAGAAGAATTGACTCTGGGAAGGGTTAAAGATGTTTTGAAATCTGTAAATCCTTATTTTATAAAAAATAAGTAATTATGAAAAAATGGCAACATTGGGTGACTGATACTGACAAATTATGTATACATACACACATACATGTGTCAGTGAATGTGTATGTATGTATGTGTGTATATATATGTACACACACACACACACACACACACACACACATATATGCCTGACATAATCTCTGGACTGACTTTGAGGTTAACAATACTGAGCTGAGCCATTGGATTTACCTCTTTCTCACTATACCTCCTAGATAAATTATTTCACCACAGTGACCTAAATTCTTTTTTTCAATAATACATATTTTAAAGTTTTTTCTATAGATGAAACTAAAATAGATATAGTATGCCAGGTACAGTGGCACATGCTCTTAATCCCAGCAGCTCAGGAGGCTGAGGCAGGATGATCACAAGTTCAAAATCAGGATTAGCAACTTTGCAAAGCCTTAAGCAACTTGGCAAGACTTTGTCTTCAAATAAAAATTAAAAGGGCTGGAGATGTGGCTCAGTGGGTTAGCACCTCTGGGTTCAATCCCTATTAGCAAAACAAAAGGAAAAAAAAAAAAAAAAATATATATATATATATATATATATATATATATATTTGTAATATATATTTATTATAAAAAATGAAATATATGTATACAGACAACATAAAATATACACAGCATATTAGCATAATACCTGGTTCAGAATAGACATCAATAAAATGCTGTTATTTTTATTTCTTCAATAAGTATCCAGTTGTATATTGCCAAGCTTGTAAAACTAAATTACCTGTAGTCATATTACAACATTTCATCAATAACTTTAACATCATGTACAATAGAATTAAATGGTGCTCTTTTGACAATTTATACATACGATTCCAAAGTGGTCTGAAGCAGTTCTCATCTAGAAATACCTTTTAAAAAGTATTCTGAAACATTGATGGCCAAAAGAACTTTCTGTGATGCTGGAAATGTTTTCTGTATTCCTCAATATAGTAGCTTTATGTGGACAATCCAGCATTTGAAATGTAGCAAATGAGATTGAGAAACTGAATTTTCATCTTATTCAATTTTAATTCATGTAAATTAAAATAGCTGTGTGATGCTGGTGGTTATCATATTAAACTATGTAGGTTTAAAAAGTCATAAAAATTCATTTTTTGACGAGTACATATCAGGCATCTCCCGTACACAGAGCATTGTGTTAGATGATGTGGGAGAAACACAGGGTACTATGTACTCTCAAATTTAAAATCCACAAAGAAATGTAGACATACTTGAAACCTTGAAATGACAGGGGACTTCAGTGTCTGAGCTAATGTGAGTGCAACCTGAGGGTAGATGGCAAATATTTGTTAGATCATGCTGCACAGCTATAATGAAGGAGGGCTCCGAGGCTGCGGCAGGCTGCAATCAGGACTCAGGAGATGAATGGTCTCTCTACAAACGGGCGGTAGTGAGAAGACATTCCTGACGCCCTGCTCAGCTTAAATAGTGAAGAATGGAGTTGACAAGGCTGCTGGAGATGTGCCCGTGCAGGAAGTTGGGCTTCAAGTGACTTTGCTTGTTCTGTCCACATCTCCAGCCTTGTTTCTCATCATTGCCTCTCACCTTCCTCCCTGCAGTCAGAGCCACCTTGAGTTCACCAGTCTGTCCCACCTGCATGCTGCCCCTTCTCCTCAGATCACCTCTTCTGGTAACTTCTATTCACCCTTACGATGCAGTTCAGATATAACTTTCTCTGAGCAGGCCTCTCCTGTTCTCACTCTCCATCCTGGAGCACGTTTGATGCCCCTCTATGTTTTCAACAGACTCCAGGCCCATTTCTGAAATTAATTTTATTGCACATCTTATAATTAGTGCATTCCCCAAAACCCACCAGGACCTCCTTGAAAGCAAGAACAACATCAGGTACATTTTTTTTATCCCCAGAATTTATTATACTCTGCATGGATAAATAAGTGATCTTTGTCATATGAATATTGACGATTCCTCAAAGATTTTTGCACATAGATATGACTGAATCTTTGTGGCATTTTAAGAAGTATAGTTTGTTAACAATATTCAATATGGATATAGCTTCTTAAAATCAAGCATCATCTTTTGGAATCAAGGATAAGAGTATGCAAGTTTTTAAATATTAATATGCTTTTCAATTTTTTCTTTTTAAATTTTGTTCTAATTAGTTATACATGACAGTAGAATGCATTTTGACACATCATACTTCCCATTCTTCTGGTTGTACATGATGTAGAATCACACTATTCATGTAATCATATATGTACATAGGGTGATAATGTCCACTTCATTCTACTATCCTTACTACACCCAAACCCTCTCCTCTCCCTTCACTCCCTTATGCATAATTCAAAACACCTCTGTTTTTCTCTAGCCACCCCCTATTGTTAATTAGCATCTGCATATCAGAGTAAACATTCAGCCTTTGGTTTGGGGTGGGGGGGATTGGCTTATTTTGCTTAGCATGATGTTCTCCAGCTCCAATCATTTACCTGCAAATGCCATAATTTCATTTTTATTTATGGTTGAGTAATATTCCATTGTGTATGTATACCACATTTTCTTTATTCATTCATATGTTGAAGGGCATCTAGGTTGGTTCCATAGTTGGGTTATTCTGAATTGAACTGCTATAAACATTGATGTGGTTGCATCACTGTAGTATGCCAATTTAAAATCCTTTGGGTATAAACCAAATAGTGGGATAGCTGGGTCAAATGGTGGTTCCATTCCAAGTTTTCTGAGGGATCTTCATAATGCTTTACATAATGGTTGCACCAATTTGCAGTCCCACAAGCCTTAATGTACCTTTTACCCCCACATCTGCACCAACATTTATTGTTGCTTATGTTCTTGATAATTGCCATTCTGACTGGAGTGAGATGAAATTTCAGTTTTAATTTACATTTCTCTAACTGCTAAAAGTGGTGAACATTTTTTTCATATATTTGTTGACTGATCATAATTCTTCTTCTGTGAAGTGAATGTTCAGCTCCTTTACCTGTTTATTAATTCAGTTGTTGTTATTGTTGTTGTTGTTATTATTATTGGTATAAAGTTTTTGAGTTCTTTATATATCCTAGAGATTAATGCTGTATCTGAGGTGTAGGTGGCAAAGATTTCCTCCCATTCTGTAGGCTCTCTCTTCATGTTATTGATTGTTTTCATTGCTGAGAAGAATCTTTTTAGTTTGCATCCATCCCATTTATTGATTCTTGATTTTACATCTTGTGCTTTAGGAGTCTTTAAGGAAGTCAGTTCCTAAGCCAACATGATAAAGGTTTGGACCTACTTTTTCTTCTATTAGAAGCAGGGTCTCTGTGCTAGTGCCTAAGTCTTTGATGCACTTAGATTTGAGTTTTGTGCAGGGTGAGAGATAGGGGTTTATTTCATTTTATTACATTTGGATTTCTAGTTTTCCCAGTACCATTTGTTTTTTTCTCTAATGAATATTTTTGGCACCTTTGTCTAGTATGAGATGACTATGTTTATGTGGGTTTGTATCTGTGTCTTCTATTTTGTACCATTGGTCTATGTGTCTATTTTGGTGCCATTACCAGACCATTTTTGTTACTATGATTCTTTAGTATAGCTTAAAGTATCGTGATGCCTCCTGCTTCACTCTTGTTGCTTCTTGCTAAGGATTGCTTTGGCTATTCTGGGTCTCTTATTTTTCCAAAGGAATTTCATGATTGCTTTTTCTATTTCTATGAAGAATGTCATTGGGATTTTAATAGAAATTGCACTAAATCTGTTTAACACTTTTGGTAGTGTGGCCATTTTGACAGTATTAATTCTGTGTATCCAAGAGCATGGGAGATCTTTCCATTTTCTAAGGTCTTCTTCAATTCTATTTTTTAATATTCTGTGGTTTTCATCGTACAGTTCTCTCACCTTTTTTGTTAGATTGCTTCCCAAATATTTTATTTTCTTTAGGCTATTATGAATGGGGTAGTTTTCCTAATTTCCCTTACAGTCAATTCATCATTAATGTACAGGGATGCAATGGATTTATGGTTGTTAATTTTTTAATATTTACTTTTTAGTTGTAGTTGCACACAATACCTTTATTTTATTTATTTATTTATTTATTTATTTATTTATTTATTTATTTATATGTGGGTCTGAGGATCGAACCCAGGGCCTCTCTCATGCTAGGCGAGGGCTCTACAGCTGAGCCACAACCCCAGCCTCTATGGTTGTTAATTTTATATCCTGCTATTTTGATGAATTCATTTATGAGTTCAAGAAGTTTTCTGGTGGAGTTTTTTGGGTCTTTTCAATATAGTATTATGAATTCAGCAAATAGGGATAGTTTGAGTTATTCTTTTCCTATTTCTATCTGTTTAATTTCTTTCATCTGCTTAATTGTTTTGGCTAGAGCAGGATTATGTTGAATATAAGTGGTGATTGAGGGCATCCTTGTCTTATTTCAGTTTTTAGAGGGAATGCTTTCAATTTTTCTCCATTTAGAATGACATTGGCTTTGGGTTTAGCATAGATAACTTTTAAAAAGTTAAGGTATATTTCTACCATCACTAGTTTTTCTCATGTTTTGAACATGAAAGGGAGATGTATGTTGTCAACAGCTTTGTAGATTATTTCATCCATAAACGAGTGATATACTTTCTTCTCAGCAGCACATGAGTCCTTCTCTAAAATAAACTGTATATTATGCTACAAAGCAACTCTTAGCAAATAAAAAAAAATAGAGATAATACTCTGCATTCTATCAGATCAAAATGGATTGAAATTCAAAATCAATGATAAAATAAAAACTAGAAGCTACTTGAACACCTGGAGACTAAATAACATGCTATTGAATGATGAATAGATACCATAAGAAAGGAGGGATGAAATAAAAAATACTTAGAGGTAAATGAGAACACCAATACAACATATCAAAATCTCAGGGACACTATGAAGGCAGTGCCAAGAGGAAATTTCAGTGCATTGAGCTCATTCATTAGAAGAGCTCAACAAATAAATGACCTAACATTACATCTCAAAGGCTTAGAGAAGGAAGAACAAATCAATAACAAAAGTAGTAGAAGAATGAAATAATTAAAATTAGAGCTGAAATCAGTGAAATTGAAACAAGCAAAAGAAACAATTAAAAAACTGACAAAACAAAAAGTTGGTTCTTTAAAAAAATAATAAAATTAATCAACCCTTGGCCATGCTAATGAAGAGAGAGAGAAAACTACATACTTTATATACAAACAGAGATACGAAGAATCGTGCTCTAATAAATAAATAAATGAAATTTATGATTAAAAAGGAAATATCACAATGAACACTACTGAAATACAGAAGATAATTATAAACTATTTTGGAAATTTATACTCCTATAAAATAGAAAACCTCAAAGACATCAACAAATTTCTAAAAACATATGACCTACCCAAACCGAATCAGGAGGACACACACAATTTAAACAGATCAATTTCAAGCAATGGAAAAGGAGATGCCATCAAAACTCTACCAACCAAGAAAATCCCAGGACCAGACAGATTCTCAGCCAAGTTCTACCAGATCTTCAAAGAATTAACACCAATACTCCTCAAAGTATTCCATGAAATAGAAAATTAGGGAACCCTTCCAAACTCATTCTATGAGGCTAGTGTCACCCTTATAAAAACCAGACAAAGAAACATCAAGGAGAGAAAACTTCAGACCAATATCCCTGATAAACACAGTGGCAATAAAAGTATGGCAAATCACATACAAAAACATATTAAAAAGATAGTACACCATGATCAAGTGGGGTTCATCCCAGGGATACAAGGTTGGTTCAACATACAGAAATCAATAAATGTAATCCATCGCATTAATACACTTAAACACAAGAATCATATGATCACCTAATGTCTTATATCACCTTCTCTGGCATGATCTTTTCCCTATAATGCATATGGTCATGGCCTGAATTCTTGCTTTCATCAGGTCTTGTTCAAATGCCACTTTTAAAGCAAAACCTAGGAATTCATTTGCATTACTTGTTATCATTCTCCCTTGCTATATATTCCTCAATATCCCAGATCAACACTTCACTTATTTATTTTAATGATTTGGTTTATTGCCTATCACTCTTCCTGGAGTAGAGCTGATCAGAAGCAGGGATTTGGTTTGTTTCCTTTATTACTGTACCCCTAGCACTTAGAATAATATCTGACGCATACATAGCCTATATGTGGATATATGTACATAGGTGAGGAGCAGAAGGCAGGATATTTTAATTGTTATAATCAAAAGATGATAAATAAATAACTACTTTTCTGTATTTGGCATTCAAACCAAGATTTTTGCAGTAAGACATAGGCTCAGAAGCCAGATCATATTGAGAAATTTTTATCTAAAATTAAAGCAATTTGGCTTATCTGGAAGTAAACTTAGAGGACGTAGACCTCAAAGTGTGCTCCATACTATATCTAACATGGGTCCTGCGTCCACCACCACCAGGCCAGAGCCCTGTTTGGTAGAGTAGAAGGATGTGCTATGAAGCCAAGACAAGTCCATCCAGCCGCTGAAGTTGTTGAGGTTTGAGCAGGTGACTGAGGTGTGAGGGTCCCAATCTTCCCTCTCCAGAATGTGACTAAAAAAAAACAGTAAGTATTTTAGACAAATAGACAAAAAAAGTAAAGAGAAAAGAACTCTAGAACAGATTTGAATACAAGATTATCACTGTGTCATGCTACTGAGGAGTAGGGTAGGGGCAGGAAGATGATTAATAACAGCACCAGTGTGGGGGAAGGACCTAGAATCTCCTACCCATCCATGAGAGATGGCTGCAAGGCAGTTGAGTTGAGAAACAATAGGCCTCTCTGTTAGTGAGGGGACAGGGACCCCATATCGATTAGGACTATGCCAAGGATAGAAAGGGAATGCAGCCGAGACTCAAAAAGGATGGCAGGGAATCTTGATGAGACCAAATTGCAAAGTCTACCAAACCCAGTAAGCAAGAGCAAACACACCCCAGCCTGTGCTGGCCACAAATGCTGGCAGGGACCAGGCAGACAAGAACATGGCTCAGAGAGTAGAGGAGCCAGAATATTCTGCTGCTGGGAGCTTAGAATTCCACCACTCTGCTGCCTCAAAATCACATTAACCATTTTAGGACAGTTGAAGAGCAAATTATGGAAAATTGGGGGATTTAGCATTTTTACCTATAGCCTGAGAAACCTAAAGCGATCAATGCAGGTATTTCACTGAACTCAGGTTATCACAATGAACACACCCACAGCTTAGCAAGAAGGTGATCACAATAAAACTCAGATACTCCTAAATGAAATGGAGACACTGCATCTTCTCTGCACATTTGAATAGAGCATGAGAACTGTTCCAGAGAAATAGCTAATGAGCACGGCCAGAGCCCCACGGAGTTTAAATGGATATTAGTGGGCAAAATTCAGAGACTTTCCACTCTGGGTTCTTTTTGGCCTTCAGCATGCCCCCTAGGTAGACCATCAAGTTGTGAAGCAGCTGTTTTGCTTCATGTACAAGAAGATCTTGGGGCAGCTTCCTTGGAGATTTTAGACTATCACACTATAATTCACATTTATAAACCATTATCAAAATCACCAGCAGTTCCTCCATGTATGATTTTATTTTGTCTGTACAGAACAGCCTGTGGTTGTTACCAACCCCTTTGACAGATCAAGAAATCTCAGCCACAAGCTCTTAAATCGCAGGGCAGTGTGTCTGGATTCCAGACTATGTGGATTCCCTAGACTATGTCATACTGGGTAAGCTGCCAACTTTTCTCTTTTGGGGGAGTTTCGCCCAAGGCCCCACGAAGAGTTTTTCTCCAGTTGCTGATATGGGAACCTCTTGTTCCTGCTGAGTCCAGTCAAATGGGCAGGTATCAGCGTGTTCCTCCCCTGGCAGGTGCAGCGAAATGAACGGCAACGTTCACTGCCGCTTAATGAGTAGCCCCATGCTGCCACAGTCACACATTCTGGTTTGAATTTTTAATTCCATCTCATAAAATAGTGCCATAAATCATCCTGCGCTCCATTTAGAGCTGCATTTTCCAAAACCATCTCTGAAGTAATTAAGGAGAAACTACACAGGCCTCTAAATCAGTTCCCCCAAGATATGTAGGAGCAATGAAAATTCTGTAACTCACTTTCCTTTTCTTCTATCTCTTGCATCCATTCATTCTGGCTATGACAAACTATCATTCCCAAGCCTTCATTCACAAAATATTTATGAGGCATTTGTGAACCTTTAGCCACCGAGAAATATAATGCTGCATGACAAAAATGAGTTATATGAAAGTGTACAAAGTCTTACTTTAATATAATCCATCCGGCCCCAAGTCCACAGATTAATAACCCAAACCTGACTCCAATATGAGATCCAGACCAAATGCAATATTCCCAAATCTTATGGCTGTACTCAGAGACCCTGCAACCTAACCTAATTCACCTATTGCCGACATTTTCAAAATCAAATAAATACATAAATAACAAGTAAATCCAAAAGAGATTTCCTCAGCTCTAGGGAGCACTTTTACAGCATATACAAAGCAAACCAATTTGAATGTTTCCCAAACATGCAGGTGCTAAATACTCATGCTTGGCAGGAATAATTATTTGCTGTATCCCCTGGATCTTCTATTTTGCTGAATTTAATTTGTTTTCAATACTTAGAGGGAGTAAAAATATAAGAGTACACCAAAACAGTAGAAACACTGTGACAGTAAATGAAAGATTTACCACAGCACTTGTTATGAATATTGTTTAGGCAGCATAAAATTGAAAAATAGCAAGATGATATTCATCCTGATTACTTCCTTCCCACTCTGCAGCTGAAAGAAAAATAGGAATCAGAAACAATGGACTGTGGGATGTTATGGCCAGGAACTGCATATGAGCCAACTCACACAGTTCTTCAGAAAGGAAGCAAGTGTGACTTCTTCACAGTCCTTGGTCACCAATAAATGTTCCAAAATGATGAAAAAGGCAGGTGTTGCTGGAGAAAAGTCTGGGGCAGTTCTGGGGACCTCAGGAATCATGGGGTTTCAGGTGAGGCATGACAGTCTGGCTTGAGGTACACATGTTCTCAAATCTGGTTGCACCTTGGAACCTGCAGAAATTTGAAAGCTCTTGGTGTCAGAAACCAACTCATGACCAATTGAATCAGAATGTCTGCATGTGGGGCCCTGGCCCAACTAAAAATGCTCTCCAGATGAACTCAATGCTTTGGCTGGGCTGAGCATCACCAAATCACTTGTTGATTTCTGTTTGTTTCAATGTGGTTGAGGATTGACTTTTCATAGATCATTTGTTTGGATGACAAATTGCAAACTTGGAGTCCAAAAGTTTTCTTAAAAATATAGACATGATTATATTGACATAATCATACTTACAATTGAACTGATATTTAAAATAATAAAACCAGAAATGGGGTATTTCACCTTAAAATATAAATTTCTGATTCTACCCAAACAAGCACTTCTGGACATTCCATGGGACACATCAATGCTATCTGTCCCTCTGCATGAAACAGGTCCCTCCAGTTGGTCCCAGGTACTTCTGCACATTGTACATATTTCTTCTTGCACTAGTATTACCTGCATGACTTTTATAGACTGTTTTTTCCTTATGTGCATTAGAATTGACCCATAGAACTTGGGGAATCATAGTGTTAATGCTTAACTTTCATAAAAAAAAAATGGAGATCTAGAAAAAGCAAAACTGTTTCTTGGTTCTGTTATTCCTCAGGCTCTGTCATACTTTCTCAAATTCCCCTTTACCTAAGCCAAACTTCCAATGAGATTTGTCTCTGCAGATTGGCCTATTAATATTTAATGATGTTTCTCTTTGAATTTTAAAGTAGTAATTAAATTGAACTGTTCAGAAAGAGCATATTAATTCTAATTTTTAAAATATGAAAGAGAATAAATCTTGCTCAAAACAAGAGCACAGTAAAAAGTGAACATTAATTCAGTAGAACCTGAGTATCTTTTATTAAATATTTATTCCAATAATTAGAAATAAATTGAGACAACAGCTACTAGGGAAATACAAAATATATACCAAGAAGAAACGTTTCCATTTCTCTAACTTTCTTAGCACTTTGACAGGCCTGTCTCATTTTCTGACTTACTTCAGATATGTTTATGCTCTTATGACTTCATTTAAGTAATATGACTTCATTTAAGACAGAACCCTTGCTTTATTCATCTTCTGAGTAGATTCGAGTAGAGAGTTTTATATATAACTAGAAACAAAATGAATTTTGGTAAATATCCAAAGTGGAGCCCAGAAATAAAGAAACCAGAATTCAGATTTAAAAATAACAACAACAACAACAAAAACCCAACTATGGTTACTAATAATGATTTCCAAATGTAATCCATGAGAAACTTAAAAGTAACTCAACAGCAGAAGAACATCAGTACTACACTTCTCTGATTAAAGGAAAATTAGACCTAGTGGAGATGCTTACTCCACTTCAGACTTTGGAAAGCAGGAGAAGGAAACTTGTTTAGTTATCATAACAACCCTTCAGTCACTGGCACTGCCATATAGATGAGGAGACCGTGGTCTGGAAGAAAAGTAACTTTCCCGCATACAGGTAATTAGTTAGTGGTGCAGCTCAGAGACTCTCAAGCTTCTCATATCACCTGTGTCCCACATGAAAATGTAGAATTGGATTCAGCATGTCTGTGGTCCTGAGAATCCACATTTCTAGCACAGCCTCTGTGATGTTGAAGCTGTCATGGGAATACAAATATAGAGCCAGAATTGAAGTGAGAGGGTCCTGAAACTGTCAGCCCAGAGGTTGGGTTACTTGCAGTTTTCCTAATACAAGGAGCTACATAATGGTTATTCAAACCATTACCTAATGCAAACTCTTCCATTTTGCCTTAGAGAGTACAAGATACTATTACACTGGTCACTGTTATTTTCTTCCTTTTCCTTCACTCTCTTAGATTCTCTTTCTGATGCTTCCTATTGAACAAAACACGGGATTCTAGCTCCTCAATGGAAAATTGTTCATTTTCACGGTCGGAAAACAAAACAAAACAAAATCTGGAATTACTTCTTCGGCAGGCATTGTGCCAGGCCCTAGGATATGGTCATAAACAGGAAAGTTGCTTTCTAAACAAACCCAAAATTGCAATCCAGTGGTGGAGAGCTATCATAGGAAGAAAGAGTTTGCTCCAAGAGTACATTGGCCTAAAAGTTAATCATGACCTGAAGCACTTGGAGTCCATTTCTCAGAAGAGACTTTGTAGCTGAGACAGGAGTAAGAGTTAGTCAGGTGAATAGAGACTAAAACTGAGTGATGGTTAATTTTCTGTGGCAACTTACCCGGGTCATTGGTTGTCCAGAAATTTGGTCAAACATTAGTCTGGGTGTGTATGTGAAGGTATTTTAGGGTGAAATTAACATTTGTATCAATAGGCTAAGTAAAGCAGATTGCCCTCCCTAATATTATAGGTGGCCTCATTCAATCAGTCAGAGACCTGAATAGAACAAAAAGACTGATCTGCGAGAATAAAAGGGGACTCTCCCCTGATGGAGTGGGAACTTTCATTTTCTTCTGATTTAAGATTCAAACTTAAACATCAACTCTTGGATCTCTGGCTTTCACACAGCAGAACTTGGAACTCTTCAGCCTCCATAATTCTATGAGTAAATTCCTTATAATAAATCTCTCCCTCTCCCTCTCTCTGTATATGTATGTATTCATGTGTGTGAGATTTTTACATATACACATGCTTATTATAGTATCATATTATTATTATATATTATTATACTGTATGTAATATATACAGTAGTGAGATGCTATGGGGGGAAGGAGGAGATCTCCTTTTTGGTTCTCCCCTTGATTCTGTTTCTCGGGAGAATCCTGACTAACACACTGCATAAAGCTCCAGGGGTCAGGGAGAACACAGTGCACTGGAGTAACTTTGGGTACAGTCCAGTTCTGCTGGGTCCAGCTTGGTAAATGAGTAAAAGCAAGCCCTGAACCTGAAGGTCTAAACGAAATGGACTAGGCAGAATGAGATACAGCCTGCCTCAAGGTTCTATGGCTCACCTCCTCCATGTTGTCCTGCTTTCCAAGAAAAGGAAACAAAAAATTTTAAATTATTAAATTTTAATAGTCTAAGTATTGGAAACAGACTACAGTGAGGAAATATCTGGATTTTTATTAATTGCATTAATTACTCATATGGGTCATAAATAGAAGTATTGATACCGCTTTCATTCATTTTTATCCAGAGCCTACTGGAGGCCAGCCAGTACTCTAGATGCAGGGAATCTACCAGTGAACAAATCTCCAGCTTCAAGGTGGTGGGTAGAAAAAAGCTAGACAATACCAAGATATGCAGAACTATATGTTTGATGTACAGATAGCGGTGATTTCTGTGGAGAAAAATAAAGCAGCACATGAAGTGCTGGGGGTAAAAGTTGCTTTGTATTTCATAGAGGGTATGGGGAAGTCCTCAGTGATGGGGTAAGAGTTGTGCAGGTCCCTGAAGTGACAGGGCTTTTCAAGCAAGAGGACCTGCAGGCACAGCCACCTGACATGGGAGCATACTGGGTTTGGTCAGGAGCTAAGAGGGGGCCAGCATGGCTCAGAGACTGAGCAGAGGAAAGAGATCAGAGCTGGAAATGCCTGAGGCCCCACCATGGGGAGCCTTGCAGGCCTGTGTAATGCCCTAAGGCATTTACTCTGAAAGAGATGGGAAAGAAAAGGGTCATCAACCAGGAGAATGGCACAGTCCAAAGTATCTTGATGTTAACAGGACCACTAATCTGTGTGGAGGTGCAGGAGGAGGTTACTGCCATGACCCACATGAGGACTGATGGTGGCTGAAGCACATCAGCCTATAAGTGATGAGAAGGGAAAATTCAAGAAGCTGTAAATATGTATACACACACATACACACACACACACACATAAACACTCATATACATGCATTTTTTTAAAAAATTAACTTATGATAAAATATACATCCCACAATATTATCAATTGAGTGGCATTAAATACATTCACAATACTGTGTAGCCATAGCCCCGAATTTCTTCACAATCCCCAACAAAAGCTCTCTACCTAATAAACAATAACTGCCCTTCTGTGCCTTACCCCAGTCCTTGGTAACAACCAAGTTTCTTCCTGTTTCCATGAAATTGCCAATTCCAGGTACCTCACGAGTGGAGTCCTATTTGTCCTGTGTCTGGCTTATTTCACTAAGCTACATGATTTCAAGGTCCATCCATTTTGTAGCATATATTACAATTTAATTTCTTTGTAAGACTGAATAATGTTCCATGTGTATGCTCACCACATTTGTTTATTTATCTATTTATTTGATGAACTTGAGTTGTTTCCATCTATCAACTACTGTGATGATGTGAATATCAGCATATAAATATCTTTTCCAGGGGCTGAGGACATAGCTCTCTGGTAGGACACTTGCCTAGCATGCATGAGCTGCTGTGTTCGATCCCTAGCACTACAAACAAAAACAAAAACATCTGTTCTAGTCTTTGATTTCAATTCTATTGGACATATACCCAAAAGAGGAATCACTGAGTCACATGGTGGTCCCTTGTTCAATCTTTTGAGAAATTGCCAAACTATTTTTTACAGTAGCTGTGCCATTTTACATTCCCACCAGCAATACATGAGGCTTTCAATTTTTCCACATTGTCTAACTTTTTTTAAAAAATGTGGATTCAACATGATTTGCTAATGAAAGAAATATGGGATGTCAAAGACAAAACCTTCCAGTATAAAAATCCTGTAGTACTCCACAGTCTTTTACCTGAGCTATAAGAATAATGGGGGTGGGGGGCTGTAAGAGGAACAAGTTTGGGGACAATGACAAAAACTTAATTTTGAATATTAAAGGATATTCTTTCTTGGGGATGGGTCCTGGGGATTGTACCTAAGGACACTTTACCACCGAGTTACATCCCCAACCTTTTTTATTTTCAGACAGGGCTTAAGTTGCTTAGGGTCTTGTGAGTTGCTGGGGCTAGCCTCAAACTTGCCATCTTCCTGTCTTGAGCCTCCCAAGTCACCAGAATTGCAGGCATGAACCACTGCCTCTGGCAATATGTAAAGGTTTATTATCCCTTTTAAACAACTAAGGAGAAATAACCAGGGGACAATAGGAAGAGTTTGGAATTCAATGAAGAGTTCTAGAATAGAGACGGTATTTAGAAACAGACATGTATGCGCCTGAAAGAAATTGTCAAGGGAGTGAACATAGAAAAGTAAAGAAGATCTGTATCTCTTAGGGCCCCAAAGAAAAAGATGACAAGCTCAAATTTAGGAAAAACTAAAGAAGGTTTATTTATAAAAGATTTCAATGGCATGGGAAGGTATAAGGCAAGCCACAAGGGACACTGGACTGTGAGAGCTGGTCCACCCCTCTCCCTAGTTTCTCCAAGCTGCTGGTGATGCTGGTGTTCTCTGGTTCGTAGATGCATCCCCCTTATCTCTGCCTTCATGTTTGTGTGTATGCTCCCTGTGTGTGTGTGTCCTGGTACAAATGTACCCTCTTTAGGAGGATGTAAATCCTACTGATTAGGAGCCTACCCTACTTGAGGGTGATCTCATCTACAACAGCCTAGTAAAGCCACATTCTGAGGCACTGGGTGTCAGGACTTCAACATGTGAAATTGGGAGGACAAAAGTCACCCCAAATCCCATGTTTGTGATGGATCCATGCAGGGCAATCTCCCAGGGCACAGAGCTGGTCAGAGAAGGGTGAGAAAACTAGAAGGAATAAATGGAAGATTTCCCCCACCATGTGACACAAAAACTAAGCCGTTTTCTAATGTTTGGAGGTCTAAGATATGATGAAGTTCAAGGATACAGTAAGAAGGAGCCTGTGAGTCTGAAGAATCAAGAAAGAGACAGTGAGTGAAGACAGTGTTTGAAGAAGAGGTGGCTGTGTCAAATGTTGCCCACAAATTAAGCAAGATTTTGACATAATCACTTGGTTAAGGGACACCCATGATGTAGACGCTTGGAGACACCTGCAAACTATCATGTACCCAGACCTCACTCTGAGACCCTCACTTATGTGACAGAAGAACTGTGGCACTGAAATAATTTCCCAGTATCATAAGACAGTATTCACTTTGCAGCAGATTGAGTCTCCTCAGCTAGACAGCAAGCACCTCTGGGTGAGTTAAGACAACTTAATGCTGCACAATATTAAGCACAGTCAAAGCAGGAGTAGATTAACTATTAATCTCTCCACTGCAATTTGGCTGGCTGCCAGAATACTTCCTAAATGAGAGGTAAATGATTTGGTATTTGGGATTGTCAACTAATACATAATCCCAAAGGGTTAATTCTCACTAAGCCCACTTGATTTTTTTTAATGAATATAATCGAGTCATAAGGAACAAAGAGGCATGTTCATGGAGAACTCTTGCTGACCTCTAAAGAATGAATGCCCAACCACTCTGCCATCCCAGAGCCAGGGAAAAGGAGGAGGACTCTATGGAGGGAGAATAGCTCCTTTCCATGTTGCAGATTGAAGCTGAGTGACTGATCCTGTCTGTGGTTAGATGGAATGAATGGCGTGCTTGCGTAGAACGTAACTGGAGGCAGGTGGAGAAGTTTCTACTAGACGTTGTTCTGGGTCCTTAGGAGACCACAGAGACAGCAGGGTAAGGCTAGGCGGGTAAATGGACTGTGTTTGCCAGTGTTATGGGGCATAAGTATACAAAGCCCAGGCAGTTTAGGGTCACTGTTCTGGGCAAAGAGCCAAAACTGGAGAGTGTTTAACTGATGCAAAGGACTACAAACAGAGTCAGCAGGCAGCCCAAGGGCAAATACAGACGTCATGGTGTCAGGTCAGAGAGAGTGTAGAGACTGGAAGGCCACAGGGCACACACGCTATGCAGTCTGGTCCTCAGGAGGTCAATGAGCGGGTGGATGGGCAGGCAGCAACAGCAGGAAGCCAGCTCAACAGACCCAGGTGTGGAGGTCAAGCACAAGGCCCTCAGGAAATTTCAGAGGGCTAAGAGCCTGAGACTCTGGAGGAACAAGTCTACAGTAAATAGAAACACATGCTCTTGTCGATGAGGTGACCACTGGAGCAGCTTCCTGACCTCGCTTTCTCCTCATTCTAGACTTGAGGAGTGCAAATGTCAGGGCCAGATGGCGTTTTTGGAGGCCTGCAGGTGGAACAGGCAACTGGCAGACAGCTGACGTGGGACCACAGTTTCTCCTGGCCACCCAGTGCCTGTACTTGAGGAAGATCTAAGGGCAGGGATGGTTTGATTTACTGTCAACCCAAGCCCTCATTTCTACTTGCACTGTTATTTATTACTGTTATTATCATCATTAGTAATTGACTGAGTGCCTATTTCAGGATATAGTGTGCTTTCTTTGTTGAATCTATTGTCTGAATATTCCCAAATGAGGTCCTCTTACTATCATTTTATGCATGAAGATCCTTGAATTAAGAGTGTGAGAAAGTTGCCCAGTAATAAATTCTGTTAAAGACAGAGAGAGATTTGAGCCCATTTCTGTTACTCCAGATCAGGGTTGCCTTCATGGGCTTGTGACCTGGCTTGCCTGATTTTTTTGTTCTGCTATCAACACCTTAAAAATTTTGGTAAATTTTTGACAAAAGGTCCCATTTTACTTTGCACAGTGTCTCTCAATCTGTGTAGCTGGGCTGCTTGGACCATGTTTTTTTAACTACTACCCCTCATTGCCTTCACAAGACCACCTGTTCTCATCAACTTCTGAAATTGTGGAGCTCTGATCTTCCAAGACAATGGTAGAACCATTTAATCTAGTGTTGACTTTTTCCCTGAGGGAATGCAGAAAAAGATATTGGCTGGAGAATCTAGCTGGAGTGGTGGGCTGGAGCAGGAAGATGACCACAGATTTGCATAAGCACTTAGGAAAGTTGAAGACACTGTACAGACATTGAGGAATATGGAGGAAGTCTTAACCAAAGGTTCTTGCACATCAGATGTGCTGAACTGACATCCCTATAAATCTGAAAAAATTAAATGCATCCAATCAGTGGTCTGGATGTTTCATCTGTATGAGTAGAAATGAATATTCCCAAATGAGGTCCTCTTACTATCATTTTATGCATGAAGATCCTTGAATTAAGAGTGTGAGAAAGTTTCCCAGTAATAAATGTACTTTAACAGTGAAGTGAATGCATTTAATAACTCTCCCAAAATTACTGTGGTTTTCTCTCTCCATTTCCCCCTCCATGTTGGACCACCTCTGTAGGTCTCCAGTGTGAAAACCCCAAGGTCAGAGGAACATTAATCCGCAGACCTGGGCCACCCTGTCAGACAGACATCCTCTCCTCTTCTCCCACACCACTATTTATCAAAAGGACTTACATGTCACTCCCTCTGAGCAAGGACCAGAACCACGTATATGAAATTAAACACGATTCTAGGAGCAGGGTCATTTGAGAGTGAAGAACTAACTTTTCACCTTCTTGAGGTGAGTTTAAGAGTGAAAACATCAGCAATTTCTACTTCAACCGTATGAATGTTTATTACCCAAGAAATAAGTCATTGGCAGTGGGCAGAACAGACCCCACCTGGAATGCTTTGGTTTCTCATCACACACCTATTTGTTTCTTGTTGACATGAAACAACAAAATACCTCTTTTTGCCCAAACTCACCAAAGGAGCTTGGTGCTTCCTTTCTCCACATATCTTACTACTCCCCCAAAATCAAAGGTGCTGTTATAACCATTTCATTGTTTCTGACCAAGCATATTTGATAACTGCTGAGTCAGCCCTTAGAGAAAATTGGCATATTCCTCTCTCATGACAAAAGTGCCAGTCTGGATTAAGCAAAGTCTACAGGTCATGTGTAATTAAGGCATGAAGATGCCAACTGAAAAAATTCTGACCCTAGGTAGAACACATTATTCTGATTATAGGAAAGATTCCATGTGAAGTAACCTCACTCCACGCCTGTCTACATCCACATAATGAAACAGAAAATAGAGGCAATTCTTGAGTTAATTTGTGACATAAATTTGTTTGCCTGAACTACCCAGATATGCCAGGAAAATGTGCAACTTTTCCATATTATTTAGAAAATCCTGATTTCATTCTCTTTTTTTTTTTTTTTGTCAGTTTTTAGATAGGATTTGGCTTTTCGACAAGTTTTAGATTCATGGAAAATTTGAAAATTTGATAACAGTTCAGAGTTCCTATATTCTCCCCCAACCCCACCCACAGCTGCCCTACTCTTAGCACCTTATAGTAGTATAGAACATTAGCTACAATTAGCAAACACTACTGATGGATTATTTACTGAAGGCCATATTTTTTGCAGATTTCCTGAATGTGTGCCTTTTGTCCTCTTTCTCTTCCAGCATCTCCTCCAGAACACCACAGCAACTTTCATCACCATGTCATCTTTGGCTCTTGGCTATGACAGTCTCTCAGCCTTCTCCTGGTTTCCAATGACCTGTTCAGTTTGGGGACATTGCAGGATGCCCCTTTATTTAAATTTGCCTGATATTTTTTATCATGATTAGACTCTGGTTATAAGTTCAGAGAAGGGAGACTCCAGAGCAAAAGTGCCATTTTCAGTACATCATATCAAGGGGGCACCATCACCATGTCTATCCCAGGTGACGTTAACCACAATCATCTGGCTGAAGGGTATTTGTAAGGTTTATCCCTGTAGAGTTATTTTTTTTTCCTCCCTTTACATATTCCACTCTGAAAGAGAGTCTCTCTACACATCCCACAGATACAGAGTGGGGATTAATGTGACCCTACTCCTCTAGTTTGGAGTATCTGCATGAATTCTTGTGCTCGGGACATTTGTCTCTTCTCCCCATTTGTTGATTTATTCATTTGCTTATTTATAAACATATAAACTCACGTATATTTATTTTATATTTTAAGTTATATAATCCAATACAACTTCAGTAATTATTTTGGTCAAACTAGTCTAGCGTCCAGCCATTGGGAGCTCTTCTAGTAAGTTCTTATGTCTTTGATGTATTCACATTGTTTGTGTGTGTGTGTGTGTGTGTACTGACACTTCCTTATTTTCTGTCACTAAAAGATGCTTCAGGATAATTTGGGGTGTTTCCTGTCCTATCCTGTAATCAGCCACTTTTTCAAAAGTGCCCTTTTGTCTTTTCTTCAAGAATATATTAAAAATCAGCATCTGGGGATGAGATGTGTTCATTGATCCTGGGCTGTCCTTCCTTTATGCCCTGTTGGCTGGCTAACCAAAGAAATTACATGCTTGTATATTAATCCGTACACATGTATAAATATTTTTATGTGTTACCATCTGTAACTTCATTACTCACTTTCTGTCTTATATCCATATACCTGGAGAAATGGAGGCAAATAGGCCCTTCCATCCCAACACTAAGTTCTAATCACTCTCCACACCATGTCTGAAGCAACCACTGCCCTCAAGGAGCATCCAGTCTAGGAAGGAAGATTGACACATATGCACAGGGTTTCATGAAAATGCCACAACTTGGTAATCTTGAGATAAATGTACAGATTGTTGGAAAAGTGCACCAGAGTGTCAATTAGATCAGGCCTAGAATTTGAGAGAGCATGTCTAAATTGATCAAATATTTTTTAAAGATAAATAAGAATTCATTTTAGAAGATTGGAAATCATGTTTGACACAGGAAATGTTATGTACAAAGGCATGAAAGAAGAGCAAGAAATTTCAGATAAATTTACCTATTTATAGAAAAATTTTGAGATAGGGAATATGATGAGGCTGGAGAGGTGAACAGAAGCCAGGGGAAGGTCAAGGGGAAGGGTCCCTGTGTGTCATGAAGCTAAGAGACTGGATTTCTTTCTGTATGTGCATGTGATGATTGAAACATTTGATGTGAGACAATCTGCAAAAGCCCAAGCCAAGGAGGCAATTTCCAGTCCCCGGGGTACTGAAGAATCAGTATCTACTGTAGACCAATAAGGCCGACAATCAGAAACTATCTTCTTCCTACTAATTGCTAAAATTTCCTAGTATTTGTGTTCACTCCATGGGGATGACCAGGATGTTGCTGATGAATGATAATTATTTATTTAGCACTTATTATGTGGCCAGTGCCATCTCATTTAACCCCAGGAAACAGGCATTATGATTAATGCCCTTTAGTAAAAAAAAACTAAGACTAAGAGGTTAAGCAATGTTCACAGAGTCACACAGTTGGGAAATGGTGGTACAACTTTAGACTGCATCTGCCTGGTTCTGTGTCATGGCTCATTTTAACTATCACTCGGAATCAGGAAGACTTGAGCTTCCCACGACCCAAGTTACTCATAAGAAATAGTCTCCTAAAGAAAGCAAAACTTAGCAAGTTCCATGTTTTACTTTTTATTTCTAAAAGGGGGGGGGGGGGAGATCTTTTGACGAAGGCCCAGTGGCTGTATTTAGATTCAAGAACAAGGGCTTTTGGAGAGCACAGGATGAAGATGGGAGTCTCTTTTCCCTGAAATAGGTTCACCCTGACCAAATGTCTCTGTAAAATGTTTGAGCTAAACCATTTCCTTTCTTCATAATGAGGAGAAATGGGCAGATAAATCAGTTAGGAGTCTGTAACCCAGGCCTCAGAGGTGATGTGTCAGTCTCCTTCCTCTATTCGCTGAGATTTATGACAGGCGGGCAGATCTGATCATCCATCAAGCGTCCCTTCAGTGAGTTCTGGGTAAGAACAAGTCAAGTTTCCAGGGTTCAGAAGTACAGTCTTATTACTCCATCTATGAAGTATTAGGACAAACCAAGGAAACACCCAGCAGACAAGGGGAAAATCCAGTCAACCTCATCAATGCCTCATGGCAGGAGGAGACAGAATCATCAAACAGTGTTTGCTATTTTGGTTTTTGTTCTTACCTGAAGGCATATGATCCTACAGACCCATTCAGAGAGATAAGCATGACTCTCTGTTTGAGTGAATGGGGTTATCTGATGAATTCACAGGGACTAGGTTTGAGCTCAATTACTCTGAACAGCCATAAGTAGAAGAAAGAATATAAAACACTCTCAGAATGCAGACTATAAACCAAGGTGCAAGGAATGCGTATTCACTAATAAAGCCGGTTTGGGCTGGTTGAGCTTGTGCCTCCTTTGTGATTAATAAAAGCAGAAATGCAATCTGGTCACCTGTGTAGCATAGAGCTCCCTATTTAGAAAGACGGTTTCTGGGTTTCAAGCTGGCCTCACATTTATTTCTGTGTATTTTCCGCCCTACCATGTTCCCTCTTAGAAAAGAATTTAAGATGGATATGACTCCTATAATTCCTGTCTAGGCCACCAAGACAAAGCAGGCCTGCTCACCTTGACAATCTCATTCTTTCTGTCCTGAGTGGTGGTAACTATGTATAGGGAGGGCTTTCTGTGCTAATCATATACAAATGGGAAGCAATTTAAATGACCATTTATCTTAAATTCACATGTTCTTAACCTCAGTGTATGAGGAGAAGGGAGATTCCAAGAGCTGTGGGAAGGTGAGATTTCTCTCTAAATGAATAATGGAATGACTGGAAAAAGTGGACAGATTAGATTCTCCATCACTAGAACACAAACCCAACCAGGAAAACCCAGAAAGTTCTCAAATACTTCTTTGGCTCAAATAGACAAAATGATTTTTTGGATTTCATTTTTAATTTTCATGTAGTCATAATTAATGCAATGGACCATAGAGCAAGTTTGGGGTCAGGAAACCAGATAAGTAAATTGTCTACACTGTCGGAAGTGTAGACATATGTTTTGCCACAGCATCTAACGTAACTGGCCCTGATTTAATAAGGCCCCATGGTCACATTCTCCCGTGCACTCAACTTGCAATCCTCTGCTTTAGAGACAAGGCAATTAGTGATAAAGAGACGGTGGGAGAATGGCTGCATTCCAAACACATCTGGGGAAGGGGAAAGGTCTTTCACCCCAGGATGTAGCCAGACAGAGGGATGCCCACCACAGTGAGGAATGAAAAATGGTCTTGATTCACAGACTTGCTGTAAACTAATTTAGAAAGCTAAGGTATGTCATCCTAAAAAGTTTTGCATTGCCTCATCTCTGAAAATAAGATGGGAATTTTAAGAGAAGGGTTTCTGGCACTCTCCACTGGACTAAATCATAAGGTGTTTCATAATTCTGTGTCAATTGATTGTGCAACTGAGCAGCTTTTACTTTTCTGAATCGCATAAAACACCTATGCTTATCTGCTTTGAAGTCAGGATCAAGAACCAAGTGTCCAGATGGACCCTATGACCCTCCAATTACTGGTATTTGAACTTCTCAAAGAAGAACTGGAGCCAAGCATCTATTTCAGATTATGTGATTTTAGTATTTTCATCCAGGATTATTATTGTCTGAGTTGTCTCTTTCATGTCAATATATTCTAAAATAGCAAGGCTCAATGGGAGAACCAACTGCATCACTAAAATGGCACAGAGTTTTATTGGCTCTCTTACAAGTTATTTATTTGTTTATAATCTGCAGAGCCATATGGATTTAATAAGAGTAGGTGATGTTGATTCATTTCCCAGGTGCTATAGACTAAATATGTGTGCTCCCCAAAATTCATGTATTGAAAATTGAATTCCCAGTGTGATGGTGTTATAAGAGGGACATTATTAGGTCATGAAAAAGGGACTCTCAGGACTGAGATTTGTGCCCTGATAAAAGAGACCCCAAAGGAGCTTCCTCGTCACTTTTACCAAATGAGACCATGGTAAGAAGACATCTGCCCGTGAGCCAAGAGGTGGGACTCACAGAAACCAAATCTGCCCTGGCATTGATCTTGTATTTCCCGGCTTCCAGGGTATGCAAAATAAATGGCTTTTGCTTATGAGCCACCCAGTCTATGACAGTTGGTTACAGCAGCTCAAATAAACTAGGACTCCTGGTCTGAGAGGAAGAATGACTTGCTACTCCTTCTAATTGTACTGCTCACCAGACATGGCCTACATTCAGTTTCTCACTTTCTCCTTTGTGCACTCCTGTGAGAAAAACATGTGTTGGAGCTGGCTCCGGACCTACAAGCAACTCCCCCACCCATGGGTGAGGTCACATGCATTTGAGAATAGACCCTTCCTTCCTGCACAGGAGACATTCCTCCTGTCTGCCTCCTAAATCACAAACCTTGTTGCCACTATGAACCTTTTGCTTCAGCTCAGGTCATTTGTTTTCATTCTGCTTCTTTTGAGCTGAGCATAAGCACTGCCACCAGTTGTCATTTGCTCCACACCCTCGGGCTGCGGGCCAGTCTTCACCAAATGGCACGCCTAGCTGCAGCTTCCTCACTGCCAAGATGAGTCAGAGATCTTATAGTAGCTTGGCCACAAGCGACAAATACATACTTCTGACAAACTCAAGAAGAAAGAGAAATAGATCGCCTAATAAAATGCAAAGTTAGAACGCCAACAAGCGGAAGAAAAAAAGTACTTTGGAAACCAGGATCAACTGTGGCCACCTCTTTCCACTGTTCCTATTTGCTCTGGAGGTTAAGAACATTTTCTCTCATAGTCTTTCTCAATTTAATGGGGAATATGGCAGTTAGAGGACCTGATTTTTTTTTCCTATGGTTTTCTGCTTCTAAACATTGTAACTCTGTAGACCCTAACTTCAGAAATCTTTGTGAAATGATTCATTGATCTTACTGCTATCCCACATCAACAAAAGGTTTCCTTTTATGAGAGGAAAAAGTTCCCAGGATAAAAGGGAATCTTGTAAAACCTTCATATCATGGACACACATACACACACACACACACACACAGTGGAGTTTAAATATTCATCCTACTCACTTATTTCTAGAAAAAAAAAAAACAGATGAGATCAGTGAATCTTGAGAGAGAGTCGCCATTTGATAACCCCTCCACACCTTCTCTGCAATCTAGGTCTCCTCCTTTTAGCTCTTAGTTTATAAAATAAATATTTCCAATCTATAGATAGGATACATGGAGTCTTGGATGCCTGTCATAAGCTGGAAATTATTGCTATAGGTAAAATTTTAATTTAGGTATTAAAATGACATATAAAAAAACTTTTTTATTGTTTCACTTTTTTATTAAAGTTATTAGAACTTTAAAATCACTTATGAGATAAATATATATATATATATATATATATATATATATATATATATATATATAATATATATAAATATTCAGCATAGATCATGTATAAATTACCTTGAGCTCAGTCTCTGATCACACTTAAGAGATGGCACTTCAAATAGCCAAAAGAATGCAGTTCACCCTGGGACTATATAACATGGGAGAAAGAATTGGAATTTCTTCTCCTACAAGCTTTATGTGTTTCCACAAACCTATTTCCTTCCTGAAATCAATGACATATTCAGAAGTCTTTAAAGGTTTTGAAAATTCCATGGGTAGATTTTGTGCTGTCTTAAATCCATACTGCTAGATGGGAAACATATTAACGACATGAAAAAAACAAGGGAATAAAATGCCCCATGCATATATTTTTAAACATGAAAACAATAAAATACCTAAGTAGCCATAAAGTCCATTTGTTTATTTCTATGACTGTTTTGCACTGACCATAAGTAATCAGGTTTCTTTATAGTTCTTGCTTTACTTAAAATCCTATCAAAAATGGGAACGGGCAACAATCTCCTAGGTATTATCATACTCAATGCAAAATTATTAGGATTTAATAACTTGAATACAAATTTAACTAGATAATGAAACATTTTAAGTGACAGTTTGAATGTATAGTCAATAAACATTTTGTATTTATTTACACTAATGTCTTCATTGTGTATCTTAGATTCTATATCTAGACTAAAGGATTTTTTACCTGATGTTATATCATGCTCTCCATGAAGAACATAGTAAGTCTGAGTGTTCGTGTTCTCTGTATCATACTCTATTTTAACAATCAGAAAGGCCAGTCATCAAAACACAATGTTGCATGTTTCTTACTTGACATAAACTCTTCCTCCATAAACTCTACTGATTTCTCTAGAATTTTCCCTTTCCTTTATTTTTTTAGAAAAACTTTTGTAAAAATAATGATCACATATAAGAAAGAAGCTATGATGAATTATATTTATTCCTAAGCTTTGGGTAGACAAGAAAAAAAGTATAATTGAGAAACGCTTAAACACAAGAAAGGGGGGTTTATTTTTTAAAACACTATGGAGTGTTTAATGGAACACAAAGTCAGAAAGGAGAATGTTTAGTCACGTGGACCAGTAACTGTAGAAATGCTGCATAGACCATCTACTGGGTGGCCACCAATATTTATTAAGCCTCTCTCTTATGTGCAGGACATTACACCACTTGGCTTTTCATGCTTGTCAATCCTCATGCTCTATCATAACACTTAAATGAATTAACTCTTTTCAAATTAAACTTAACATACCACTGAAAAATATATTGATACGTATAAAGTTTGATTTGCAGCATACTCTGCTGTCATAAAACAAAATGTTGAGTTATAAAAATGTTGAAATGAGCCCATCTCTTCCCACAAATTTTAGTAGCCATCAATTACAATCAGTAAAAGGAGAGGTCTATAGTTCACAAAATAACTATTATTCAATAATAGAGTTGTCCCCACATAATATTAAGAAAGTGGTTTTATCATCTTGAGTCAACTTTAACTATATTGAGGAGAAAAACCCATAGAGTGATTTACCTGTGATTCTTCCAGACAATAAAAGACTTAGAAGCTATTGGAGGCTGCATATTCTAGATTTCAATAGCCTTAAAAGAAAATGATGGTCCACATACTAGCATTTAAGATCCCAACCAGATAAATCAGGTGTCAATGTTGGCACATTAAAAAAAAGACTTAGAAAAGCTCATGGATAGCACGTCTAATGAAGCCAGTCCTGACACTGGACACTGTTTCCTGAATAAAACCCCAACCTCATCTGCCTATAATCTTGGCTAAAAGTATTGGCTTAACCTAAAAGGGCTGTTTACAACCTTCCTTCAAAGTTCAACTGAAATTCAGTCCCACTTAGAAGCCCACCTTCCTCATATTCTCCAGAGTTAAATATTGATTTTCTTACATGTGTTTAACAAGATGTTTGCACATATTTACTTCGCTCTTTCAGATCAGCCTTGCATGATCATTGTGTGTGCATGCATGCATTGTCTTCACTCAATGCTGAGCTTTTGGAAGATATAACCCCCCCCCCATTTATTCCCTAAATTATTAAGTAAGTATTTTTGAGTGTCCATATTCACTGTGGTCAGCATTATGGGGATATAAAAGTAAATCAGAATGTATTTTATTCTCTAAGAATGTACTGCGTAGGGAATAAAAGACAGACAGGGAAATAGTCACACATAATATAAGGTAAATATAAGTGAAATAAGAGAGGTAAAGATAAAATGTTATGAAAGTTCTGAGATGAGGGAGATTGTTCCAAAAATGAGGGATGGACAGGGGACTAAAGGAGAGAAGGGGCAGAGAAAAAGGAGAAGATGTCACATAACATGAACTGGTTTTGAAATTGTCCCCTGAGGATGGGTGGGGTTTGTATATGTAGATGTGGAGTTTCTCTGAGTGAGGGATATAGCATGGGGAAATGTGTGAATAGGAACAGCATGAAGGTCAGCTTGGATGGATCATGCAATCCCAGGAATACTAACTGCTGGAATGGTAGCTTGGAAATCAGTGTCATTCTGATGAATCCAGACAGTCTCCTGCCAATATTATGAACCCAGAGAAAAGGTAGACAGCAGAGGAGGAGGTTGGATAGGATGGTCTGTCAGGCAGCATCAAGAGTGTAAGCAAAAGATGATGCAGCCACAGCCCAAGACAGTGGCAGTCAAGGTAGAAGCTCTACCTGGAGACTCCACAAGACGTGGCTGATGGTTGTATGCTGTGCAGGGGAGGAAGGGGTCCTCAAGAACCCAGAAAATGGTGCAGCTCTTGAATAAAGCAAGGAACATATGAGGATTACAGAGATTGGTGGGAAATGATTCCCAGTAGAAACATCAAGTTCATATTTTACTCTTTACATTCATATCCCAATCCAGTACCTGACAGAGTCACACATAAAATAAGCTAATAAATGTTTACTAAATGTTTATGAAACTATAATAAACATTAAAGTATGTGGTGATAGCAGGGAAAACAGGAGGCTCTAGAGTCATCTAAGAGTCATCGTTAAAACCAAAAGTTATCATCGAGGGAGACACGATGCCACTGCCCCACGTCCAGCTAACATCAACGGAAAATTCTTATCGGTCAGGAAGCAACTGGTATGCACTGAGTATTACTGTGGATGGAGCACTTAGGTATTTTATGAACTATATTTCATGACATTGTCCCAACTCTGTTTTCCTAAAGAGATTACTCTGGTTTCTGTTATCAAAAGGCTTTCAAATAGCAGATAACAGCAAATCCTGCCCCAGGCAAAGTTTCAGATTCTTTACAAATATTAAACTTTTACTTCTCATACCTCTAGTGACAAGTAGTAGCTCCAGTTGAGATTTGAGGAAATGCTGGCAAAGAAAGTTAAGGAATTAAGCAAGGTCACACAGCAAGGGTGAGGCAGAATCAAGACTCACGTGCTGGAGTCCCGAGCTTCACTGTAACAGCGCGCATCCTCTGCAGACTCCACTAGGACTGTGGTGGAGCCAAGTTCCCCTGGTGCGGGACCACGTGATAAATTTGCTGGAATTTCCCTCTGGAGAAGAGAAGAAAAATGACAATTGAATGATTGGGCCAGGATCAAATGGAAATTAATAATGAGGTCTGAAACTCATGATTCCTAACATCCAATTGAGAGCTTTAACCAGAAGTTCATGGTGTCCTTCTACCGAAGGGTTAACACTCAACAGACTATTATCATTATGTAGTCTTTATATTAGGAATATCTTTCAAAAATGTAAATCGGTATTTTAGTTATTTATAATAAAGGAAAATATTACACTTAAGAATCTTTGGGGCAGAGGTGAACACTTGATAAATATAATTACTGATTTTCCATGGTTTTAAAAAAAATCAAATGGGTGTAATAAATTTCTCAAAAAGGTAATTTTACTTATTCACATTCAGATCTAGGTACAGTATATTAGCATGAATCCCCCAATCATCCTTTAGAAATACTACAATATAGGGTTTTATTGTAACTGTCTTTTGAGGTTTCAAATTGTTAACATCTGTCTCTTAGTATTTTTTTTTACAATATTCTAAATACTCTAATCTCTGGTTATCCTGCTAATAACTGTAATTTTCTAGTCAGCTGCTATCTCTCAAGGTAGTTTAAAGGTCATTTTTGCAATACATAAAGAAGCCTGGGAAGAAAGTGGATGTGATTTATTTTTTAGCAAGTTGAACTTGTGTTTGGGTTTGTTTTTATCCTCAGAGAAAAGAATCTGCCTTGTTCTTTTGCCCCAATGTCTCATATCATCCCAGTATAATTAATTCTGGTCTCTCTCATTGCATTTTACTTCTGTTACCTGGGTATTACTGGCAGAAACATAATGAAAGGATAAATTTTGTACTTTCTAATATTCAAAGTGTTGGATATTATCCCTAAAAGATAAAATGATGCACTTTTCCATAAACAGATATGTTCCTGAAAACTCTTTCAATCAGGATTTGGAGAATTACATCCACTCCAGTTTTCAAAGCACCAACCACAGTTGCTACGGAAATAATCACACTTGATATTTGTGTAAATGCACATATTTTCACTTACTAAAGGTGCCAATCAAAATATAAAGGAAGCATAAGTATAAACTATCATGAACATATGGTGAGGTATTTATTTGTGTTGTTTTCTCAGACTCCATTACTTTCTTGAAAAAAAAAAAAAAACCACTCATTTTCTTGGGATAAAACTTATCCCCACTCCACACTTCTAGAGTATGAAGAATTAGACAAGTATAGGGATTATTCAGGGGCAAACTTAATGCATGCTTGGACAATGAAATGCAGAATGAGGGGTAAGAGTCCTTTGGGAAGGGAAATGCATCTTATTTCCATAGGGATTACTCAGAATGTAGGATAACAGATGGACCTGGTCAGATAAAAATGGCTACGTGGGGAAATTATGTCTGAAAACGCAAAACCGGGAGAAGTTAGATTTAAGAATTTGGAAAGGGCAATCTCCTGATGCTGTTATTTGAGGCCTTGGGTCCAACCCTACTTGTGGTTACATGAAGCATGATGTGTTCACTTGAAAATGGATGGCATTCAATTAATACATAAGCATAATAAATGTCTATATATATTAATAAGGATCCAGTTTTGCTGTTTCAAAGAGAAAATGCAGTGGAAATTTAAATGGAATTTTTAAATGAAAAGAATAAGAAAAACTTTGGGCAAGACATTATAAACCATGCTTTGACTAATAATTATAAAGGAATAACTCATATACTGGCCTATGTATGAGTTTATTCAAGGATATTTCACAGATTAAATTATCATCCCAGAATTCATATGTTGAAGTCTAACCCCACTACCTCAGAATGCGACCTTACTAAATGTGGCCAATTATGAAATTGGGCCACTGCATGTAATTACTGAAGATGAGGTCATACCCATAACCCTTAACCCATAATGATTGGTGCCTTGTAAAATGGGGGACAGTTGGAAACAAACAGCCCACAGAAAGAATGCCATGTGGAGAAGAAGGTAAAGAATAAGGTGATGTTTCTACAAGCCAAAGGATTCCCAAAATTGCCAGCAAACCCTGAGAGGCTGAGAGGGAACTAAATAACAGATTTTTTTCTCATTGCACTGAGGGAGAAAGCAACCCCACCAACATGTGGTTGTAGGAATTCTAGCCTCTAAAACCGTAAGGTCATTAATTTCTTATTTTAAAATTTATTTGTTCTTTCTATATACACATGACAGTAGAGTGTATTTTGACATGTTATACATCCATAGAATAAATATAACTTGTTCCAATTAAGATCCCATTATTGTGATTATATATGATGGGGAGTTACATGAGTCATGTATTCTTATGTAAGGATAGGAACGAAATGTCTCATTTGTTCTACTGTCTATTCTATTTCCATTCCCTCTCTTCCCTTCATCCCCCTTTGTCTAGTCCAATGAACTTCTAATCTTCCCCTCCCTTGTGGTGGGATAGCATTCACACATCAGAGAGAACATTCTGCCTTTGGTTTTTTTGTGAACTGGCTTATTTCACTCAGCATGATATTCTCCAGTTTCGTCCATTTACTGGCAGATGCTATAATTGCATTCTTCTTTATGGCCGAATAATTTTCCATTGTGAATGCAAGTAAAAGTAAAAGTTGATGAGGATGTGGGGAAAAACTTTTACTTATACACTGCTTGTGGGACTGCAATTGGTGCAGCCACTCTGGAAAGGAGTATGGAGATTCCTTAGAAAACTTTGAATAAAGTTTGACCCAGTTATCCCACTCCTTGGTTTATACCCAAAGGATTTAAAATCAGCATACTACAATGATGAAGCCACTTCAATGTTTATAGCAGCTCAATTCATAATAGCCAAGCTATGGAACCAGCCCAGGTACCCTTCAATGGATGAAAGGATAAAGAGAGGCCATCAATTCCTGACATTGAAGACACTCAGTTTGTGGAACTATTACAAAATCCCTAGGAAGGTAATACAGGACCTAAGGATAATTACACATGAAATTGTAAAAATTCCAAAATGAAATGAGAGCACCAATCAAGATTTAAACAATAGGGGATAGTTTTTTTTTTTTCCTCTTTGAATGAGTGGTAACTTACAGTAAGAAATAGTGGGTAAAACTCTTAAGTAGCCTTAAATCTCACACTTAAATTTTTAGTTTTGATTGAAAAATCATTTTTATGCCAATAAACCCATATTAACAGCTAGAATACTTGATAAGTTAACTTTATTATTGAACAGATCCAGAATGGAAATATAAAGGATAGAAGAGTGTTGACTAAACATGCACTCTGAAAGCCATAAATTTTAAGAACTATAAATATGATTGTGTAATGGAGAGAAAAGAATCTAAGAAAGAATACAAAAAAACCCTCAGGAACTATAAGATAATAGGTTATGAATATGTAGATTTGGATGGAAAGGGCTTTGGTTTCTGGTTTTGTTTTTATGACTTTGCAATCATGTATCTGCAGAATTAGAAATTGGTGAAGATATTGTCAGTGAGAGAGTTGGAAAAGAACTGTGTTATTGAGGAGAAATTCTAAGATACCTTAATTCATATCGCATTTTGGGATGTCACAAACTTGCTGGCATCTCAGCCAACTGACAAAATTTAATACCACCAATAGTTAGGTGTTTTTGATGTGAAACACAGAAGAACAAAACATCAACTATTTTTAGTTTTCCAAACTTATTCCACATTCATTCACTTGTGAAGAAAGAGCCACATCGCTTGAGAGAACTTATACAAAACAGTTTCCCTGGCCTTTTCAAAACTACTAATTCCACAAAAGACCAAAGGAGTTGGTAGAATTAATCTAGTAGTATAGCAATCTAAATAGATATGACAACTGAATAAAATATGCAATCCCAGATTAGACATTAGATCAGAAATTAAAAAGAGCAGCTCTAAAAGACTCAACTGAGATAATTTGAATATGGACTTTATATATTAGATTCATGGTAGATCAATGTTAAATTCCTTGGATGTGATCACAGTATCCTGCGTCTGTAGGTTATTTAGGAGATGGTGGCAGAAGTACTTAATGATGAAATGTCAAGAATGCCTGAGTCTTTGTTTCAAATGACTTGCCATAAAACAAGAGTTTGTATAAAGGAGTATGTACACACACACACACACACACACACAGACACACCTGGTTTCTGACACTGTTGATGTTCTGCCCATATTCTCCACATCCCTTCTGCCATTTCTGTGCGTCCCCTTACACTTTTTGGTGACTTTTCTTCTAATATCCCATCCAGGTGGGGTCAAAAATCCACATGAGATTAGGAAGAGGCTGATGTCAGCATGAAATCACAGCCTTACCCAACTTCCTCCTCC
Source organism: Marmota flaviventris (assembly GCF_047511675.1). Classification (NCBI taxonomy): domain Eukaryota; kingdom Metazoa; phylum Chordata; class Mammalia; order Rodentia; family Sciuridae; genus Marmota; species Marmota flaviventris. The sequence continues at coordinate 16,754,263 of NC_092508.1, forward strand.
CCTAATTTCCTTTCCTTTTCCCCTGGTGAACATAGTTTTAATAAGTTAATCTCATGAAAATCTTCATCGCGGGTTTGTTTTAAGGGAGTTTAACCTAGGATGTGTAGATACACATATATTAGAAAGAGAAGGTAATATAAAATGTTATCAATGGTAAATCTAGGTGAGTTTATTTTGCTATTCTTCCAACTTTTCTGTAGGTTTGATGCTGGGAAGAAAGGGTTTAATGCAGCTGGCCTCTGATTCACTTCTTTACATTCCTGAGGGGTACACATCCAGGGAAGAAAAGGTCAGTGGACTGGTCCTCTCTTCTTAAAAATATGCGGCTAACTTGATCTCCTGGAAATATAATGTGCTGACATCTCCAGGAAGACAATTTATATCTGTGGAATTCTCTAAGCAGCATCCTTGGTGTAGGGTTGTTTAAGGCAAACAAACTCTAGTATCTATGGATTTATAGGACATGGCTCCTTAGAAAATGTCACATAACTTAGGTGACAGTGCAGGGTGTGAATGGAGATATCTCAACCAAATGCTCTCCACTGTGTGAGGCAAACTATGTCTCTCATTTAGAGACCTTGTCTAATCAAGGTCAGGATGTGTGTGTGTGTGTGTGTGTGTGTGTGTGTGTGTACAGAAAAGAGCTTTGAGGCCATCCTCAAAATCTCACACCTCTCCTGCACGTCACTGGTGCCTTTTGATGGCTTCTATCTTTGGCAATATTAGTAAAGCTAGTCACTGCAAAAAGATCCCCAATTTGTAAAAATCTAATTTGACAAACTGACCATTTATATCAGCTCAACTCTTTTTCAAACTAAATGTTCTTCAAATAAAACAGGGTGTAAGTTTCTTAAATTTTTACACAAGGAATTTGGACTAGATCCACAAATTCCTCTTCTGTGTCTACATTACAAAGCACAAAAATGCTATTGGTTGGGCCTCTAATCCGTGCATCCTGATGACTCTTCAGCTGGTTGCACTGCTCCTGTTGAGTAGAGACATGGTGATGTGACAAGGGACATGTGGCCTCATTGTATCACCAACATCTGGTGTTGGGAGTCAATGGTGGCAGCTGAAGCTTCGACAATGCCATTGTGAGATTTGGTCACTGTGCTGCTCCTCAGTATCTCGGTACTGGCTCTTGACATCCACCTCTCCAGCCTTCCCCATAATTTTCCAAGCTTCTAATTGCCTGTATGAAATCTGTTTCTGTTTAAAATACTTAAAAGAAGTTTCTATTTCTCACACCAAAACCCAAATGATATAATTAATTCAGAGATACAAAATTATTTTATTTTGATTTGAAGAAGCTTTACTCAGCATCTTTAAGATTTTTAAACTTCAAAATAAAAGGTAATAATAAACAAATCTCTTACGCAGGCATAGAAAAAAATGAGGAGCAGAATAATCTGTCATCCTTTTTAGTCTATGGGTTTTATTTAACACACACACACACACACACACACACACACACACAGATCTTTTAGATCATTCTTTATGTCATTGTTGGGTTTTTTTTCCTTCTTCTTCTTCTTCTTCTTCTTCTTCTTCTTCATGCAAGTTTAAATGTCTGATTTCCTTTCAAGAAATGTCACAAATGCACTGGGATTTTTCCTGGACACAAAAATGATTTGAAGATTATTTGAATGTATTTTATTTTTTTTGATCAGCAGATATGACTGTAAACTAATCCAGAATCTAAAATTGTTAATGCCATATGTGCCATTGATTTCCATCTTGCCAATTAAATAAAGGTTACTGCCTGGGCGCCTCAAAGATTGCCTCTCTCCCTAGGCACCATCACAGCTATTCAGCTCAGCCAGGGCACTCCTGCTGGTCGTCCCCAAATTCCCTCTGCAGGGCATGAATAGCAGAATACCTTCTGGAGAAGATTTCACATAGGGAATGGCAAAATTGCTGCTCACTAGAACTCTAGTTTGTCCATTAGAAAGGCTTGTATTTTGTGTTTTTCCAAGGAGCAAGAATTAATTCAGCAAATATTGATTAAACACCTATGATGTGCCAGGTACTAGGTTAGGCACTGAATATCAAGAAAAAGAAGATATGAATCTCTGTTCCTGTATTCTGTGAGTCCTGATTTTGAGAAGATGATTTCATATCTAATTTTAATACAAATAGTCAGTTCTTTGAATTGAGTGCTACTGAGTAGCAGAGGCAGGAATAGTCTAATCCAAGTGTGGGAGGAAAAATAATGGAGTAGCTATTTCAAAAACAAAGTGACATTTGAGGGAAGAAAACATACGGCTTAGGGCAAAGAGGGACACAAAGGAAGGATAAAAGTGGGGCGGGGAGAATGAAGTAAGTCAAGAATATGCTAGAGGACTAACTTTGTCAGGGAACTGTGAAGAGTTTGCTGAGCTGGCACAGAGCGGATGGGTAGGAATGTACAATGGCTAATTTTGTATATTAACTTGATATTTGGTCAAACACTATTCTGGGTGTTTCTGTGAGATTGGATAAGATTAATTTTAAATAAGATTAATGTTTGGTAGACTAAGTAAGGTAGATTGCCTTTCTAATGTGGATGGATCTCACCAAAGCTTAAAGATCTGACTAGAACAGAAAGATCGACCCTCTATCAAGTAAGAGGGAGAATCTCTTATCTGAGTGCCTTTGAACTGGGACACTGTCTCTTGCCTTCAGACTAAAGCTGAAACATAGCTCTTTGGGATCTTGAGCGTACCAGCCTGCAGAATGGAACCACAGGATTGGTTCTCTTGGGTCTCCAGCTTGCCCAAGGCAGATCACAGGACTTGTCTGTATTCACAATTATGTGAGCCAGTTCTTTATATTAAGTGTCTACCCAAATAAATACACATATACATATAACCTATTGTTTCACTTACTCTGAAAAATCCTGACCTATAGAGACAGGTAGGCATGAGATAAAGTTCTAACAGTAAACATGGACAGAACATAAAGACTCCTATTCTCCAAATAGTAAGCATAACAAACATTTCTTTCCAATATTATAATTATTATTCAAGACAAGCCAAGCTTTATCTGCTTATTTCTTGAGGGTCCGTGTGCTTTACATCGATTCACTTATTCCTGGTGGCCTCTTTATGAGGAAAGCTTTATCATAATCTTCAACTAACAGAAGCAAGAGTTAAACAGAGAAGTAACCTGCTTAAAGTTGTATAGTAAGTGGCAGTTCCCTGACAGGAACCCAGACATCACATCTCCAGACCCTGCACTCCATTCCTGCTTTAGTGATGCTCTAATATTGAACTTTCAAGTGCAGGGACATCTTCAACTTTGCCATTTTAGAAGGATACTTCTGTTAGTAGACTAAAGATAAAATTAGAGAATAGGAGTACAGAATGCTTAGAAACCTAAGATGAGACATAGGAAATAAAGACACAGCCAAGATTATCAGTGCTGTCCGTGGAAAGTAGTTGGTGATTCTTACCATTTGGATCTTAGACATCCTCTAAAGCTCATGTACTAAAGGCTTGGTCCATAGCTGATGGTGGAACATTAGGAGGTGTGCCTTGTCAGAGGAAGTGGGTCAGAGGGTTTATTTTGTCCCTGGACGTCACTGACTAGCTATCCCCCTCTCTGTGTCTCTCTCAGCCTCCATCAGGTGAGAAGCTCTGCTCTGTCACATGCTCCCCATCATGATATTCTACTTAAACTCAGGTTCATGGTGATGAAGTCAAATGATTGAGTTGAAACCTCTGAAACTGTAAGCCACAATAAATATCTCCTCATTTTAAATTGTTTCGGTTGGGCATACTGTCATAGCAATGGAGACCTGAATAACACACAAAAAAATTGATACTGAGGAGTAGAATTATTGCTGTGACTATGACTGATAATGTAGTTTAGACACCTTTGGGACTGGTTTGTGGGGGGAGTTTAGAAAATGCTGGAGATGCAGAAAAAAGGAAGTCTTAGACTGTTGTAAGGAAAATTAATGGGTGATACTGGTGGGTGCTCAGAAGACCAGAATGCTGATAGGAATGTAGAGAGTAAAGTCTATGCTCATGAGGCTTTATATGGGAATAAAGACTGTATTCAGAATTGGTCTAGTGGCTATTTTTCTACATTTTGGAAAAAAAATAAAAGTCTCCATTTTATTCACACCCTGAGACTTTGTGTAAGGTGGAATTTAAATGTGATGGACTAAGTAACCTGGCAGAGGAAATTTCAAAGTAGTACAACATTCAGGGTGTGTCATGGGTATTTCTGGTTGCTTTTGATCAGATTTAATTGGGAGCAAAGAGAAGAGCAGAAAGATTTTTAAAACTTTCAGTTTGGCCAGGAAAGAAATATGTTTAATGATGAGGTCAAAAAAGATGTGGTTGCTGAAGAGATTCTTACCATTGAAAAGAAGCCAAGTACTTTGCACCAGGACAATAAGAATGTCTTAAGGACATCTCAGGGATTTGACAGACCTCACCCTTCACAGGCACAAAAGTGTAAACTTGTAAACTCACTTGAAAGATTGTTTTAAGAAGAGAGGTCCTAAACAACCTCCTAGCCCAAGGCCAACTAGAAAATTGTTTCCCCAGAATTTGTTTCACAGTGCTCAGCTTCCCAGGGACTCAGAAGCTGCTGCAGTTGTGTTTCAAAAGAACCTGTCTACTCTTCCTGAAGGTGGCAGACATTGGTGTTATCTACATAATGCTGTTTTTACAGGTGTGCTGAAGGCAATAGTTGTAGGGTCATGGATGCTTCCACTAAAATCTCAAAGGAAGGTCTAAGAGGTCAGGCAATATAGAGCAGAATCAAAGTTCTTGTGAATAGACCCTGAGAATACAGTATATGAAGCTGTGAGAGTGATTCTGAATCTGCAATGGAGACCACAGAAAGTTGGAAATGCCAGAAATGTGGATCATCTGCTGAGGTAAGCTGCAGGAAACAGCCTGTCCAAGATGCTATATTGTGGTATTAAAGGAAATGCATTCCATGTGACTAGTGCCCTCTGGAGTTAATTAATGGAAACAAATCAGCATCATGAAATGACAGACAGTGGTCCCACAGACTCACCCCCAACTGCATCAACATAGAACAGCTTCTGGTAAGGTTCTTTTCTGTTCTAAACTTACAGACTAATTCTTAACAAGATGAAAATAGATAGGTATGCAAAAAAGCAACTTCTCAAAAAGCTTTATTTTTAGGTAAAACTTGAAACAATACTTTAGAGAATTAAAATATGTTCCATATTGAACTTGGTTAACTTTTCATTTAGATGATAGCTCAACTATTGTTGCCCTAAGGATGAAATCCCATTCAAACATATCTGCTTTAAGCTATATTGACATCATTCTCCATGGCATAAAATACTGTTGTAATTAAGTTTTAAGTGTCAGTCAACCTCTACTCTACTTAGATGTGCTGAATATAATTCAAGATTGCTCTACTTTTCTGCAATAAATAGCAGTCTGAATATAACTGGAAAACTTCTAAGACATTCTTGGAAATCTATTTATTCTGTTTGGTCTTTGTATGTTTTCAAGTGTATTTTCCCCTTAAATAACCTCATGGTCTATGTCATATGCTTGCATCCACACCTTCTTATACACTCTCTCTTCTCTCTCTCTCTCTCTCTCTCTCTCTCTCTCTCTCTCTCTCTCATACACACACACACACACACACACACAAATTGTTGAACTACCAAAATATACTAGAACCCATTAAAATTTAAAACCAAAGAGCATAAAGAAGAATCAATCATCCTTTATTATCCTTTCCCCCCTCAGTATAAAGTTAACTTGAAATGGTCATTCTAGATTATAGGAGCTAGATTAAATCTAAAACATTAAATGCCTGCTGTGGAAGAGTGAGGTATCCTCTGTGCTGGTATTTAATGATGTTAAGTGTGCTATGGTTCACAAAGGAGTACAGCTGGTGGTAAGAATACTGTGTACAGCCCAGCATATCATAACACCTGACACAGTTAAACTTGTCCTTTGGTTCATGTCTGTGTTCAGAGGAGGCTTCCTACATAAGTGGGACTTTGATCAGCTTATTTTATCTCTCTCTGACTCAGTTGCATTATCTGTTGATGAGTATGCTGCTAACAGTATGGTATGATGTTGAAAAGATGACATCAAATGATACATATGAAATACAGGAGAGTGCTTGAAACATAGGGCTCAATAAACTTTAGCTCCCCATCCAGCTCCTTATTTTATAGAATGGCTTAGTCACCCATCCTAATCATGCCATTTACCAGAAGGGTCCATGAGGACAGTTTTTATGGAATGTTCATCTGTCCCTAGAAACATTTGTTTGGCATATTTTCCTGATCTATCTTACAGCTGCCCTGTTTCACTGCATTGTAGCATTGGAAATTCCAGGTACCCAGTGGGGTTGTGTTATAACAGAAAAGTCTTCTGCTGGCAGAACAGATTAAAAAAGACCCAAACATTTATTTTTTTGCAAGAAATGCATCTTTGAGGCAAAGACAACTACAGGCTAGAAGTGAAAGGATGAAAATTGATATACATGAGAATGGAGCCTGAAAATAAGCAGGAGTAGCTATTCTCATATCTGACCAAGCAGACTTCAAATCAAAGTTAACCAAAAGAGAAAAAAAAAAAAAAACGTCACTTATATTGGTAAAGGGAATAATCCAACAAGGAGATGTAACAATAATAAATATTTATGCCCCAAATGTAGGCACAAATCTTACATAAAATATATACTACTCAAATTGAAGCCTCAGAGAGACCCCAGTACAATAATAGTGGATGATTTCAACTCACCTCACTTGCCATTAAATAGGTTGTCCACACAGAATCTCAGTAGAGACTCTTTGGACCTGAAAAAAAACATTATAAATAAAATGGACTTAACAGGCATCTACAGAATATTTAATCCAACAAAAAATGAATACACTTTACTTTCAGTGACTCATGGAAACTTCTCAAAAAATAGAGCATATTTTTGGCCATGAAGTAACTCTTAACAAATAAAAAAATGACATAATTCCTCACATTTTATCAAATAATAATGGAACAAAATTAGGAATTAACAAGATAAAACCCTACGGAAAGTACATAAAAACATGGAGATTGAACAATAATACACTTTTAAATGATAATGGGTGATAGAATAAAGCAAGGAAGAAATAAAAAAAATCTTAGGCTCAAATGAGAATAGGAATAGAACATACCAGAACCTCTGGGACACTATGAAGGCAGTTCTAAAAGAACAGTTTATAGTTTTGAGTCCCTACATACAAAAATCAGGATGATTTCAAATAAACAATTAATACAGCTCAAGTCCCTTGAAAAAGAAGAACAAACCAATTCTGAAAGCAGAAGAAGAAAGGAAATAATTAATATCAAAACCAAAATTTATGAACTTGATAATAAAAAACAATACAAAGGGTCAATGAAACAAAGAGATGTTTCTTTGAAAAGATAAACAAGATTGATAACCCTTAGCCAAAGTAATCAAAAGAAAAAGAAGACCCAAATTACTAAAATTAGAGATGGAAAAGGGAAAATCACCACATTATCCAGCTGATAATTAGAGACTATTCTGAAAGCTTATACTCCAATAAATTAAGAAACCTAGAAAAAGAATGATACATTTAGATAAATGTTACCTGTCAAACACAAATCTAGAGGACATAAAAAATCTGAACAAACCAATAATTTGTAATGATATTGAAACAATAATAAAAATACTTCCAACCAAGAAAAAAGCAAGACCAGATTGATTCTCAGCTTAATTCTGTCAGACATTTAAAGAAGGATTAACGTCAAGATTCCCCAAACTATTCCATGAAATAGAGGGAATACTTTCAAAATTTTTCTATATAGTCAGTATCATTCTCATAACAAAACCAGATAAGGGCACAGGAAGGAAAGAAAAGTAAAGGCCAATATCCCTGATGAACTTAGATGCAAAAATACTTAATAAAATCCTAGCAAATCATGTTCAACAACATATTAACAAAATTGTACATCATGATCAAGTTGGTTTTATTCCAGAGATGCAAATATGATTTAACATTCACAAACCAATAAATGTAATACATCACACAGGTAGAATTAAGGACAAAAATCATTTAATCATCTCAGTATATGCCAAGAAGGCCTTTGACAAGTTTCAGCACCCATTCGTGATAAAAACTTTGAAGAAACCAAGTTAGTTCTGCCTCAACATCATAAAAGCTGTATATGACAAATCTCATAATAAATGGGTACACTTGAAAGTATTTCCTTTAAAATCTGGGACAAGACAAGGATGTCCACTCTCTCCATTCCTATTTAATAGTGGTAGAAATTCTAGCCGGAGCAATTAGGAAACAAAAGTGATGAAAACAGGAAAGAAAAAAGTCAGTTCATTGTTTGCAGATGGTGATACTATACCTAGAATGTCCAAAAATTCCACTACAATACTGCTAGAGCTAATAAATTTGACAAAGTAGTAGGTTAAAAAAACCAACATATGAAAATCAATAGCTTCCCTATATGCCAACAATTAATCTGCTGAGAAAGTAATCAAGAAAATAATTCCATTCACAATAATCTCAAAAAATACCTAGGAATAAATCTAAACAAGGAGGTGGAAGATGTCTACAAGGAAAACTATAGAACCTTGAAGAAATAAATTGAAAATGACCTCAGAAAATAAAAAGACCTTCCGTGTTTATGAATAGAAAGCATAATATTGTTAAAATGGCCATACTACCCAAAGCAATATACAGATTCAATGCAATCTCCAACAATATACCAATGACATTCTTCAAAGAATCAGGAACAAGAACAGTCCTAAAATTCATTTGGAAGAAGAAAAGACCCAGAATAGCCAAGCAATTCTAAGTGAAAAAAACAATATCAGAGGCCTCATAATACCTGACTTCAAATTATACTACAGAACTATAATGACAAACTTCATGGTACTGACATAAAAAAAAAAAAAACAGACACATAGACCAATGGAACAGAAGACACACAAAAACCCCACACACATCTACTGTTATCTGATCCCTGACAAAGGTGCCAAAAGCATACACTGGAGAAAAGATAGCCTCTCTAACAGATGTTTCTGAGAAACCTGGTTGTCCATGTAGAATAATGAAACTAGACTCTTATTTCTCACCCTGCATAAAAATCAACTCAGAATGGATCAAAGACCTAGTGAATAGAACAGAAACTATCCAACTTCTAGATGCAAATGTAGGGTCATCACTCCATATATAGGCACAGGCTATATATGTACAGTCTAAATTAATACAACCACCATGGAAATCAGTAAAAGACTAGGCATAGGACCACCGTGAGACCCAGATATCCCATTCCTTGGTATATTAAAAAAATTAAAGTCATTATAATACAGTGATTCATGCATATCTTTATAGCAACATAATTTACAATAGCCAAACTATGAAACCCACGTAGGTGTCTATCAATAGATGAGTGGACAAAGAAAATACGGTGTATCTATATGGTAGAGTCTATTCAGCCATAAAGAAAGGTGAAACTATGTCAAGCGCAGGAAAATGGATGCATTTAGGGACCATCATGTTAAATGAAATAAGCTAAACTCAGAAGGTCAAAGGCCATATGTTTATCTCCTATGTGGAATCCAGAGAGGAAAAGGAAAAGAAAGGTGGGAGAGAGGATCTCATGAAAATTACAGGGAGATCAGTAGAAGAAGGAGACCAAGCGTGAGAAGGACGGAGGGAAGGGAAGGGGCTGGAAAGTGATGTTGATCAAATTACAGTGTTATATTGTTTATTGTGCGCATATACAAATACATAACAACGAGTTCCACTAGTATGTACAACTATAAAGAACCAGTAAAAAAAAAAGTGGAAAGAAACTAGAAAACCTTCAGGAAACTGCAAGTCCAATTATACCATAGAGCTGAAAAAAGTTAGGCACGATAATCTGGAAGACAAGGAGGAGCCCATTTAGGAAATGGAGACAGGTACCAGTCCCTCAACAAGTAAAGTGAAGCCAACTGCATCCAAAGAACCTCCAGATTGGCCTGTGATGGAAATCGGGTTGGGCCCCTGCTCGTTGCCAGCTTCCTGAAGGACACTCCGACCTTTTTGTTTTCCTGTTCTGTTTATCTGTTATTGACTATTTGGGGAAGCTGCAATGCCAACATACCAGATCTCAGTGGCAGATTCACTTTCCATTGCAAAAGGACCAAATTAAGGGAATTAAATCTGTGAAAAATAATCTTATTTAAAAACAACATAAATGATAACTTTTTTTATATTGCATTTAATCTCATAGTACTCAGAGCTGAAAAAGGCCTTACATCTTCAGATGCAATGATCTCCTTTTACAAATGAGAAAACTGAAACAGTTTTCTCATTTGTAAAAGGAGATCATTGCATCTGAAGATGACAGTTTTCTCATTTGTAAAAGGAAATCACTGCATCTGAAGATGTAAGGACTTTTTCACACATATGTACCTAGAAAGGTAAAATATGTTGTATCCAGGGGGTCTTTTAACTACCCTACTCAGAGCAATTCTTTGAGGACTTGATTATATGAATTGCTATCCACATTAATCCAATTAGCTACATCATTGATCAAGTTAATGATGCAACCTATGCAAATGGCCACTCTTTACCAAATGGTCAGGGTTTAAATTATATAATGCTCTACAGTTATTGTGTAATATATAAAAAAGGAAATCATTAAATTGCATATTAAGGTGAGAAATTAAGATTCAGAAAGAACAATTTATTTACTAGTGGTTGCAATGCTGGTAAGTGGCAGAAATGATCCTTGAATCCAAGGCTTCCGATTCCCTACCCCATGTTCCTCCTAAGAAAATATCCCAAGTGGTAAGTAGTAGCTTACCACAGGGATTTATTTTAATTATCATAGAACTAGACCAATTGAAAATGGAATACATGTTGGGATTTTGTGGTAAAGCCAGAAAGTAAGGATAAAGAAAGGGATTTAGGAGAGATTTAGAAATTAAACAAAAGCCTTACCTACTTAACAGTATTGTTGAGACCTAGTCCTGCTTATACAAAAACAAATTTGGTGAAATAAAATTTAGAAGATAATTTTGTTTTCTGGGACTCAGCCTTACTTTCCAAAACTAGTTTATGTGCATAAATAAAACCTAATTCCAAATTCTAACTCAATTATAAAAAGCCTTTCCCCCCCCCAAAGAACATTTTCAATGATCCAAGACCTCCCTCTCTACCTATACTAAAATATTACTATTTTCCAGAAACAAAAAAATAGAAGTTGAAAAGGAGGAAAACTTTCCATGAGAACAGTCAAACACCAGTAGTCATTTCCTTAAATGATACTTATCTTTTAATAATTATGCCAAATAAAAAAGATTAAAAGCAGGTGTTTATTGGAATAGTAAGTTCCAGTATAGAATTAAATGTACTATGCCTTAACATTTGACCAACCCCCTTCAATATTAGCTTATCTTTAAAAACACAACTCTAAGAAGTTGTATTATAATTACATAATATTCTTGGTTGTATTATTGCCTTTTTACTTAGATGTTGTTATCTTTTATTTTATTTAGGTTGGTGAGTATAGCCAGATGCATGTGGAAAAAAATAAGTGTCAAGGATTTTGCACAGACACCAACTATGTTCTCTGTAGCAGCAAAATATACAGAACATGGTCTGACCAGGGCCTAACTAGCCACATGGGAACACGTAAGACACTGAGAATGGCTGAGGGTCCTCCTTCCTGTATCCATCCAAGATAAAGCCTTGATTATTACAACTTCAAGTTCATATCCACAGGACACACCTGCAGATCTGTTCATCTCATGAGACTGTGAAAAACACTCTTAGGGTATCACCTTGATTCCCAGGAGGTAAGAAAAGGTGACAATAGATGAAAATAAAAGATGAGGTCAAAACTGCTTTTATCACTCAGTTCTTGTAGTTGTTAGGGTAGAAAATTGAGCAAGATGGAAGTAGGTGTGTGTGTGTGTATGTGTGTGTGTGTGTGTAATATGTATGCATATCAGAGGGTCTCTTTTTCGGCCAAGGAATTTGTTTGTTATTTTAGTTTTCAATTAAAAGGCCAACACATAAATCATCTCTTGTTTTACAAATACATTGGCTTGTGCTGCTGCACTTTTGTGTATACATGTAATTACAAATAAATTATCACTATTACCTTATTGGAGAATATTCTGTCAAATTTTTCTTACACACGTTTATGGAAAGGTATATGGATACATTTGTGTGTTATTTTAATGTACAAGGTCTCACCGATTCAGGTACTTTGAAACATTTATTAGGTCTATGCAGGATAATTTTGTGTGAATGCAATATAATACATTTTACCAATCTCCTGTTATTGGTCATTTAAGCCCTTCCTGATTATTTACTATTACGAATAATTTTGTGATAAATGTCACTATATATGTATATGTATGCATACACATACATATACACACATGTATTCTGTATATTCATAAAATTATTATAAAATTTTCTTTGTAATAAACTCTTAAGGGAGCACTTATCTAGCTGTTATGGTTTGGATATGTGACATCCCCCAAAAGCTCATAATGAGACAATACAAGAATGTTCAGAGATGAAATGCTTAGCTCCTGATAGCTGATTTAATTAGTGGTCCGTTCCACTTGAAAGGATTAAGTGGGTGGTAAACTGTAGGCAGGTAGAATGTAGCTAGAGGAGGTGGGTCACTGGGGACGTAATTTTAGGGTTTTATATTTTGTCCCTGGTGAGCACAGCCCTCTCTGCTCTCTGGTTGTCATGAACACTGCAGTTTGCCTTGCCTCAGACCATGATGTTCTGCCTCGCCTTGGACCAGAGCTGTGGAGTCAACTGACCACAGAATGAATGTCTGAAAGAGTGAGCCAAAATAGATTTCTTCCTCTAAGTTTTTCAGTGACACAAATCTGACTAAAACACCAGCCAAATACTCTTTTTTGGGGGGAGGGGAACTGGGTATTGAAGCCAGGGTGCTTAACCACTGAACCACATTCCCAGTCCTTTTTATTTCTTTACTTTTGAGACAGGGCCTCACTAAGTTGCTGAGTCTGGCTTTGAACTTGCAATCCTCGTGCTTCAGCCTCCCAAGCCACTGGTGTTACCGGTAAATACCACGGCTTCCAGCTCAATCAAGTACTCTTAAAATATATTTAAGGTTCAAGGAGTACATTATCAAATTGCAATGTACTATTTTTTCAGAAAAAAATAGTTATGTTGCCTTAATTTGAATTTCTTTCATTATTAGATAGGCCATAAATTTTTCATATACAGATTGGTATTTTCCTTTACACATTTTAATGTGTATGTAAATGGCCCAAGACCTATTTTAAGTGGGCAAATTCTCAAAACCTAACCCCAAACTAGGTATTCATCACTTATATGGAAACAGAACGTCTCGTGAATCAGTCAGCCTGCATGGATTGAGTGACCGCTAGGAAGAACATTCGCACCAGCACTCTGATTATTTGTAGTCTTCCGACTGGTTACTACCCATGTTGAAAAGGTAGTTAAATATTTTAAATATTAAATTCTGTTCTTACACTGGGGATATAGCATTGAACCAGACCTCAAATCCTTGCATCTATGGTACTTTTATTCTGACCTGCAGATACATGTATAAAATATATAATGTCTCTGGTAAGAATGCCAAAGGTAAAATAAGGTATCAGCTGCTGGTAGCTCACTCAGTGATGCAGAACTTCAATATGTGCAACAGTTAGAAGAAAAGATCACACTGGGATTTAGGATGTATTAACTTAGTCATAGGGATACGGATAGGATGATCAGATAGGCAGAATTCTGCCCCAGATCCGCTCCCCTTTCCATTTCTCCCTTTCTCTACCTGCAGGCCAACACGCCACATTTTCTTTCTTTGGAAGCAAGTCTTTCCCAGTGAGTTTTGGGCAGCATTTTATGCCACCCCCAGACCTGCTGGCAGCAGAGGAAGACATAGCATCTCCAATCTGCTCTTTTCTTTCAGGCATCCTAATTGGAAGTCCTGCCTAGAACACATGGCCAGAGCCAGGAGCCAAGAGAAGAACAAAGGACAACTGCTCACATGTGTTCCTTCCCAATCTGGTCCAGGCTCTCTGGCTCAGCAGGGGGAGGCGGCAGTGCAAAACACTAACTGGAAAAGGGTCAGCAGGCAGTGAATGTCACGGCCCTGGCAAGCCCGAGACAGGAGACAGGAGAGAAGGAAGGTTGTCGGGAGGGGTTTTAGAAGGGAACTAAAATGGAAGCTGGGAAAAAAAGAGAGTGGGCAGGGATAATTAGGGGGGAACTCCCATCTCTGGGCTCTCCTGCCTAATGCCCTTCTAGCATTTAAAAATGCTGAGAGGGGCTAAGTCTTTTCTTTCTTTAAAAATAAACAAAAATAAATAAATCTCTTAAGCAAAAATAAGCCTCATCTTGATAAGAACATTGAAGTGGAAAGGGCTAACTTTGGATTTTTAAGCCAAATTCTAACATGAACTTAATGTGTGGTCTTAAGGATATATGGTTGCCTCTTGTGGCCTCAGTTTTCCTAAGTATAAAATGGGTTATATCCAGTGGACTATAACAGTGATCTTTTTTAGTCTGATACCTAAGGACTCCATTCACCAATACTGTGAAACCTAATATATATATATATATATATATATATATATATATATATATAAAATTTTGTAGGAATGTTTTCTTAGTATAGAGGATTCTCATCATATTTGCAAGGAATCCCATGATGGTGTGGTAGGAGTCACTAGATTCAGTGAATGCTAGATTCCTTCTGATGCAGAAGAGGATTCTTTTTTTTTTTAATTTTTATTGTTGGTTGTTCAAAACATTACATAGTTCTTGACATATCATATTTCACACTTTGATTCAAGTGGGTTATGAACTCCCATTTTTACCCCGTATACAGATTGTAGAATCACATCAGTTACACATCCATTGATGTACATATTGCCATACTAGTGTCCGTTGCATTCTGCTGCCTTTCCTATCCTCTACTATCCCCCCCCCCCCCCAGAAGAGGATTCTATATAGTCATGTGAGTCCCTGTCTGGAAATCAGAATTGTAGCTAAGGAACACTTTAAAAATTCTCAGGCACATTCTCTAGTCAACAAAACTATTTCCCAATATCCAGTACATCCCACTTCCTGCAAGGAGAGGTCTTTGTCACAAAGCCAAGCTTGCAATACTGAGACTCTGAACAGTTGTCACATCCCCTCTCTGATGCCTACTGCCCAAGCTTATCATTAACCCTAATCCTTTTCATTCCTCCTGGTCACTGGGGAAATACAAATACTACTTAGCATCAAATAATTCACATACTTAATCCTCCATGGCCAGAAAACAGAAGATAGAGCTAGAATGTAACATTTTATCTAGGAACATTTTACTTAATTGTTTAAGAATAAAAACAGTCAAACAAGGACAGTTTGATTTCTTCTTTTCTAGTTTGGATGCCCTTTATATTTTGTTCTTGCCTAATTGCTTTGGCTAGGACTTCCAGTACTGTGTTCAATAAAAGAAATAAAGTGGGTATCCCTGCCTTATCCCAGAACTCAGAGGAGTAGCTTCCAACTTTTTAGTCTGATGTGGGTTGTGGATTTGTCATGCATAGCTTTTCTTATGTTGAGATACATTCCTCTGTGCCTAATTTATTGAGCATTTTGTTATCATGGCAGAAAGTTGAACTTTATCAAATGCTCTTTCTACATCTGTTGAAATGATCATATGGTTTTCCCCTTAATTCTACATGTATTTATTTGCATAAGTTGAAGCATACTTGCAATCCTGGGATTAATTCCACTCGATCATGAGGAATGATCTTTGTACTGTGCTACTGAATTTGATTTTCTAGTATTTTTGTTGAACAATTTTGCATCAGGGATTTTGCCTATAGTTTTCCTTGTGTGTCTGTGTGTGTGTGTGTCTCTATGTGTGTCTATGTGGGTGTGTGACCTTATCTGGTTTTGGTATCAGGGTAATGCTGGCCTCACAGAATAGGTTTGGTAGAATTCTCTCTTCAATTTCTTTTGAACATTTCAGAAGAAGTAATAGTAGTTCTTTAAGTATTTGACAGCATTGGGGAGTGAAGCCTTAAGTATTGTGCTTTTATCTTGCAGGAGACATTTTACTACTGATTCAATCCTGTTACTCATT
Source organism: Marmota flaviventris (assembly GCF_047511675.1). Classification (NCBI taxonomy): domain Eukaryota; kingdom Metazoa; phylum Chordata; class Mammalia; order Rodentia; family Sciuridae; genus Marmota; species Marmota flaviventris. Next base: position 16,770,366 of record NC_092508.1, read on the forward strand.
ATTGATTTGTGCAGGTTTTCTTTGTGATTCAATTTTGGTAATTTGTATATGCCCAGGAATGTATCCATTTATTTTATCCAGTTTGTTGGTATATCATTGTTCCTAACTATCCCTTACTATCCCTTATGTCCCTTCATATTTCTGTAGTATCAATTATAGTGTCTTCATGTTTATGTCTGCTTTTACTTATTTAAGTCCTCTTTTTTTGGTCTGGCTAAATGTTTGTCAATTTTCATCTATCTTTTCAACAAGCCAACTCCTCATTGAGCTTGAAAAAGAAATTTTTAAAAATTCACATTTACGACAGCTACAAAACAAGAAATAAAAAGTCTATGAATTTAAATTTAACCAAGGAAGTGAAAGATCTCTATAATGAGAACTAAGAAACATCAATGAAAGAACTCAGAGAGTACACAAATAAAAGGAAAAATAGCCCACGTTTGTGGATTGAAAGAATTAATATTAAAATTACCATACTACTCAACATAATCTGCAGATTCAATGAAATCTCCATCAAAATACCTATATCATTTTTCACAGAATTTTTTTTTAAATCCTGAATTTATATATAATCTCAAAAACCTCAAATGGCCAAAGTAATCTTGAGCAAACGAACAATGCTGAAAGCATCAAACTATCTGATTTCAAAATACATCACAAAGCCACAGTAGCATGGTATTGGTATCAAAGCAGACATACAGACTCGTGGAACTGAATAGAGTGCTCACAAATAACCCAATGTATCTATAGCTGATTTTTTTTATAAAAGTCAAAGATGACATAATGGGACAAAATTCTGTTCAGTAAAGGGAAAACTAGATATGTAAGAGAATAAAACTAGACCTTAATTTCTCACCAGTTACACACATCAACTCCAAATTAACTGAAGATTTAAGTATGAGACCCCAAACTATGAAACCACGTAAGGTTAACACTTTATGGGTTGACCTGAGCAGAGAGTACAGGAAACAAAGGAAAACTGACAAATAAGATTACATCAAATTTAAAAGCTTCTGCACAGGAAACAATCAACAGAATTAAGAGACAACCTACAGAATGAGAGATAATATTTGCAAGCAATTCAAAAACAAAAAACCAAAACCAAGTGATCCAATTTAAAAACAGGTAAATGGTCTGAATAGATTTTTTTTTTCAAGAAAAAGACATGCAAATGGCCAATAGATACATGAAAAAATGTTCAACATCACTAACCATCAGGGAAATGCCAATCAAAATCGCTATGACATACCACCTTATTCCAGTAAGAATGATTATTATAAAAAATGTAATAAGTAATGAAAAAAATGCTGGGGAGGATGCAGAGAAAGGTTAATTTAAATGCTCTTAATAGAAATGTAATTTAGAATAGCCATGTTGAAAATAGGATGGAAGGTCCTCAAAAGACTGAAAACGGAACTATGGAATGATTCTACAGTCTCACTACTGAGCATATACTCAAAGGAGGTGAAATTAGCATATCAAAGGCATCTACACTCCTGGGTCTATTGCAACACTATTCACAACAGCCAGGTTGTAGAATTGCCTAAATGTCCATCAGGAGATGAATGAATCAAGAAATTCTGATATCTACACATGATGGAATACTATTTAGCCATATAAAAGGATGACATTCCATCATTTGCCACAACATAGAAGAACTTGGAAGACATTCTATTAAGTGAGGCAATTTAAGCACAGAAAGACAAACAGGGCATGATCTGATTCCTATGTGGAATATAAAAAAAGTGATCTCAAAGAAGTGGAGAGTAAAATAGTGATTTCCAGGGACTGGGGAGACTAGGGGGAAATGGAAGAGAAGGTGGGTGAATATAGTTAATAAGCTACTGCATATCTCAAAATAGTTAAAGAAAGTGAGAATTTTTAAGGTACTTCAAAAAGTACATTAAAACTTTAAGGTGATGAATACATTAACAGTTGATCATTATCCAAAATATACATAAATCTATATATCACTTTTTACCTACCTCATAAATATGTATAAATACTACATGTCAAACAATAAAATCAATTAGTTAAAAAATATAAGAAATCAAACATCTCTCCAAATAATCCACCTATAAAAGATTGATATAAATAGAAGTCTACTTGAAAATGTTTCATGAAGAGTCAAGCTTTTCCCAAAGAGATCCATCCTCAGATATTTTATTCATGATTCTTGCCAAAGATGCACCTTTTCACCATCTAAAGCTCATGTACGTGGACATGCACACATAGGTCATGCAAAATTTTTTTTTTAAAAAAGAAAATAATCATTGAGATGACAGAAGTAATAAAAATACATATCTGGAAATTCTGAAGCCAATTTTCTTTCTTTATTTTTGGAGTGTGAAACTTTGAAGATTTTAGAAGGATAATGTAATGAAAGTTCCATGTGTTACATGGTACCCTCACCAGCCCCTTACAATCGAACACATGAATGTCCACTCTATGACTGTCCAGTTCAGGTCAAGTTTTACCAAACAAGTTCCGATCACTCACTGAGTTATACATATTTTTTTTAAATCAATAGAGCTCTTAGACTTCAAAATTTTAGCTAATGTGCTGTGGATCCCAAGTCATTTTTTTATTTGTTCAATTCTACTAGTAGTTAGGATTTTAATCAAGTTATAACACAATTATCATCCCTACAAAATTATGGATTACCACTTATATCAATGATATCAAGGATGAGATATTTGCTTAAGATAACAAAGTTTTCTCAGTAGTTGTTCATAATCTATGAACAATCCAGAAATTTAAAAAGCTACACCACCAGAATATAATATAAATTCCTACTGATGCATGATATAAAGTTAGAATGTTTTTGTTTTAATCTGAGATTTTAAAAAGGAGAGATACCTGTTGCCTGTCTAGTTTTCACTTCTCCATCTCTTCTTTTCATGGTTAATACACCTCCTCCTCCTCTTCTCTCTCTCCATATAATTTAACATATAAAATAAAATATAATATAATATAAAATGTTATAATTTTCTCAGGGTAGGCTTCCTTGCCCATGCCAATTAAGTCAACATGTTTTTATGGTGTCCTGTGCATTTCCTCCATTAAACATAAAAAAAATTATTGGTGTGATTTTTTAAATACATATATATATATATATATATATATATATATATATATATATATATATATAAAATCTTCATCCCCCTCCAGATCATAAGTCCCTCAAGGCAGAAATTATGTCTCCCTCCCCCCATTTATTTCCCAGCAACTAATAAAGTATGAGTCATGGAGTAGGTACTTATAATTCATATTAGATGGATGGATAAGTGAGTGATTGGTGGTACAGGGATACCATTAGGATTAGATCAGGGTTGAGGTGAAAATAAGACTTTCTCTCCTTCTGCATAAAGAAGAACTAGTAGAGCAAATACATATGGGGTGAATGATTTCAAAACATTTTTGCAGCAACTCTACCCCATACCAACAGTTCAAGACTCCAGATGTGCTCATAGAAAGAAGAATAATCTGAAAAACCTCGACCACTAGTCTGAAAAAGAAGAGAAGGCAAAATTTTACCAAACCTCAAAATAAAAAATAGGATGAATGCAGAAACACTCTCCTTAATCTTGGGCACATTTTTAAAAATAAAAATTGTAGGAAAAATTGAACTTGGGAAGGATTTATGTGCAAGTGATGATACATGAAGTTGTATTTCAAATGAATTCATTCAACAGGTCTAAAAAATGCTCATTGTTTAAAAAGGGATGGAAGGAAGGAAAGAAGGAAGGAAGGAAGGAAGGAAGGAAGGAAGGAAGGAAGGAAGGAAGGAAGGAAGGAAGGGAAGGAGGTAGGGAGGAAGAAAGGAAGAAAAAAGTCATCTCTGCAAAGAGATTTTTCTCTTTTCTTCCCCAACCAACATCTCAAAAATAATTACATGCATGCAAATAAGAAAAGGAAACCAAAGAACTTCTAACTAATAGGAGTCATCCTGAGGGTATGAACAAAAAGAAAGACAGAAAAGGAGGGGATGGAATCCATTAAACTCTCCAAGCATCCAAACCCTGCCAGCAACAGCAAAATGAAAATGAAAACCTTACCGTTTTGAAGTTCATCCGTTACTAATTGAAAGGTAAGAAGGCTGATTCCACATGCCTTAGGAAATAAAGACTTAACAGATGTCTTTATTGAAGACTCTGCTGTTCTTAGGGGAAGGAAGATGGATAACTCTTCCTAAGCCTCTTTGTTATGTCATATCCAAGTTCTGTCACCCAAACCTGATATACAATTAAACAATTGGCTAGGGTGTTGTCTTGACAGATTATTTGCCATGCTGGAAATGAAGAGATATTTGTTACACCATTCACCTCTCTGGCTGGAAATGTTCCTAATGAGCAACATTACCAGCAGGAATTATTCTACTGTTTGGGAACATCTCTCTAAGTGGGAAAGGGAAAGGGAAGCTTAAAGATAAACTACATAAATTAAAGGAATAAAGGAGTATCCCAAAATAAAAGAACAGCACGAGGAGTAGGAGATTCCATGGTTTTGTCTTTCATTGGAATATCATTTTAAATTAATTAACTATAATATAAAACCCATTAGAAATTAATATTTCTGTTAATGAAATTTGAATGTTTACTTGTTTAGATATCTTAAGACATTTTACCATGAACCCATATTTCAAGGCTTTTATTCAGGCAAGCATCTTTAAAAGATGAAATTTGATGTGATGAATGACTTCATCAACACATATTAATAAGGCTTAAAGCCTAGAAGAAGAATGTTTGCTTCCCCTATCTTCAACTTCAGTGGAGCTGAGAGTGTCATACAGTAGCTTCTACTTAATTCTGTGTAAAAACATGTGCATGGTACAGGAGCAGCTATCCTTCTTAAATGAACATTTGAGCATCTTTATCACTGTAATAGAGCTTCCTCCAAAAAGATCTGGCACATATGCTGGTGAATGTGCAGCCCCAATGCATCTATATCTATGCCTGTTCAGATGTATAAATATGAGATACTACCCATAGATGTGCATACATACATATATATATATATATATATATATATATATATATATATACATATGAACATGAAGCTGTGCATGTAGATAAATATTTTGCATTGGATAAATATGTGTCCATTTGTATTGATGTGTATTGTTTCATCTCAGCCTTTAGAATTAAGATACATCTTGTTAGGCACAGTGGTACATGCTTGTATTCCAAGGAGGCTGAGGTAGGAGGATTCCAAGTTCAAGATCAAACTCAGCACTTAGTGAGGCTCTAAGCAATGTAGTGAGACCTTACCTCAAAATAAAAATTAAAACAGGGTAGGAATGTGGCTTAGTGGCTAAGTGCCCCCAGATTCAATCCCAGTACCAAAAAAGGGGGGGGGGATAAGTGAAAACTACCTAAATATTATAAATATTTTAATACCACACAATTCATCTGGAGTTCCTATAAAATATATTGGTTTCTAAGGTTCTGCAGTGTAACCATTTCCCCTGATGATTCTAACATCTGTTGACATACTATAAACATACTGGCATGGTGTTTTAGGCTAAATCAGAATCAGGGATGTTTTCCTCTAGAAAAAAAAAAAAAAAGATCAACAAACTCCAGTCTACTCTCTATTTTCATTCAGTGTAAGAGCTAAGAATATATTTTACAGTTCTAAATGGTTAGGGGCGGGGGAAAAAGAAGAGTGTTTCCCAGCACTTGCTATATGGCTTCCTTCAGTACAGTTTATGTACCAACTCACTACCCTCCCAACACACAGATCCTGAGGCAATGGAAAGCTAGCATAGGATTTGAGTGCTGTGCGTATATGAATGTGTAACAATGAATCCCATCCATATATAGAATTATAATAAACCAATGAAATTAATTAATTAACCAAGCTTCTCAAGAACAAGAAAGTAAAATAAATTGCTGAGATCCTTATAACATCCTACACAATGTTTTTCTCGCAGAAAGCATGTTCCATAAATGTGTTAATCACCAGACTTTTACATTTATCACCACAAACAATTGAGGGAGCAAAAATTACACTAAACCAAAAGTATCCTCAAAAACGTTGCAAATCTAATGACTGAAAGGGGTGATGAAAGTCTGTTGTCTTATGAGAAAATGTGTCTCCACTGGGAAAGAGCATTTGCTTAGCATTTCAAGTTCATTTTAATTCAAAAGGGATTAGATATTAAAAACATGGTTTTTTTTTTTTTTTGTCTTTACTGTTGTGACCAAGCCCAAGGAGGTAGGATCTGTTCTGGGGCCATCTTTCCATCACTGTGCAGTGTGTTTTTATCAGTATGACTCAGAGAATGTACTCTAAGAAACGGATTTACTTGGGTCTAAAAAGAGATGATGTGCAAGACTGACAATTCTGTCTGATCCAGAAGGATTTTTGTTTTATTTTTTAAAATAACAACCAGTAATTCTAAGTCTGAACTTCTTTCCAGCTAATTACTGGTCATGATGAACCCCAAGAACACCTTGTGGTTGTATAATGTGCACTGACATTCTCTAGTCCACAGGGTTTATTAAAATCACCAGCTAAAAATATTTTTCTTGGTTTTATAATAATCAGTGATGTTACTGTATGTACAGATTAAGTCCACAGTAGAAAGTATGAAAATGATATAGGACTCCTAACATATAGTTCTTTTGTACTATCTAGTTTTTCTAAATAAATGAATAGTCTTGCCACTTTGGTCAACTGTAGCCATATAAAATGGTTTTATATGGATTCTGTATAAAAATTTGTGATTTGAATACTTTCTTCTTTATGCATTGATCATTCTGTGTAAGATATCTTTATCTCTCTTTCTGAATATTCAAATTTTGCTGTCCTTTATTTCTCAACTTATAAATCACTACTTCATGAAGTTTTCCCGGATACCCACTTCACTAGCAGAGCCATATGTGGTGGTTAGCATTATTAATGGTTTTACTATGACCATTATGTTCCTCTGACCTGACTGACTTAACAGAATTCCAAAGCACTAGCCCTTGTGTTTGAGGCAACTTGCTCTTTGCAGGGCCCCTGTGTATCATCCATTGATGTTTACATTTTAGGCAACTCTGTCTGGCAGTGGGAATTGAGGAGACAAAATATGACATGACCTGGTTCCATGGTCCAGGCTTGTAGCAATGGTCATGTGAATTTATTTCCCCCATCTAGAGACTTTAGCAATGAGTATACTCTTTAATTTCATTTCTGTCCTCCTTTTCGGGATCTTTGATATATCCCATTTCCAGTCCCTGGTCAGCCTAAAATCTGACTTGTGTCAACTGATTGAATGGACTCTGAGGAGAAAATTTATATCTGTCCTAGATGTCAGATTAATAAACCTACAGAGATTTTTTTTTAAATTCCATTATGATAATAAAATTAGCTAACTAGAACCCACTCATAATTACAGTATTTATCAAATATATTTTTCATAACTAAAAGTCGATTGTCATTAACTCGGTATCTGAAATGTTAATCCAAGGTCAGTTCATATTAAGACTACTGAATAAAAATGTATGAGGAGATATTTCCATTTCTACTATTAAAAAAAGAAAAGTTACCTGATTAAGTATTATAAATGATGAAAATAACAGTGTTATCGAACTATATTTACTTGTGAAACTTTTTTTAAGAATCAAGGTTGATTTTTTAGACAAAATTTGTTTGAATAATATCCTTTTGTAAAAACAGAAAAGGGCCTGAATGTACATATGTTAAAGAGGGAAAAAAGAAACAAAGCATTGCATGATATACCACCCAAGTTTGAGGGGAAGAAAGAAGAAGGAAAATGGAGAAATTAAAAAAAAAAAAAAAAAAAAAAGATTAGGTCCAAGCTTAAGAACTTTCAGGATTTATTTGTTTAGCTAGTTAGTTTTTTTGTGGTGCTGTGATTAATCCTAGGAGCCAGCACATGTCAAGCATGCAGTGTACCACTGAGCTACACCTCTACCCCTCCACCCCCCAGTCATTTTAACTCCACTTTTTCTCCACCTTCTGGATGGCCCACAACATGTATAATCACTTTTTAGCATGACCCTTATGTCAAAAATATTTTTAATCAATAGAATCTTCTAGGTAGTTTTAAAAACTTTTATTCTACTTTTTTCCTACTTAAAAATCTATTGAAAATGTATTAGTATCATTTCTTAAGTGGGTTTATGAATATAATATATGGAATATCTATAAACTCTGATTTCAGTGACTTAATTTCTTCTATTAGATTTTAAGAACCTTAACAATTAGGATATTTCATTCCAAAATTGTATTGCAGGTAGTTGGTATCCAAAATCATTTAACTATCCCCTAGTTTATTTTAAGAAGTTTTAGGCTATAATTGAAACACTTTATTAAAGCCATTATGTCACAAGTTTCCATTTCTGTGAATATTTCAACAAAATTGACACAAATACATTAAAATAGGTTGGAAATCATAATATACAGCTTGTATATACGATAATATTTAATATTAATTATTATAATGGTAAAATTATACAAAATAAATATATTGTTATTATGGCATAATTATATTATATATTGTGTACTGTATTTAAATTTTTATAGGTAGGTGTTCCATATCTGGGATGATGGGACAACATGGGATTCATTAAATTATCCAAACATCTTTAAATACTTAGTCATGGAGAAACTGAATAGTATCATTAATATCACTAATATATATGTAAATACTGAAAATGCAATAGGAAAATTATTTTTAAATAATGTCTTAAGAGTATGCTGTTTAGTATTGGATACGAGTTGATCCACAAAACTCCTGTATTAATGCAAGTATATTCACTGGTGAAAGGAATGGACCATGACAGCTGTAACCTGATCAGTCCACCCTAATGTGACTGGGCATTAACCGGGCAGGTGGGGCATGACTGGGTTCCTGAGGAGGTGGGTCCCTGAGAGCAGGCCCTGGAAGGGTGCATCTCCCCAGTGGCCCCTTCCCCCACACACACACCCCACGCCCGCTTCCAGCCTCATCTTCGGCCCAGAGCGGTGGAGTCAGCCCACCACGGACAGAATTTCTGAAACCATGAGCCCAAATAAACTTTTCATTCTCTACATTGTCCTTGTCATGTATTTTGGTCACAGAGATGAAAATCTGGCTATTACTTAATTTTTATTAAATAACAATAATAACTATTATTACTTTTCTTTTTTTGAATGTCTATTAAAGTCTATTTATTTGGAGATTCCAAGCATGAGATCATGAACTTTCAAACTGAGAGCTGCCAGTCTGGATATGCTCAACACCCTGTGCACTAGTTCAGCACATGGAAGGTGTCAATACACATTCTTAATTTAAAGCAAAGATGCCTTAGGCATTATGTTATGGATATGTTGGCTAAAAGAAGAGTAACTACACAGAATTGTACATTTACATTATTTCTGAAACCATGTGGTGTTTTCACTTTCATCTTTAGCAAAGAGCCACCAAGGAATATGCACACTGGTGTTTTTACTTGAAATATAATTCAGAATAGTGATGCTCACGGGCAGTTGTATAAAGTATGGTAGAGACTAGGTGTATTGGAAATCAATGCCCCTTAAGAAAATAATCTAGTAATGTGTAAATCCAGATATGCCGTCAGCTGACTCAAGTTCTCTTAAACTTAGCACTCAAGCAAGAAAAGACTTGATTGAACAGTCAGGAGGAGGCTGTGAATTCTGTCCCCGGACACCCAATTGTAAAGGAATTCCACTTCATATGTGTTCATTTGCTCACCTTCAATGAGGGAGAGAAAGAAAGAATGATAATACAATGTCTGACTAGCAAGAAAAGTTCCCTCCTGCACATATTGGAGGTAGACAATTCTCCCTATGTAGCAAGCATGGTTACATAACATTCCTGAAACAGATGAACCATGAATTCCAATGAAAGCCTCATTCTTTCAGAATGCCATAAGTACTAGAAGTTAATTTATGGACTCGCCTCAAGTGCAGATGCTCAATCTGCGTCCTCTGACAGTTGCGCTATTTTAAAAGCAAGTTGGATCCCAGAGCTCTTGAAGATGGAGAGGCAGCAGAGAACCACCTCCCCTAATTGCCTGATGAAGACTCCACTTGAGTGGAGGCACCAGCTTACTGGTTATTGTGTCTAATGAGTAAATCTGCAAGCCTCCCACTTTCGATGAGTTGTGTGCATTTATTTCATACCAATGAAGAGATCGGGTAGAAGATTTTCTAATTCAGTCTCATCTTTTACATATTTTTAGACAAAGCAGGAAAAAAAACAACTTTGAAAAACTGACTGATAGGATTCTCATTTTTTGTTTTATTTTCTGCTTTTTGCAGGGAGGTTAAGTAGAATGGGGTAGGAGGTTCTTTGTGAGGTTTTCCCGCCCATTAACATTTATATAACAAAGATAACCCAATCTGCATTTTATATCTTTAGGTTATTGACATTATACTTCTAGGAGCTGTCTAGCTGTCTGAGACTGGCTTTTATTTTTTCCCTGGTATTTGGAGTCCAAAATGGACAATGACAGCACAGCCAGCCTTACTGAAGCCCATCAAACTGCCTCATTCAAAGTGATGACTGAGTTGGATTAAATCCAAGGACTCAGCTACCAGTATTAACCCATCAAATGTTGCAGCCCCTCGGATGCTTTAATCATTAGGGTGGGATTAATAGGCATGCTCTGCCGTAGCCTCAATGCCCAGAAAATCACGCCAGGAGAATGCAGACCTTCAAACAGGCAGGGCTTTAATCACACCAGGCAAAAAATGACAGTTTGGAAATTAACCCAGGAGAATAAACTTGGAAAGGAGATTAAAATAGCCTGGGTGTTTATCAACAGATTGTACAATATTAGCCAAGCAGATTCCCCGAACTTCTAGCGAGGATCCCAGTGGTTGATGCCTTCCACGTTCTTTCTTTGAAAATAAACAATGAAAGCTTTACACGGGCACATTAAAAAGGAAGGCAGGTAAGTAGCTAGTGGGTTATAGGTAACAATTACACAAAATTCCAGGGAGAATAAACACACAGAGAAAGACAGCATTCCCCGACAGAATTAAAAATACTTTCTGCACTGAGTCTGCACATGTCCAAATAAATCACAATGCACTTGAACGATGCTGGGCTACTTTTTTTGTTGTTGTTCTTCCTGGCTGTAATAAGCATGCTTGATTGTCAGGCCCTGCTGTTCTTAGGGCCAAATCGAAAATACGATATTAACTTCTTTCAAAGATGCAGCCACCAAAGCAATAGAAGAATGCAAATAAATCAATTCTGCATGCTTAAGTCCATCTCCTTTTCAGGCAAGCCTGGTGATAGAGAGCAATCCCCCCCCCCAACTCTGCCTTATCATTTGGAGGTATGAAAAATAGATTGTGTCACAGTAATGAAGCACAGGAAAAGGGAGCTTGTTATAAGCTGATTACAGTTTAGATTGAAGGACTGGTTCTCATTAGCTATTTTAGATTGGACAGCATCCTTGAGCTGTAGTAATTACTGAAAGTAATTTTTGAAAGGGAGGGTGGGGTGACTGGTGGAAGGAGGGACTCTAACAGTTGCATGGGGATTGGGGAAGGGGTGGGAAAAGAGAGCTGCAGCCTGCCAGGTTATTACCCCAAGTACTAAGACCCAGTCAGGCAGCTGTGCATGGCCACTTTCTTGTTAGGCAAACCAGCAACAGGGAGAGCGTACTTTGCATAGAGACATGAATACAGCACAAGAGGCCTATTTAAAGTTCAAGTGGCAGGGTGACTCCCCGGAGTTATGCCATCCACATGCAGAAGCTCAGTTTTCATCCCATAATAAATGCAAGGAAGGCAGGTTTCATTGCTGGTTACAGAAGCAGGCTTAAAAAGCAGCCACGAAACGATAGTCAAGGCAAAATGACCTATTTTCTTGCTTCATTAAGTCGATTTGAGAGCTTGACCATTTCCTCATCACAATAGGATGAAATATGCAACCTTTCCAGTCGTGGAGGTATTCTGAGCAAATCTTTCCATGTGTTGGCTCCAATGCAGGTTTTGTTTCAGCATTTTTTTTCTTCATAGGATAGAAGTCTCAGGGAACAAAGTGTGCTATTTGTTTGGTTTTGAACTTGGGGAAAACTTGGAATTTGGAAGGTCTGGTTTCTAACTTTAGGCATACCACTAGCAGGACACCTGGATACCCTGAATAAGCCATTTAACCTCTCAATGTGTCTGAGAAACAGAAAAACAAATTAAGTGTTTTCTAATACCCCTTAAAATTGCAGACTTCTCTGATTCTAATTATTATCTCTTCTAGTTAATTTATTATTAAGAATGGGATAACAAATACAAAAAGGATAAAATGGCCTTGTTTTCTAAATCAATAAGCAAATTCTGCATAAGAAGAAAATGAAGATTTCTGACTCCAAAGCATAAGCCATCAGAGTTGCACTTTAATGGAGACATAAGGGACATTTACCGAGACTAATAAGTGCCAGAATTTTTATGCATGTTATTTAATTTGATCCCTTAATAATTGCAAAGGACATATGAGCCGTCGGAGGCCCCCAAATGCTCTGTCACATGGCCATGGTAACAAACTTAATACCATGTCACATGGTCATGGTGAGGCATGGCACAACATATGAGGCTGCCTCTCCATAGGCCAATACCATTAGCAGATGAAAGACTGAGTTGAAAGTCACAGGGTGGATGGACAGCCGCCTCTCCTACCATGATTTGAGTAGCATCCAGAGGTTTCCCTTGCTTTAAATGCCTCTTAAACTTCCTGGATTCCCTCCACTACAGTCCTTCCTTTGAGATAACAAAGGAACCATCTCCAGAAAACTCAGACTAAAATACAAATGTGTCAACACCTGGGAGGAATAAATTCATTAAGCCATTACTAAAAATTAACCGTCTTTATAAAATTAACAGGCTGAATTTATCTGATTAGCCAGCTGTCATTCAGTCGGAAGCAGGAGGACACCAAGTGGAAGTTTCTCCTTCAGAGAGGAGATGAGACGGCCCTGAGGATCCTTTCCACTGCTGAGAGGGGTAGAGTCAGGTGTAGGCCCTGTTAGGGCTCCTGGGCTTTGAACAGCCCCAGGGGCACTGAGAACCTCAGAATGACTTTCAGGAGTGGTGGGAACAAATAGGAAATAGAAGTTGAAAAAAGAAGAGGGTTTTCTTGGGGGAAAACATGTAGAGAAGGAAAACTAAGACACATTTCATCATTTCACTATTTTGCTAAAGACTGTAGGTAGCTCTCAACATTCAAGACTTTTCATATATCACTATAGTACAATTTATAAAGTAATTCAATTTAGTGATTTTGAAATTAAAATAACTAAGGACCACTCCCATAGACAGACCTTTCAAAAAGAGATCAACGTTAATCTGTGTCCCGTATTGGCTTAAATATATACTATATTATTTGAAGAAATAATACAAAATTCAGATGCCAAGAAAGAATGGAAAAAAATAGGAAGTAGGGAGGGAGGGATCCAAAAAAAAAAAATGAAACAGAGGAGGAGGAGGAAAGGGAAGTCTAGTAACTAATCACATAATCCAGAGGTCAGCAAAACTTTTCAGTAAAGAGTCAGATAGCAAATATTTTAGGATTTATAGCCGCTGATCTTGTGACCAATACACAACTTTGTGTAAATGAATGAATATTGTGTTGCAATAAAATTTTATTTACAAAACTGGGCTTCGGCTGACCCTTGATTCTAGGGCAGGTGCACTATTACCTTAGAGCCTAAGGAAATGAGGCCCAAAAGATTTAGGTAACTGCCCAATGCTACTGGGTCATTCTGTAGGAGGAGTACTCAGGAAACTACTTTTACAAAGAGGTAAGTACTTTGGCCACGCAATTTCGATATAGACTCATTTAAATTTAAAGTCTTAGGTATACACTGAGAGAGAGAGAGAGAGAGAGAGAGAGAGAGAGAGAGAGAGAGAGATCTGACAATAGAAGAATTGGGACAGATCATAGCACCAAGCTACTCCTTATATTTTTATAATGGGAATTGACATTGTTTCCCAGTTTTGTTTAGAAAATGAGCCAGGGCATAACTTCTGAGGCATTCCTAGAACTCCTGTCAGTCCTATGACCATGAGCTTCCCCAATCCATCTTCCTGATAAATTTTATTAACTTATTGAAGAAGCCTGAATTCATACATTTCACTTTAAAGCTCTGGACAAATGTCCCCAAATATGCTTCCAAATATCAAATAATTATCATGGTTAGAAAGCAACAAAGCCAAGATTTCAACCCATTAAATTTTATCATTTGTTTTTGTTGCTGTTGTATGAAAAATGATAGAAAATTCGATGCACAGTCTTACCTGAAGCTTATCATCATGTTTCTTCTTGTATCTTGTTATTTTAATAGCCACCCTGATTGTAAAAGGGAAGGACACACTTTAAAATTCATTTTTATAATTCTTAGAATAGTGTCATTATCACGAACGTTAAAATCCACCTCCAAGCTTTTTAACTTAGCTCTCTCTCTCAATATCTGTCCCATCCTCTCCCTCTTTATATCTCTTCCTCTCTGCCTCCTCCTCTCTTCTCTATTTCTGTCTTTGCATTTGTCTTTCTGTCTCTCTTTCACACACACCACCACACATAACCACGCTGTAGGGATTCAGCTTGACATGACTGCAGCCATCTTGAGTCATACCACCATGACTGGTTTTCCCACAAAGTTTCCCAACATATTATAAATAAACAAAAACATCTGAGTGATACATGGAACTTGATGACCTGAACCCTGGCAACATCAGTACCAAGAATGTGCCCAATGTCCCTGACATGAATTCAAGAAAAACCAAATATATTCTGGCTTGGAATAAATTGGTTTTATCCTGATCTCTTAATAGACCCTATTCCTGACCGTGGAGACCCACTGGTCTTACAGCTACTCAGGATGACATCTGATGAGTGAGCTCCCTATAAATTACACTCTGCAATTCTGACTGTCTGCCTCTTTCTACAGGTTCACGGTACCTTGGATCAATTCTCATACACTGGGACAAGGCAGTTTTGAAACACACACAAACATATAAGCACATGTTTCTTTCTCTGTCTCTTACTTCCATTCTTTATCCTCATATGTATGTGCATGTAGTATGCTCTATAAAATAATTCCCACCTACACAAATTACAGGAACCTGCTCACAGTCTCCTCTGCCCTCTCATTTCCTTGAGTACTCTGCAAACAGAAAGATCTTTTCAAGATGCTTGGATGGCTTCCTTTTGCCTTTAGCATACCTTCAGCACTGCTCCCATCCTGCCTCTTCTGTTTCTCCTCTTTAAGTTTGTCCTTCCTCTCTGCCCTCTAGCGACAGAGGACTGCTTTCAGTTCCCTGAAAGAGGTGCACTCCCTTTGTTGATAAGGTCTTTAAATGTGCTGTCCATTCAGGTAATGTTCTGTGCACTGCAGGCTTGCCACTTGTTCTGGCCCACCTTAATGCTCTTTGGGTCTCCAGTAAGTTCTAGAAGCTACACACCCTGATTCCCTAGCCTAGGCCACTGCCTCCCCATCCCTGGTGGAATATCTCATAGCAAACAATAGTGCTTCCAAGATTGAAACATTACATATAGTTTAGCAATATATTTGTTTCTAAGTTTCCCAGGAGATTGAAATTTCCAGAAAAGCAAAGACCATGTCTTGTTTTGTTTTGTTTTTCCTAACGCTGTATTCAATACAGGGTCAATTATAAAGGAGATACACCAAAACCATTAAATAAATAGATAGATAGATAGATAGATAGATAGATAGATAGATAGATAGATACCTTTGTCAACTGTACTTCCTAAATCCTTAAAAACCACTGTTAAAATTCCCTTTCCCCAAAGCCTGACCTAATTACAAAGTGCATTTCAAAATGTGTCCTCCCTTTCAGGATGGTTAGTATATTAAAATTTCAAAAAGAGGGAAACTATGCTAAAGTTCAGATAAAATTGCTTTATAATGTTTCATTCTACATGTATGTTCATATTCTACAAAAATAAAAGAAAATAAAAAATATCCACTTGACATATTCCCAAGCAACTCTAGAAAAATATATTGCCCGAGAGAGTCAACCTTTGTTTTTTTTTTCCCTTTCATAGTCACTGGATGTTTCTTGGGGACATCAAACTGCTATGCACAAAAGCATGTTTTTATGGTGTCCAGCCTCCTGGGGCTTAGAAATACATAAAGTAAAAAGTCAGAGAATGCTCAGAGAAAGCAGGGGGAGAGCTACTTCACCAACAGCTCCAGAGTCCAGGCTTGGTTCTTAGAATATGACAGGCCTAGAGCAAGGTCTTAAATACCTGGGTCCATCGGAACTCTCTGCACAGATCTCTGGATGGAATTACTGCCCAGCATGGCCCAATCCTGCGGCTGGACTTATAAGTTTTCATATGATATCTCAAAATGCTTAATTTTAGCAATTGCCTTTTCTAAACACCTACACCTGAAATGAAAATACTAAAGAGAAGACATGTTCAAGTCATTCCCCCAGGAGCAGATGGGCCTAGTCGTATCCAGCCATGGACTGCATGAAGCAACAGATTGTACATCTCTTCACAAATCCTCAAATTAGAAATTTTATAGCATCATGAATTGCAAGATGAAGTCTATTTTCCTGAGAAGGAGATTTTGCACTGACCGGATGCCAGCCTCTAAGCCTCTGTCTCTCCAACAGGGTATTTTGCAAATAAAAAGTGCTTTACAATCTATTTAATTAGCTATTGCTCACAACCATTCTGACAATTCAGATGACTGTTATTTATATTTTATGATTGAGTTAACTTGCTCAAAACATGCCCTGAAAAATTTCTTGGTGTCTGATTTCAGACTAATTCAACTAGGATAGAGACAGTGAAAAAGGGGAGGGACCCATCTGCAGCAATTCATTCTGCTTCCTTTTAAGACTGTCTGCCTTCTAGGGTATTAATGGTAGGCCAAGCACCTGGATGCCCCTTGGCATCTGCAGGAAATGGATTCATAGGGCCTCTGCCTTGACCTCCTGCTCATCTCTTCATTTAGTAAGCAGGAGATGGGAGTTAAAAGTACCTGCCCAGGTGTCTTTCTACTGGCAAAGGAGGAGGAGACACTGAGCCCAACCGAGAATGCGGATCTTGCTGAAAGGGATGGAAACCTCAGTTTCAGGGAGTTGTCTCTCTGAGTGCATGACTCAGACAACCCTGTGTAAACGTCCTAAGTGGAGAGGCAACTGGAGAATTTGTAATACTTGCCAATATGTAAAATGTGGCATATTTATTTGCTGGAATGATATTCAGAAGTTTAAAGTGCTGAATTAAGTTTACACAAATCAGCATGCATAAATCTCAAAAATAAACTGTGGAATAAAAACACAACTTGCAGACAACATATATAGCAAGATACCATTTGTGTAAAAAAAATCACACTCACATGCACACACACAAAAAAAATACTTATTCATTTATGCATATATCCATGAGTAGTCCACGAAATGATTTTTATATATATTGGTTTTAATTCCTTCAAGAACACTTAGGTCTTTTTTCCCTAAGGAAAAAGTGGATAATTATCTTAAGAAATTTATTTCTTCCCAGTAGCTTAGGAATAAGTCAACTGCCTAAATTTCAACTTTTGCTTTGGACATATATCCAAAGATGTCTAAAAATACATGTATACTTATATATTATATTTACTATATATGGTATATTTTATATTTAATTATGCATTATATAATTATTTTAAAATTGAAAAGAATATACACTAAATTCATTAGAGCAATTGTATCTGGGGAAGAATTTGAGCTGATTATTAAAGAGGTTGTATATACCAATTAACAAAGTTTAATTTTTTTTAAATAAAATAGAATAATAATAGTAGCTACATGTCAGCTAGGCATTCTTTCAAGTGTTTTGCATGTTTTAATTCATTTAATCATTGCAGAACCCCAGGAGGCAGGCACTATCATTATTAACCATTTTATTCAAGAGGTGATCAATGCCCAGAGGTGAAAGATCTGCCCAAGAGTAGATAGACAGCAAGTAGAAGAGCTGAAATTGAGAGCCAGGCAGACTGGATCAGTCTTGTGACTAACCCTGTGACCTGCTTGGTTCCCATGGCTCTGATCTGATCCACCACAAGTCCTGTCTACCCTTGGAAGACGGACCATTCCATACTCCAAGTGCCCCAGGCTGAAACATGTGATCATAACATTCCACTCTACCCCTGGTGGGACAGGAGCTGCACATAGAAAACTGTTCTCAATCAAGTGCCCTGTCATAAAGGAAGCCAGAGGCAGAGAAAGGCCTGCCTCCTGACATTTGGGGGAAGTAGCTACTAAAAGAATTGACTACGGTTCATGGTGTCCCACCAAAGCTCATGTGTGAGTCAGTGCAAGAAAGTTTAGAAGAGAAATGGTTGGGTTATGAGAGCCTTAATCCAACCAGTGAATTAATCCCTAATGGATTAACTGAGTGGTAGCTGTAGGCTGGTAGGGTATGACTGGAGAAGGCAGGTCACTGGGGGCATGTCGTTGAGGTGTGTATTTTGCATCTGGAGAGTGGAGTCTCTCTCTGATTCCTGATGATCATGTGAACCACTTCTCTCCACCAAGATGTTCTGCCTCACCTACAGCCCTGAGGAATTGAGCCATCTGTCTATAGACTGAGAACTCTGATACCGTGAGCCCCCAAATAAACTTATTCTCCTTAAAGTTGTTCTTGTCAGGTCTTTTAGTCACAGCAGAGAAAAAGCTGACTAAAACAATTCATGAATTATTGAATGTTTTCAAGACAAAAAAGATCTTTAACGAATACTTTCTTTTTCTCTGTTAATGCATTTCAAAATTGGCTTTAACAATGTTGAATTGGCTTATGTGTTTGTTTTTGTCTCAAGGGGAATACTGAAACTTAGGAGATATATAGAAGCATAACTTTGATAACTCAAAATGTAATTTTTATCTAATTCAAAGTTATAAATAAAGTAGGATTTGTTTTTTATTTCTTTTCATGGGTAAGTTTTAGATCAAAGATCAATTAACTATTTATTTGGTTTTATTGGTACATTATAATTACACATAATAGTGGGATTTATTAGGCATATTCATACATATGTGTAACGTAATTTGATCAGTTAGCTACTAAACATGTAAATATGCATCTATTTCCTGTCCTTCCCCAAACTGCAAAAACCTGACCTAAGCTCCCAGACTTAAATCTCCATTGGAAAATGAGAGTGATGTAAAGTTTCTAGAATCTTTTATTCATAGGAATACAATATAGATGCTGAAGATCTGAAACGTTTTTAGAAAATTAGACAAAAATTAAAATAAGAAGTCATTTTTAACTCCAGGAAAAGATTAATAAGGGATTAATCAAGAAAAAATGGCATATTCCTAGGATATTCCTTTTGTCAGCAGGGAACATTATTTATAGGATCAAAAATAAAGAAAGCAAAGATACGGATTTTAAAAATGACACAGCAATAGTGAAAGAGAAGATATCTAAGAGGAAGCATACTGAGCAATTAAGTTGAGGGCAACAAAATTCTCCAGTCTTCATCCACCATCCTGGAAAGTTAGTGTCTAACCAGGAAGCAGTATTATACCAGGACTTCATTTCTAGTACTCTCCAGAAACCAAAAATCACAGTGTCATTTGTCTTCCACAAGCCAAATCCAGAGGTCAAGTATAACATTTGACAGTTTTCCATGTCTCTTCCTTGGCTGGTTTTCCACCTACACTAGCGTCCACTTATCATGCCTCTTTACGGATTCCTCCTTATTCTAGGTCTACTATACCCAGGACCTCTCCCTCTCCTCTTCTGCTTCCTTGATTTTTCCAATCACATGTCCAATAACAAGGTGACCACAATGTCTCATCCAAACAGGGCCACTTTTGAGGGTGAAAAGAAGATATTGATCATTGCTAAAATATTGATCATTGCACCATGTAAACAGGATAAACTAAGATAGTGTACAGCACCTGAGCTATCTGATCACCTAGTTCATGAGTCATCTCAAACTGACTAGCGTGTCCAAACTGAACTCCTGTTCTTCCCTCTTCAACTTGTTCTTTCTAAACACTTGTTTACCTCGGCTAGTAGAAACCCCATCCTTTCAGTCCTAAAGATCAAAAGGCTTGGAGCGATCTCTGATTCCCCTCTTTCTAGCACACACATCCAGTATGTCAACTACCCTGCCAGCTCCAACCTTCCCACCTTCTCCTGACCAAGGCCCCCATCACCTCTTGGCTGGGTTGCAGCAGCACCTTTACTGATTCTGTTCAGTCCTGCATTCTGTCCACTTGTTCTGATTCCAAAAACCAGTACAAGACCCATCTTGGAATTCTGCCCATCCCTTGCTTGACACCTTCTCAAACGCTTGCATCTTACTCAGAATGAAAGTTGCACCTTGACAGGAAGAAGGGTCTTGTTCTGGTTTGAATCTGGAATGTCATCAAAGTGTCATGCATTGAAGGTTTGGGCTCCAATGCAGCAATATTCAGAGGTGGGGCTTTTGGAGGTGATTGGATCTTAAGGGATCTGATCTCATTAATAGATCAATCCATCGATGAATGGACTATTCAGAGGTGGTGTTAGTATAGGATGTGAGACCTAGTTGGACAAAGTGGATCACTGGTGGCATGACCTGGAAAGGTTTACCTTATCCCCAGCCCCTTCCTTGTGTCTTCCCTCCCCTCCCCCACCTTCCCTGCTACCATGAGCTGAGTGACTGTCCCCTGCCACACCCTTCCACCAGGTTTTTCTGCCTTATCTTAATAAGCCCAGATTAACGGAGTCAATTGACTATGAACTGAGTCATCATTTTTAACTCAGGAAAACTTGAGCCAAAACAAATCTTTCCTCCTCCAACTTGTTTGTGTCAGGTATTTTGGTCACAGAGATGAAAAACCGACTAGCAGAGTCTACGTGATCTGGCCACACTGTCAGCTGCTCACCCCACTCACTCCATCTGGCCTGTGAGCTTTCTGGGTGTTCTTTTTTTCTAGAACATATCTTCCACGTATTGTGGGCTTTCCCTGCTTTAAACTTTTACCCTCAGATGATATTCTTATGAGTCACTCCCAGAGATTTTTGTTTTTTCATTCAAACATCACATCATTCTTCTTTTGAACTTTCTTCTCCGCCCTGTTGAAAATTATGCCCCTCAATGCACTCTGTGCTCTCCCGGTTTATTTTCCACCGTAGCACTACCATATATCATATATTTTATTTATTTATTTTATTCATTACAATCCTCCCTGGATGAAGATGTCAGCTCTAAGGGGACTTTGACTTTTTTTTTTTTTTCACTCCTCAAATCCCACACCTTGAGCAGAGCCTCATAAATTTCCATTGAATGAATAAAATAAAAGTGTAAGCATTTATTTAAAATATGAAGGTAAATAGTTCAGGACACAGCTGGAAGAGTAGGAGGCAGTTGCTGCTCAGGAGCAAGATTAGGGTGGGGCAGGAGATAGCTGTTTTTATCAGCATTTTTGTACTAGTTCCTCTTAAAAACAAGTTCAGTTTGATTTTTTTAAATTACATTAATTTTATGATCAAAGGTGAATGAAATCCTTCATAGCTCCAAATTTCGGGACTTTGGGTCATAATGCCAAGGTGTCCTCTTCAAATTCTCACACTGCTCTGATTCCGCAGAGGTGCAAAGTCCTGGCTCCCTTGGGCCTATGGATGGGGTGTGTGGGCCTTCCTTCCATCTGCCTACCCACCCCACTGCCCGCATCACCTACAAAGCTTTCTAGACCTAAACTACCAGCGCAGCTCCTGAGGGCAACCCAGGCAAAGCCTCTAAGTTTAGCATTGAGGAGAAAGGGAGGAAGAGAAGGAAAAAGACATCAAGATCGTGTTGGCAACATTTTTCAGAATGCACTTAGCTAATCAGAACCCCTAAAAGAGCCAAGAAAAAAAAAATCATTGTGTTATGCAAGTCAAGTCATCCACTAGCCAGGAAATAGTCTTTCCTTGAGAATTTCTCATCCAGAGAATAAAGAAAACACCATCTTTGTAGGGTTTAATGGTTTCCGACAATATGAGACAATTCATTTGAATGACAAAATGATCACTTCTCTTTGCAATTGCTGGTGACAAGACCAACTGGCTGCAAGAGAAAGGTAAGTCAGTCACCACCTGAACCTAACCATCTCAGGGCCACCACTGTGTGGCATTTTAAAATATATATATATATATATATATATATATATATATATATATATATATATATATATATATATATATATATTTTATTTTTGCAAGTAACCAACCACTGACAGAACTAATAACAGGTCTCCAAAATAGATTTTCACAGGGAGCAGGCATTTAATTTTCCTCCACCCTTTTGTTAACTCTGAGTCTTGCCCTGAGGCTATTTGGTTAGCTGTGGAGTTGGGGGAAGTAGTGGTGAGACATCCCCTTGCTGAGAGCTGACAGAGCTGGGGTTGGGGAATAATGAAAATCAAACTTGGCCAAAAAAAAAAAAAAATGGCTTTTCAGTATATTGAAAAGAGGATTGAATCCACCATGGACCAAGAAATCCCCTCATCAAATCCAATCTTGATTTTTACCTATGAACTGATTAGTCCCACCTGTCACTCAGCCATTTTATCTCCCAGGTTCAGTGTATGAGCAATTTTGCTGTGGTTTCTCAATTTGCTGTCAGTCCACCGAGACCAGAATACTGTTCAATGTGTTAGGAATAAAAAAGAGAGCCACTTAAATACATTTTATATTGCTATTAGCAGATATTTAAATCACTTTGTGAAATTCTCAACTTTTTGAAAAAATTATAGATTCCAGAAACAATGCAAAGATAATTATGAAACCCCAGTGTTAGCATTGAACAATAACATTTTCTTTTTATGGACCTCAAACAAGATAAAGCTTGATTTGAAAATATAGGTAACTTTAAGTGTTCCAAGCCAAAATATGAATATATGTCTGTAGTCCTCCAGTATCCTTCAAGTGAAACAAATTTGGAAAGATTCTGCATGAGCAAATAAATCACATTGAAAAAACATAATGGTTTTATGTTTTTCATTAGTATTGTACCTTTGAACATATTCTTTCACGTCTCACTTACATTTTATCATAATATTTTCCTCTTGTTTGTTCTGCTGATAATGATTATCTTGATTTATGAACACAGCTAGAGAAGTTGGACAAGCCAAATACCTTTCCATATTAAAGACACTAAGTATGTAAAACCGCTGGGTGAGGAAAATAGATTTTCCCAACCAAAGCACTGATTATAGTCTTGGTTTCAGAAAACGGTAAGGACTATAATGACCTCCCGGTTATACTCTGTTGACGAGATATAATCAACATTTTCTTTTCTTTCATTTTTTTTTCAGTCTCCAGCAGAGCATTTATAAATGGTCACCCAATTTAAAATAAGTTATTTTAAAATGAGAAATATTTATAAAACAATCCACTAGGAGAGACAGTTCTACCCATAACATTAAAGTTTATTTTCCTTGACTAGCATCAATCTCTCTCAGGTCCAATCTCTTCCATGGGTTTTTAAGGTCCAGTTTGCATTTCATTTCACACAGGGGTGTCTCCCCAGAGCGTCCTCCAATTCCATTTGTCAATGCAACAGAAATATCAGCAGTTGGCTTTAACTAACAGAACTAAATACCCAGGCTTAAATTTGGAAAATCGTATCCCATTTTACATGAATTCCTCTCATTAGAAATGTCACTCAGACGAGAGCTATGTCTTATTTTGTTTTTTTTAACTGCAGGACTAATAAAGTGATTCAGTATCCGTCACTGACATTTACATGCTTAGTCTATGCACCCTGCGTATATTGTACATGCTAAACCTTGCCATAGACCCATTTTACAGATCAGAAACTGAGTGTAAAAACTAGAAATTCTGTAGTTTGAATTTGTAGCTTTGGTTATAAGTGTGAGGACACTAGACTAATATGGCTGATAAAAATACATTAAATTAGGTATCGTTTTAACTTTCTATCCAGCAATTCTGCTCCCAAGTAAATATTCCAAGGAAATTATTGAGTCACAACTGAACAGTTATGACTATGTTTATTGTAACTCTGTTCATCTGGTGGAACCTGGAGACAACAGAGAGTAAAGATGAACACCTTGACATACTGAAAGCGGTTAGAAGCCATATCGATGGGTGTAACACACACAGTATAAAGTGAAAGGTAAATGAGAAACAAAAAGAGATAGATAACCCAAAGCCATTTGTAAAAGTTTAAAATGTCAAAGAGCATGGTGGTGAACTCCTGTAATAACAGCTACTTGAGAGGTTGTGGTGGAAGGTCAAGGTCAAGGTCAGCCTCAGCAGCATAGCAAGCTTAGAATTTGGGGGCTCCGGTTTGTCTTTAGAACCCCAAATGTCTTATCCAAAGTCCTGTTCCTGATTCACAACAATTTTTGTCCTGGGCAGGTAGGCAAAGTGTGTTTCCTCCATATTGCAGAATAAAGCCCTGAAATTCCTTGGGGGAAAAAAATAAGACCTGTCTCAAAATAAAAAATAAAAAGGGCTGGAAATATAGCTCTGTGGTAGAGCACTCTTGGGTTCAATCCTCAGTACTGGCAAGATCCACCCATCAATCAATCAATCAATAAATATTCAGGTCAGCAAACATACAATACACATTTGATGATAAAATAAAGTACGGAAAATAAGGAGAACAGAAACAAACAAAGGTAACAGGAAAAAGATCTTGCTTGCACCAGTGATGCAATGGAGTGTTATACAATTGATTTAACTCTCAGAAATTTGGGTTAACGAAAAAGACCAAAAAGTTTATTGATTTAGAAAAATAAATTTCTTATCTCAGTAGTTAACAAACACAAGTACCCACCTGTGGCTTAATAGAAATGTGTCAGGTAAGAAGTTCCAGGGCATGGGTCCTGAAGGACTGTGCACCTATGCAGAACCTATCTTGATTATTGTGATTCCTTTAAAAGAGGAATCCTGTCCTCAACAGCTGGTAATCATGGGAAAGCTGGGGCAGACCACCATTGAGTGACTCCAAGAGGTTGTGAGACAGATCAGCACAATGAAAGGCCAATGGACCAGGATCCAGAACACACAGACACGTCAAGAGCAACATTTTCGTTTCTGTATTCTGTTCTTTTTTTGGACCAGAATCAAGTTTTACGTGTGTTCTTTTATGTTAAACATTCCTACAAGCATTACTGGGAAGTTGTTTCCACACTTCCGGAAACAAAAGCATATTCTGTATTTTATGACCAAGTAAAAAATATCCTAAGGGTGATATTGACTATTTTGATATTTTCCCTGTGTCCCATGTCCTAAATTG
Organism: Marmota flaviventris; assembly: GCF_047511675.1. Classification (NCBI taxonomy): domain Eukaryota; kingdom Metazoa; phylum Chordata; class Mammalia; order Rodentia; family Sciuridae; genus Marmota; species Marmota flaviventris. Next base: position 16,795,589 of record NC_092508.1, read on the forward strand.
AGAGCCTAACTACTATGAAAGATAAGACTCCACCGACTGTTATAGTCATGAGAGTAAGCTCTGAGCCCAATGCCTACATTAGAATCCAGATCCACACTACATGGTACAACAGTAGTTCAACTCCATAATCTGTAAGAGTGACTAGTAGAATTTCTGGAAATTAAACTTGAAAATACCTAACAAATACTAGATGCTTCTGGTTTCATTGCCACTGCTACTACTATTATTTTACTGAGGCTGTTACATTAATATGAATATTAGGTGATATAAATACCTAGCAATACTTGTATTATTTCAAATATCTTCCTGGAATCTCTAACCATATTTCTCAATAATCATGCTTATTTTCTGTTCCAATTTGTCATTGGTAACTATTTTTCCCCAAGTTCATTAGGAAGAGAAATATTCAATTCAAAAGAATTGTTCTTTAAGTACTCCAACCTGGGCATTGAATTGGATGACATTGCTGTCACTTAAGAAGAGAATCACAAAGCGTAAAACCCTCTTGTGTCCTCATTTTCACTTTGATGTGCCACAAATAAAAAATGAGCTGACACTCCTAAAATACGAAGACACCATATTGTTATCACTCTGCATCCTAGAACATCTGAGCCACTTCTTGCTACTCGAGCTGTTGAAGTCTTTGAAGTTAGAAAATACCACTGCCTGATCTTCCCGCACTGATAATTAAGACATAGTGTGGCAAATCAAAAGAGACATGTCACCTAGTATCTACATTTCCTTCCCAAGGGGGAGGGAGGGAAGAAGAAGAAGAGAAAGTAAGCTCAGAGTCGTGATCATAAATCAATTGTCTCTGCTTTCAGTAGGGAAAGACCCACAACTTTTTTATTACAACTCAATCCTGTCTTGCAACCCCAAATCAATTTTTCTCTCTTTTTCCCCCCATGGTTTATGATCTTTGAATTTCTTTTTCTTAAGACTAATTTTTCTTCTAAGAAAGGGAGAGGAATGCCATTTCTTTCTCTTTTTTAAAAAAATGTTCTCATTTATCTTCCTGCAGGGGGGAAATTGATGCTTTTTTTTGGGGGGGGGTCATTCTTCTTTGTCATAAGTAATTGTTGTGTCATAAATTTAAAGCAGGTTGTGCTTCCAAGGCCCCATTCAAATCTGAACAAGGGACATGTGGGACGTAAAGGTTTATTAGTATAAATGGATAAATAATGAATGTTGAGTCTCGGGAAGCTTGTGTTCCAGCTAGTTGGCTCCAGTAACATGTCATAATATAGTCTTAAAAATTCAACTAGCAATATCATCACAAAGATAAATTGATCTAAACTCTAATTGGAAAGGCATAGAAAACATATTGCCATGTTTGTTGCTTTACAATAAATAATTTGGGACTATGAATTCAACTGTGATTTATTTGTTAAGTATATCATAATCACTGAAGTGGGTAACAGATTTTTTTGGAAAGTCACTGTTGAATATATTCAGAATTAAAACCTGTTAACTCCAGAGATCTTGTCTGAACATTATCTTAAGTAGTATTTCCCTGCTGTTCTCCTTCTGGACTCTGACCTTTCTTTTTCTACTGCAATATCATTTAAATAGAATGATTCACCACAAATTGCATAATGCTGCAGAAGCCGTGGAGTGATCTTTAAAGCCAAAGGAAAATCTAATGTGAAAAATGAAATTAAATTCCACTTCCTATTTTCAAAAGAAAATTTTCAAGTATGTTGAAATAACACTTTTCAAATTTCTGATTACCCAGATTGTGGGACTATTGACCAATTGTCAAAATCATAGGAAGAAGCAGATGTTTAAAAATAAATATTAGGTATTCGCTGGGTGAGATTACAAATGATCCAATTGTGTTCATAATATTCTGTGTGCAAAACTAGAATTAAACAAAGGGAACAACTGGGAGAGAAAACTCTGAATCACTTATAATTCTCAGATGTTATTTTAGCGAAAGAGAAGGTAGGTGTGGTGGGATGGAAAGAGAATATGGAAGCACCATAGAAATTATTAAGATCCCAGGAGTCAAGTCCATGCAGACAAAAGCTGAGATTTGACATGTGGTCTTACTACTTTGTAGTACTCGACCATGTTTAATCATGAAAGAGAGATGATTGAAGAATTCCAGGACTTAAATGGATTCCAGATCTTCAAAGTCTATATTTCTTCATTTTGGTAAAGGAGAGAATGTTAGCTGTGGCTCCCAGGACACCTTTACTTAGACAAAGAATCAGACAGTGGTGGTAGGTGTGGCCTTCTTAAAAACAGAAGCTACCAGGGTGATTTGAAGATGGGCCAGATGTGGCAGCTACATTTATTATTACTGCTACTTATAAATATAACTGTATACATGTAATGCACATGCAGTCCCACTAGATTTTCCCAGAATTCTTCCAAGGTGGTATTATTATTATCAACCCTATTTTAAGGTGCCTGAGGACCCAAAAGATTCATGCTAGACCCAAGATGGAAAGGGCATCCATGGCAGAAGCTGAAATAGACCTTACTTCATCATGTAATTAGTCCTATATTTTTGCTTCACCTTTGAAAATACATCATTAATGTGAGGCAGTGTGAGGAGAGAGCTTTGATTTGATGGAAGAAAAATAGAGAAATTACAGAGGGAAAATAACATAATTTATTTATTATTCATTTAAATAGCACCTGGTATATTCCAGGGTACAAATATTATAAATATTGACTCACCAATACTCATTACAATCCCATAATGTAGGTACTATTTATAGTCCCATTCTAGAGACGCATAAAGGTGTTAAAAAACTTGCACTACGTCTTGTCCAACTGGCTTGAGTTCATGCTAAGGACCAGAGGTGTTTGCAGTCTCTACGGATAATGGCTTGGTTGTTGGAAGGATTAAATGAGTTTGAAAAATGATGTTTAAAAGAAGTTAAGCACATAATTAACTGCATGAAGAAGGCAGCTGGCAGACTTACCTTGCCTCAAGTCAAGGACACATATGAGACAATAGGATAGAGTAAAAGTAAAATAGAGTGATAGTTGTTCAATAGCATTCCCCAACAGGAAGTGCTCTGGGTGGATTAGCATCTCTCGTGGTTATTTTATACAGACTTTGGCCATTGGTGGAGCTTGGCACATCTCATTGGCTAAGCATTCTTTTCCCTCCTTTTCCCCAATTTATTCTTACTTTAATACAAACATAGAACTAGTTTGCCCTGTGTCTTGAAATATAGTCATCCCCTATAATCCACAGCAAATTAGTCCTAGGACTTCTCACAGATACCAAAATCCAAGAATGTTCAGCCCTTTATATAAAATAGCATCATATTTTCATATATCCTAGGCACATTCTCCCATATACTTTAAGTCATCTCTAGACTACATGCAATACCCAGTATCGTGTAAACACCATGTAGATCGCTATTATAATGAATTGTTTATGGAGTAATGACAAGAAAGAAAAGTCTGTGTATGATCAGTACAGAAGTTTTTTTTTTTTTTTTTTGTTCTAATATTTTCCATCCTGATTTGGTTGAACCCATCCATACAGAACCCATGGACAAGGCAGATGAACTACAATTCCACATCTCAAGTATTACCAGGTTGTCAGCCTCCGAGGACAGAAAGACTACAGCCTTACTCTTCAGCCAACAGACTTCCTGGAAAGTTGTTAATAGACATATAAACCAGGAATGACCACACTTATACCAAGGGCAAAAATAAAGTTTGCTCAAGGGCCAGAGAGCAAATGTTGCTTTTTCCCTCAGAGTGATTTTGCCTAAGGAGGTGAACTTCAGCAGAACATGGAATGAAAAGAAGACAGGTGTGGGATTTGGTATGTAGAAGACAGACCACCCAAACAAATGACACTCACACAGGCATGCAAAAGTGTGGTGGGGGTGGGGGCAGGGGATGATGTGTTACTTCTAGGAAATAAGTTTAGTGAGGAGCCTGGACATGTGTGTACTATGTATGTGATGCTCCCCAGGAAAGACATAGAAAGCAGTAGGCAGAATGTTTTAAAACATAATCTCTTTAAAGCTCACATCAGAGGTGTCACTCACCCATTCACACACCTTTGGTGTCTTCCTATCAAAGCCAAGTGAAATCCAAACACTTTGCCACAATTCCCAAAGTCCTCTCTTATATGGTCTCTGGTTGTTTTATAATTTTGCTCTCTTTCAGACACTGACCTTGTTACTTTCTAATTCAGGAGCCCACTACGGACCTTGTGAAATCCAGAGGGTGACATTAAGGTCTTATTTTACCTAATCACCCTTAAATTAAAGTTTAAAACAAGTACATATTTGATTAAGTACTTTAAAAGAAAAACAAACTCTTTAAGGATGTTCAGAAAACACAGACATATGAATATACTTTAGGACATATGAATATACTTTACAGATTATAAATTTCATGAATCAAAATACAGATCAATCATTTCCAATGAAGACTTAGCTTCCAAGTTGAGACATGCTTTAAGTATAAATTGCCTGATTTTTGGGGGAAAAAAAAACTAACATAAAAAAGGATGCAAAATATTATATTTATAAGTTTAACATTGATAGCACACTTAAATGATAAAATGCATAATTAAAATAAACTTCACTTGTTTTTTTTTTACTTTTTACTTTTAGTCTACTGCTGAGAGCCATAGCCAAGTCCCAATGACGCATGACATTTTTGCCAGAATGGAGTGGTTGAGAGGTGTTCAGCAAGCCATTGAGATGATAATGGTCATGTTAAGCTGTGTATATTAGACCCCTGCTGTCTGCCTCAGCCTGCTACTTTGGAGTTCTCGCGGGGATTCCCGAAGAGTTTCCATTGGTTGGGGAAGTGCCGGAGGCGGGATTTCCGGTTGGTGTGGGGTGTGTCTGGAGAGGAGTGCCTGGGTGGCTTTCAGGAGAATTCCTGGGGAGCGTGTGTGGAGTGTGCTGGTGGAGTTCAGAAATAAAGTTTGTTCCTGCTTCAGTGGCTTGTGATTTGTGCCCAGCCAGACTGTGGCAGTTTACTTCTACTTTTAAAATGCAGTTGCTAAAATATTTAAATTTTGTACATGGCTCTTAGTATAATTCTATTAGACAGCACTCCTCCAAGACATCAAACTTGTTTTTCCTTAGGTCTATAATGCGCTTCTAGATTGAAATCTCTGGTTTATCACCATTCATTTGAAATGTTTATGCAGATCTCTGCTCAGATATCAACTACTCAAATAGTCTCTCCCTGACCACATTGTGTAAAGACTTCTCCCTGCTCTCCCCCGCAACCCCCATTCTAACTCCTCTACATAGTACTCATTAGCGCATCCGTAAACTTATTTTTTAACTCCTGTACCAAAGAGTTAGCCTCCTAAGGGTAGGGACTTTTCCTTGCTCACTGCTATATTTCCAAGATCTAAGAAAAGGAATACACAATGACACTCAATATTTGGAGAGTGAATGAACAGATGAAACAAACCATTAGTAATCAATGGTGGTATAGCATGGACAGTTACTACCTATTTATGTGATGATTCTAACCCGGGTGCAGCCTTTAAAGATTCCCCACCATGTTGGAAGTTACTGAGCAGGAGACGTTTCCCTCACTGAAATCCAAGACTTTAGGAAGCTGACAGCAACATGGCACGTGCTTAGGGCCATCATGAGAAGAACCCAAGTAGGGTTACAGCAATTAGAAGAGACATAGACCACTGTTCACATATCCTAGAAAAGAATGCCTCACTTGTTTTGTCATTGGCTACTTGAAAATCTCTACAAGTGCAATTTATCTGAAATCTAAATTTCATAATAGAGATCAACAGATACTGATAGATCTAAAAACAGATAGATCTAAAAACCATAATCCTATGCTTAATGTCAATGAATCATGCACATTAGAGATGCTATCATTTTTCATTGATTTTCTTCCCAGGAAGAGATATCAAAGGTATCTCTAGAAATCTTCATAAAGGAAAATAAAACATGAAAGGTACAAACTTGAAGCCTTTCTAAAATGTTTTTTTCCTTAAAATGACTTAAAAGCACACCTGAACCTTTTTCAATGCAGCCATGATTCCATGCACACACCTTCTTTTATTCTTCAAGAATCAGTGGTGGACAATTCTCAAATGGAAGGAAGTTAGAATATAACAAAACCAGCGTATTCTAGGCCAACTCTAATGTAAAATATTGAAGGCTGGTCATTGATTCTCTGCTGGGAATCACTGTGAATTTTTGACTTAGGTTTTCAACACAAATATCACTTGAGGTACTAAGACCATTCTCCATTTCAAATGTGAAGTTGTGTACATATTTAACAAGGAAGCCAGGGAATTTTAAACTGTTTTTTTGAAAAAGCATCAATTTGCACCTCCTAAACAATGAAACTGAGCTAACAACGGCATTGCCACAAATGTCCAAGACCTTGCTTTCACTCCCAGTTTGTGAATTTTAAAATTGAAGGTAAGGTAAACGCATCAACAGAGCCAAGTGGAAGTAAGATACATTTTTATCTTGCCTTCCAAAGTGGCATAATTTTCTGGAGTCGTAAAGTTATCGTCATAGAGAACAGCTAAAGAATCTTAGCAGATCCCAGCAATAAATCTTCAGAGGTGGGATGAAAACTTGAGGAAAGTAGAAGGTCTCCCTCCAGAAGGTCACCATAGTGAGAATGTGTGCTAGGACAGCTGCCAGCACAGCTGATGGCCACAGTCTACAACCGCTCTGAATCATGTTCCCTTTCCTGTTGTGGACATATGGAAAAGGACTCCAGGAGGGGTGAGGGGGGAAATCACATCAACTGCCCAGTTCTGCTGGGCGTGATTTGCCAGGTTGTTGATTTTCTCATCTGCTTCCTAATCTGCTGGGAGTTAGTGAAGAGGGCTAACACTGCAGGTGAATGAGCAGGGATTTATCTCATGTCAGGTTCTGGGGATGCTTTCTCTGCGAGTTTCTGAACATGGGGTCCTCAGAGTTGTGGCCTTTGTCCAAAGGCCTTTTGGTCACATTCAGAGACTCTACTATACTAAAAGTAGAAGGGGTGGGTTTGAGGAATTGTGAGTGGGGAAGCTTAATATTTTACCATTTATCCTACTATTTAGGCCTGTGAAGGTAGAATGATCACGGACATGAACTCCTAGAGACTGACTTTGCATGAGCTTGCCATGGGACTTAGTAAAGGCAGCACTGATTCTGGGTCCAAATCATGCTGGACAAAGGCCACCAAGCTGTAGAGTATCTCTGGATGATCACGTATTCTCTGGGAAAATGCACATTTCAGAGAATCTGCTCTCAATTCATGCAAACATTCTGGAACATCAAGAAAATTCAAACTCCAACCACTGAAATATGCATGAATTTTTAGGATTCCTGCATGCCTCCGATGACAATTCCTCCTTGATAGTCTTTCAAATCAGAAGGCTATTTATTTGGAAATGAAAAATGAAGAAAAAAGACAAAAATATTCAAAAGTGTTTTTTGATCCATCAAGGGTTATTTTCATTTTCTTTATTCTTCTCTAGATAGAAATTGCTTTAACACCCATTTTTCATGATTACTCTGCCCTTGTCCTATGAAATCCTAAACTGGGTTGTGCACCTTATACATGAACTGATATGATAGTGGTTAAATCTGACAACACTTTCTCCCCTCAAGAAAATATTCCTAACTACTTCCCATGCCGGTGATTCATTTCAATTCTGATATCAAATAGATTTAACTTTACACCTCTGGATGTCAAACTCATGTACTGGTATTCTTCTAAATTTAAAATCCAGTCAGGAATGAAGGAGATAACACCTCTTTTATTACAGTTTGGGGAAACAATAAAAATCATTTTGGATATTGAAATATCCCATGAAGCACTTCGGTATATTTCACTCTGTGCTTGGAAAATTGCAGACAATACATTCCAAGAAACAGACATCGACTAAATATAGTTAAGCTCCAAGGCTCCCATAGTCACCAGCAAGTTTGCACATATTAAATTGAATCAGCGAACCACAAATAAATAAGCACAGAGAAAACTAATTGCCTAGAAAAGAATGCCTCACTTGCTTTGTCATTAGCTACTTGAAAATCTCTACAAGTGCAATTTATCTGAAATCTAAATTTCATAATAGAGATCAGACAGATACTGAGACCAAGACCCAGGCTGTGTCTGTGTTCTCAAATACTGCAATCAGACAGCTAGGACTCAGGAGGAACATCAGAGACACAAAGAAACTTACCTATGCTATGCAGTATGTTTCAGAGCATATTTCTTCAACACACAGAGGTCTAGTACAGGGCCACTCAAGTGTTAATGTCAATATGAATCATTGGGATTTCGATAAGACACAGATACTAAATGGTCAATGGTTAGGTTGATAGGTATGCTGATCACCCTGATCCAAATCATTATACATTATGTACAAGTATCGAAATATCACACTGGACCCCATTCACAAGTACAACTGCTATTTGTCAATTTTAAATTATACATATGTAATATGTGTATTACATACATCTAGTTTTTATATGTGTACACACACACACACACACACACACAGGTAAAATGCAGATGATAGTTCAGTAGGTCTGGGAAGAATATGAAATTCTAAATTTCTAACCACTTCCCAGATTCTATCCAAATTGCTGGTTCAGGAGTCATCTATTTAATAGTGGGATTTCATTGGTTCTATGATTTGAACATGTCCAAAAAGGTCAGCTGTTGAAAACTTCATGCCCAATTCACCATAGTTAACAGGCAGAACCTTTACAAGGTTACAAATCATGGGGGCTCTACCCTCAGGAGTGGATTAATGTTGTTATTGCAGGAGCGGGTCACATGTCACAAAACTGGGTTCCTAATAAAAAGGTGAGTTTGCTCCTCTTCTCCGTCTCTCAGCCCACCCCTGACCCCTCTCACCCTGGCCCTCTGCCTTCAGTGGAATCCAGCAGCAGGAATGGCCTCAATAGATGCTGGCCTCTCAATCCTGGATGCCCCAATTTTTAGAAATGTAGGGAGTAAATCTCTTTTCTTTAGAAATCACCCAGTCTTGGGTATTCTTTGATAGCCTCACAAAATGGACTGAGACAGTGGACTAAGTATTTTTTGTTATTTTTTTTACAATCAGAATACTTGAGTACAATACTCACGCTTCTATTCCTCTATGGTATGATCTTCAGAAGACTGACGGACCTATTTATGCCTCAGTTCTTCATCTGTGAAGAAGCAATACTAAGATTCAAGAGGCCATGTGGAATATGTTCCATGATTAGGTTTGTCTGACAAACATGTTCTTGGACATGAATGACATCAGAAGAGTAAGGAAGTATGAGTCTTAAGGGCTAAGAATCAAAAGTAAACAAACAAATAGATAGGTCTCCCTGGAAGGCAGGATCACAAGCAAGACAGTGAGAAGTAAGTGTGAGGAAAATAAATAATAGCAAACTGCCTCAAAAAGAATCAGGTGAGGGCTGGGGTTGTGGCTCAGTGGCAGAGCGTTTTCCTCACATGTGGGAGGCCCTGGGTTCGATCCTCAGCACCACATAAAAATAAATAAATAAAGGTATTGTATCCACCTACCACTAAAAAAAAAAAAAAAAGAATCAGTTGAGGGGCTCCGGTTCTGGGTCAGTAGTAGAGCTCTTGCCTAGCACGTGTGAGGTACTTACTGGTTCAATTCTCAGCACCGAATCTAAATAAATAAATTAAATAAAGGTCCATTGACAAAAAAAATTTAAAAAATAAAAATAAAAGAATCAGTTGAAGGAAATATTTAGACTCCTGTAAAGTGGAGAAGAGGAAAATATAAAAATGCCAAATCGTGTAACATCTGAACATTGATGGACGCAGCAATTTACAAAGTGAGGATCCATTGAAGAAGATGATGTAGCAGAAAAAGAATAAAATATAAGAAAATCTTTGGATGAAATGCCAAAAAAAATTATTTAAGCAGGATAATAAAAGAAAGAAATCTCCAATACAGCTTTGAATTTTAATATAGCTTTTCTTTGATGTTTTGACATTTTTTTAATACCTGGGAAATACATAAGTAGCACATCTTTCAGGAACTGCTCAGACATATATTGCCATGACATGAGATGAAGTCAAGTTACAAAGAGTTTTCAAATGCATGAAAGGTTAATATTGTGGCTGTCTGCATTGGGCCCTCCCAAAAGGAATTTGTGTTCTTACCTCCAAACCCTCCTTGAGAAGGTATTAGTCTGCTCCCTGTGACTATAACAAAATACCTAAGATAATCACCTTACAAGGAGGAAAGGTTTATTTTGGTTCATGGATTCAGCAGTTTCAGCCCAGGGTGGATTCGCTCAGTTTCTTTTGCTTGTGACAAAACAATGTATAATGGCAGGAAAGTGTGTACTGGAGTAAAGCTGCTCAAATCATGGTGGTCAAGAACCAAACAGAGTGAGAAGGGGCTGGGGTTCTACAATACTCTTTAAAGGCACACTCCCAGTGACTAGTCCCCACCTCCTAGAGGTTCCACCTCACACACACCCAACAGTAACAGAGGCAGCCAATCAAGTCTCTAGGATATAAAATTTGGAGTTTGGGGAACTTTTAAGATTCAATCCATACAGACAGGGAATATTTACCAGAAGTATGAGTAGAAAAAAGAATGGTGAAAAATATACTAATTTATTTCCTCTAAAAATCACTAACTAATTAAACTATATCAACAAAGTTGAGAAATCCTGCCTATCTGGTTCAACATTTATACTAACAAATCAAATTTTTTCCAAGGTTGAATCTACTGATGATGAAATTCTGGGAACACCCTTGTAACTATTTCAGACCTGTGAACTATCACACCTTTTCAATGTCACAAAAGGCATTTTAGCAGACACCTGCATCAAGCTAATACCTTCTCAAAAAGGCTCTAAGTTCCATTTTATTTTTGGAAGTGACCATTCAGTCATGGTAATACTCTGAACGGTAATACTCTCCTTGAACCTTCCAAGGGCTATCACTGGCTTTCTTCCAGAAAATAGCACTATGTGCATAAGACTGACACTATCTGTGAACCAGTTGTTCCTATACCAGGGGCTGCATCTGAAATGCACATCTACAGATGGAAGCACAGGGTCATAGTTAAAGGGTTTCCTCCTAGGGACAGCCAGTTGGAGCATTTGCAACATATTCAGATGTACAACAGGAGAGGGGACATGTAGCATTATTGACAAAGACAGCTGTCCATGAAGAGTAACCTGGCCCTCTAAATTTACCAAGATTCATTCAAGATTCCATTGTAGTACTCACAAGCTTTTATCTCTCTGACAACCAAACCCAAGAGGTTCGCCAAAATAGAATTCCAGTGTAGGGAGAAAGAAGTTAAAGAATTATGCATTAATAACACCTTTACCCACAGGCGGAACATATTTTCATCTGCACACGTCACGTACAGGAGATCTTAGGTTATTAAAGGTGAAAGAGGCTAATAGTCTTCGGGATGGCTCTCTTGGGACACCTATTTGCATAATGAAGCTAATACATGGCAACCCAGCTTAGCAGTTCTTTTGGATCAGCTACTTGTAGTCACACATGATATTTTTAATTCGCTAGCTAAATTACTTTGTGGAAGAGTTGTTGGTGGCTAATTTCAAAACTGTGTCTACAAATAATACATGACCATATTTACCAATGAGGAAGAAGTCTAATTGTTAAAGATGTATGGTTTAATTAATTTGTCTTTTGTAAAGTCCCAAATTAATGCCTAGATAAATATCACCATTGGTAAAAATTGAGATACTGCTGAGGCTATATGCATAATTTAAGTTCAGAGCCAGGAACTCTTGGCCTTGCCCTGGATACCCCATGGCCTAGAAATCTCTATCAAGGAGCATCTTGAAAATTCTTCACCAAGAGAAAAGAGGCCAGAACTTTTAACCATGGCCTTACTTTCATATTTAATCATTGCAATGGCATTTTGTTGAAAATATTTTAAATTTTCAAACCCAAACCCAAAAATACCATAGAAGTTAAGAGTAATTAATACATACATTTTAAAACAGATGAGTTATTTATTACATAGGAACAGTTCAATATTTTGCAATTAATCTGTTGGGTGAATTTCTTTTGTGTTTTATTTGTAGAGTGGTTTTACTTTAGGAAAATAACTCGTGGCTTGATTCATACCTAAATTATCATGAATAATAATATGACTGAAGGCTTATGTACCAGGTATTCCACTCTGTAAATTGCCTTGCATGGATTAATTCACTTATTACTCATTTCTCTCTTTGTCATAGATGCTAATAATATCTGTTTTATATATAAGCACAGAGAGGGTAAATGATTTTCTTATGATCATATAACTAATAAGTGGCTAAGCTAAAATTTAAACACAGACACTTAACTATTGCATCTTCTGGGTGATCTTGATGCAAAAGCTTTATTTTTCCCAGTGCTACGGTTTTGTATTTTTGTTTTTTGGGTTTTTTGTTGTTGTTGTTTTTCTATGAGTATCTGTTAGGTAGGAATTTAGGTGCTTATTTCAATTTAAACCCAAATATCTCTCTAAACAATAAACATGTTTGGGGGTTGGACTTAGTTATTTTAACTCTTTATCTACTAAGTCTAACCTAAGTTCCTTTTCCTCCATGAATACCTTTCTAACTCAACACTCCTCATCTTTCAACTCAAAGCATTGGGACTTAGGGAAAGTAAAGAAGCTTCACTACACCATACTAAGTTTAATCAGATAAGGACAAAACTCAGATTGCTGCTGATGAGATCACATGCAGTATGCAGGGAAATTGAGAAGCTGTAGGAAGTATTCTTAAGGAAAAGAAAAGAGGAAAGTTCACACACACACAAAAAAAAAATGATCAGGAAACCATCAGAATAAATGTGGCTCATCTGGCAGTATAGCTGTCTGGAATTCAAAATGGAACCACTTGACAAGGAGACATGAAATAAATAGGTTAAGAGAGCTTAGTTTATACTTTAATTTTCACACCCTCTGAGTGTGGGTTGGATGGGGTGATTCATTTTGAAAAAAATAGAGCATGCAATGAGTAAAAATAGTAAATTTCCAAAGGAGAAACTTGCTAGACACTCCCCTAACAAAATGATCAAGGGAATACCTCCAATGACATAATGTCAAAATGATGTACTGTTAATATGTTACTCCCTGATGTTCTGTAATTAGAACACTTCACCTCCATATTTTCCTCCAAATCCATATCCCATCTGATCATGAGAAATATATTAGGTAAACACAAATTAAGGGATTCTATGAACTGAATACACTCCCTTGCCCAAGTTCATATGTTGAAACCCTAACTTCCAATGTGGCTGTATTAGGAGATAAGTTTTCTGAAGGGTAATTATGAGGTCTTTGGAAGTGGAGCCCTAAAGAGTATCCTCTTGTAACAGCACTAATCCTACTCTTTCCTTTTTGACTATGATCCATGTGACACACAATAAGAAAGGCATCTGAAGCCAGGAAGCAGGAACTTCAGAGTTTTCTTTTCTTCACCAAGAGAAAAGAGGCCAGAACTAATTCTACCAGCACCTTGATTTTGAAGTGCCCAGCTCCAAAACTGTGAGAAATACATGTTTGTTGTTTAAATCACTCACTCAGTGACATTTTGTTATAGCGATCTAACTGACTAAGACTATGATATCCTACAAAGTACTCTTCAAAACTGTCAAAATCACGAAAATTAAAGAAAGACTTCAAAATCATTCCAGATCAAAAAAAAAAAAAAAAAGAATATGGAAACATGATGATTAAATGCAGTGTGCTACCATGACTGGATTCTGGAATACACAAAGGGCATCAGTGGAAAGCTAATGAAATACAAATAAAGCCTGCAGTTCAGTCAATAGCAATGTTTAGATGTTCATTTCTTAGTTTGGAAAAGGCGCCATGATTATATAAGATGTTCACATTAAGAAAAGTGGAATGAAATGTATTGGGAAATTCTATTCCATAAGGAAAATATATATAAAAAAGGCAAACCTTATGGGGGTTAAGCTTTAAGAGCATATTGTGTTCAACAGTACTCATGATGACTGGTTATCTAGAGATTTCGGACTAAACTGAGATAAGAAGTTCCTGGTCAGCAAGGTTGGAAGCATGTGGAGAGGGACCCACATGCATGATGGTTCACATATCAGCCATTTTTGCTTTCTGTTGGCCAACAAGGTCAATGATCAGGGTGGCAGTAGATCCTAGCCAAGCTAGGGATTGCAAAAATTGAAAACTGATGGCCAAGGGAATGAACTGCAGAAGACTAAATATAAATTAGGGGTTGACTCTGGGCAACAATGAGAAGAAATGAAAGCTCTTGACCCCAATGTTGCTCACAGGCAAGCATCTCAGACTTCAAAGGAGGCCAAAGCAGAGTGAAATGGAAGGAAAAACTTTACAGAGTTTTTTCAAGCCTGTTTCTTCCAGATACTGCTGTGAAGAGGACCATGAAAACTCTCTGATTTATTACTTTGTTCCTTTTACTCAAGTTTCCTAGGCAATATAGAGAAGAGAAAGAGGCTGTGGCTCTTAGGTGATGGAGATGCATATTCTGCCACTAACTGCACTTGTAATATTAAGAATTCTCCTAATCTCATTAGATCTTGGCTTCTTTAAGTGAAAAAAATAATAATAAATTATAGCTGGTCACTTCTAAGGTCTCTTTCAGGTTTTAAATGTTTTGTGATATGATCATTTTGTGGACTACATTGTCAGATGAACACCCAGTTAGCAACCCTTGATCATTACATACTGTGACAAGCAAGAAGAGATGGAGTCAATACTTAAATAACTGGGTTCTGTGGGAACCTAAGATCTGTCAATCTAGTGAAGGGCCAGTCCTATGTTAGTTCCTGGGTACTTAAGCATCAAGATCATGTTGCTACTTCCAATGAGTTGTGCTGTGCTTGTTACTTATGTTTCCAAAAACATAGCATAAGATGTATCTGCCTTTATTTGGAATACAAATCACAAGAAATGGGGCCATTGGTATAGAGATAAGATGAATTTCCCAATGGAGACAGAGAGGCAAATTATCTGGATGCATTAATGATAATTTTATAGCCATGAACAAAACACTGAAAGGAAACATTCAGGGTAAATTTTGTAGCCCTAGATGTTCTCTTGTGGGGGAAATTGCAAGTAAGAGGTGAATGTGTGTGTGTGTGTGTGTGTGAGAGAGAGAGAGAGAGAGAGAGAGAGAGAGAGAGAGAGAGAGAGAGAGAGAAAGGGGGAGTGGAGAAGAGAGGAAGAGAAGAAGGAGAGGGCAACTTTAAAAAGGAATACAGTCTTAGTATTCCTTGCCACCACATTTTAAGAGAAAGGCTGATTAATGAGTATTCTGTATAATAACCTGGGACAGTATATGGAAACCAGAACAAAATGAAATTAGTCATTAAAAACAGATCATATTGGAATTGGAGAGTAGTCAATCGTTCTAGGTTTAAAGAAGGAGTGGGGTCATCTGGGTCGAATTAAAAGAAAGACAGGATGACCAACTCATTCTGGTTGTCCCATCACTTTCCTAATTTGCACACTGAAAGTCCTACAGTTTGGGAAACACACTAGTCCTAGCAAATGGGGGATGGGTAGTCACTTTAGAAAAAGATCATAATCAAATAGTATAGTCTTATTTTAAGATGACCCTGATATTGAAATATTGAATTTCCCTTTTTGTATTTAGTGATAAGCAAATTATTTTCATACTGTGAAGAAACAAATGTACGCTCAAAAAAAAAAAAAAGTACAGAGTGTGGATATATACATATTCATCTTTCTGTTAAGAAAAATGAAGTTATCTTTACCTTATTTAGTATCACATGATACTAAATAAGGTAAAGTAACTTGGACTTATGATCCAATTCACTCTATGACTAAATCTAGTTTTTAAGATAAAAAGTACCAAGTGCTTTGAAAACTTAAAAGCAAGATACATGTGAAGAAGCAAACCCATGGGACTGGTCTGTTCACATTAAAAACCACCAGAGCTGAATCATTTTGGAAGCAATATGAATTATTTGAAATGTATAGATCAGCTCTGAAAAAGGCAATTGATTTCATATATTAAGGCAAAATTTGGGTTAAAATATAAATATAATAAAAATATTAAAAATAATACACTTGGTCATTAACATTATGTCCATAATATTAAGATTGAGGAAGTCTTAAATTAACCAGTTGATATGAATAACATATTATTATCAAAGACAGAAGTCCATAACTCCTACTTAAGATCATCTTCTTTCTTTTCCCATTTACCATAACCATTTTCAAATTGGAAAATATAGGTTACAAGCACAATTATCAGGGAGCCAGAGTTAAAGATGCTAGAAGATAGGAAACAAGATATCTTGTTTCAAGAAATCTTGAATTAAGAAAATATTTTGATATCTTGTATCAAGAAATGTTTAGAAGTCATCAGACGCAAATAAGACACACATCAGGCCAATTCTAAAAACATACTTGTTTTACTGTAAAAGTAAGATGTCCCAGTAGATGTGCCTCAAAATTGAGAAATAAAGTTAGAAACTAAAAACTACCTGTAGCTAAGCTTGATGTTGACCTGGACATATTCTGAAATAAAGTTGAAACAAAGGAATCAACATGTATAATCAGTGGTCATGCTGAACTAATCCCCATTTATAAAAAAAGAAATCATATATAAAGCAGTCAGGGGGATATCATGCCAAAAACATATTTTGATTTCAGCAAGTTAAAAATATCTTATTTGTGGTTTATTTTACAAAGTCATCCCCTGTATCCTTGGTGACAGGTACATACATGCGCGCGCACACACACACACACACACACACACACACACACACTCATGCTGGATGCTATTGCTGGTAGCATGGTTGGGCTAATCATTGCACTTAGAGTCTGTTGATTAACGGATCAATAACCGATGAGTAGAGTATGTGTGCAGGACTCTGCAATAGACATCAATTCAGTATTTTAATTATTTTTTTTAATTACTACAAGTTTAGAGTTATCCTTATCAAGTTTGTATAAGAGATGATTCTGGTGATGAAATCAGTTTTCAAAAAGAACTCAACAAGCTGGAATTTAAAATTGCACTGATTCCTATTGAGCCCTGCGCTGGGGCCTGCATCAGAGAAATACAATGATACCTCCATCACCATGAGATTGTTTGTATAATGCTTGGGAAATTGGCTTGCTGTCAATCTCTTCATCAGCCAATGGCCTGGTATGACTGCCAAGAAAGGAGAAAGCCTGTGCAGCACCAATAAGGGTATCATATTCAAAACAAGGAAGGTAGTGTTGTCTCAGAACCAGTTTAATCCTTGTTTCTGTCCATTTGGCCTACTATAACAAATCACTGTAAACTTAGTGGTTTTCAAATCATTTCTCTCAGTGTGGAGGCTAGGAAGTCCAAAATCAAGCCACCTGCAGATAGAGTGTCTGGTGAGAACCTGCTTCCTGGTTCAGGTGGACATCTTTTCTCTGTGTCCTCACAGGGCAGAAGAGGTGAGGGAGCTTTCTGGGGTTCGTTTTATAAGAGCACTAAAACAGTTAATGAGGGCAGAGTTCTGCCAAAGGCCCACCTCTGTATAGCCTTCCTTCCAAACACCATCTCACTGGGGATTAAACTTTGACAGGGGAAACTTGGGAGGACACATTCAGTCTTAGTATTCCTTGCCACCACATTTTAAGAGAAAGGCTGATTAATGAAGGCAAACAACAAACAGGGAGAACAGACTGTGAAAGGTCTAGAAAACAGGGTCTAGGAGTAATTTAAAAAAAGACGTTATAACTGGAGACAAGCACAAAGGTGTGATAATCATTTTCAAATATTTAAAATTCCATTTTAGATACTAGGGACTGAATTTACCCCACAAAGCTCTAGAAGACAAAAGTAGATCAATAGCTTGAAGATTTGGATATGCAAATTTTAATCCTGTAGAAGAAAGAATCTACCAGTAATTGCAGCTTTTTAAACAAAAGAATGAAATACCAGTATTGCCAAGAGTATTCAGACATGGATATTTTTATATAATTGAAATGGGGATGGAAATTGGAGTTTCTTCCTGGAGAGACAATTTGGCAAAGTAGTTCAGAAAACTAAAAAGCCCATATCCTTTAATCCAGAAATTACAATTATAGACATTCACCCAAATAAATTAAAGATGCTGCAAAAATGTTTACAAGAAAATTAATTGCAAGAATTTTTTGAATAGTGGAAAATTTGATATATATAAATGCGTATATATATATATATATATATACATATATATATATATATATATATATATATATATATATATAAATTTAACACATGTAAAATTTAATACTATGGTGTTATTTAAAAATTCACAGTAGAAAAATATTTGTAGCAGCAGAAATAGTTATATTAGTTGAAAAAGAGATTTTAATCTTTTAAATGTAGAAAGATGGAAAGAAAAAAATTAAGAAAAATATTCAGGTTGTAAATGTTTTGTGATATGATAATTTTGTGGACTACATTGGCATATGAACATCCAATTTGCAATCCTTGATCATTAATATTCCAAAATATTAATACTGCCACCTGTAAATAAAGAGCAATTTTTAACTTATGTGTGTTTTGCTGTTTTTTCCTATTCTGTCTAAACTGAAAATATATATGTTTTACAATCAGAAACAAACAAAAAACAATGAAAGCATAAAACACGTGCTCTTGCCTCTAGTACCTGACTCACAGTAGGAGGCTACACATTTTTTGTTGAATAAATGAATAAATTAATTAAATGTTATAAATATTTTATGGAGTGAACTCTCTAAAAGAGTTAATAGCTTCTCATTACTGGAAGTGTTTAAGCAGGGTCTGAGTGACTCTCAGCATATTTGGAGGGCATTCTTGTTTTGATTTAGATCAGTGATTCCCAAACAGTGGCACCTGGGAAACCTAAGCTATTCCTGCATTTCACAAAATACAAATTTCCAGCCCCTCGTCAGATTTATTATGTTGAAATCTCTAGGAGTTGAGTGGAGTTTTGGGAAAATTTGCAGGAGCTTTTGAAATTTTCCTGGGGAAGGGGAAATGTGTTTAAGATTGTTTT
Source organism: Marmota flaviventris (assembly GCF_047511675.1). NCBI lineage: Eukaryota > Metazoa > Chordata > Mammalia > Rodentia > Sciuridae > Marmota > Marmota flaviventris. The sequence goes on from NC_092508.1 coordinate 16,814,567, forward strand.
CAACTTGTTCATCATGAACTGATGGCTAAGAGGAGAACTTATATGGGGTATGCAGATCTTTTGCCCTGACTGTCCCCTAGCATGAAATGCTCTTCTCTGGGAGCTAAGGGCTTACTACCTCTCCTTCCGCTTCTTTGTTCAGATGCTCTTGCTTCACAAAGCTTTCCTTGGATTCCTATAAATTGCAACCCCTTCCAAGGACTTCCTACTTACATTCCCTGCTCTTTATTTTGCTATGGCACTTATTATTTTATGCAATATAACTAGCTCATTTATTATTAATATTATTTATGGTCTGCCTCTCCCCCATGATCTATGATCTATGGAGATGCATTTTTTTTTCTAATTTTTGATCACTTAAGCATCCCAGAATAGTGCCTGGCACATAGTAGATGCTCTCAGTGAAAGTTTATAAATAAACAAAAATAAAGTGAATGAATGAATTTCTATGGTTCTATCTGTAGGTATCTAGTTGATGTTTCATGCCAGGTAATATTTCAGATAGTCTATCCCAGGGTTTGGCAAATGTTTTCTGTAAAGGAGAAAATATAAATATTTTCAGCTTTTATTAGTTATAAGGTCTCTATCACAACTACACAGCTCTGTCATTGTACCACAGAAGCAGCCAAAGTCAATACACAAAGATGAGTAGGGTTATATTCCCATAAAGTTTTAAGACAGATTTGGCCCATTAGCCCTAGTTTGCTGACCTCGGTTGTATCCACATTTCTGCAAGCCTCATTAAGACAGAATTCTCTAAGGGGAGTTAGAGCTGCCTCAGGTCATGTCTGTGGCTTATGCAACTTTGCCAAGTCTACACACAAAGCTCTTGACTCTAAAGGATGAGCTGCTGGGGAAGATATTCCTTCTTACTAACACTAGAAGGGCTTCTTCTACTTGGACTTCTTCATGAAGATACCAGATGTTTGTTGATAATGGCAAAATCCACACCAACAGGAAATAAATATTTGTATTTATTACTTGAAGAGTGTACAGTGTATTTTGATAGCCATCTCCAGTTCCTCATTAGTTTTGGAGGACACCATCCCTAGCTCTTCTTTTCTGGTCCCGCCTGCTCTCCAGAGTGGGTGTTTTGCCTCATGTTCTGGACGCTTTTTCCTTGGGAAAGTATATGTCACAATGTTTTGAACCAGTCTTTGCTGGAGAATTCTGCCTCAATGGCTTTCTGCAGAGCCTTTTATTTCACCTCAGTAGTCCCTGTTCTTTGCAGGTGTGTGGGGCTGCAGCATTCTGCACTGAATCCTCTCAGGGTGTCTATCATTTGCCATAGAGCTCTGGAGATTCAGCATTTCCTACCCAGGGTGAAAAGCTAGGGTGGTGGATACATGGCAGAGCCAGAAATTGAATTCCCTTGCCCTGAAGAGCTCCTTCCTATTCTGTCTGATCTTAAAGCATTGCAACATTTGCAGAAACATTGTGTGGTGAGAGGTCAACCTGTCTCTCAAGACCCAAGTGTATCTCTAGTGACAATGCCAAGACTTCAAATAATCTAAGAAAACTCTAAGGAAAAATCTCTAAACAATAGACATTTTAATAGACCTTCCAGGTTTGGAAACGCTTGTTGAATTACATTGCACCCAATATCAATACGATACCCAGATATTTGGCCAAAATCTAAGGGATTCAATCAATCTTATGGATATTCTCCTTATACAACCATAGTAATTACCTGTTTTTAAATAGCTTATGCTGTGTGATCTAAGTTGGGTATCACTAAAGACCTCTATTCGAGGTGGCCATTCCATTTCTAATTAGCAGGGCAGCAATTCTCTACATTAACTAGTTGGACCAAATAACTGGAGATAACATCTGGGCAAGGGCAGTTGGTTTGGCTGCTGCAGGTCATGTGTATAGCCCATGGGAAATAAAGGTCAAACATTTGGCCTCTAGTTCAGCCCTTTTTTTCAAATAGTGCCAACAATTATAAGAACAAATCTATTTTATCAGAGAAATTGTTATTGTTAAAATTATCTTTTAGTCATAGTTTTTTCATTGCTATGACCAAAAGATCTGACAAGAATGACATTAGAGGAGGGAAAACTTATTTGTCACTCAGTTTCAGAGGTCTCAGTCATAGATGGTGGACTCCGTTCCTCGGGGCTCGAACATCATATGAGACAGAACATCATGGCAAAAGAATGTGGTGGAGGAAAGCAGCTCAGGACACGATGATCAGGAAGCACAGAAAGAGAGCTCCGCTCTTCAGAAAAAACATTCAGACCCCAAAGACACGCCCCCAATGACCCACCTCCTCCAGCCACACACTGTGTGCCTACAGTTACCACCCAGTTAATTCTTTTCAGAGGAGTAATGCAATGATTATGTTTTGACTCTCATAACCCAATCAGTTCACCTTTGAGCTTTCTTGCACTGTCTCATACATGAGCTTCTGGGGGACACCTCACATCTAAACTCTAAAACTTATCAAGTAAAATAGAGTCAAAGTGGAGGAGAACAGACCTCAGCAAAACATATTCAGATTGTTTCCCAAATTTCAACTTTGTCCACTCAAAATATTCTCTAATCCCTCTTCAGGAGTTTGATCAAAATGACTTCTTTCTTAAATTTTTTGGAATCTGTACGATTTTCTTTATTCTATATAAAGTCAACATGTGCAGTTTTCTTTCAAGGGTCTATTTGCTCTTCTAAAGCAGGCCTCTTTGTTGAGCTTTTTTTGCTTCTTCCCCAGCTTTCTGTCCTGGGTATTAACTGGAGAAACTGCCTCCCGGCTCGTCCTCTCAGTGGACATTGCCTCAAGCTTCCACCTAGTTCCTGGTTCTTCACTCAGGAAGTGATCAAGGGCACTCTCAGCACAGGACACTCCAACTTTTTCCTCTAGCTCCCAAAGAAAGAGGAGCTATTCTTCTATGTTGACCCATCTACCGCTGAGCCATCCCACTGGTGTTCCAGGCTCCACCCAGCCCCTGTCCTCTGCTTCCTGCCCACTCGGGACGAACCCAGTGGCACAGGCTGGCTTCATACCTTCTCTGCTGTCCGATAATCTTCACTGGTGATCAAGAGGTGAGGTAGGAGAACCTGTCATTACAGACCTCACTTCTGAAGATGCATCAGGCAGAGAGTGAATGGATTTCCCTTGCCTGTGGATGAATCCCCCTCTGATAAGTACCCTAAGGATGAGGGATCCCTGACTATTAAAACCTTTACCCACTCCACTGGGTAAATGAAAGTCTCACTTGCCTGAATTCTTACCTCTTATTTTGCTTTCCTACAGTCACCCAAAACAAAGTACTGCCCAGATCTATACAGGTGCCGTTGCTAACTAGCAATTCAATCCTATCACACCCATCCTGTGGATTATGTACCTTTAATTGCTCTTATAAGAATCAATTTAATTGTTAAAATCAGAATAAACATTAATTTATCTATTTAAGGGTTGTATCCAATGCTTACTTGCCCCCTAAGCTTGTTGCATTAAAAATCACATGTTGATTTTGGAAAGGTACCGTACATACTTCTATGGTAATAAGTTGAGAGATATCCATCCAACCCATTTTCCACCTTATTTTCTCCAGCTAAGACAGACATAAAAACAAACAGCCTTTGTCTCTAGCAGACAGCAGCATTTTATATCCATTTATAGATGAACTAAAAATACCCTCAAATATTACTTGTAATTGCAGGCAAAGAGAAGAACTCTCTTAGTTCTGAATTTTTTAATGCATGCAAAAAAAGTTGCAAGAACTCATGATGGAATAGATGTTAATGCCACTGCTGACATCAAAAACTCCAATTACCCCAGGATTGAGTGCTGACTGATTCCTGATTTATTTTAGGCAAATTAGGCAGCATAATGAGTAAAACAAATACTTTGAGGATCAAATTCAAATGAAAAAATGCAAAGGAATTCAGGTTGATTTCCATGGTTATTTCTTCAATTGTGGTAAAGTCTTGGCAGCTGCAAAGACCAATTAATGGCCTGGAGTTCCAACAATAACAAATGGATTGCTCAGAATGGATTTACAGAAAATTTGGCCAATCTGATCCACAGCTACCAAATTGGCAAATTCACTAGAAGTAGACGGAGTAGATCATTCTTCACAAGACCATGTGACAAAAGACAAAAAGAAACTAATGTATGGACAATTACTGTCTTTAGGGATCTGGGAAAGAAAAATAACTTTATTGGCCATTCCTTGTTTGACTGGACATGATAACCAACATGTGTGTTGTATTTAACAGTTTAAAATACGCTTTCATGAACATTATCTCTCAGAAGTCTCACTACAGCCCAAAAGTCAATGAAACACACTTGACAAAGAAGCAAAGGCTCTGAACAGTTGAATAACTTCCATGATATTGAGCAGAAACAGTTCAGATGAATGGCATAAAACACCTGATATTAGGGTCTGTAAACAAGTCTGGATGGCGCCTGGCATTTTGCCAGAGGGGGTGGTTTGTGAAGTAACGCCAGGGAGCCATTAAGTGTGGAGATTCCTTATTGGTTGACTGCTGTATCTAGTTTATGTTAATTAAGATAAGCTGTGTGGAATGTATAAATACCGCTGTTGTCCTACAATACACGGCTCCCACTCCAGCTGTATCAATCTACACAAGTTGCTCGTCACCCCCCGGTTATTTTGCTGCAGCCAGACTGCGGCAATCTGAAACTGCAAAATAAACAAATAAAAATAGACATTTGTTAGAAATTGCCAGATTGTGGCACAAACACTTCCTTTGTGACCAAAATAGGCAGCCTCGTCCCCGGGCAGTATTTTTCTGTTAGATAGGGTGACCGATTGGTGGCCTGCAGGATGTGGCACAGCTGAAGTGATCAAGGGCACTCTCAGCACAGGACACTCCAACATAACAAATGCTGACACATGCCTCCTTGTAGCCCGACTGGCTTGAATTTATCTTCAGCCAGTTCTGAAACACATTTAGTACTTTCCTCTTTGGGTTTCCAGGGACTCAGGTGTGTGTACTTTCAACAAAACAACCTTACACACAAATCACTGGCATTGTTGAATTCTGTATCTTGCCCCTTTTCTCACCTCTCTTCACTTCTAGACACACATATCTGGGCATAGAAGCAAAACTGAAAAATATCTGAATAAAGTTTTAGCACTTTGAAAATGCAGATTTCAATTTGAATAGAATGACCCAATATATTGAGTAGTGCTCAGAACACAAATTGTTCAAATACCTAATAATCAGTTTCCTACACAGCACTTCAGAGAAGGACTTTTAGAATCACAGATACTCCCATTGTAAGGGAATTTAGACCTCCTGATCCAAGCCTCTCATTTTCCAAAGGAAGAAGGCCCAGTAACAAAAGTAACTTTTTGTAGATCATGCAAAGAATGAATGTTTGAACCAAACTTAAAAAACAAAAGTCTTCTGGCCCCTGTCTAAGGATTCTCTGCTCTGATTTCATATTAAGATGCCTTGTTACCTAAGCAACCTTTTTAAGATCAGTTGGCCAGAAGCTACATGAATATCTTCCCCTTATTGTGAACAGGGACCAAGAAAAATCTCACTTTTTACCTCTGATGTTTCTCGGAGAAAATAAAATAGTCAAAGTCAAGGTGAAGAGGGAGCTATACAAATATTTTACCAGCTCCATCCCTGGCACTGCTGAAATTGCATTATCTTGAGGCCAAGATGCTTTAAAACTGTCTCTAGCCTGGAAAACAATAGAGTCAGAGGTACAGAAACTGGAAGATGTGGGGGACCCAATAAAAATTGTGTATGTTAAAGACATTGATCATAGTAGTGAGAGGTCAAGGGTGTGTGGAGAGGAGGTTCTCATTTTGAAGTTTTGTGACGGTTCATGACTTCAACAGAAACTATCCACTGGCAGCATTTTCCTATCTGATGGGGAAGTCCAATTAGTGGCCTGTGGCATGTGGCAAACCAGAGGGGCCATTTGTTCCTGAACACATGTCACTTTTCCTGATAGTTTGAAAGGACTTAGAAAGCACAAAACTCATTCATTTCTTCTATAACCTATCAACATAGGACACAGAACAGGTGCTCAATAAAAGTATTTTAAAAATTACCTTTTTTTAGTCTTTGGGAAATAGCCCTCCTTAGGTAAAATAACTCAAGAAATATGAATTGCCTAAATTCCCTGAAAAGGTAAACAGAGTTTTTTTGTTTTGTTTTGTTTTGTTTTAATAGAATAACAGCTAGAATCAATCTCCAGGAGCATTGAATCTAATCTTTCTTTGTTCTCTGCAGGGAAATGGAAGTCCAGGGAGGTCAGCCTGTTGGCTCCCTTTGTGTACTCCTAGGAGACAGAGCCAGGATTAAGTCCGAGTCCAGTGAGTCACCAACATCCCAAGAGGACTCAGGGAGTTCAGGTCCTATGGGATATCACCCAAGAGGAAAGCATTTGACCATGATATTTGCTTCAGTTGTCCAGTCACACAGCAGAGACCATCACATGATGCTTCACACCACTATCCTTTTTCCTGCCAGTAAAAGTCCAATCCCCCATACGCCATCTTTATCTTGCTCTGTATTATTTGTCTGACCCACAATCTTTCCTTCCCTCCCTCTGCAACCCTCCCATCGTCCCTAGAATTTTTTCTTAGCCAACTGCAAACTTCTCTATGACCTCCACATTTTTGCAGAAACTTGTGTTCACTTCCTGTCTTAACTAAAACTGAAACTCACTTGTCTTTCCTTCAGGTACAGCTTTGAAGTCTGCTCACAGAGAAGAGGTTTTGAATTTTCACATCATGTGTCAGGACAACCTCCCTGATTCTTATCACCACTTATGGTCTAGCACTGCCCCCTACCTCCTGCCAAAACCACTGTCTCTGAGGCTCACATCATACAAATGCACCACCCTTGTCCTCTAATCCTCATGGTTGTGTATCAACCTCCTGGTCACTCTCCTCATTCACAGAAGGCTTTGGTCACCAGCTCGTAGCCTTCCTCCATCCCTCATTATTTTCACGACTCATCACGAACATGGAGAAATCACCAAACACCCTGGCCTCTCAGATCCCAGCTCTTTTACCCAGCATAGATTTTCAGACTTCAAAAAAGACAAGCTATAGCACAGGAAACCATAAGCTCCTCTATCTCACTAGTTGAAACGTGGCAAGCCTCATGGTGGAGGAAGTATAAGGTAGAAAAGAAACCAAGTGAACGGGCTCCCTCAATTCTGTCTGTGGGGGTTGGGAAAGCAAGTACAGGGATGGCTAACATCTGTGATGAACCCTGAGAGATGAGCATCTGTCACAAGATGAACAATAGCAGGGGACAAAGGGAACAATGCAAGCCAAGGAGGAACATGATGTCAAGGTTGGAAATGGCCGAGAGCCCGATATGGCTAAAAAAAAAGAATGCTAGAAAAAGTGAAGAGAGAGAGTAAAGATACAGAATGAGGACAATTAGGGAGTGTGTTAAATACCAGACTGAGAAGTACTGAGGGTCTGACAAAGAATTATATGTCATATCTCTGTTTTTAGACAGGCTGCAACTAATAAAGACAGACTGCAACTAACAGTCTATAAATTATAGAAATAAAGTGCTCTTGGATCCTAGGTGTTTTGAACTGAATGTTTGTGTCCTTCCAAACTTCGTGGGTTGACATTTTAACCTCCAATATGATGATATTGGTATGTGAGACCTTTGGGAGTCAATTAGGTCATGAGAGTAGAGCCCTGATGATGAGATTAATGCCCTCTCCTAGAAGAGAATAAGAGGTCATGAATCTTTCATGAGATTGTTCTCTCGATGGACACAAATGAGAAAGCAGTCATCTGTAGACCAGAAGGAGAGTCCTCACCAGAACCCAACGTGCTGACACCCAGATTTCAGACCTCCAGCCCCCAGAACTTTGAGAAATAAATGTTTGTTACTTAAGCCCTTCAAAAATGTCTAAGAACTGGAGCAAGGGAGAAGTTAATTCCAATTCAGTATCTAATTTTTGGCAGAAGCTGAAATTCACCATGTAATAAAAATATAGTTTTTATTGCTAATAATAAAATTCTAACTTAGATTTCATTGTTCAAAAGTAGAGGGGAGCTCACTGAAGTTTAATTGATATAAACAAACACTGGGCCTTTCTGGGCTACTTCCCAGTAGCACTTGGCTGTAGGTTCCCATGGCCCTTACCCAGTCACCAGATGTTGCTTAGACACTTGGAAGACTCAGACCTAGAAAAGACTGGGAATCCCCCAAGTGCCACAGAAGAACCTTGATTTTTTTTTTTCAGAAAGGCCTGAATTTGAATGGATTGACTTCATTTATTTTTTATTTTGGTCAGAGGCCACCCCATCTCTCAAGACCCAGGTAGATATTCAGTGGCAATGTCAAGACTTCAAATAATTTAGGAATTGAGAGGTTTGGGAAGAATGAGAGCTTGCTGCCCTGAAATCACTGACCTGTGATAAACTTACCTGTGATTCTCCATTTGTGACAACAGGGGACTTGTATGCCTCACAGAAATCAAAGTCAAAAATTGAACTTGATGAAATTTTGTTTTTATCTTATGTAGCTGAACCCCTCTGTGCAAAACACAATTCTTCATTTTTATGATTGCTATATGAAAATACAAGAATGTATGATTGATAATTCTGACTGAACTGGAATTCAATTCAAACATTGAACACTTCTTATTCCACCAAGGTGATCAATTTGATAAACAAAACAAATATTTTAATAGAACAATGTTCACTTTGTCTTTAATGTCTTAAATGGTTAATCCAGTTATCTCATGTAATCTACAGTGACTCTAGAAAGGAATGGAATATAATTTTCTTGCAAATCATCTTATGATTAAAAATTACTGTTTTTATTTTTTCCTTGAAAATACAGACATCCTTGTTTTTACAGCTTCAGATGGTAATACTTATTGCCCTGCTACGAAATGTATTATGAGGTCCCTCAGGGGCCTATCACCTTTACCCAAGATGACTTTGCAGATTATTTGGAACTCAATTGCAAATCTGCAGTATAAATACATCCAGTTAATACTTACAAACACTTAGTTTGCCTTGTAAGGCCAAATATTGACTGGGATTTTACACATGAATTGTAAAATGACTACTGAAATGATATTTATAATTTCTCTTAATGACACTACTAATGAGATTAATATTAGTTTGGAATATTTTAGTATGCACATTTCTATAAAAGGCAACAGTACCTATTATTTTGGATATATCAATCAATGCAGAGTATATACACGTGGTTTTATTTAAATCAACTTGCTCCCATGAAACCTATAAAGAAATGTGCACATTTTCTCATTTTGAACCTCTCAAAAAATAATCTCTTCTGAATGAGTTGCAATTATGTATATCTCAAATTATGTCTAATTGCATCTTGGCGTTAGATTATAGGGAAAGATACAGCACAAGTGAATTGGAGTTTCCATGGGGACTTCCATGTTTGCTTACAGATTTCAGGTCTGTTGGATTGGAAATTTGGACAACTTGGACTCGAAGGCCTTTTATGGTGTTTGTCTTTGGGCAAAGCTGAGCATGTTCCCATGCATACTGGTCTGTGGGAAACTCACAAGCGTGTTCTCCCATCAGGCTGTGGGGCAGTGGTCCAGCTGTCACATCGTGGCATGTCTGACCATCCTTGTCTGCCTGAAGTGCCAACTCATGTCTGCTTTATCTCCAATCCATCTCAGTATAAATGGATGTTTGCAGGGCCTTGAGACCATACGGATTACCTCAGGCGGAATAATAATTGTTCTTGTAGCAGGAGCGAGGCTATTTCATGGACATATTGGGTTGGCAGAAAAGAGAATCGGTTTTTTAAAAAAAAAAGAGCAGAGCATTAGATAGAGCCCAAGTCCCCAAGGTCTTATTTGATGATTCAGTTTGTTTTTCAAAAATGAGGTACCCAGAGGTATTGGTGCTCTATTTTAAGCTGAATGAGAGCTTAACAGGAAGGGGCTGACATGCAGTTGAAAGGTCATCAGTAGACAGTGCTGGGCATCTAACTGAATTCAAAGTTTGCATCACACAACTGCATCTGGTGTAAATAGTGTTTTGTTTCAGAGGGTTCTAGAACAGAGGCTGGCTCTGCTTCCCCAAGGCTATGCATGGGAAGCTGATAGTTATCTAGATCTCTCTTTTTATTTATTTTTTCGAGTATAAATATAGCACTCATCATTGGAATTGGGCCCTAACCTGAGAACACTTAACACCAACTGGGAGCAAACAGAGAGACAGAGTAATTCCCTGAAGCAACATTATAGTAGTGGTCAGCAGCTATGGGAGTTGAGGCTTATAAATAAAACATGAAATGTATGATCTATTTTGTTTCTGAATTTATTCCTGGGGGTCAGGTCAACCAAATAGATCTAGTCTGATAGAGGAAGATTAAAAAGTCCAAGGAGAGTCTCACCAATGATGACCAATGTAAGTTGCATGAAAAACTCCTATTGTGAAAAAAGAACCAGGGGAAATAGAAACAGAAAAAAGAATGAATGGTGGAATTTAATCTCTTAATTGGTCTCTCTGCTTCTATTGTCTCTCTGCTCCAAATCCTCCACCTCACTATTCCCAAAGTTAGCTTCTGGAAATACAAAACTGTACATATTACTAACATGTTTTGAATTTTTCAGTGACTTCCTGCTACCTAGAGAATTCCTTAATTTAGGATTCAAAACCCTCCACTCAGGGCTCCCATCTATGGTGCCAACCTCGTCCCCTACTGTGCCCCAGTGGAACCTTCCTTTCCAAACTTCCCCTGTATATCCTGCCACTTCCTGCTCAAATGCTGCTTTTCAAAAAGCTCCCCCTGCTTTTGCTCCAGATGTTGAGATTCAAAAAAGCAGAAAATATGTCTTAATTATGGACAATGTCTATGAGCTTTATTGGATGCAAAGCAATTGCTAAAAGATATATTTCTTTATATATTTCTTTATCTTATTTGATATTAACATGAACTATCCAAGGTGACACATAGGAAAACTGCAGTAGACAAATTTTTTTAAAGCAGACAAACTTTAGTATGTTTTAGTCATCTTTGTATCATTGTAATCAAAAGACTTGGTAAGAACAACTTTGGGGAGGAAAAGTTTATTTTGGCTCATGGTTTCAGAGTCCACTGTTGGCTGACTCCATAGGTTTGGGCCTGAAGTAAGGCAAAACATCATGGTGGAAGGATGTGGAGGAGATCTAGGAAGCAAAGACAGAACTCTCTCTACTTAGCAGGGGCAAAATATAGCCCCCAAAGGCCCGCCTCCAGTAACCTACTTCTTCCAGCCATACCCTACCTGTCTAGAGTTACCACTCAGTTAACCCATATCGGTGGATTAATCTACTGATTAGGTTATGTCTCTCATAATCTGATCATTTCACCTATGAACATTCTTGCATTGCCTCACATATGAGCTTCTGGGGGACATCTCATATCCACACCATAATAAAGCAACGTACCAAGGTCACATAGCTGGCAAATAAGGAAGATAAAGGGAAATTACCAAAATCCAGAGCCCATGCTCTGAATCTCTTCAACAAATTGCATTACATCTATTTTTTGTGATCAATTTTCCACCAACAGGCACTATTTTTAGCCACAATAGATCAAATAATGCTCTATAAAATGTTGCTAAATCAAAGCCTCACTACATAATATAAAAAAAAGAAAAGAAGTGATTACTACAGACTGGGAGGAGAGTGTTTATAGCAGGGCGGCGGGGGGGTAGGGGGGTTCTGAGGAATGGAGGTTTTAGTGAAGGGCAGAGAGTTATAAGAAGAAAAAATAAGCTTTGGTGTTTTATTCCATAGTAGAGTAACTATAGTTTAAAAATGTATTATATATTTCAAATAGCTAGAAGAATGAATTGAAATGTTCTCATCAAAAAGAAATGACAAATGTTTGAGGTGATGAATGTGCTAATTACCCTGAGTTGACTATTTTACACAATGTATACATGTTTTAGAATATCACTTTTTACCCAATAAATATACTTAATTGTTATGTGTCTTGAAATTTTTAAAAAGAATAAAAATGATAAAGAGAGACAAAAGCATATTACCAAGAAACAATGAAAAAAGAGAAATACAGTTATCCTCATTAAATCCAGGGTGCAGTAGAGTAGCCTCTTTCACAAAGATCTAGACAAGAGAAGAGTAACTTACTATGACAGTTCTAAAGACCTGCTGCACTAGCTCTTGAGGTTGGGGGCGGCATTGTAAGCCTCGGACACACCTGCACAGGAAATCAAAAGATGGGAGGGGAGGGGAGGGGGGATAGTAGAGGATAGGAAAGGTAGTAGAATACAACAGTTACTAATATGGCATTATGTAAAAATGTGGATGTGTAACCGATGTGATTCTGCAATCTGTATTTGGGGTAAAAATGGGAGTTCATAACCCACTTGAATCTAATGTATGAAATATGATATGTCAAGAGTTTTGTTATGTTTTGAACAACCAATAAAAAAAAAATTAAAAAAAGATTTAATTCCAGGCTTCAAATGCTGACTGAACTATACTCTATTAGGTCTTGTCTGATAATAGTCCTTCATGGTTTGTTTGGCTAAGGACCACTATGTAAATAAAATCAAAGCAGTCAAGTTCAGCATGACAAGAGAGCCATCAAAACAGATATGACACCAAGACAAAGAGTCCAAGTGACATTACAATGAAAGTGACATAGCCAACTGAATTGAGGGAAAGAAACCTAGTGCTGGCTGGCACAGGCAGTGTTGGCTTTTAGAGAAGGGACTAAAGTTGAACTAAGAAGAGTGAATAGTTAGAGTAAATGGAGAGAAGTGAGACAACTTCCTCCATCAAATGTTGAATATGAACCTGGATCTCCTGCAGATATGTCAGTCATAATATTTCCCAAAAAGTGTGACAGAAAATATGGATCCAGTCAGAAGACCTATAGAAATGGGTTAGAGGTTAAGTTCTGGACAGACTGAACTGTACAGGTCTCTCCCACAAACGCATAGCATTCAGCACACAGAAAGCCCCAGGGATAGCAGCAGCTTACATTTATTGAGCGCTTACGATGGGTGGTCTCTGTGTTAACATTTTACGTGGACTACCTGCACAGAGCAGTCCTAAGTCCCCATTTGACAGCTAAGACAGCTTAGATGATAAACAAATCACCCAGTGTCATGCAGCTAGAAAGTGGTAGAACTTAGACTCGAAATCCAATACTGTGATCCAGAATACAGGTTCTTAAACACCACACTACCACCACTTCCCATTAAATGCTGCTATTGAGCCTATTTTAATGCACTTTCTGGAGGTTAAGATTTGCACCTTGACCTTCAGTTTTCTGTAACTCCCCTTTGACCTAATAAACTTCTGTATAAGCTGACTTTACTCATGAGGACTATGCAGAGAGGAAGTGTCCTATCTGGCTGCTTGGATTTGGCTGTGATTTGGCGAGGAGATGAAAATCCTGTCACCCTGATTTACTAAGTATCCTCTGAAACTGAGAAACACCCTGCGTGAGAGGGGCCTGATTTTCACCCACGGAGTAAATCATCAGAATTAAAGTTATATCTCATTCCTTTTCCCCACCCCACTTCCTCCTCCACTGACAAAAAACAAGATGGTATGCTTATTACATTTCCATTTAATCTTTCTATCAGAAAACTTCTTGAGTTATATGAGAAAATACATATGGCTGTGTCTTATCCAATTTTTGGTAGGCATGTTATGTTTCACAATTAAGCCAAGTTTATAAAATTTATCTACAGTACAAAAATACCTCTTTGTGCTAGCCAAGGGTGGAAAGGGTAGGGGGAGATTGCTTTCAAAATCCCATCCAGGAAAATGCTGACTCTTAGCAATCTAACACCAAGCTGATGATCACAGAGGCTGACAGAGCAAAGGCTATGAACTCCAAGGGGGCTGGAAAATATGTTTAGAAACAATATCAGCATGGGAGACACACTTGGGTTTTTCCTTGCATACCTACATATAACAGTGACTTGGGAGAGGTTTTTCTAGGAGACACTGGAAGACCAAGGACAGGGCAAAGGCAAAGAGTGAATTTCTATAATAGCTGTGCCCATTACCCTGCCCAGTGACTCCCTGGGCGAAAACTCAGTGGCAGGCACTGGGGGTGAGGATCTTGAGGGAGACCTATCAGGAAGGGAGACGGGAGCTCCATTAGCCTGCTCAGGGCCCTGCTCCCCCTCATCCTACTCTGTGTGTCATTTAGCCAAGACCTTAAACCTTCTACCATTCCATGCATCTCCATCTGTTAGCATCATTTAAAAACAAACACTCCTATCAGCTTCGTAATTGATTCCCAATTGATGAAAAGCAGCTGACTTTCTACATTTGCCTAACATTTCACTAAAAAAGAAAAACAAAAATCCAGCAGTAAATTTCTCAGGGACTGCCAAAAGATTGATTAAGTTGGTGAGCCTTCTGAGTTTCTTTTCTGTTGACAGCTGGTTTTCTTAAACAAGTTAGTACCTGCTGAGATGGGTTGGATTTTTATCTGATCCACCAGAGTCCGTGTCTTTAAAAACACAGAAATCAGCTCTGCACTTTGATTATTTGTAAACCACCACCATGTAGTTAAATAGGTGCTCTGTGAGTAAATAAAGGAAGGCCTTGTAGCCCTGTTCAGGGAGCATGAAATACAGCTTGCTAACTTACACTCTATTTTTCCCAGGCTAGACACACATTGTAATTTTTTTTCCTTTTGATTACATGATGTCAGCGTACACTCCATCGCCTCCTGTATAAACTGACACTTGACAGGCCTATTTCAATGTCTTCTAAGCTGGCCGGCACGGTTATTGTTTCCAAGCATCTATGCAGTCACAGGAATGGGAGTGAGTTCTGCTTGATTTCCAGGCTGGGAAGCCTAGAAGGAGTCAGAGCCATTCCCCTAGCTTCACCTCCAAAGCCTCCACTGTCAGGCCTTTAGAAGTCCTCCCCTGCCCCCCGCCCCAACTCTTGTGGGGGAATAACCTTGGCGGTGGTTCTGAAAGGTTTCAAAAAGAAATGTGTATTCAGTCACCGTGGACTCAGAGAATAACTGCTACATGCTGGTCTCCATCAGAGCAGATCACATTTCTAAATGTGAAATTTATGGAGATTAATTTGTAAGAAAGAGGACTCCATCCCACCCAGGGGTTGAGCAGGCTTTTAAGAAACTCAAGCATCTAAATGGTATTGGATCCTAGTTAACCTTTTGCTACTAACTATAAGTGTGTGTGTGTGTGTGTGTGTGTGTGTGTGTGTGTATGAGAGAGAGAGAGAGAGAGAGAGAGAGAGAAGGTCAAGTGACTATTGAGAAACTGTGGGAAACAAGGCTCTATTTTTTTTTTTAAGAAATGCTCCTATTTTGGGCCAGAATCTTTGGTTTCTCTTTTCTCTAACAGTACTTCTCTTTCTTCCCACCCAGTACCCATGTCTGGTGTGGCCCAGCACTGATAATTATTTCTCAGGGAATCCCACTTATTCGTAAATCCACAAAACGGGCTCATTATAAACAGTATCAAGCTGAAAGTATATTCTAGAATGTAACCCTATGAGAAAGCTATTATAACCATTTCATAATTATTTACCACCCTCAAGAAATGCAGAATTATTTCTTGTTAGCATCTTCACAAATCAGAACTTCCTTAAGCCCCAAGCAGAGTAAATACTTTTATCCTAGTGACCAGTTTTCAATCCAGAGGGGAAGGAAGAGTCCTTCATGCTATAATTGTGTCCAGGTCATTATTCCAAGAGGTGAGTCAGCTTGGCTAACTGATTAGCTTTCAGCAAGATCACTCAGAAAGCCCAGACACCTACAGAAACCCTGCAGGCTGGAGCCCCTAAGAACTCTTCATCAAGGGTGGAGTGAGCAGAACATGGTCTTCAGGGCTAGACAGATGCAAGCTGAACTCAACAGTCTGGCGCTGGCCCTGTGACACTGATCTAGTCACTTTGACCTCTTTCTACCTTAGTTTGCACATCTGTAAAAGGAAGTTGAAAATACTCCACCTCACAGAGCTCCTGTGAGAACTGAATGATATAACCTGGGACTATCTGCCACTCAGGAGTACAAAATACACAATGGTCCCCACCTAGGCATCTTGTGCCCAGGAGTAATCATGTTTCCAAAACAGAGGACGCCTTATCAGTGGAGGCTCAGGCTGGGACAGCACCTTGCAATTCCTGTGAACAATCTTCTCTTGTCAGTAGGAATCTGTCTCCACCTGCCATGGTGCTAGAGAAGTCGGTTCCACTGCCCTCTGAATGTCAGCCCCATCCGCACAAATGACAGTTCTTTTACGGCTTGGTGGGGCAACCTGCAGAATTCTCTTTCGTCCTCCCAACCACATTGGCACCGGGGAGGCAGACTTATCTTTATTTAAGTTTAAGCTTCAGAACTTTCATTGATTCTTTCCAATACCCTATTCCCAACTTAGAACACATAGCATTTGTATTCTTTTTCTTAAAGACAACCTCCCCCATTGGAATGAGTTCTGGGCTCCAAAATACATATACTGATCCTGAGTTCACCACAGTGACAGTCTTCATCATTTTCCAGTTAATGAAATGAAAGACCCAAGATGAACGTGCATAAGATTTGAGCTTCTCTGCCCAGCCTCAAGCTTTAGATTCGATTTAGGCCACATGGTTAAAGCAGGACCATCTCCACCCTAGGCCACATGGCTCTGCTCTGACAGCCCCAACCCTGGACCGTAAGACCCAATTAGGAAAAAGCAAAGTGGAGATTCTGTAACCCTTTATCTTGCCAAGAACCACAACTAAGTAGCTCATATTTTTGTCAGTATAAGTGGTAGATAATTTTCATTTAAGTATAAATATCAGATTTTGTCCCAGACTAAAGCAAACCCTGATAATTATACAGTTGCAAATTATTGTGTTAACAAAAAAGGTCTAAATTATCTCCTTCTAGCCTTTAATGAATTCAGCCACTTAATGAATTCCCGAAATGCACTGCTCTCCCCGATTCCACATTCCCTTGCAAAAACAGATTTGTATGGCTGTTGGAGAGAGGAGGGCTCCCATGTCATCCTTCCAGAATACTATTTATTTGCCAAAGAGAAAAATAGAAAAAAGAGACCAAATTGTCTTTGATCAGTGGGAATTAGTTGCAAATGCTCAATAAAAATAAAAGCTGGATTTGACTCTTAGTATGTTTAGGACTTAGATGATGCAATCACCCAAATTTAGAATTTACAAGGTTGCTTTGTTCAGTTCCTCTGCTCAGTTCCCATGTAATGTTTTCTCTCAGGGCAAAAACATGAAGCATCTGGATGGAATCTATTCTGGCTTCAGGAAGACAAAATGCCTACTCTAAAGAAAAACTGTCCATCTTTAAATTAAATTCAAATCCAAGCAGCTTGCACCCTAACCAAAGCCTGTTTCTCTATATCTTTATAAACTATATGATTTAAATCATCTGTGTGGTGACTCTTTTTTTTTTCTCCCTAGTCTTCGTGATCTTTTGGAATAAATATGGTGCTTGTTAACATGAGGAATTGATAGTTTGTTGCCATTTTCTATGGTCTTGACATTTGGGAACATTTGTAATCAATAAAGGCAGACACAAGGAAACAAATTTGATAACTGTTATTAAGGAATAAAGAGAGAATATTAAAACAGGATTCAAAAGAAGTGCCCCTGCCCAAAATCTAATAAAGTTGCGGCTTGAAATTTGTGATTAACTATCTGGGCATGGCATATAAAATCCTTCTGCATTTTTAGGAGAGTTTCTTCTCATTCATGTTTGCCCACATGACACACAAAATACCATACTATTTAAGCATCAGAGACAAATCCCTTCACTAGTGTCCATCAATTCCATTCAGCACTTGATGTGACAGCCAGCCAGTCCTGTACAAATCATAGAACAGTTAGAATATAATCTATATGCCACCATTTTCTTTCTGTCTTTTTTCTTCAGTCTCTCTCTCTCTCTCTCTCTCTCTCTCTCTCTCTCTCTCTCCTTCCTTTCTTTCCAGTAGTTGTCTTGCAGTTATTCACTAGTAGAAATGCCCACATCTTCCCTGTGCAATTTGCTTGCATAGATTGGCTCCTCATACCTGCAGAATATGCTGCGGTGGACATGTCTTCAGTTGAAGCTACTTCTTCCTGCCTCTGCTGCCCCATCAATATCTCTCTCTGCCCAATATCTGACCTCACAGAGGCATAATCTACAGAGGACTCTCACCCACACTCAGCTCCATTCTGTTTCATTGTGGAAACGTTCCCACTCAGCATTTACTGGAAGATTCCATTGGAATGTGGTAATCCTTTCAGATAAAGTTTGTTTTTGTTTTTCCCATAGGGACCCATAATAGTAACAGTAAAGAAGTAATTCCAATATGAAATGATAAATGGGGAAAGAAGGAAGGTGCTTAGCAAGGCTCGAGAGGCAGAAAATGGTTGGCTCTTCTCAAGTCACACTACCCAGGAGGCTCCCTCTGTCTAAAATTTTCACCAAATGAAGCTATTAGAACTACAAACATATGATATTATTGCTTAATTAGGACAGACTTTTTTTCAAACAGGGTTCTGCAATACAGTGCTCAAAAATCTTGAAAAGCAGCTGAAGAAACTACCTGGAAAGAGGAGGAGTTGAAATGTTGGGCTCCGAGCATCCCATGCTAGCAGTTACCCTGGAAGGCCCATGCCATACTTATGCATTGGGATTAGTTGTACTTCATTTGTAAATATTATGAAGATTACACCTAGATTATCCTACTTGGCAGGCTGAAGAAAAGTCATAGAGAATAAGAGGAAAACATTTCTTCCTTCTCTGTCTCTCCCCCCACCCCCTTACCCCATTGGTTGTCGTTATCCTGCCCTGGTTGTACAAGCGATTTTACTGGAGAACCAATCTTCTCAAAGCTAAGAGGGACATAATAGAAATTCTTGGACAATCTTTACATGTGTGTCGTTTCTGCTCCCCTGTGGAAAGCTGTGAAGACTGATTCCAACTATAAAGGTACTTTTTTTTTAGCTAAGGATAGATACAATCAACTATACAGAATAATAAAAGCATCTGGCATCCAAACTGAATTATACTGGGCAGCAAAAGATTCCAGTCATCACACGGCTTAAGCTATGCTCAAGACGGCAGAAATGTCTCCTTATTGTCAATTTTTGAAAATAATCCTAGTAGAGGTCCTGTGAGTTCATCATTGCCCCTGATACATAGAAAGGCAAAGCTCTGCTCACACACCCAGGGGCAGCTATGTGGGAATTACCTAGATCATATTTTTGCTATATTTATCCCCAACTTACTTAAGATGGATATTAAATAGAGAAACCAAAGAAAGAAGGAAGTCCTTCGATAATATTCTCTAGGATCCCTGGGGCCAGATGTTCTCACGAATGCAAAAATAAACAGACTCTACAAAATCCATATTAAAAAGACTACACCTTATTTTCTCAGTTGTGAAACTCCAAGCAAGGAGGTGGAGTAGAGCAAGACGGAGCTAGCTGCTTGTGAGGTCGACAGCTTTCCTTTTCCTCTCATTTGTGTGGGTGAAACACTCTGGAACGTGGTTCTCAGCACATTCCGCCTACTCCCCATCCTGCTGGCTTCTTTAGGAAACAGACTCTTCCAGTGGTCTCTACTGCAAGGAAAATGCAAGCTTGAGAATGTGCATTATTTCCCAGTATTAGATAACAAATGAAGAAAAATGCAGAAAAAATGTTTTAAAGAAACCGGAGTATCTCCCAACAGAAAATAAAATACAGTAAATTACCATTTAGCTAGCTTGCAAACAATTACACAAACAGAAACTAAAAGCGTTTTTGCACATTTTGCACTTTTTTTATGAGAAAGAGACAAATGATAAGTAAACAAGCTGTCATCAGGGATGTATTCAAGGTCCAGAAAGCACTCAAGGCTCAATAGCAGTTGGGCCCCGTCTTCTGAGAAATCTGAGTTCCATTATGAGTCTATGTCCGCAGGTTCTTCTAGACCTTAGATTCAATATGTGTAAAACAAATCAGGTTTTCACATATGTAAACATAGATAAACCCCAACTTCCAAAATGCATCTGCTACTCTCTCTGGGTTACACTGTTAACCAAAGAGATATATTTTCTCCTCTCCTACTTATTTTGAGAGTCAAGTTCTAGAAGAAGCCAAGGAAAAGAATCATTAACAAGCCTGTGTCTTTTTTCATGGTCATTCACCCTTTTAGGTAGTGGCCAAGTTGGTAGGCAAGTGAATAAATAGGTCAATGTAATTAATCATAAGCCATTGAAACCAACTCTGGTCATTTTCAGCGAAAAGCATTCTTTAGTTTTTGAAGCCTGCTGGAATCTCATAGAAATAATGTGAGTCTGAGCACTAGGCTCCCGGAGAATTGGCAGGAAATAAGGTAGACCAAGCAGCATCATTTGGACACAGTTACCACTGGCACAATTGACCTTTTCAGCGTCTTCATTAATGGCAATCTGACTTCCTGCTGCCGGCTTGCCTCAAGGTGCACCCTGCATCCTCAGTAGCCCAGACGCAGCAGTTTGGTGAAGCTTAGATGGGCGTGTGCATCCTACCTTCAGTGAGTGGGAAAAGAGAGATATGGCACCTAATGCTGGGAACAGCACTCGGAGGGAGATGCTAAGAATCCCTCTCCTTCCTAGAACAAGTGTCCAGTGGCAGAGGAGTTATTAGCCACAGGGAAAACGGGATATGTTGAAAAGGGAACAGCTGTTGATCAATCTCTGAGTACTTAGGGACTCCACAATCTACCATCAAAGCTCCATGGGTCTCCCTTCTCTGTACTTCACTTCTGAGTTCATAAACTACTCCAGTGGTCAAAGTGGGACATGTGGGTGATCTAGGTAAGTTCATTTTTGTGCTCTTCTAGTATCTAAGTTTTAATTTTTAGGGGGAGAGCTGGATTTCCATTCCTAAAAATCATAGTCATCTTTATTTATGATCAAGTGAAAGGATTTTCTTGAGAATAACATAACATCTTAACTTTATTTGGGATCTGCATTTCATATTAGTTTTTCTTTTTTTCCACAGCTGGACAACATTGGTGAATCTATGACTTAGGATAGAGGTAACTGATATGTGAGTACTTCCAAAGGCTTCTTTCAAATATACATAAAATTCCTTTTACTGGTCCTGACCTAGGCTCCCTAGGAAACAGACCTCAAGATTTACATGCAGAAAGTTTATCAGGAAACTTACTCAGAAAAAATACTGGCAAGAGCTGAGGGAGAGAAGGCCAAGCAGAAGTCAACGTTAATCTACTCTCCAGTTTCAAGGGGGACCTTAAGCCAATGCTATGAAGAGTTCTGGAGCCAGAATGCCTTTCAGAATTACCCCAGCTAATTCAAGGTCCAGAACTTTGTACCTTCTCATTAAACAGTCGGTGGGTATGAAAAACCATCACAGGAGAGAATATGGCTGCTCCAAAATTTGGGTTGGCTTCTTTTCCTAGAGAAGCTTACAACAAGAAGGTTAATTGGACAAATTATAGCCTCCACTTTCTTTAGCTGGTTCCAGAAACTTGTACTCCTCTTCTTCCTCCTTCACTAACCACTCTAGGTTCCTCTCATCCTTGATTAGTTCCTCTTTTGTTCTTTATAACTTACTTACTGGAGAAACCGGGACTCTCATCGTTGAAAGGTCTGAGATCCTGGTTAACAAGCTTTTCTCCTACCAGGGCTTTATTCTAAGGATCATCAAAATGAGCCAGTTGTGCCCAGACTTGCCCTGGTGAATCATCTGGAACCAAGCAGATACTTCTCTGCCCTCACTGTGTAACAGTAGCACCTTCTGTGGATGGTTAGACTTAATGATCTCTGCCAGGATGGTGACTGTTCCTTCCCTGCTGTTTTTTTTTTTTTTTTTTTTTTTTTTTGACACAAGGATCTCAAAGTGATTGGCTGGTAACTGAGGTATAAAATTTAATGGTATATTCACCATGTCCCTTGGTCTTTATGTCTCAGGAATTTTAACAACCTACACAGCCTAGATTTATGGAAGCAACAAATTCCTGAAGGGATCAGATCACAAGGTATGATGGTAGCAGGGTCATCCTTACTCCTACTCCTTGGCTCCTAAACCAAGTATTCCTCACCTCTGGGGCCCAGCACCATAAAATATTAAAACCTTCCCTGTAGGATCTCATCTCTAATCTGGTACCTCATCTCTTCAAAGAATCATCCTGTCATTCTACCAGGACATCACTTTTTATGGTCTGTAATAGGACCAGTAGATTCCACGACCATATGGCTACTGCCGCATCTCCTTTATTATGAGTCCTTGAGTCTGCTGCAATATTATGGATCCAACTGTCCAAGCCCTCAAAGGTGCTGACTGAAGTCCTATGGGTGAGAAAAGCAAACCCTTACCCAGAATATTAATCTATTCCTATCAAAACAAGTATATGCCACTAGCAAGAAGTTTCAATCTAATCAAAACCTTTCAAGTGACTATTTTTGATTAATCATTTTTAGCCTTTTACTATCCTTCAATTCATCAGTGGCCTCCAGCAACAGTCATACTATACCATAGTCCCTGTAACTACTATTTACTCTACACCTTGCAAATGCAATTACTCCTGCTTGTGGGTGACCAAGCTCCAAACGCTCCCATAGGTAAAGAAATAGTAAAAATGAAAAAGATTACAAAATCCTGAGATTTGCATTAAGGAGGTTTATCAAAACATTCTCTTGGGAATAACATCTATGAAGAATGCAGAAAGACAATCGGGCAGAGGTAGAAACTGATCTGTTATAGGCTGCAACAAAGGCTTCTGGAACTAAAGAGTTGTCCTAATTGAGAAAAAAGAGCCAGAACTTGGTATTCATGTTCCGTCCAGACTTTGGATATAGGCTGCCCCAAAGAAAAGTTTAACCTTGGAAGAGGCAGCTTGTTTTAGTCAAGGGCAATTCTAGAATGTCAATCAACTGTAATATCTATCAGCAGCTTTGGCCCTGGGCGTTGGGTGACGGCTCTAGTGGTGCCTTGGTGGCACATCATTGTATCTCTTGGTCTACATTATGGGCCAAACCAATTTTCTTATTTCACGTCCAACAAAAGAATTAATTCCAAAGTTAATCTACACTCCAGTTTCATTCTGTTTTCCCGTAATAGAGCATTATGCTTCTTGGGAAGTAATTGATGGTCCCTGGCATTAGGCTCACAAAGTCCTATGCATTCTACTTAGAACAGAAAAGGAAATAATTTTTACTCCTACCAAAGGAGTCAAACTGCCAGACTTCAGCTTCCAAATATGGTCAGTGGAGTCTTGCTACTGAAGAAATCAATCAATAAATAAATTCAGTAGAAAGAAAGAAAAAGGAAGGAAGAGAAGCCGGGAGTAAAGGTAAACAGAGAGAAATTTTCAGTGTGTTGGACTATTGTCTCTGTGCAGATCATCTTGGGGAAATATAGAACTGTATTTCTGATTTTTTTCCCAATAATATAAATGATCCCTAATTTTTTGATGGCTTAATTTATGATTATTTTCCACATTATGATGGTGCAAAAGTAGAAACCATACTTCAAATTTAGACTTTTGATCTTTTCCCATGCTAGTGACATGCTGGTATAGATTCTCTCTCTGGGTGAAAGACAACAGCATAAACCACAGCACCCAGTCAGCCACACAGTTACCAGAAACAACAGATTCTCACAGGGACTGTGTTACCAGTGTTTACAGATATTCAATAAATTATGTGAGATATCAATACTCTATTATAAAATAGGCTCTGTGCTACATAATTTTGCCCAGCTATATGTAATGTAAGTGTTCTGAGCACCTTTAAGTTACTCTAGGCTGCTCATTAACTTAGGTGTTTTAAATTCATTTTGACTTACAATGGTTTATTGGAACTTAACTCCTTTGTAAGATGAGGAGCATCTGTACTTTAGTATGCTTTTATGGTTGAATGTCCCTTCCACAACTTGAATTGAAATTATTGAAATTTAAATGCTAATGTAACAGTAATAAGAGGTAGGATATTTAAGGGGTGACTAAGCCATGAGGGCTACACCCTTGTGAGTGGATTAATACTGTCGAAGTGGGAATGGACTACTTATTATAGGAGTGGGATCCTGGTATAAGGATGGAGTTCAGACTCTTTCTTCTGTTTTGCATTTTTGCTTGCCCTTCTGCTTTCCACAATGGGATGATCCAGTATAAACGCCCTCACTAGATGTAATCACCAGATATAATCTTGGACTTCCAGCCTCCCTCTAGAACTTTGAGAAATCAGTTTCTTTATAAATTACCCAATCTGAAGTGTTGTGTTATAGAAGCAGAACATTGACTAAGACTTGTGTCTAGAAGATCAGTGCATCGAGCAGCTGCCTAGTTTACCATGTAACCCAGATTATTCAGATCCTCCTTATTCAGGTAGGTGGTTTCTCTATGATTTTGGCTTCTTGTAACTTTTATTTCTCATACCTGGTGTCGTTAACTCTTATCCTTTTCTTCAGACATAAAAAAAACAATGTCTAGAGTGCTCAGTATCATACTTTTTTTCCCACTTTTTGGAACTTAGTGATATTATAGTTGTTTGAAGCACCCAACATTTTTTCCTTTGTCCCTTTACTGTACCTTAGAATTAACATGATTCCGCTGAAACTTTTTCAAAAGTTGTTTCAAGGTAAAGTCATTCACTTATTCATGGTATTAAGAGTATCTGTTCTTTACATCCCTCTCTTTCATTGGACATAAGAGAATATATTAAAATTATCATCTAAGAATGGTTCTGGAATCCTAAAATATTTGATTCCTTATCCCAGTTCAATCATTTTGACTCATTAAATATCCCTGAAGTAAGCAGAATGTTAAATTTGCCTCAAGAAAAATCTCAGTTATTCTGAAGAATTAGAACCTTAGAATCTATTTTATTAAGAGAAAAAAAAGTACCACAAATACTTGCAGTAGTTTGATAGACTCTAAAATAAGGGTCCGTATTTTATAATTTATGGAATAACAATAAGAAGACATGAATTTGTCTTAATATGCTAAAGATGATCTGTTCTAATATTGCAAAAAATATATCATTATGGTTTTGTGCTTTTAATAGCACAACAGAATGGGAAAATGCTTCATTCCAGTCCTTTGGAGGCTGTGGCAAGGTAAAAAATATATCTTTATATATGAAATCACTTATAAATTGTCAGGCAAAATAACTTCTATTAGTGTTAGAAGCAATTTTTTAAAAAATCTTATCAAAATTTGTTTCTTCTTAAGCAGCAATACCAATATGAGATAATTTATATTGAATGCAACAGAATGCACTGAGTCATTTGTTCCTCAATTAAACACTTAATAAAAACAACACTTCTAGGCATTAGACAAAAATCATAAAAAGATGACCATGATTCATTTGCTCACTTCCAGAAGCTCACCATATGGTGAAGAAGAAAGATATATTTGGTTATATCACAAGGGGTTTCTGATACACATTAGTAACTGTTTAAGTTACAAACCAGAAAAGGTAAATAGTATTACTGCATATTACAAATGTTCACATTTAACGTTTCTATCTGATTCCCACTACAACTACATGAAATAGTCATTATTCTTTTAAGTAGGTTTATCTGAGTTCTTGTAGCTCTCTCCAAAATCTCTGACCTTTGTATACTACCAGGGGTTGGCAATCTACAACCCAAGAGCCAAATCTTGTCTGCTTCTTGTATTTGTGAATAGAGTTTCATTGAAACAAAGTCATCGGTCCAGATTCTGTCTATGGTTGCTCTCATGTTTCAGTAGCAGAGTTAGGCCATCACAACAGGGGCCATATCACCCAGAAAATTCAAAATATTTATGATATGGCGCTTTATGAAAAAGGCTTTTCTGACTCTTGCTCTTTACCATACCACAGTGAACTCACTCAGGAGCAGTTTTTCTCCCCAGAAAAACTTGGCAATGTCTAGAGACACTTTGTTTTTTGTTTCAATTTGGCAATACCACTAGCATACTAGCAGGAAGGGGCCAGACAATTGTTAAACATCTAAAGATGCACAGGGCATCCATTCAAAGCAAATTATCCAGTCTAAATTATTCAGCCTAAAGTGTCAATAATGCTAAGGCTGGGAGACTTTGCCATCCCAAATCCCCAATATGATGAAGCTTGTATAGTTCCATTGTTCAACTTCATGAAATATACATCCTTAGCTGTGGAACTGGCTAAATATTTGGCACTTTTAGTATGTTATTAATCAGTAAGTATAATACCAACTAGAATTCTCAAAATATTTGCTTCTTCCAAAAAAGTAAATTTGCCAGCTTTGGTGTTAATGCATCATGAAACTATGATCTATAAAATAGACCACCTGAAGATATCTATGTAAAGATGACTGATCAAACATAATCCCCCATTTTTGCACACTCTCAAAAGCCAACTAAAATGACAGTGAAGAGGTCTTTCTGAAGACCTACAAGAATGGCAATGATGGTTGAAGTTATTACAGCAACACTTTGGAAACTAAAAAGCAAATGAGCCATAGGTAAATCATATCAAACCTAAGGAACTGAATCCTAAGGCAACAGTGGGAAAAGCAGACAACTAACCAGATTTTCTATTGAAGAATTCTCTCAAATCGAAGAAATTGGTTAAAAATAAATTCCTCCAGAAGGATGGTTAAAGCTAGTGAAAGTATAGAGGATGGTTTGAAAGTCTAGTAAAGAAGTGGTGAGAGAGTCAGATGCCCTGGGGTAGGACACACCAGGCCATGATGAGGGATACACTGTTCTGAGAACAGAAGAGAAGGGTTAAGGGGAAAAGTCCATTCTGGGAACCCACCTGCAACTCCATAACCTGGGTGTTACTTAACTCCTGCAATTCTGGCAAGAGAAGAAAGAATACGGCAAACAATAAACAAAAACAGGAACATGGTTTATTTCTTTTTCTTTTTTCTATTCAAGAAGAAAGATAAAAAGCAATCTGAGAAATTTAAAATTTGAGAGCAGAAATGAAAAATTCAATAAATGAATGATTAAAGTTGTAGAGATCTTCTAGCATATGTACAAAGAAAGAAGGCATGAAACAACAACAAGTAATTAGAGGGCAAGTTTAGAAGGTATCTGAGTGACATAATTGAGAGAGAGAGAGAACCCAGAGAAAACAGCAAAGAAACATAAAAGTAAAGACTAATCCAAGAAAATTAAATGCCTAGCACAATGATGATAAATCCACCAAAACTTAGAGTCATGCATTTCAGATGAAGAAAGAGAGATGATCCCAAAAGGTTTCAGAGAAGGTAAACATAAAAATCAAGATACAAAAGTGGATCTGAAATGGCTTTTAGATCTCCTGACAACTGGAAGCTAGAAAGGATTCTGAAGAAAAATTATTTCCAACTTTGAATCCCATTGAAAGCCAAATTCTCATCAATTATTAGACCAAAATAGCATTTTCAAACATCAAATTTGCAAAAATCTTAGCTCCTCATCTTGCACCCAAACTTAGGAAGCTCCTATTCTCTGATAAAAGAGGTAGAAAAACCAATGGCCATGATGTCTAAAAAGCAGAGAATGAGACAGGTAGTGTGCTGCTGTGAAGCGTGGTGCAGGAAGCAAGATGGATAGGAGAGCAACTCATGGAAAAAGAAGGTATTTTTCAGGATATCCATCCAGAGGAAGAAACAATCAAGCATTTATACTTAATGCCTGTCCAATGTTGGTCAAAGCCTTTTCCAAAGCCAATTAATTCTTCTGCCCTTCCAGGGATCACAAAGTGAAGTTCCAGTAGCATCAGCTACCAAGATATCAGATACAGGCAGACCAAAAATGAGAAGTATGCAGTATAGGCTCAAGTTAATGTGCACCCAGGTTGCTCCCCAACGAAGCTGCTCACAGAACTGATGGTCACATTTTGTCTGGATTAAGGAAGAGGAACATTTGAAAAAAATCTGAAGTGTTGCAAGAAGATTATGGTAACATTCAGCTCCTTGATTATTATTTTCTGCTGTCCTCCCTTTCCAAGCACACATTTATCTGAACCCTTATGGATAGGCATAACCATGGGATTTTGTTTGGACAATGATTAGATGTAGATACTTCTAAACTGAAACTTGAAAAGTGGTTATACATCTCTCATTGTTTCATCCCTTATCCCTGCAATTATAGAAATACATATGTATGTGCTGGTACCACACTATGAAAATCACCTGGGATGCTGGTCCAATAAAGCTGGTGAAGAGTCATCCAGGGGAATCCAACTTCAGTGAACCTTTGTGCAAGTGATAAACAACTTTTATCAAGTGAAGCTACTCATATTTTGATGCTAGACTGACATGAGACAGAGGAAAGAAACCATTGGTCATAGAAAAGAGTCAACTTAAATTACCAGGGTGATAGAGAATATACCAAGATCATAGTTAGGAATCAGCACAGAGTACTCTGTTTACATGGGAGAAACTACAAGGATATACGTCTTGGGGAAGGAAAAATTGAAATAACAGTTCATGAGTCTAAATTCCTGACAAGAGTTAAACAATTGGCAAAAAAAAATTAGATTAAATTCCTAACCAATACATAAAAAAATCAACATATATAAAGCAAGATGAATCTTAACTACTAGAAAGGGGTAAAACAAGAGCTATAATTTGCTATGGTGCTCTGATAAAAGAAGTATTTACTCACTCATAAATATATAAACCCTACATATTGAGCTAAAACAAACACACACATACACACACACACACACACACAGCTTACATGCAGCAAGAAGGCTCTTAACAGATGTTGGCACCATGCTCTTGGACTTCCTGACCTCCAGAACTGTGAGCTAAAGTAATATCTAGTCTTTATCTAAGAAGAAAGGAAGGAAGGAAAGGAAAAGCACAACTCTATTTGTGAAATGGAAGAATAAGAAGTATATGTCTGGGTGAGAAAGACAAGGAAGGCTTTTGTTTTTTAATTAATTTTTCCAAGTTGGAAGTAAGTATAAAATGAATAAAATCTTTAAAAACTATCAGTTCAAGGCTGTTATTTGAGGCAGGAAAGGAAATAGAGTATCAGAATCATCATCTAGAGAAGTTGGAAGTATTTTCCTCTGAGGTGGGAAAAATGTGAAGAAGTAGAGATACATGCTACTTTCCATAACAAATATTGAAGAACTATTTGACTATAAACTATTTGCACATACAATTTATAATATTAAAATGAATAAAAATCAATTCTTTTGCTATGAATGTTATTTTAGAAACGCCTAGTTCATCTTTCCCCTCTCCATTTGTTGTTATGTGCTCAGGGAAAAGATAAACCCTTCCAGGGCACACCCCATCAATGTTTAATGTAATTATTACACATCTATATTTACATAACATAGTCTCAAACAACTTATCATGCTAAGTGATAGGTACCTATTGTTATTTAAAGTCTCAGAATTAACAGATCCAGACCAAACTGTAAAATCCACACACTTCCCTCTACAACACCTTGACACTAAAGTGTCATGGTTTTATGGAAAGTTGAAATGGACAAGAAGCCAGAAATGAAGATTTGAGACAAAATCTAATACCATGCAAACCTAAATGGTTTTGACTCGACTTGAAATGATGCCCTCATAATTAATTAAAGATTCTTACATAAAAATTACAGAGTTATCAATTGACAATCAGGATAGTGAACAAGTATTCAAAGAACATGAGTGGGTAGATTCAGGGCAAAATAAATGGAATTTTGTGCTGAATCATAAGCTTCTTCTGATCACTCCCTAAGGCCAATAAGGACTTAGTCAGCACCAGGCAGCATTCAAGACACTGAGGGTCAAGATGAATATTCCATAGTCTTTGGCCTGTTGCTGCCTCTCTTATGAAAATTGTGATTTTATATTCATTGATTTATTTACTATCAGGGATGTCATCTGTTTTTACTCATTGCTGTATTTCTTGTATCCAGTAAGATGATAGTTTGTAAAGTAGTGGTCAATACATGTTTATAGAATGAATGAAGAAGTGAATGAGTAAATAAACAAGAGGACAAGTGACCAGCCATGAACTCGGGTCAGATGAACAACGCGAAGGATTGGGAGAGTGCCAATCAGACTACTTCCCTACTTCCCACCTCCAGCTCATTCCTGTCAAGGTTTTTCTGCCTGTTTCATAGGTTATTTGATTCTCCCTGTGGCCAAATGATTATTCCTAGGAGAGGTGACCATGAGCCAACCATCTGAATCATTTGTAAAATTGAGAGAAGATATAAAACTTAACACACAGTCCATGGAGAGGTACAGTCAGTTCAGGGGCTCTTGGTGACAAACCCTCATTACAAGGCACATATATTAGGTGGTTGTTTTTTGTTTGTTTGTTTGTTTTGTTTGTTTGTTTGTTTTGTTTGTTTGTTTGTTTGTTTGTTTTTGCCACTGTGGCCAAAATTCCTAACAAGAATAACTTAAAGGAGGAAAAGTTTATTTTGGCTCCTGGTTTCAGAGGACTTAATCCATGGTTGGCCGGCTCCATTCCTCTGGGCCTGAGGTGAGGCAGAACATCATGGTGGAAGAGGGTGGCAGAATTAAACTGCTCACCTCATGGCAACTGGGAAGTGGACAGGACCAGGGGAAAGATAGGCCATTCCATGTCACACCCCAGTGACATACTTCCTCCAAGTAGGTCCCACTATCCATTGTATTAATCCACGGATGAGCTGAGAGCTCTCATGATCCAATCATTACCTAAAAGCTCCACCTCTGAACCTTGCTGCATTGGGGACCACGCTTTCAGCACATGAGCCTTTGGGGGGATGTTCCAGATCTAACCATAGCATGAAAGTTAGCCCACAATACTCGGCTGAATATGAAAGGCTATTCATCATTCCTTCTTACTTAACCTTATCCGACTTCACAAGAAACCTTAAAATAATAGAGAAACTAACAATGGTTTTGCTACACTCATTTAGATAGAGAGCAAAAAGCTCTCCTACATTCATTAATCCATTTAATTTGTATCTTTGTTCATCCAATAAGTTCCTATTGAGTCAATACATATCTCTATGAATCAATCTGAGCCAATAAATATTTGATTTATCATTAAGTACTTATATGAATTTTTTATTCAACAAATGCCTATTAGACAGTAAATATCTATATGATTGATGGACAAATATATATGAGATAGTCACAACTGACATGTATCTTTACAATATCACTCTAAGACGTGGGTAATGTGCTTTGAAGAACATTGAACAATGAAAAGATTCATCAATAAAGAATCTTTTCCCCTACTTACATTTCCAGAAGAAAATATATTTATTTATTTTTGTATTGGATAGCAACATGTCACCAAGAAATACAATGATCCCTAGAGAAAGGTCATCATTTGCATTTTCTTTTTTTGGCTTTTAAGATCATCCAACATTAAACAACTGGTATGTTTTGCATGTAACTTGACAGAAATGTGCAACTTGGCTCACATCTGTCAAACAACTGGCAGAGAGAGAAAAATAATCCATCCTCTTTTCTTCAATTACATAAAATCAGTAATCATTGGAAGAGATTTTGTTTCTGCTGTGAGTGGCATTCATGAAAGCCTCAAGAACAGTAACATAACCAGATGCTTCCCCAGCAATAGGTAGGGATTGCCAGAGAAGCTCTACTCTGTGGAATACTGCAGTAAACATTCCTCGAGCAGCTTCTAGGAGCCAAACACCATATTAAATGCTAGTAGGGAAAAAGTGAAAAGAAAAAATAATAATGTTCCCTCTTTTCAGAAACCTCCTCCCTTGGGGGAAGGCTTGACAGGTCAACAATTACCATAAAATGTACCATAAAATGATCGCAGC
Source organism: Marmota flaviventris (assembly GCF_047511675.1). Classification (NCBI taxonomy): domain Eukaryota; kingdom Metazoa; phylum Chordata; class Mammalia; order Rodentia; family Sciuridae; genus Marmota; species Marmota flaviventris. The sequence continues at coordinate 16,846,238 of NC_092508.1, forward strand.
TATAACGGTGTAGAATCGAGTTCTGGGGGCAGGTGCGTACTTTAGTCTGAAGTGATCATTGGAATGGACCTTGATGGACAAATGGAATTTTCAAGAAAGCAAAAGTGGGATGAAAAAGGCATTTCAGGCAGTGACAACAGAGGTCCAAGGTTTAACTGAGAAATTTTGGGTACCACTGAAAAATATGTAGAGAGAGAAGGAATGAAGTCAATAATGCTGGAAAGAAAAGTTATAATAAAACAGAAGAGCTTGTTTTGCCAAAAATAAATAAATAAGTTGTACATAGGGTAAATATGGTGAACTTGAACAATCGAGAATCTCCTGTAGTTAAAAACAAACAATAACAACAATAAACATTTAAAGACCAACTCTCAAATAAAAAACTTCAACATCCTAAGTTCACTCGCTTTTTATAATTGTCCTATAAGAAAAGACTAAGTAGCAAACTACTTAGTTCCTCTCTAATAGCTACTTTAAAAGTCAAAGTGATTCAATTTTAGAGAACAAATATGAAATTATCTGTGGTTTTACTTCATACGATCATATTAAAGCTGAATTATTAAGAAAAAACTACTAGTGTGGACGTAAAAATGAACTGCCACTTATGTATTTGCCATTTGGGGATTTGGTGTCATGCTGAGCTTCAAAACTGTAAGCTTTGGCTAAACTTTCTCTTCTTCCATATACTTAAATATATCATAGAAGTTTCAGCAACTAAACAACAAAAACAAATGTAGATAGCAACTCATAGCCACTCCTTTCTCAAAGGCTTTAAGACCAGGAGCTACTACTTCTATTTAAAGATCATCTCAACCCATCATGACTCTGGAAAACAAATCATTTCTAATCAAAATGTAAAACTTCTGCTCTACAAAAGACACTGTTAAGATAATGAAAACAGACAAGTAGAACTATTTGCTAAAGATGTAACTGATAAAGAACTTCTACCTAAAATATACAAAGAACACTTAAAACTCAACAATAAGAAAATAAACAACACAATCTTAAAATGAGCAAGCAATCTGAACAAATAGCTTACCAAAGAATATATACAGAGAGCAAGTAAGCATGTGAAAAGATGTCCATATCATACGTCATCAGGGGAATGCAAATTTAAAATAATGAGACACCACTAAACACCTATCAGAACAACTAAACAAAACACCAACAACACAAAATCCTGCCCAATACAGATGTGGAGCAACAGAAACTCACTCACTAGCTGTGGCAGCACAAAACAGTACAAGAACTTTGGACATAGTCTTACCGTATGATCCAACAATCACGTTACTAGGTAATTACCCAAATATGTTGAGAACTCATGTCCTTACAAAAACCTGCACAAAGATGATTACGGCATTTTTTAAAATAACTGCCCAAATCTGGGGGGGTCCAACATAGGTGAATAAATTAACAAACTGTGGTATAACTTGACAATAAACTATTATTCAGCAATAAAAATAAATGAGCATTTAAGCCAGAAAAAAAAAAAACATGGAAGAATCTTTAAATGCATATTGCTGGATGTCATGCTGAAAAAGTTATGTATTATATGATTTCCACTCTATGGCAATACAGAAAAGGCAAAACTATGGAGAGTAAAAATCAGTGGTTCCTATGAACTAGAGGGGAGGATGAATTAACAGGCAGAGCACAGAGCACAGCACCAGTTTTAGGGTAGTAAAAATTCTGTGGGAACCTGTCATGCTGGATACATAATATTATGCTTTAGTTAATAAATAGTAATGAATCAATATTGACTAATAAATCATATCAAATGTTTCACATTAATGTGATACATTTATATTTTAGTAACAGGGGTTAATGAGGATTATAGGAGTTGTCCATATTATCTGCTCATTTCTTCTGTAAATGTGAACTATTCCAAAAATAAAATACATTCATAGTTTTTAAAGTCAAAGAAACTGAAAAGTGCGATCTGATTTAAAACAACAACTAGTTCTAGCACAACTCCAAACTGACTCCTTATTATGAAGTAGATTTGGGTTTAAAAATAGTTTGACCAGTTCATGCAAACCCCCCCTCAAAAACCCCCAACTGCCACCAAATAGCCGAGAAGACACAGCATAGAAGATCTTAAGACTTCTGGACCCATTGCCACATGTGAGCCTGATTTACATGCTGGAAACTGTACTGTAGTAGTTTTCTATGACTGTGACAAATTACCCACTGAGTGACTTAAAGCTGCACACATTTATTATGTCACATTTTTGTGGGTCAGGAGTCTGGGCATGGCTTAGACAGCTCTCCTGCACAGAGTCCCACAAAGTACAATCAAGATGTTGGCTGGGCTGCCTTTCATCTGGAGGCTTGACAGGGAAAGACCTTGTTTCCAAGCTCACTCAGGTTGTTGGCAGAATTTGTCTCCTTGTGGTGGTTGGCATTTTTCTGAGTGTTGGCTGGAGGCCACCCTCGGGTCCTCAAGGTTGGAGGCCCACAGTTCTGGGCCCTGTTGGCTTCTTCAGTGTCGCTGCTCAGTTCCGTAAGCCAGCTGGGAGCATCTGCCTACCTCTGCTAAAAAGGAGCCATGTGGCATAATGAAATCACCACAGGTGTGGCATTCCATCTCCTGTGCTCTATTCTATGTGTTGAAAGCAAGTCACAGGTGGTGCAGACACTACTAAAGGGGATTGCACAGGATACAGATGCCAGGAAGAGAGGACTCACTAGATGTCACCTCAGGGTCTGCCTACAACTTAAACCAAAGACAGGACTTCAAGAACAAGAAGAGAGGTCATCAGACAACCCCAGTAGATCTCACAGCCTCATGGAGAAGCTTCAGATCTATGAGGATCAGCACTCAAGCCATTAGCTGAATGTTTGACAATTAAATGGGGATTATCTGAGAGTGCATATCCTCAAAACCCAGTAAGCATGCAAAAGATGTAGGGTTTTTTTGTTTTTGTTTTTGTTTTTGTTTTTGTTTTTTTTTTTTTTGCATTTCTGAGCTGAACTAGGAGCTTCTTATTTTTATTCTTTTCATTGAAGGATAATAATAGCATCAAGCATGTATGTTTCACCTATGTGTCAGACACCTTTCAATGTCTTGGTTAATCATTATTTTCTAAATATCTTTACATCTACAAAAAGGACTCAAAATACAGACAAGTTTCAGGGCTAGTAAGTGATAGAGGCTGGATTCAAGCCCAGGCTACCTGAATCTTTGTTTATGGATGATGTAAAATAGTGAAGTGAGGCATGGAAGGCACTCCTGGAAAGGTCATAACATTTGAAAAGAAAATTATTACTGTATCACATCTAAGCTCAATCTCCCCAGCATGCTCTTTACCATCTGGTTCATTCACAGATTTTAATGAATGTTACTAGATCAAATTTTAGAGTGCTATAGTCCATCTGTGATAACAAGGACTGTGGAAATACAACTTTAGCGTTCTGCTAGTCAGTAGCCAAGGCTTACTATTCAATTTCTCTTTCTAATCTACATGTCATAATCATTTTTGCCTCTATGACAACAAGTTTAATTTCAAAAAGAGGGAGTTGACAACCTACATATCGGTGTGTAGTAAATTTCTGACATGTGAATTTCCAAAACGTGTGGTATATGTAAGGGTTTGTGCTAAATACAGATGCAAGTAGAGGGAATAAAAATGAATGTGGATTATTTTTTCCTCCAAAGATCTCATAGTCCAGCTGGAGAGGGAGGCATATAGCAAATATAACAGAAGACCGAATGAAATGAGTCCTACTACTAGAGGAATGGTCAAGGGTATGGGAGCACAGAGGACCAGGGCTGGGTGTTTCTGGATGAATCAGTTGTCAAATTTGCTCCCAGCCATGAACTAGCTGCAGACTTCTCTATGATCCAAAAATGTTGACTTTAAAAAGTTCTCTTGTCCATTTAGAGAGTAAAGAAGAAGGAGTTATACAGAGAGGCCATGACTCTAGAAGGACCATGAAAACCACTGTCAGACACAGCACACTCCAATGCATTAGTTTCTGATTCACCTGTGAATAAGTGACTTTGAGAGACTAACACCACAAGACCTCCTTTTCATGTAGAAAACTGGACAGAAAGGAAAATTTTCAGAACTCTAAGAATATCAGTGAAGGTCACCAAGCACTCAATTTGATATGGTGAACATACCAGGTCCAGACTTCTGAAGAGATTTTATGCAGTGTTACAACAGTAAGATTACTGTATTTTTTTTTTTTTGAAACGCCTGGAAATGTTGTTTGAAGCACAGATTCCGGTTCAAGCGATCTCAGACTGAAAAATTCTGAATTTCTACGAGACCCTGGGATATGCTGATGCAACTGTTGATGAACCCCACTCTGAGGAGCAAAGAGTTAATAAGAATACTTAAGTATAAACTAGGTGTTTGACCTTTTCACCATAATGAGGCAGTTGTGGTCCAGCTTAAAGACTGAATGACTACTGAGTGGATTAGGGAAAATTTTCTTTTTCTCTTTCCATATATTTTATTGGTGCATATTAACTATACATAATGGTGGGATTCCTGGGCATGGACACAATATAATTTGATCAATATCATTTCCCAGTGTTTCCTCTTCCTCTCCCCTCATTCCTCTCCCAAGTCCCTATCCACTCTTCCATGCAAATCCCTTTGACTTTCATGATATCTTCCCACCTTTCTTTTCTTTTTTTCCTCTCTAGCTTCCACATATGAGAGAAAACACAGCCGTTCACTTTCAAAGTTGGACTTGTTTTACTTAAAATAATGGTCTCAAGTTTCATTCATTTTCCTGCAAATAACATAATTTAACTTTTCTTTGTGACTGAATAAAACTCCATTGTGTGTGTGTGTGTGTGTGTGCATGTGTGTACACATACACACCACATTTTGTTTATCCATTCATCTCTTGATGGACACCTTGGCTGGTTCCATAGTTTGGCTATTGTGAGTTGTGCTGCTATAAACATGGGTACTATGTTATCACTATAGTATGCTGCCTTTGATTTTTTAGGATAAATACTGAGGAGTGGTATAGCTGGGTCATATGGTGGTTTTATTCCTAGTCTTTTGAGGACCCTCCCTACTTATTTCCATTAGTGGTTGTATTAATTTACAAATCCACCAGCAATGTCAAAATATTCCTTTTTCGCTGCATCCTCTCCAGCATTTATTATTGTTTGTATTCTTGATGGCTGCCTTTCTAACTGAAGTAAGATGAAATCTCAGTGTAGTTTTGATTTGCATTTGATTAGGGAGGATTTTGAAATTAGGCCTCAGTTGGTGAATTATCATAAAGAAGAATATATTCTGCTCCACTGTGTGCCATAAAATATTTTTACATGATAGAAACTTGCTTCAAGAAATATTTACATATTCGTGTTCCATGATGTCAGCACATTTCAAAGAATTATTTAGTTGTGATTCTGTTTGTTCATATGAACCTTCACCATCTGTCCTTTAATATAAAAATGTCTAGTTTGATATTATGTAACAGGTGGACTATTCTAAGTTCCAAATAGATGGCTTCCCAGCGAAGTTTTCAATGTGGGTAGATCCCCAGAGACGATTTCGATGTGGCTGCATCTAGGTTTTGAGGAAGGTGAATCTTACATAATTTTGGAATATAACACTTTAAGGAAAAGAATATCAAGTTGAGAAAACAAAATTAGGTATGAAAGTGAATGTTTATTTAGAAAATAAAATAGCATGTTTTTAAAGGCACTATTTTGCCTATCCTAGGCAGGGGTGATTTAGAAATGACCCCTCTCTGGAAAGGCAGCCATTTGGAACTCACAGCAGCCTTCCTCTTACAAAATCAGCATCTCAGGGAAGTCCTCAAAATTTGTTTATTCTATAGCACGTATTCTATAATAATTAGAACATTAAACCTGTATTAACCCCTTTCAATATCACATCGTATGAGAATTACTGTGCTCTGAGATATCCAGAGTATTTCTAAAGATGTGGGACGCCCCAATCTCCAATGACCTCCCAGACCCCAGTCACCATACAGACAGGATTACAGCCTTCCAGCTGAAAGTCAATGACAGCATCAACCCCCCGGCCAAAGGAAGAGAGAAGGGAAGGAAGAAAACCAGGCAGAGGGCATTCCTGTTCCTCACTAGAAATGTTCCTGGTCCAAGCTCAAACCAGGTACCTTTCTCTTCCTTAAGAAAGTCCCAGAATGTGGTCTGTCTCTTTCTGCCTCCATCATTTACTACTTTCAGTCTGGGCTCTACTCCCTCTCTGGCCAGTGGAAGACAAGACATATCACCACAGCCTTTCTTTTCCTCCTGTTCCCAGCATAATAGAACTTTGCTATTTTCAAATGTGGTAATGCTGGTACCTACCTCTACAAGTAAAAAAAAAAGTTTTGGAAGTTGAGCACAGTGGCACATGCCTGTAACCCCAGTGGTTCAGGAGGCTGAGGCAGGAGGATCAAAAGGTCAAAGTCAGGCTTAGCAACCTAGCTAGAACCTATCTCAAAATAAAAAAGGGCTGGGGATGTGGCTTAGTGGTTAAGCACCCCTGGATTCAATCTCTGGTACCAAAAACAAAGAAATAAACAAATAAATAAACAAAACAAAAAATAAAAGTATTGGAATAGAAAGGCTCTTTTCTATCTTTCCTATGCACAGAGGTCTTTGGGTAGGGTATGCCAAAGAGAAGATTTTTCTTTGTTTATTCGTCATGCTGGGGATCAAACTCAGGGTCTCACACACATTGAGAAAGTGTTCTGCCACTAAGATATATCCTCACCCCAGTTTACCTTGATTTATGAGAAAACATACAGTCTTGGACCAGGCTGTTCAAGGTATCTAGTTACAGAAGTCAAGGCCAGCTGCTGGCCTGGGTGTGGATGGGGTCCTGCAATACTAGCAGAAGGGTTGAGTTGGTGGATGGAGAATGGGGAAGCTGATTAAGATAGTGAGGCTGCAGTAGTGATAGTAGAGGACACAAGGAGACAGTCCCCTCATCCCATACCTCGACCCAGTTCTGCCTCCCCAGACACTTCCCTAGATCTTTATGGACCTGCAGGAAAGAAGTGGGGAAGGGAGGACACAAGGAAGTTTGTAGAAGCCCTGCAGGGTGCCAGCAATAGAGATTAGAAACAGAGAACAGCCAAAGCAGTAGCCAGAGAGAAGAAAGGGGATTTGTGTAGCTACCTAATTAAGGAGGCCTCCTGCAGGGACAAGTCCAACTCCAGGGATGCAGATGGTAACTGTGCAGAAAGCCACATCACACAGAATCAGAGTACAAAAGTTGGGAGGGTTGTCCCCTGCCCTTTCCTTGAAGGTCAGAGTGACCTTCAGAATACTCTTGACTCTGAAGCATGGCATTTTTGAAATCTTTATCATCTCTCTTGACTCTATCCCTTTGTGCTTGAACAAAAACATTGCTCACTGCTGCCCTCCACAAGCACAGCTGCCACTAGAGAAAGTCCTCAACTCCTGATTAGACTCAAATCTGAGGAACACATTTGCAGAGAGAGGTGTCCAAACAGCTTTTGGCGACGCAGTAAGGTGCGTTTGGTTTTTAATAAACCGATTGGGCCCCAGGGAAACTGTGATCCTGACAAACTCTAGTATTAACCCCCCAACTCATGATCTATCACTTCTGTTTCATTTCCTATAGACCCTCCCCCTACTCACTTTAATTAAATGGAATGTTTTCAACTTTTATTAAAAGATACAGACATTTTAACCAAGTGACTTGATGTGTTTCCCAGAACTATAGTTGTGTCAATAAAATTCTCATTTATTGCAAGCTAGTTATTTGCGTGGTCAAAGAGTCACATAATTTGGGCATCCCTTCCTCTGACAACACATTCCCAACACAACACAGACAGATATCCAATGCAAACATGTGTTTTCAAGACCCACGTCTCTTGGGGCTTCAGGTGGGGTCCATTTTTTATTTAGTGGCCCAGCCACGCCCCCCAACACATACTCCCTACCCAAACCTCATAAATTGGTAGGTCCATGGGTCCCAAGGTCATTTGCCTATAAACCTGATTAAGTGAAATCTCTATATCCTCAGGCCATACCAGTTTGAGTGTAAAAATAAAATCAGTATTCACCTTACTCTGCCTTGACCTATTAAAACAGGTCTCCAAACTCTTCATCCTTCCACATTTTTCTAGTTCTTAGAAAATGCATTAAATGTGATCCCAAATTCAGCCAATTCTACCAGAATATGGAATCTACTTTTTTTTTTTTTCTTCTTCTTCTTCACCGGTTCCACCCTGCTGTACTAATATCCAACAACAAAGTTTCCAGGCCTAGAGATCACAATGAAAGTGCCCCCTGGAGGGGAAGGGCCACAGGCCATGCCACTTGCCACCATTTGAACAGGAATGCTGGGGCTTAATCTGATAGGCAGGGAACATCCCATCAGATGGGGACATCTTCTTGTTGCCCTTGCTGCTGGTATCAGCATTGGAATTCTGAGTCCCTCTGGTGCCAAAGTCATCAGTATCATGGGGACCACAATCAAGAGGATGGATGTGCTCTCTGGACTCTCTCCCCACCTTGGTATCAACAGGGCTTACTCACATCAAGGAGCTCCAGAGAGCACAGCCCTGCCTCCCTCTCCAGTTCCCTCACTTTGCCCATGTCTTTCTCTTCGCAGGCCTCAATCAGAGACCCATGTTGAGGAGCAATCTGAAAACAATTTGAATGAGACACGCAACACTTTCATCATCCGTTCATTTCTTCACTTGATAGATGTCAAATGTTTTCCTGGCCCAGTTCCAGGGGCTAGATTATATAGCAGCAAATGGGTAAAAAATATGCCCCTTCCTCCACATTCCGCCCTCTAGAAGAAGATTGGGTAAACAATGAATGGCATATGCAGGCTGTCCCACCAGGGAGAAGCAGAGACCTGCCAAAGCCCAACACACTAGTTAAAAGCAAGGTCCTTGGATCATAGTCTCTAAGGCTGAATTCTGACCCCACTGCTCTCCAGCTGGGTGGCCCGGGTAACTTCCTGTCTTCCTGTGTCTCATTCTACTCATCTAAAAAAATTCTACTGATGGAGATGCCATTGGACATACTGGATAGAGTAAACATGCTCAGGAATTCTTATTGTCTCACTTAACTTTGTGAAGTGATTCTAGCTAACCGGTGCTACTTAGCCATGTGTACAGTTTGAGTTGCTATTATAAACATATTAAAAAGTAATTATCGTTAGTGTGTAATTTACAAAATTTGTATAATTATCTCTAGTCTCTAGAAATCATGGGAAACAAAGTATTATAAAATAAGCAGACAAACTCATGACCCCATTTGAGAGGTGATTAGAAATTAGGAAAATGATGATCTAAAGAAAAAAAAATAGATACATTCCTCCCAGGAAAACTCAATGCAAAGAGAATGTAGAAGCTCAACCTCTATAATGTCTATATGGCAATAAGGGGACTTCATGGGTTTGGAAGGGTGGGTGGAGACTAATTCCATCCGATGCTTTGTTTTGTGTGTATCAGCACAGCTGTCTGGTTGTCTGCATTTTGGGGTCATCTAGACAGCTGTAGTGCTGTTGGGTAGACCTGAGAGCTCTATGATGACAAAGTAATTACAACTCCTTTGACTATAGCAATACATATTTTATGGCAACTCATTACTCCACACCAATGATTTATTACATTTGTACATATGCACATATAAGTTGCCATGACAAGATGATGCTCAGTAATTAATTTGCCAACATAGTTTTATGTAATATAACCCAGCCCTACTAAACGCACTACATTTAATAAAAGAAAGTGCTTAAACAGAACTCTGTTCTGAAAAGCCATTTGGTGTGATGCTGAAACATCAGGAAACCAAAGCAGAAATGTGAGGCAGGAAGCCGAAATCTAAAACAGTGCTACAAATCCCACAGAGGCAGCCTGTGGGAGCTGTGAAGACTTCCCACCCCAAACTGCACCCCTCTTGCATTACATAGAACTAAATGGTCTTCCAAGAACCCAAAGAGAAAGAAATGAACAGTTTCTTCTCCTTTCAGATGATCTGCAAATCCATCCATGAAATATTAGAGGAGACATGGGCTGGAGACATGTGAAGCTCCAGGAGTGTTTCTGTGTGAAGCCTCAGTTCTCAGAAGTGACATCATTGTGAGTGTGGTTTACCTCTATGCAGGGAGCATCTCAACTCATGGGTGAAATTGTTTTTGTTTAGTTTGTTTGGAAAGCAAAATTGATGCACATGTTTTTCTTTTGTTTGTAGTATAATATTAGTGATGTGCTTTCTTGAGTGGAACATCTCAGAACAGACCATTTTTCTTCTTTCAATTAATTGCTGCCAAATTTCTTATCACTTAGATAAGCTCTCTTTATTTTTTAATGACATTTGAGCTTGAAAATAATCACAGCACTGTCTGTACAAGTTATAAACAGTAACAGGACCGATTATTTTTAAAAAGATCTGCCTGAATATCGTGTCATGGTTAAAAGACCTCAAGGTAAAATAACATCTGAATTCCCATGTCCTTTCCTTCACCACCCGGCCTACACAGCCCACTCTCTCTACAACTCAACTCATCCCCTCCTGGCAGTAGCAGTTGGTGTCGAAGATGACCTGCCATCCCTCTGCTATTTGGCTCCTATTTCATGTGGGTTGTGCAGAGGATAATAACCTATGCAAATTAGACTGGGAAAAAAATCATGACCTCCACCTCCCTGTTAATGTCACTGCGTATCTCCTAGAGAAGTTTTTCATGATTTATGTCTCTCCTCTGCCCTTATTGACTTCTTTTGTCCTCTGCTGATTTGCATTCCTTCATATGTTGAGTTGAAAATGGTATTTTTCTGTGTGCATAGTCTCCCAATCATTCTGCATACTTCTTGAAGGCCTTATGTCCAATATTCCCTCTATAATGCCAGCTGGGAGACAGGAGACCTTCTTTATATCATGTGCTGTCACAGGAATTTAAACTCTGGAAAGACACAGGGATTACTACACTGAATTCCTTGCAAAAAGTGGTCTTGCAATCAGAAAATAGCAAATGATAGGCAAACATGTTTACTTCAGGAAATCTGAAACTTAAAAGTCTTTAGAGAGTATGATTGTAAGATGTGGGTGTACTGGCTTCATGTCTATTCTAAGAAATATGCATAGACACATCACTTTGTAAGGTCATTATACCAATCAAAAATAACCCTAAGCAATTAATGGGGTTGGCAGCAATTCCACAATTATATTCATGGGCATTTTGCATAAATATTCAGTCTTTTTACCCAGAAATACACTCTATGCTTATTTGTCTGATTGGAATCCCTGGTAAAATTTCATAACTTACTAAATACTTTAGAAGTCTAATGTCCATCTTTTAAAAATATTTGTAAACATGTAAGCATTTGTTTTCCTCTTGTGAATGGCATCTGATCTTCCTATTTTCTAAATGAATTATGGCTAGTGTATTGAAAAGTATATTTCAGATATTTATTTCTTACAAAACTCCAATTAATCCTGATAGTTCTTTAGGGGAACCCGCATTTTTTTTTTTTTTTTTTTTTGCAAGAGAAAAACAAAGATCTCTTGTGGACACCAAAACAAAAGACAAAAACAAGAGAACACAGAAGCGAGGGGACGATCATGTTGGAGATGTCTGGAGTTTCCCTGGCTGAGTGTGTGTTTGTGTAGATAAAAAAAAAGGAAAAGTTGAATAACATTTTTGACCATCTGTTTCTACATGTCTTTGGATGCCTATTTATATTGGGAGTATATGGCATATAATAAATTCTCGAATAATGTTTGCTAAAGAAATAAACATAGATAACAAAGCATAATTTGAATAAATGAGAAATAATAGCCATATTGCATGCAGGAAAACATGAGTGTTGTATTTATAAAGGAGTAGTGAGGGTGAGTGTACCCCACAAAAGGCAAATAAAGGCTCAGTGGATCAAACTGGGACCTTAATCCATGAACTCCATCTGTTACAGTTGACAGAATTTGGATTTTAAATAGTGTTATATACATCAATTCAAGACTCAAAAGCAAGATGAATTCACATTTTTGAGTCAGGGAGTTGAACTTAAACAAAGCTGCCAAAAATGTATGTTCTGGGCCTGGTGGTTACTAGAAATAGGCCTCAGCAGCTGTGGGGCATGTGGTGAGGGTCTTGAGATCCCAGCCCTCCTCTCCTGGGTAGGCTAGTCACAGTGGACTCTTTTTTTTAATCCTTTCTATCTGTTCTTTTTAGATATGCATGACAGTAGAGTGTATTTGGACATATCATACACACATGGAGTATATACAGTGGCCTTCTTAAGACTACTAAAATTAATCATTCCAGACCAAAAAGTTATATTCCTCCATGTGAAGTTTACTCTTTAACTGGTGATAGGATCATTTTCAGGTGTTTAAAAATAGTAAATAAAGGTAGGATGAGAAACATGATTATTCGAATCAATCAGGAATTCATTAAGCCATGGGGTCTGCTCCCTCTATTGTGGCTGGCAGCTCATTGTAGTGAAGAGAGCTCCTAATAAACTCTAGGCGGTTAATCCTTCTAAATACTTGGGATGGAAAAGAACCATGAGAAAGAAAAAAGCTCTCAAAAAATCCAGGTCCCTAAGTCCCTGCTGTCAATGGACTTAAAATCCTATGGGAAAAATCAGACAGTGACTATATCTACTAATGAGTAAATAATACCATTCTTAAATGTTTCCATTTAAAAGCATTTTGTTTCCTTGAAAAAAATCACGAATTCCTAGGTTCATCAGCTGAGGGTATTGGGCATGTGTATCCATGTATGTTTTATAAACTCAAGGAAAAATCCCCATTAATCTGGTTTTAAATTAATTTGTGCATAAATCTGTGTAGGAAACCTCTTTATTTGGCAAAGGAAGGGGGAAAAAAGAGACATCACCTTCACTTAAAAGTTTTGACTGATTTTTAACTGTGCCTGAGGAGTTTCCACTATATCTTCCAATCAGTGAAGGATTTGTGACTCTTTTCAGTGTGCCTGAGATTACATGGACAAATTACTTAAGAGCCCAAGGAGATTATCTCTAGTTGGCATAAAAAGGATATGGCATTAAAAACAAAACTCTCTGAAATTCTGACAGTGTTCAATGCCCAAAGGGTAAGGCACTTCCCTGAGTGAAAATACTAGAAACAGACAGAGCAGCATGTGATAGAAGGCCACCTTTTGAGGTCTTAGTTAAGTCTGGGGAGTTTTATTTTTCTTGCATCATGCTTCACAGAGCTGTTCTACTTGCTGAATGAGGGTAAATGACACTCACCTTGGCAGGAATTCTGGGTGCTTGCCTGTTATGTCTAGTGGAGTCTCCATGATAAACTACAAACACCAATGCTCACTAAAAGTCAACATGAAATGCACTTGCTGTCTGTATTACACAGAGATCAAAAGTGGAAAGGCAGAAAGATGAGGTGCACACTTACAGGTGGTAAGAATAGGTAGCAGTGAGTTTTTTCAGGGAGGTTGACAGTGATTATAATCACAAGTCACTGGGATAGGTGTTGGACTGGTCCCTAAGTCCCTGCTGTCAATGGACTTAAAATCCTATGGGAAAAATCAGACAGATTTATTGTTAAAAAATGAATAATATCAACACACAAAAGCTAACAGATAAAATCTTAGGACAAAGATCTACAGAGTTGGGTGGGTCTCTAGTGCTCATCCTGTTGAAGCTCATCGTTGTACAGTTGCAGAAACTGAGGCCCACAGGGATTAAGCAGCTAACCTATGGTCACTCAGATGTCAGTTAGTCTGGCTCAGAACTCAAATATTTATGTTCATTACCACCAATAAAGAGGGAAAAAAGATTCATAACAAAGTAGGCTCAAAAAGTTTTACTGAATCTGCATATTTCAAAAAAAGAAAGAACAAGCAAAAAAATGTTTAAAAAAACAGACCTTAACAAATGATGCTGTGAACTGAATGTTTATGTTCCCCTTCCAAAACTGTCATGTGGAAAACCTAATCACCAATGAGGTGGGGCCTTTGGGGGGAGATTAGAGCACCCTCCTGTTTGGGGTTAGGTCCATGACAGCATCCTTGTCCCTTTTCCATCATGTGAAGTCACAGGAGAAAATGGCCTGGACCCGACATTGAGTCTTCCAGGGCCTTGGTATTAGGCTTTCCAGCCTCCAGAACTGAAAGAAAGAAATTCCTGTTGTTTATAAGCCACCCCATTTATAGTATTATTTTAATAACAGCCCAGGTGGATTATGACAAAGGGATTAAGTATCAGAGTAGAAAAGAAGCAGGTGGGCTCAGGCTAGACCCCACGCACAGGCATAAATGGTGAGGCAGAGCCACGAGAGGCTGGCTGAGCTGAAGGGGCCTCAGTGGGAAGAGAAGGATGAAGCAAACTTCTTCCCTCTCACATCCTCCGGAACTAACTTTGGTTTTGAGATGCTCTTCATGAGATAAGGGCAACATAGCCCCAGCAGTGCAGTTCACCCATGAGCCTCTAAATACCTTTGCTTATACTGATCTTTCCAGGACACATCTTGTTGGACTTGAATCGTCAGATGGGAAGCCTGCTCCCCTGATCCTTGGGCCCATGTAAAACCCTCTTTCTTAAGCTCTGCTGCTCACTGGTTGAGCTACTTATCCAACTGTGTACATTGTAAACTTCAAACAAATATGTGTCACAGTTTATACTTACTGTGAGTTGCCCTGCAGGTACACAGCAATACAAGGTGTGTCATGAGCTTATCGGTCAAATTAAAGGCAATTCTTCTAATAGATCATGCTTCTGTCATGGAATCCTCATCCACAGGTCTTGACGGGAGCTACAAAATAATGATGATGATGATGATGATGGTGGTGATGATGACATCATTGATAACTGTTAGCATTTTCTGATATAGACACTCTTCGAAGTATAGACATGCATCACCCTGCTAATTCCTTGACATAAGTTTTTGAGATACACACTATTTTCAATGTTTCTTAGAAGAATATTAGGCACTAAATTCTGATTATAAGAAACCAAAGAATTTTCTGTGCAGAGAGTTTCCTTTCAGGGCTGTGGCCTGCAGACTGCTTTGTATTTTAAATAAATTCGGATTCTCATAAGGTAATTGGGGTTAAATATCCCTTTCTCTGCTGAAACACTTATCCCATATTTACATTGTTTTCTTACATAGAAAAACAGCCATGACAGGTAAAAATTTAACTACTTGTAAGGCAAAGACATTGGCCTTTAACTATAAATACCTGACTATCAGTTCCATACACACCGTGACTCTGTCTCCTCCCTCTCACAGTAAAACCTCCGACTGGAAGGCTCAGGAGAAGGATCTGAGCAGGTGTGGCTTGGTCCCTTATTTTAATTTTTATAGGCTGGTGTCTGCAAGCTGTGCACATTTTGCTCAGTTCTCTGAGCATCTACGTTTAGCAGAAGGACGCTGCTGACGAGCTAACAGAGAGTCCACAGCTGGACCACTGCTCAAGACTGGGCATCCTAACATTCAGTACAAAGGAGCACCCTAGTGCCACTTAGCTATCTCAAGATCAAACAGCCCTACCAGAAATGAAACTGACGTTTTGGTGATGATGTGCCTGACTTCTTGTCTAGCACTCAAAGGTTCTGAAATTGGTCCTGGATGAATGGTGCTATCTATGGGGCTCTCTAAACACTGCGCCATGAACCAAAAGTTTTTTTTTTCCCCTCACAAAAATAAGAATTTGCAATAAAATGCTTTATAGCAAAGCTCATATTCAGTATTTAATATGTAATTTTGTTAACCAATATTTTATTTAATCTTTACAACTGAGAATGAGACTGTCATCAAATCTATTAAATCAACTACTTTAATAACAGTTAGTTATATCACTAAAGAAACAGTTTGGATTCTTTAGTAATGCCTTCTGTACATGTTTTTACCAATCCTCACTGCCCCCTACAAAAATGAAGCACATACTGTTAACTAGGCTTTACAGAACAAATACTTTATACAACACGAAATGACGATATCTACTACTAAAAAGGGGGTAAATGAAGAAAAAGGAAAGTGACTATATCTACTAATGAGTAAATAATACCATTCTTAAACGTTTCCATTTAAAATGTAGCACTAGAATGTGTTAAAAAGTAGCACTAGAATCTGTTTCAATATGTTTTACAATGATATGTCAACCATAGCTAAATCTCCACATTTTGAGGGGAAACATCTTTTCAGACCCTTTTCCCTATAAAATTGATAATCCCTATTTCATTTGAGAGAGAGACATTGGCAAAATGTTACGATGTTATGTTTGGGGATTCTTTAACATTCTTAAGCCCCAGACTGGCAAGAACAAAGAATCACTTTGCTAACTAATGTATTAAATATGTTGTCTATTTATATAGTAATTGTTTGATGGAAAATTCATCTCTTTTGTTCCTTCTTATCTTTTCTCTCTTCTTGTCCATGCAGTGTATCTATGAATTATGCATGTGAACATAATTAAAAGTAACAATTGGTGAATTGTACTCCATGGACATTGTTCCATGTTTCAAGTCTTATTTAGACTAAACCAAATTTATGCAAAGAGAAGAGCTTGTAATTAAATTCATAACTGTCCTTTCTAGGGAAGTTTCCTTTATGTAAAAATGCATTGCTTGCTAGAGGCTGCTTTTCTGACCAAAAGCTTTGCATAGCATCTTAAAAAAAAATAATCAGTAGACAATTTAGCAGTAATCCACTCCTTCCTAAATGAAGCTTTCCTATAACTGATTATCCATCATCCTTTATCCTTTACAGCTCTGTTAGTCTGCAAGCCATGTAGAACTGTTAAATATTAGCTTCTACAATGGTTTTGTTATTTGCAAACTAGGAAAACAACAATACCGAAAATGATGGAATGAGATCAATTCTTAGAACTCTCTCCTTTGATTACTCTCAGGAGTTCCCATAGTAATTTTTCACCTTTTGTTTGCTTGTTTGCTTTTATGTTTTAAGTACAAGATTCCTGGAAAATGAAAAAGACAGCCAGGACACTTAGGAAGATATTGTTCTATCCATAGGAATACTTACTCTGTAAGGGGGAAAAAAAAATGTTACTGTGCTATTGTAAATGCTAGCCCAGCTCCAAGATTTTTTCTTCTGTGTTCAGACCTTTTTGAAGTTTTCTTTCTTTAGGAAAATATATTTAATAAATGTCCCTATTTTATTTTTCAAACTATGATCCAAACCGCCAGCTTACTGCTATCTGCACATTTTCTGAAAATCATCCGCACTCCATCATCTCTGAAAGCCTGAAATATTCTGTTCAGAATCCACCCCCATATTTTACTAGCACATACCTGGATAGTCTTTCTCTCTCTCGACCTGGGTCATCTTTACCGATTTCTATCTCTGCGCTTATTATTTCCCTGAACCTAAAAGCTCCTCTGTAAAGATGGCACATGATGAATTTGTAGTAAGGAATTGACTATTTCCTGTCACTGTCGACAAACAATCATTTCTGACTCTGAGTCCATTTCTCTGCAGTGTGACAATATCGTAAGGATGGATAGACCTGAAGCAACTTCGGGTTGGCTCTTCAGCTCCAGGAAGAATGTGCTGTGTGATCGCTGCTATCTGGCCTGCTTTTCAAAAAATGCACTTTTTTATTCTCTCCTCTTCCTCCCTCTGCTCTTCTCTTCACCCATGATTTGAAAAATGTCATGTTTAAAAGCTTTGGCTGGCCCACAGTGTCCTCCACTTGATCCATCATCATCTTCTCAGCTCATCTTTCTCTCTATTAAAAATAAGATATTTATATTTCTAGATGAAATGGAGAAACCTGGGCCTGATAAATGACTTCCTGTTGTCATTATTGCCGGGTAGTGTATTATTGGAGGGAGTTCAGTCATGATCCAGTGTTATTGCCTTCCGCTATGCTGGCTGGAAACCATCACTCATATCCACATACCGTAATGTTTATTTTTAAGAATCAAACTGTTAATTAAAGAGAAGAATAATTAATACAGGAAGCATGGACAGAAAGGTGATGACAGGTGCCACAGGCCACAGGTGTTACGACCCATTGCAGAAGTGCATGGGTTAAATTACCTTAAATTAAAATAATCTTAAATTATCCCTGATCTCCAAAAGGTTGAGTGAAACTAATTATTGTAGATCTTGGGGGAGAGAAACAGTTGTTGGAAATAAGCAAAGTCTTGTTTACTGCAAAAAGCCCTTGGCAATGGGAAAGGCAGCCCTCACAGCCTGAAGATACCCTGGTACCAAAAGCCTAGAATTTGATCATCTCGTAGACCTTCGAAATCCCCCAGGGGGTTGGGGAGATAACGTTGGATAACACCAACATATAGGATTAAATACCCTGAATCACATGTTTCTCTTTCCAGCCCCTGTCCCCATATCTTACAATGGTTCTGAGTATTTCTTTAACATCATTCATCATAGGCTAAGCCTTCTGGTTTAACCCAAAGAGAGAAGACTAAACTTTCTGGCAATACCTGGATACAATTTAGAAATGTCAGCTTACATTTTATTTTCATTGCTATTACTTTCTATTTACTGTAAGCAAAACCAATATTCCCTCCATGGCAGTCACATGAAGTTTCTTTTAAAAATAAATTAGTTCAAGTTTAAAAAAAAACCATAAGTCAATTTAAATAAAATTTTATATTTGTAGTAGTCAATGTGATTGCATTATAACAGAATAATTGAAGAAAAGCCCTGGTATGAGTACGTGGAAAAAAAATGTTAAGGTTTTACTCAAGTGACTGAAGTTTGGAATACGCTGGTTTAAAATAAACCTAACTATTTGTAAGGATGTGTGTCAAAAATCACACAGAGGACAGAGGTAAGTCCTTCATGCAGTGATAAAGATATCAGGGGGGAAAAAGAAAGAAAGAAAAACAGAGATACTAAACTAAAATCAGTATTACCCCCAGGAAAAAAATTACCTGATGTTTCAAGAGCTATTCTTATGGTGTCTGTTAACACCCAATACTAATTAAGTCCATCAATTTCCTTTATCCTAAAAACAAACAAAGGTATTTAACAAAACCAAATGAAAAGGGAGTTAACAATATTTGATTCCTGGCATCTCAGGAGATGTATTATAAAGTGGCTTATACTGAAACATAAAAATAAGAGTATTTTGTCTGAAAATGGAAAAATCAAAAATGAGAGATTCAAGCTCAAAGAAGTGGCACACTCCTGTAATCCCAGCAGCCTGAAAGGCTGAGGCAGGAGGATCACAGGTTCAAAGCCAGCCTCAACAACTTAGTGAGGCCCTACACAACTTATCAAGACCCTGTCTCTATAAAAAAAGAAGGGTTGGGGCCAGGCGCGGTAGCGCACACCTGTAATCCCAGCAACTCCAGGAGTCTGAGGCAGGAGGATTGAGAGTTTAAAGCCAGCCTCAGAAAAAAAAAAAAAAAAAAGAGTGAGGCACTAATCAACTCTGTGAGACCCCCTGACTCTTAATAAAATACAAAATAGGGCTGGGGATGTGGTTCAGTGGTTGAGTGGCCCTGAGTTCAATCCCTGGTTTCCTCCTGCAAAAAAGTGAGAAATTTATTGTCAACTCACAGGACACTTGGGGGAGGGATATGGAAGAATGTCTGATAGGGAAAACTGAAGTCTGAAAGATTTCTCTTATTTTGTCTGGAAAGCCCTGATTCTGATAGTAGGCTTTTCTCTTTCCTTATGGAACATCTTCTGTGCTAGGCTAAAGAAAGGTCATGTTCACTGTCTTTATCTCCAGAAACCATCCAGTGTCTTGACCACAGCCAGCCCTTGTAAATAATGAGGGAGGGATTAATGAATGAATGAATGAGCTTGACTTTATACAAGACCCATGAAATATAATAAGTGGCAAGGAAAAAAATACCTCCTCTCCCAGAAAACATTATCCAAACTATTTAAGTCAACGATATTTCCCCCACAGTTAACCTTCACAGTGAAGGTCAAAATCAACGCAGTTCAGTCATTCTCTGCTTTATACTCAGGGCACGAGTTTTGTTCATCTTTCTGTGAAGCTGAAAAGATTATAATGAAAATGCCTAACGAAAGAAAGGAGGGACAATTGTAAATAGTTTTCCCTGACAACTGGTATCAGCATTTTCTCATAGCCTTGCATTTATTCAGACTAAAATGACAAATGTATTACAAAGAAAAGATAAGATCTGTCTGGATATGGCTTGAAAATAAAACAATACTGTACTGATTTTTCTCTCTGAGTATTGTCCTCCTTGCACAATTGCTGAACATTGGAGAGCTGTTAACACCATTGATAGAAAACAAAGCCAAACTTGGGAGAGATTCTGCAGCCGGGGGCTTGCAAATGTCTAGGATTTACAGCGCAGTTTGGTGCCACTGTTAGAGTCCTCTGGCTTCAATATTCTGCCTGCTACTGTGGGGGATTTTTCTCTTCATGCAAGTGCACCTTTTCTCAAGGTCACACATTTAGAGTTTCTTAAAGGGAGTCCTACTGGTCATGGGACTCCTTTCAGTTTGAGGAGCCTCTTGGGTGCTTTGAAGCCCAGTTTCTTGCAAGCTGCCCCGCAGTCCTCCTCGAATGGAGCTTGAATATGCAGAGAAGAGCCATTTAGAAGTAAAGGACCTTCAGTATTTCACCACAAAGTCTCTACTCCCTGCCTCTCCTCTCTCCCAAGTCGATACTTCCACAGAAAAATTTTGATCATTTTTCAGGAAAACAACAATCCTTGTGAAAGTTTTATGCACATTCAAATACATCTTAAGCATGCATGAGAACAATTAAATCAAGTCCTTATTCTACATCACTCTGGACAAAGAGCAAGCTCAAAATATTCCCTGGCCTGTGCCCTACATTTCAGTTTTTAATATAAGCACAGTAACTTCAATTCTGGAAGTGATCGATCGGCAGGATTCCAAATCGTCCCCCACTGCTCAGCAAACTACTGGAGGGAGGGAGTTTCATTTCCTGATGAATCATCCAAACCCACCCTGGAGGGCCTTGCAGGCCAAGGGAGGCAAAGCCAAGTTCTCCTGACTCTCAGCAGCTGCAATCAGTTCCACCATGGAAGAGGGAGAGATGCTTTGCTGATGACGCCAAACTGTGCTTCAGTAGCCCTCCATTTCTTCTTTTATCTCTTTTGACCTGTAAAGCAAAGAGACTGCAGTCTTTAAGATCCTGACACCTTTTCAAAGGAGTCAGAGTACAAGGACTCTGACAGTGACGGCTTGAAGTGAACCGGCTAAAATGCCCTTGGAAAATGACACTTATTAAAGTGAGGGTCCCAGTTAGAGAAGAAGTATCGTGTCCTGAGAAGAATATAGACACTGATGTCTATTAGACCTGGATTAGATTCCAAGCATCTCCATCTTAGAGGAACAGCATAATTTGACTAAATCTCTGCTTTCTCATTTGCAAGTGACAGGAAGGGATGTGTTTCAGGAGGAGGACATGATGTGCATAAAGTCCCCTGTATATAAAATGCTAAATGTGTTGAGTCACTTTGTTAGTCTTGTATCTATAAGAATGTTTTCTTGAAGAAGGGAGAATTTGAACCGTCATCTGTTTGTATATTTTAAAATTTTACTCTGCTCCATTTTGCCTTCAACATGTGTGATTTAATTGATCCCACTAGAATTAAAATTCACAAGAGCAGTATCCCTGTTTTCCTAACTGCTGTATTGCCAGCTATTAGAATATCTCCTAACGCAAATGCTATTCTTTCTTCTAGAATCAGCTCTTCAGACATACCTTCCCAGAATACCTCAGGTCCCATTTGCAATTTCTCATATGTTTAGGGTTGTGTCCAGTATCTACAAATCAAGTGAAGTCTTCACAGCCAGGATGTCTCATGTGTCTTTGGACAACTTCTAGCTTAGCACTTGTCATGTGAATATTGATCAAGCGAGGACTCCACGTGAGAAACTGCTGCAACTCTGGTAGAAACCTCCTCCCAGTCTTATTTCTCCCAAAGCACTTGATTTTTCTTCCCTACCATTAATCATGATCTATTCATTTCAGTGTCTCCACTTATTTTAAACCATGCCAATTCAGTCATTCAACACCCCTTATGAAACCAATAGTGACTTTTTAATTGGGCTTCTTTTAAAAAGGCAAACAGTATGCTACCTTTTGTTCTCTACTTAGTCTTTTAGAGTAACTAGGAGAGTTTTTACTTCTTACAAAGTGTATCAATCACTCAACATTCCAAAGAAACAATAGTGCTTCTATCAACTCAACTCTCTGAGCCCTCTGACTTCATTAGGAGGCCTCCGACTAATCAGAACGACTGTCCAAAGTGCACATTCTCCCACAATTCATCTTTCTCCGAATGCTACAGAGTAAAGCTGTGCTGATCAATCATTCAGAGTTGAAGCCACTTCCTTCCTACTTGACTGAATATGAGGAAACAGTAAATGAGTGTCCATCGAATATTGACTGTGGAGATAAGAATTGTGCTCCGTAGGAAAAAAAAAACTACTTTTCAATATATGCTCATGGCATATTTATTTCATCTACTTTACCATAATTTGGCTATACAAATCCCTTTCTAAAACATGTTCAGAATATCAAGAAATCATTTTATATATCTATCACATAAGTGTATGTGGATAATCAATTCAAGACCATTTTCTTGTAGCTTTTGATATAGCCTCTCGAGAGAAGGGACCATCATTTCTAACACTCCTGTTCTCATAGGGATGAAGTACAGCCAGAGGAATCATGTTGGAATCCTGGACTATTCCTTCCTACCCCAATATCTTTCAGTTTTAATTATAGAATAAATTCTGGTATTCCTCAAGGTCATGTGGAGGACACACAACCAGGCATTTCC
Organism: Marmota flaviventris; assembly: GCF_047511675.1. Classification (NCBI taxonomy): domain Eukaryota; kingdom Metazoa; phylum Chordata; class Mammalia; order Rodentia; family Sciuridae; genus Marmota; species Marmota flaviventris. The sequence continues at coordinate 16,868,945 of NC_092508.1, forward strand.
TAGAATGAAAAACTCTTATGCAAAGCAAAGAGGTAATTGTTCTTATCTTCCTAAGAAACTTTCTCTATTCTCTCTGATGGCTAGAATAGGAAAAAAAATACATTTTTTGCTTGATTTCACTTTAATTTAGGTGTGTTAGATAGCTTTGGGTCACCAAGACAAAACACCTGACATAGGCAACTTTAAGGAGGAAATATTTATTTGGGCTCATGGTTTTAGAGGGTTCAATCTATAGTTGTTTGGTTCCATCACTATGGGTTTGCAGTGGGACAGAATGTCATAGTAGGGAGGGTGTGACAGAACAAAGCTGCTCACCTCATGGTGGCCAAAAACAGAGCAAGAGCAGGGAGGGGTTGGAAACGACATATACCCTTGTAGGCATGTCCCAGCGACCCACCTCCTCCAACCAATCCTCACCTCTCACACTTTCCACCACCTCCCAATGGGCCATTCAATTATGAACTTATTGATGAAGTCAGAGCCCTCCTGATCCTATTTCATACAAAAGCCCCACCTGTAAACAGTATTGCACTGGGGACCAAGCCTTTAACACACATACCTTTGGGGACATTCCATGCCCAAACTATAACAATAGTACATCTTCCACCACAAAAGTCAAGTGGGGCCAGGACAGGATAACAAGAAAGAAGGACTGATCCAAGCAGATCTTTAAAGGCAGTGGCAGACAGCTGGAAAACTCTCTCAAGCATTAAAACATTAGGTGGACTCATGCTTGTGGTTAAATAAAAGTGTGTAGAGATCTTCTGCTTCTGGACAAAATGAAATAACAGATGATATTTATATTCCCACCTGAAACAACCAGAAAAAAAAAATGAGGCAAGACATATGCAACAATGAGTTTGAAGGCATTGAGTATTAGGCAAAATTAATAGTGATCCCAGAGAAATAGGGAACAACTACGGTGATGGTCCCAGCTCAGGGTCTTGAGAGAGGTTCCAGGCTGAGATATAAAGAAGGAGAACCCAGGCAGAGCCCAATTTGCTCTTTTAGTTAAGGAAATAGCTGAAAATCTGGGGAGACCAAGGTGTCCAGAGCTCACATGCCAAGCACTGAAGAGGGAGGAGATGCATAGGGTAAGGGGGGCGGGGGTGAACAGAGTCTCTCTGAGTGTGCAGAACAGTTAATCAGTGCACACATGTGAGGTCACTGCCCACAGCTAGGAGAGGACCTCTCCATACAGTGCCCAGTTCTCATAAAAGGCTGGGAACAGAGCCTGGTCCCACCAGACAGTCTGGAAATCTCATAATTCACAAAACACTGGGTAGACTACTCAGAACTGCCTTGCCACTATGGTGAGGAATAATTAGACCTAGACTAAATAATACACGGGTCCCACCTAACAGATCTAAATAGTGAGATTTGAAAGAATCAAGCTGTTTCCAAGTAACATAAATGTTTCCCATAACAAAACTCAAACATATTTATAGGAATACAGAAATAGCCCATTCCTAAATGAGGCAAAATTTACAATATCTGTCATCTAGTAAAATAAGATCAGACATTTAAAAAAAAGCAGAAAAATAAGATACACAATGAGGAGAAAAATCAGTCAAACCCAAAACTGACCTGGATGTTAGAATTAACCGATAAAGATATTAAACCAGCTGTTTATAATGGTATGTCACATGTTCCAAAAAGTAAGTAGAAAAAAAGGAAAGTATTTTTTAAAGAACCCAAACTGAAATTTTAGTGGTAAAAACTACAATATTCAAGATGATAAATACACTGGATGAGGCCACTGGCAGACAGACATCACAGCACAAGAGATAGGTGAATTTAAAGACAGTCACAAAAGGAAGAAATGCAAAACAAAACAGAAAAGGGCTGGGGTTGTGGCTCAGCAGTGGAGTACTTGTTTCCCATGTACAGGGTCCTGGATTCAATCCTCAGCACCACATAAAATAAATAAATAAAAGGTATTGTGTCCAAATACAACTAAAAAATAAATATTTAAAGAAAAGAAGAAAAAGACAATTTAAAAATATGGAGAGAATCAATTTCACGCCATTTAACAGATATATAATGCACTCATTGAGGAAATGGAGAAATACTGGGACAGAAAAAAAAGATTGAATCAATAATTGTCACAAGCTGTTCACAGGACGCATGTGGGTCACTGCACATGGAAGCCTTGTGGATAGAGACATCTGGTGTCTGGGAATGGCCAGTGGACATTTCCTCTGGTTAACTGCCCAGGGACAATGTGAATCTCTTTTCTGCTCTGCCATGGTCCACACAGCACCTGAGATGGGTGTGACCTGCCAGTCAACCTGCTGACTATGAGACACCAGGAAGCAGGCTTTGCCCTTGAAACCTTATCCTCACCTTCGATGTCCCCAATATAAATAAAGCAAGCACGGGCTCCATTTTGCCAGGGTATAGAAACTCCATCTGATCTGCATGATCATCTACCCTGTCCTGCCTCTGCTTTCTGAAAATATTTTCTGTGTCCTGTGGTTTTTCCATCATTCCCTTTTTCCTAGGTTTTATTTCTCAGCCAGCCCAATCCAAGGAGGGGAACCCCATTTCTGTTGCTCGTGGGGGACACCCATGAGAAGTAATGGCCAAAATGTTTCCAAATATGGTAAAGAACCCAAATTCAAGGATCCAAGAAACTTCATGAACTTGAAGTACTGAAGAAAGAGAAGAAGGAAGAGAAGAAAACTCTACCATAAAACTTAAATTACCCAACTGGTGATAAAAGCAACTGGAGAAAAAAAAAAAAAACATGCAGAGGAACAGAGATAAGGCTGCCAGTAGATTTCTCATTAAGTCCACTGCAAGCAAGAACACAATGGAGCAGTATCTTTAAAGAACAGAAAGAAAAAAAGACAACCAGGAGTTCTGCATCTGGCAATAGCGTCTTTCAAAAATAAAGGTTGTAGAGAAGGTGAGAGAGTTCACCTATAGCAGAACTTTAATACAGGAAATATTAAAGGTAAAGGAAAATTTCTCCAGATAGAAATACACAAAAAAGAGCAATTAAAATGGTAACTACTTGGCTAAATAAATTTTGAAGTTGCTCAATCTTATAATATAAAACTCCTTAGAAGATATTTGATGATCCCACAAAAATTATAAATATATAGCCTACTATGAACATAAATATTTATGACAATGAAAGCATAAAGACTAAGAAGATAACAATAAAATTATAGTTTTGCAAGGTTCATATACTACCTCACAGTAGTATAAATATCACTTGAAGACAAAGCATGACTTGCTATACCCTAAAAACCTGATGGAACCAGCAAATTGATAAAGCAACAATTATACCAATCAGTGAACAAGAAAATAAACAGAATTTAAGTCTCAACAATGCAAAATAAGGTAGTAAAAGAGAAGAGAGGAACAAAGGAGAGGCTATATAAGTGGACAACAAAAAAAGAGATGATAGACTTAACCCTCATCATATCAATAATCACATTAAGTACCGGTTATCTAAATGCACAATTAAAAGAAAGAGATGGTCACATTGAATTAAAAAGCAAGTCCAGACTAAAAACTGCTATCAGAAACACACATGAAATATAAAGTTATAAATAGGTTAAAAGTAAAGGCTATGTCATGTTAACTTGCATCAAATAAAGCTGAGCATCTTTATTAATATTGGACAAAGGAGGTTTCAGAACAAAATATATGATCAAGGATAAAGAAAGTCATTGATCATATATAAAGAAATCAGTTCTCCAGGAGGACATAATTCCAAAAGTTTACACCACTCATAAGGAAACTTCAAAATATATAAGGCAATAACTGAGAGATCTGAAATGAGAAAGTGTACCACAAGTGCAGGAGATGCTCTCCACACCATGCTGTCAATGGCAAGCACACTGCTACTGCAATGACCCTGCAGACCTGCATAAGAGCACAGCCAACTTGACCCAATGGACACATAGAGCTCCCTACCCAGCATCAGCAGAATCCAGAATCTTTTCAAGGGTGCATGAAATATTTACCAAGATGTGCTATATTCTAGGCCACAAGCAAGGCTCAGTAAACTTATAAGGATTCAAGCCATAAAAAAATATATGTCAATGAATGGTGATGAAATTAAGATAGAAATCAGTAATGTAAAGATTTCGGGAAAAAACCCCAATATTTAGAAACAAAATAACACATTTTTAATAGCCTAGAGGGAAAATAAGACTCAAAGAAAAAGGATTTTTGAATTGAATGAAAAGAAAACACAACATATCAAACTTTGTGGGTTTGTACTGAAGTAGTGTATGAGGGGAAATCTATGGTGCTGGACGTCTAAGGTAGAAAAAAAGAAAAGTCTCAAATCAGCTAAAACCTTTCTGCTTCCACCATCAGAAATTGTATAGGGGGGTCAAATTAAAAGTTATAATGATCTGAAAGGCAATGAATGAAACAGAGAAGAGCAAACCAGCAAAGAAAATCAAGGAAACCTAAAGCTAGTTCTTTGAGAAGACCAGCAAATTTGATGAACATCTACCCAAACTTGTCACACACGCACAAATATTAAATCAGAAATAAGGGATGTGACCATCAATAGAGATTCTATTGATATTAAAAGGATAATAGTGGACCATTGGGGAGAACTTGATGACAGTATTTGATGCTTAGAAACACTAAACTGATTCCTTGAAACTCACAAGTGACAGAAGCTCACATAAGTAATCATCAGTGTATTGACTCTAACAATTTTTTGAAATTGAACATAGAGTTTAAAACCTTTCCCTGTGTAAAACTCTAGGCCCAGAGGTACTCACTAGTGAATTCTACTAAACCTTTATGAGAAAATAATAGCAATTCCACACCAGCACTTCCATGCAATTGTAGAAAGGCTGTCACCTCTTTCCAAGGACATTACCTTGATACTAAAGTTAGACAAAGATTGTAAAGAAGAAGAAGAAAAAAAATGAGCTAATATTCTTAATCATCATGCAAAAACTCTGAGCAAAATTAAAGAAACTTATTCCAAAAATGAATAATACATGATGACCAATTGGAATGTATCCCCAAAACAAAAGGTTTGTTTGACATTTTAAAATAGGTTATTTTGGTTCACCATATTGACAAGCTAAAAACAAACAAAATTTCTTGTTTTTCCTATAGATGCACAAAGAGCATTTAAAAATTCAATATTTACTCCCAATAAAAAAATCCAATATTTTTCTATTTATTTATATATTTACTTTTGGCAGTAATGGAGATTGAAATCAGAAGGGCTCTACCTCTGAGCTACACCTTTATCCCCTTTTATTTTACTCTAAGACAGGACCTCACTGAATTGCTGAGGCTGCCGTGAATTTGTGAAGCTCCTGCCTTAGCCTCCTGAGTCACTGGAATTAAAGGTATTCACCATTGCTCCTGGCTAGTAGAGCACATTACACACACACACAAAAAAAAAAAAAAAAAAAAAAAAAAAAAACTCTAACAAATATTATACTAATGGCAAAAGGCTGAATATTTTCTCCCTAGATCAGAAACCAGGATGTCTGCTTTTATTGTTTCTATTCAACATTGAACTGAAGCCTCTATTCAGGGCAATCAGGCAATTAAAAAGATCCCTCTTTTAAGAAACTTGGGGAAGGGGCTGGTTTACTATGGCATGAGACAATCAGGTATGAAATACCTTAATTTTCCTTACTAGTCAAGAGAATAAGACAAGCTGGGAGAAAATATTTTCAAAAGATATATCTGACATAACTCTTAAAACTCGACAATAAGAAGACAACCAATGCAATTAAAAATGACCAAAAGATCTCAATAGACATCTCATCAAAGGAGATATAGTAATGGCAAGTAAGCATGGAAATAAGCCCATATCATATGTTATCAAAGAAATACAAATGAAAATAACAGTTAGATACCACAGAACACCTATGAAAATGACCAAAATCTAAAACCTCACACTACCAAATGCTGGCTAGAAAAGATGTGGAGTGACAGGATCTTTCCATTCATTGATGGCAGGAATGCAAATTGGTACAGCCAGTTTGGAAAACAGTTTCTTACAAAACCTACAGCATATGGATTTTTAAAGCAGCATTATTCATAATTGCCAAAATTTGGAAACCACCAAGATGTCCTTCAGAAGGTGAATGGATAAACAAACTGTGGTACAGTCAGACAATGGAATGTTATTCTATGCTAGAAAGAAATGAGCTATCAAGTCATGAGAGACCATGGAGGGACCTTAAATGCATATTTCTAAGGAAAAGCAGCCAATCTGAAAAGGCTACATTCTGTGGGATTCCAACTAGATGGCATTTTGAAAAAGGTGAAGCTATGAACACAATAAAAAATTCAGTAGTTGCCAGGGTTAAGGTAAAGAGAAGGGAACATGGAGAATTTTCAGGGCAGTGAGAATATTCTGTAAGATACCACAATGATAGATAACCTGTCACAATACATTTATCAAAACCCTCAGAATGTATATAACACAAAGAGCAAATCCCAGTGCATGGGCAACAATGATGTGTCAGTGGAGACTTGTCAATTATGACGAATGTACTACTCTGGTGTAGGATGTTGATAGCTGGGGAGGTTGTGCATACATTCCCTAGCTCATGGGAATTCCATGCACTTAGTACTCAGCTTTGTTGTGAATCTAAAAGTGTTCTAAAGAAGAAGTAATTTTTAAGTGATTTAAGAGGGAATCATTTGCATTGAGCAAATGGGAGACGGCAGGAAGCCAGAATGGGAAATCTTGTCCTTCACTAATCTCCTTTTCCAAGCTGAAGGTCCTAAAAGATTTTTTATGCATAGAGGACAAGATCAGAGAAATGTACAATCTTTATAATTATAGAGTTTGACTTGAGCTCTGAGCCCAATACTGGGAACCCAGGCAGGAGAATCCTTCTGTCCAAGTGGGAGGCAGGCCCAGGACAAAGGAATAAAGTGACCATCCACATGCTCCCCAGTTTCAGTACTGCCACACTGAAACAACACATATTCTTTCTCAGCTCATTAGCCCCCTCTCCATAGCAGCCCCTTCTTTTCTTTTAACTTCTTATATTTAGATGTATACAATATATAGAAATCATCAAAAATAATGTTCTATTAATGATCAATCAATGGGAATTCATTGATATTGGATTGATTAGAAGGTCAAATGGAATGAGTCCATTACATACATGAAATTATACACTCTGGAAATTGAAAATGCAGAAGCAATCAGAAGTATGGGCAGAAGAGAACCTTACAAGTGCTATTTAGGGTCCCACCTTTCTCCCTGTCCAGTTTGAACTAATTGATAATGTTTTCTCCCTGAAAGTTGCTCTCCACCCAGTTTCTCTTCCCTTCAAAATTCTAGATCTGAAGGATTAAGGAAAATATACCAAGACTTTGTGACCAGTGTCTCCCTAGTGATTGTCTTGGCTTTGTCCGCAAATTACCCACTTTATATTCTACACTGCAAAAACCACACAAAAAGCTATCTTTGTGTTTAAAGATGATAAGTAAAGTCAATTATGGCGAGAGTGAAGTATAAGGAACATTCTCTAACAATTAGAACCACAGTGGTTTTATCTGCTCCTTGTTACAAATTATTTCTTAACCACATTTCTGATTCTCAGATCAAATGGATTATGGCCAACCCTAGATTCTTACTGTGTAATCCTGAGCCTAAATCACCTGTCTCCCCTGCCTGGACTTGATTTTGACAGTCTTGTTAGCCAGTCTGGCCTATTCCCTTTCTCTAAGGAGTGCAAGGCCCCTAGTCAGGTAGTCAATGCTAACACAAAGCTCCAGATTCCTAGGTGCTCTCCCAGCACCCCTCAAGTGCAGCTTCATCCTCTGATCACCAATAGGAGGCTGTACCTCTTTTCTATCCAGAGCCTAGCAGACCCACTTGCTCCTGATTCTTTTACTACTAAGCATGATTTTCTTACTTCTGTTGTCTTTAAATTAGTATGTACTAATAACCCTGGTTGACACCCACTGCTTCACCTAGTGAGAGACTTTCTAAAATGCTCAGAGACTTTCCATGCCTTCTTTTATATGTTCAAGTACAATATCTCCATACAACCACTTTGGAAATCTATTTGGCAATGTTGACAAAAGCTAAATATTCACATGCGTTAGGACACAACAGTTAGGTGTGTAGCCATCAGAAATGTTCATACACTGTTCAGCAAAACTAAAAAAGAATGTTCACAGTAGCATGCTTGGTGATGTCCAGAAAATGGCAACAAACTAACAAGCCAAGAGGTTCCCTCCTATAGAAAAGATAAGTTGAGGCATGTTCGTACAATGGGATTATTATACATCAAAGAGAATAAACAAACTACAATTACAGACAATGCAGATGATTCTCACAAATATTATTGAGTGAAAGAAATCTGACCCAAAAGAATACATGTAGTTTGCTCCCATCTATAGCAGGTATTAAGGCAGATATTTCCTCAACTGTGAAGATAGATGTCAAGCTAGTGGTTACCCTTGATGAGGGGTTTGGTTAGTGACTGGAAAGGGCATGGGAGCAGTCCCAGGATTCTGGCCAAGGACTGTTTCTTGATCTTAGAGCTGGTTGTATGGATGTGTTTACATGGGAAACATTCACTGAGCTGTGTTCTTATGATTTTTTGCACTTTCAACTAACACTATGATCTCATATTTCAATCAATTACTTGAAAGAACTTATAGAAAATAGTGAAATGTATTTATGAGATTTTTATCAATGGCTGTATACCAGATACATTGATATCAAAACACATATAATTTTCATGAAGGAAGATACCAAAGAAAGAGGCATCTTTTCCAAAAATCATCTGTTAATTTGGCTTTTCAGATGAGGAGCACTGAAATCAAGTTCCTGGGGAGATTTCTGTTTTTTTAATGCTTTTCTCAAGTTTAAAACTCTTTGTTGGAGAAGTTAGACTAGAAATTCTAAACCCCATGACATTCCTAGACCACAGAGGAAACATCTTGAAGTTCTCTATTAAATAGTTGAGGCATCTTAACTCAACATATGATTCTTCTACGACATATGTAAAATTGTAGACATTTTTTGCATAATGAAAGGTTTCAGGCAATGGATGTTGTGGTTCCCCAGACAACCAGGCCACCTTTTCAATCCTGGTTAAAAAGTCCAAGGCCTGAAAAGACCCAGACCCTGCTTCATATATATATATATATATACAGCATCTTCCTCATCTGTATAGACCACCTGAACATATTCACACATTCAATATTCAATCAGTCAATATAATTAACATGAGCCACGGATACCAAGCAATGTTTCCATTATGCTCTGTTCCAGCAATAGCATTAGATTGGTCCCAAGCCTTCCAAACTCAGATTAAACTTCATGATAACCACAAATTATTTATTTGCAAGACTGTTGACTAGAATCACTGGCTTTGCTTCATCTCCTGAGAGCAAGGAGATGAATCTACATCACTCCACGTGTAGGCGCAGAGCCAGGTACTCTGGCTGGGATGGAGCCTATAAAGTTAAGTAACCCTAAAACTCAGCCATTTAATGCTTAATATGTCTTATTGGTCCTAATGACCCCTCTCCAAAGCCCTATTTCTTACATTTTAGCTATAAGATCTTGACCATTTTGCTTAATATCCATAAGCCTCATTTTTTTTCAGCTGTAAGATGGGAATGATGATGATAACATGTTTCTCATTGGAGTCTTGAAATAATTAAATAAAAACCCTATGGACGGAAATTGACAATATGTCTGAAAAATAGTAAGAATTCGTATGAGGTGGGTTATTATTACTCTGATCATTTATGTCCTTGTACTTTTGACTCTATTCCCTTGTCTACTAGTTACTGTCTTAGGGCAAGTTCTCCAAGAAGCACTATCTGAGTCAGGATACAAGTTCAAGTGTATTCTGCTTGAAACTGCTCCTAGGAGATGCTAGAAGAAGAGTCAGGAAAGAAGGATTAGACAGGGGGAGAAGGCAAGGGAAGGTGTAATTTCAGGTGAAGTCTGGCCTCAGCCTGGTCTCAGAGGGAACTCTGAGGTATAAAGTGCACCTGTCTCATCTGAAGGCAAAGGTGGTGAACATTTGAACCCTTCCATCTGTCATCACTAAGGAGTGGGAGGGTGCTGGGAACTGCCCCCAGAGGGTCCAACTTCAGAGAATTTTAGGCTCTCTGTTGTGGTGAGGCAGCTCTGGGAACCTAAGGGTGATTCTGTGAAGATTAGAGCAGAAAAGCATGGACCAACAAAGCTGGTAAAGAAGACCGAGTCTGGACAGGCTGTCACCAGCAGCTGCTACAACTTCCTGTGAGTGGATTCATGAAGTCTGTTGCCAACTCTCTTGCTCAGTATCTGTCTGTCTAGTGAAGCTCTCTGCCAACTCTCTTTCTAGCCCTCCTTGTCTTGAGACTCAGCTGTGCCTTCTAAACCCAGACCTCCCCATGCTGGTCCCCATGAGAATGGCTCCCAATCTCCTTGCTAGGTGGGATCCCTGAATCAACCTAAACTTGATGGTCTTGACAACTTTAGCAGCCAGATATTAGTCCGGCTTCTCCACCCAACTGCCAGCAGCCAAACTGGCATCAAATCTCTCTCAATTATGAAGTAACTCCAGAACTCTGCTGGAATCAATTCATTAACTTTTATTGGCCATATATTTCATATATATGCATCTGTATGTACAAATGTTAACAAAACAATTTTTGTTAACTTATATTTGACTTGTTTTCAGAATATGAGCAGTCACAGGAATAACAAAATTGAACACCAAATACCAGTATCTGTTAAACCAGGGAAATAACTTGTAAACTAAATAAATACACGAGGAGAAAATGCATAATATCAAACTTGGCACATAGAAACAATGAAAAATGAATCAAACCTATGTTAAAAAAATCAATTCTTTTCCCCATAATTTATGGCAGTATTTTACATATAATAAAATCCTCCCTGAGCAAATAACTGATAAAGCAATAAAGCTGTCAGATGCAATAAACGGACCGCTTGCCTGGACTATCTGGAAACACTCCCATTCGGAGGCAGATACCCTGTTATATTAAGCTACATGAAGAAAACATTTATCTATTGTGTGATAAGCTTGACAAGTGCCTAAATCAGCTGCCTGAGAAGACTCTCTGGAAATGCATCTCTACAAAGGCTGATATTTAATTATATCACCCTGAGTGTGAGACGTAATTGCACCTATTATGTGATAGGAGCGGAAAAGGGGGAGTAGAAATTAACTTCCATTGAACAACAAAGTAATTATCCATTATTGAAGGGAAGGCAGGACATCACCATTGTATTTTAAGACCGGATTCATTCATTCAAGTTTCTGTTGCTCCCTCTACATCTGCACGACCTCAAAAGAAGGTCACCCCAGCTGCTAAAGTGTTATCCACAGGTGAGGCTTCTTGTTATCTGGAAGCACTCACTACTGTGAGCTTGAACATCCCTAACTCAAGATGTTATCTTTCTTCTCTTTCTTCCTGGCTATTCTTCCTGTGCCCACACCCCTCCACCCACACAGTGGCTCAAGGTGGAATATTTGGAATTAATCTTGGCTCCCTTCTCATCCCTTGCATCTTTTTGAACATCAGTTCACACAGTTCTGTGTTCTAAATTCCTATCTGTCAGAAGCCCTCATCCGCATTCTCGGGTCCCAATGTCTGTCTTCAGGTTCTGGCCATTTCTTTCAGGCCCATTTCCTTTGCCTCCTCCCAGGTCCTACCATCCCTGTGCACCACGGGCTCCTTCAGAACACTAACTAAGGTCCAGGTAAACTTGTTGAAAGGTCGATCGGGTCATGTCACTTTTTTGCCTTAAAATAAATGGACTAAGTACAACAAAGAGTTCAGAAGAACAAGACAGACCAAAAACAAACAAACAAACAAAGGTAGGGGGACATTCTCGAGGGTTCTACTTACAGAAAGTTAAAAAAAAAATCATTATAAGTAGAGTTAAGAATGTACACTCAGGTGGTAGATCATTAACCAGCTGCTGTTGTATCAAAGTTCCATGAATTCGGTGACTTAAAAACAGATTCATTATCATGGAGTTCTGGAGGTGAGAAATCTGAAATGAGTCTTATGAGGCTAAAGTTAAGGGACCCGCAGAACCGTGGGGTTTCTTCTGGATGCTCTGGGGGAGAATCTTTTCTCTGTCTTTTCCAGTTTCTGGAAGCTTCCTGAATGTTTTTCAAATAACCCCTTTCCAACAATCAGAACATTCCAACCTCTGCTTCCCATCCCTTCTCTGACCATCCTGCCTCTCTCTTTCATTTGTGAGGACCTTGTGATTACATGGGGCCTGGCTGGATAGTCCAGGTCAGTCTCTCTACTGCAAGATTCCTGCCCTTTTTCACAACTGCAGTCCTTTTGGTCAACGCCTTATCTTATTTTCTAATGACATACCAGAATACCTGAGACTGAGCAATTTACAATGAATAAAGCTCATGGTTTTTTTGGAGACAAGGAAGTTTAAGATTAGGCCACCATATCTGACAAGGGTCTCATGCTGCATCATAATATAGAAATGGGACCACATTGCAAGAATGTATGTGAGAGTGGCCAGCAGACCCATGGGGAAGAGACAGACAGACACACACACACAGAGTAACAGTGCTTTATAACAACCTACTCTTAATAACTAACTAATTCAGTCCCACAAGAGCTTCAGCCTCATGACACTTTTTAATAGGCCCTGATCCAACACTGTTGCATTTCAGAATTAAGCCTCAGCATGAGTTTTGGTGGGAACAAACCATTTTCAAGCCATGGAAGGTGACCTGTTCACAGATCCTGAGGACTAAGACATGGGCACATTTGGAAGAATTATTATTCTGCCTATCACAGGTGATAAAAACATAAAGAAGTGAAGAAATAATGATATTAAGACTCATAACTGAGTTTACCATCATGGGGGAAGAGTGGTTTTGATGAGAAAGCAGCATGAAGAGGTGAGAATCTAGAAGACTGAGAATTGTCTATTTCCTGCTAGTAGCTATGTAAGGATTCAGTTTAAACAAATGTTTGAATGCATACATTTACAGCTTGTATATTTTAATATGTAGGTTGTGTATCCATTACCCAAAATCCTTGGGCTTGGGACTAGACATATTTTGGACATAAGAAGAATTTTTTGGATTTTGGAATATTTGTGTGTGTGTGTGCGCGCGCGCACACACACACACACACACACATATATATATATATATATATATATATATATATAAAATGAGATATGCTGGGGATGGTATCCAAATCTAAATGGAACTCATTTTCATTTACATTTCATATATACTTTATATACACAGAGTGAAGGTAATTTTATTCAATGTCTTAATAATTTTGTGCACTAAACAAAATTCATGGTATAGAATTTCCACTGTGGCCTCATGTTGGCACTTAAAAAGTTTCAGATTTTGAAGCATTTCAGATTTTAGATAAGGAATGTTCAACCTAAATATGTTTATTTTGTGTTGATAAAAAAGGCATTTAAATCTGCCTAAAAGTTTCTATTATTCTATTCTGAATACGTGATCCTTACAATATGGCCTCAGTTTCTCCTGCCAGCCTCATCTCAAGGCACCCTCTGCCCCTATTCTTGGTCCTCCTCCCCTTCCACTACCTCTAGCTCCACCCTCCAGCTATTCTGACCACATGTTCTTTTACTTCTTTGTATCTTTGCTCATGAAATTCTCTCTACTTGGTCTCTTCACTTGCTTTTACCTCTTTGCTTGATCCAACACTACCATGTCCATTAAAGCCCAAGTCAAATGCTATTATCTTATATTAAGCACTCCCCACTGCCCACTCCTTCTAAAGCCCCTTGGCTGATCCATTCCTTATTGCCACTGGATTTTGTCCATAATCCATTGCAGTGCTGGCCATGTTCAATTGTGAATTGATATTATGTCTCCATCTTCCTGAAAAAAATTCAAGAAGCTTTTGAGCATCTATTCCTTAGTAAACTGCTTGGTGTACTTTCTATACTTAATAAATGCACTTTTTAAATTTTTATTAAAGTATGACCTTTTTTCTTTTTTTTTTTTCTGTGTTGAGAAAGATCTTGAGGAGCCAAGTTCCTACAGTTATATTCTAGGTGCTCCAAGTTGGATGGAAGGAGTTGCAGTTTTGAAAATAAGCTTAAATCCAAAGTGTACAGACACTTTATATACAGATGATTCTCATCATTCTCAGTTATGTTCTATAAAGTTGATGCAAATACCAAACAACTGTGCCTTGGAGAAATTCAGCTTTAGGTATCTGCAAGTCTCTGTTGACAACATTTTCATCAACAAATCGAGACATAACCTTGTTTTAGGTGTGTTTATGTTTAATAATACCTTATTTAATATATTATTGATTCATTAACCTTGAACTCACAGCCAGCAGTTCCATAACTCATAACTGGACAAAGCTCAGGCAACACACACATAAGCCTTCCAGTGCTCAGGGACACATATACAGCACTTCAGCACTTTACTTATGGGTTATTTTAAACAGAAAATCACCAACAAAAATCACAAAGATGAGAAAAACATGGCACAAACTACCTCAGAAAGGTCACGAGTTTACAGTTTAAGAGCTGAAAGAAAGAAGGCAGGACATCATGCATGCTGTCATCACCTTGTTCAGTCTCAGCTGGGAACACGGCATCTGGTGACTGACATTTTGTGCAGCTTTGTGCAATCACATGTCCGTGAATGATCACCGGAACTCCACTGAGTATTAATTTGTGAGTTGCGGTACTTTTTAATGAGTGTGCAAAATGGAAAATATGAAATACATGAATCATGAAGATCAACTCTACTTTATTTTGACCATCCTCATTTTCAAGAGCAGAAACAAAGTCTCAGAGTATTGACTTGCCTAAGGTCACACAGCTAATATATGGAAGATACTATACTTCAACCGAGGGTCTCCTCTGCCTGGAGATAAAGCTTGTGCTCTGACCCCCAGAAGATAGCCATCAACCTGCAAAGTCACTTTTGGAGAATGGGTTGTTGGGCCCACCCATGGGTTTGGGGAACCACCCTTTTTATGGTTTCTTTTGTTCAGTTGCTCTCTTATGTAGGAGCACAATTAGGTTCCCTTTCTTCTTTGAATTAGACTAGAGGATTGTAGTTACTGTTACTTTTCTTCACTGGTTTTTAATTTTCTTTAATGTCACTAACAGAATATTCAAAGGAATTATTCTTTCCTACTTGTGCTTCTTCCAAAAATAAATTTAATTGAAAAATATTCACAAGCCTGACACCTGAGAGTTTATTAATCATTCTTCATTATTAATTAATAGGAACTCAGTAAAGATTTGCTGTTCTCTCTCAGTATAATCTATTGACTTGATTGACCTTGGATCTTTAAAAATTACAAGTGTATATGCTTCCTTTGAGTTCATCTCACACTTCTGGGATATAGGAATGGAAGAAAACTTGCACGCTGAATCTTTCCTGTGTGAATTGCCAGTCTGTGAACAGCACGAGGCTTCAGGATTCTTCCATGTGCATGTTTGCAGCCTGGCTCACTTTCTATTTAGCCACAGATTAATGAGAATTAGGTGATTTCATTATTGATTTATGCAAAAAAACCCATGTTTTCCATGGTATATATTCCAATAGAAGTGCTATCATGAGCAAAATGTTCTTAGGTACTCATTTTATGAAACTAACAGTGCAAAGACAAGGCAGATTACAATTCCTGTCTAACTATTTGACCAGAAGATGCCTGGTTTGGACCAAATTTTCAATAAATATTATGCCGTCAACCTCTCTTTATGAATGTTCTCTTTAATATGATTATGATTATGACATTCATAGGATGAAATTCTAGAGTTACATCTAATGGAAACCAAGTAATTCTATAACGACTACTAGGAATGAGTTTGTTCCAAGATGTTGAAATACAATTGGATATTGATCAAGTCAACCCATGTTTCAACCTCTCCCACGTTGAAGTTTAGTCCCTTCTTTCCCTTTTTTCACAGAAATGAAAAAGGAAAATAAATATTTAGCAGCTATTTAGAGAAGTTTTGTGTTTACATCCTTTAGAGATTTTTAAACCACATTTTTCCTCATACTCCTATTAAATTATATTGATCATTAGCTACTCTTTACTTTAGGGAGCTCTCCAAAGCCACCCAACAATACAACAGGTCAACAGTTTATTTCATTTATGTTAGAATGAGGCCCAAATGGCTTCAATTTCTACACTTAACACTCACCAGGTGAAATCCTCACTGCCCTCTCTGATTGATTCAAGAATTCCACAGCAATCTTAAATTGTCCCAGTGAGTTAGTGTCTGAGTTTTTACAGTTGCAGTTTTATTATCCTAAAAATGACAAGCATCCCTTTCCTCTGGATGCTATCGGAGGTTAAAAAAATATTTATGTAATCAGCAATGAGCACACAGAATGTAAGAAGTCACTAATGACAAGGTATTTTATGTGAGGGATTGTAGGAGGGTCAGCTTCAGAGCTTAAGCTAAAGTATTTTCCTGTAACTTTTCTGTAAATGAGCACATTAAAGTCAGAGAGAGAACAATGCTTTCACCATAATTCATAGTTTTCTGAAAGCTAAATGACCTTTTAAAAAAAATTCTTGGCCTCAAGATGTGATAAAAATGGAAGGGATATGAATACTTACAATGCAGTAATGAATCGAAAATGGCTTGGTAATCCACATCCAGGGCTCACAGACCCTGTCCAAAAAGCATCTATTCATCCTTCAGAACCATCCAACAATAGCTCCTTCTACTGGTATCTGAATTCTATATCAAGTTGAAAAATTATCCTGGTTATAAAAAAAAAAAAATCTTTCCTAGAATGATCTTAGTACATTTCTTTTTGTTGTTTACTGTAACTAATTTAAAATTCATTCTAACATATCAACCAGTAAGTTATAGATCAAAATAAATACATTATATTAGTCAGCTTGCTCCATTAACTTTACAATTTAAGAAAAAAATATTGAAAGCTACAGTCTTTTTCCTCTTTCCCAGCAGGACTGTCTGATGAGTCGCAGATTTTGCCCTGAATGGAGAATCCAGATCTGTCCAGCTCATAAGGCATGCTGTCTGTCACTCACACTTTTGAGTCCCATTCCCCAGCAGACACATCCGGGTGCTCAAGTTCACACCGGATCTCAGCAGCATTCTAGTGCTTGACTTCAAGCCTTGTTGCAAAAAAGAGATTGAATAGTGAGACCCCACTGGGCCTATAGCAGGGGCCCTGGGTGTTTGTTCCCCATCATACCCCACTCTGGTTATTGTTATGATTAAATGAATTCACCTTGAGATATTTTCCAGTGTAGCCCAGTTAGACCCAGATCTCAGGGGCAGGGCCTGGGTAGCAGCATTAGGTGAAGCTCCCTAGACAATGCAGAGTAGAGTATCCCCAAGCTGAAGTATTTCTCTGGTCATTGCTCTGTTTTGTAGAACTTTGATATACAAATACACAGCCACAAAACAGTATGTGGTTAGGCTGGAAGCTCTTTCTAACTCATGCTGACATAGTAAATCAGGAACAACTAAGCCTTGGAGGAATAACCTGTGGAACCCATGTAGCAGTGAATAACATGGGGAGTGGGCTTAGGTGCTCTGCAAATATCTCTGTGGCCCAGACAAGATTCAGACCCAGTAGTGTCAACCTTACAATTATGGAACAGGTAGAGCAGATGGCTTGGATCCAGCTGGTTCAACAAGGACTACAGATAGCAACAAGTGAAGCTAGGAAGGGAGAGAGCAGGACGCCCTTAGTGAACTCCTCTGGTTATTTCTCCACTTGGAATTAGGAGCAGGTCTGCCTCCACTTGAACTGAACTGAGTAAACCTCCGTAGTGCTTGATCCACCAATCTGCAGGGACTGAGGATAAAGAGAAAAGTGAGGGACCTAAGAGGGATACTATGATGCTATTCAGCGTTTTGTGATTTTTCCCATATATTACTATGTATATCACTTATACTATATTATTAATATACTGCTGTTTTATATAATCTAAAAATTATTATGTAAGTTGTAGAATATATTCAATCTGAAAAAACAAGTTATTGAAAAACTTGGCCCTAGATGTTTCTACACTTAAAGGATTCAAATCACATCTTTGTGGCAACTCTTCTTCCATTTAGCAAAACAAATTGGTGGGCCTATTGGTTATAAAAATCAAGGCCACAGAGCAATGATAGGAGAGGAATGATAAGTGAGTATGAATGAAAGAAAGGAGTCTCTCTGCACTGTGATTATATTATTATTGAATATATGAATCCTATATTATATTATAGGATTCATACTTTCTTTTATTTCTCTGCACTGTGTTCCAACTAGTGGCCGTATTATGATTGGTTTGGTTTTTCCCACCAATAGAAATTTTGGTCATTGCTAATTTTTTTGCTATTACAAGTGCATACACACACATACCCACATGTCAGTATTTCTGTATGATATATCTCAGCAAGTGAGATTTCCATGTCAGAGGATAGCATTTCTTAACTTTAATAGGCATATGGATCATTGGGGTTCTCATTAAAATGTGGACTTTGAGTCAGTAGGTCCAGGATGTGGTCTGAAATGCTCCAGTTATCCCAAGCTCCCAGGGTGTCAATGCTGCTGGTTCATGGACCTTTCTTTGAGTAGTAGATTATAGGATTCATAATTTCTTTTATTTCCATGGTTCTTGAAATGAGAGAGAGAGTGAATATTAAAACTGAAAAGCAGAAGAGTGAGGACCGATGTCTTTTTCCAACTCTACACAATTATGTAGCACTGGAATTTAGTGAACATACTATTGAGTCATTGAAAAAGTAGAAAACTTGACATAGGCACTAAGACCATTGTAATAGATAATAAGTGGATGGAAATAGTTTTTTTCACTTCCCAGTAATAACCAGGTGGCTTTCCCCTATTCCTCCCAGTGTAAATGATTTTTGCAATAGTCCTATACAATTTCCTTTAAAATATTTTTATATGTATGTTTTCCTGCCTCTGCTTTAAACTCACTTTTTTCAGATTTTTTCCCCCAACCATATACAAGCTTTTAATTTTACCTAGCTCTTGTTCACCCTCTTCACCTAATGGGCCAAACCTGCCCTGTGGGCTGCCAGTGTATTATAAAAGCTCTTACAACTTTCATTTTTCATAAAATGCAAATATCCTCAGAGGGTCCTGGGCCTTCCCTGTTGGGGACTGAATAAAGGAATTTCCAGCCTGAGACAATGTAACAACTTACAGAACACCTGAAAGTCAGGTATGTTACGGAACAACCCAGGGTGATGGCAGGCCAAGTCTATTGCTCTGCAAAACCTTTTATGACTAGCTTTGGAAAGTGAGTTCAAGCAAATCACAGATGTTAAATTAATGTTAGGCAACTGACAAGATTTCTTCCATCTTGTCCTTTCTGGTAAATCTTTTTGTCAATCTGTTTTCCAGAGTGTTTCACTATAGAAACCAGAGAAGTTTCAGATAGCTGATGAGGTCTCACTCAATAGGTAGGTGAAAAATAGCATCTGAGTCTTAGAAACAGAAATCCACAAGAAACATAGGAACCCAAGAAGGGATTTGAAATCATTTTGATATTATAGTGTACCCAGGCTCACCTTAATGACCATTTCAATAGAAATAAACATTGAAGTCAGTAAGTAATTTGAAGGTTTACTTAATGCACTGACGGATGTTAGACAATCTGGAGATTATCATTCTACCTAGTTTTTTTTTTTTGTTTTTTTTTTTTTGATTTAAGTTTCTCAGATCATTTCTGCAAAATTAAAAACCTGCCACTCAAAAGGGTCCCTGGCCCTTATCCATTAGTGAGTTCAAGCAGATGATACAATTACTCCTTCAGTCTCTAGCAAGCAAAGAAGTGGTGTTGCCAATGTCTGAATGCTAGGAAATGTGAAATTCAGGAATTTGATGTTTTGGGATTGGTTGGCACTTTATAGGTTGAAACTTGGAGGACTCCTGGGAAAGTTAACAATTTATAGTTTATAAACTATAAACTAGAACATAGGAGTTTATTGGAACCATGGATCCCATTTCTTGATCTTTTACAAAGACAACACTCCAGCATTTCTTTGAGAATCTGGATCATCTCTCTGGTTACAAGGACCCACTTACATAGGCAAAAGCAGAGTAGATTTGTGATTACAGGCAGAGAAGATGGCAAAGACAAGCTCGTTGGGGGGTAGAGGGTAATAAGCATCTGAAACATGCTTTGCAAGTGTCTTTAAACCTAAAGTAATCAGGGCAGAGTTTCTCCTCAGGCTTTCTAAATGGTGCAGTGTAACATAACAGCATCAGAATACAGAGGGAGTAACAGCACCAGTCAGTGAGGGGCCGTTACAATGCATGTCACATGTAAATTGTGATGGACTTCTGATTTGGTGGCCTTGGTTAGACAGTCTCAAATATTCATATTCTATTTGCTTTTCTATTTTACTTTTGTTTCTACCCTCTCATTACAGGCTGTGCTCACTCTGGCAATATGATCACAGTTGAACAATTATTCTATAAAAGAATTATACATGGCAACCTTTTCAGATTCACTAGGAGACACTGAAATTAGAAATTGGGTTTCAACCAAAGATGCTATATACTGAAGTAGCTGCAATAAACTGAAACCATTAGGGTTATTTGCAAACTAAGTGGATGTGTCTTTGTTAAAATTTGATGTTTATTTTTAATATGGTTGCCTGCCCTTCTCTATTTGAACAGCTCATTACACCTTAAATATAAACCACATGCGCACTGGAGTATTTATGTAATTTTCTGGGGCAAAGAATTTGGGCTGTGATCCAACACGAAAATATATTACTTTAATATTTATTTGCATCTGTTTGGTATTGTCATGATCCATCCAAGACTGAATCATTTTGCTTTCCTTTTGAAAAGTAAAAAGGGAAGAAAACTCTGTTCACAGACTACTTGTAGTCAAGTGGAGTTGAAAAGCTTCATTTGAGATTCCGTTCTCCTTGCAGTTATTAGAACATAAGCATTGATGAAGAATGATGTAATGAATGACAAGTTCTGAACAATACTAAGGCTGATTTGGGTAAAGCTATGTTTTTGGCTTAAACAATAAGATGTTTGATCAAATCAACCACAGAGAAGGAAATGGTATTGCAAAAGATGAGTTTCTAATTGAGACAGACAATGAACTGTGCATCAGAAACAGCTGCAGGGAAGCAGATCCTGCTGCATTTTTACATGTCAATATGCTGAATTTCTATATTAGACGGTCACCATTTTGATTCCTGAGACATCCAGGTGCCTTTACATCTGTGCTGTATATTTAGAAAGGAAGAAAAATAAGAGTAGAAAGTATTTTATGTTCACAATATGCCTTTTTAAAGGTTTTTTCCTTATTAATTTCATTATCATTTTAAGCTATGTAATAAGAACAGCATGTCCCACAATGATGTTACTTGTAAGGTAAGAGCTCATAAAGGAAATGCACTTTGGTTCTATGTTAAATATCTACATTTAACTTTAAGTGGTAAATTAAGAGAATTCAGAAAATAAGCTTTACTTTTCTGAAGAAGGTACTGGAATTAGGCAAAATTAATTCTGGCATAACAAAAAGACCCCAAATCTCAGCAACCCCACGCCATAAACATCAGTATGGTGCTCTCATGCGTTCTCCAACACAGACCAGCAGGGGCTCTGCTGTATATTCTCACCTAGTGCCCCAGGCTGAGGACACTCCAATGTCTGGTAATATCACTGTGTCTGTCCACTCTTGACATTAGAGATGTGGCATTAAGGGAAGAGAACGCCAAAAATCCACACACACCCTTCAATCTACAGTGACAAGAATCACGTTTACTCCCAAGCCATTGGCTAGAATTGGATGTATGGCCTTATGTTAACTACAAAAGAGGCTAGGAATTGCAGAAGAGCTATCTAACATTGGGTGAACATCAGAGTCCCTGTGGCAATGCTTCCTTTAATCTGTATGTTAGAGGGCTAAAAGTTGATTTCTTTCTTCAGTAGAAAATATTGTGTTGGGAGTCAATGCCATCTCTTTACACATTACCATATATTCTGTGTCTAATGAATCCAGCTTTAATATGCTATAAAATTGTTGTAATTTATAAGAAACTATAAAGTGAGGTTACATATCATTAACAAAAATTAATTATTTTGTAATGGTTACATCTCTTGGATTTTGTGAGTTATTTTTATTTTCAAATTCCTTTTTAAAGGAAGCCTCTTTGTTCAGAGACAAACAAACCATAAAATTAGTGAAAGTATTGACAGTTCCTCTGAACGGCTTCCACAGAGACAGGCTTATTATGAACCATCTTCATTGCATGAAATAATATAGGAATTTATATCCACTCTCATTTTGGAAACAACTAATTGAAATGCATTCTCCTTTCATACAACTGAAAGCAATTTTTAATACAGCATTCCTTTATGGGCTGGGTAGCAATGGATCAGCAAATCCCAAAGGCAAATGACATACTCGTTGATCTCAGAAAAGGGCTGAGATCCAAGAGATTTTGGGGAAAATTCTAGGCTGAAATGGTATAAAGAGGAGAAGCCTGTGATGGTCTGAAGTGTGCATGTTGAGGGACATGGGAAATAGACCAGGATATATGAGGATATTAACCCAGCTAAAGAATTCTCCTCAAATAGGAAGAAATAAAACCTGAGATTGATGAGGGAACTTACACTGACCAAAAGTATAAGCGGGGGGAAAGAAGATGTCAGCCAGCAGGACAGAGATGTCCACATTCATAACCCACACAGGGAAAATGATTTTAGAATGAGGATCTTGTTTGCAGGACACTTCTTTAGTCAAATATCTAGTTGTTTTAAGGGAAAGGATTTTCTTGCCTTCAATGTTTTAGTGCCATAGAGAAAATGTAAACTAAATTTGAATTTTCATAACCTCTACATTTTGATGGCAGGCACTATTAACAGTTTTCTGTTTCAACACCTGTTATCAAATCATAACATTTTAGTTAAACTGGCAAATGATTCTCTTTCAAAATGAAAGTGTAAATGAACTCTGATTTTAAATCATTTTGACAATTATTTTCTATAGTTTGACTATTAATAGTTGCCTAGTATTCTGACATGACCTAAACACCCTTATCATATCCTTATGCAGTATGCTGAAATAAGGTGTATATATTTCTATCTTTGCCATTGGAACATAAGCTTTACAAGGACAAGTTCAATGCCTTATTTTTCTCTGAATTAGCTTGGCTTCGCTTGAATAAATTTGGTTATCAGTAAATGCTTACCAGATACTTTATACACATAATCCAAAGGAAAATAAGGATCTATTTGATTGATGTATCAAGACTGAGTTTGGGCTCAGAATCTCTTGTTTACAGAGAGCTCTCAAAGTTAAAGATAGACTTTGCATCTTTGGAAACAAAAAGAATGTTTCAGGCCAAAGATTATCCAGCAACTTTCTAATTTTTGATGGAAAGGGCTCTCTAAAGATTTCTCAGCAAAATCTGGATAGAATGCCACTGACCTAGATTATCATATTAAGCATTATTTTTAAAATGTATGCTACCCATAAAGGAAGGTAGTTTAAACACAGGCATATGGTAACCTCATCAAAAGGCATAAAAGTCACAAAGCCTTAAGAAAATTTTTTGAAAATGGTCACAAAGGGGTCTTCTAAGAGAATTCATCACACAAAAAATAATACTGTTAAAGTTCAGGAATCTCCATTTCAATAATCTTAAAG
The DNA here is from genome assembly GCF_047511675.1 of Marmota flaviventris. Lineage (NCBI taxonomy): Eukaryota > Metazoa > Chordata > Mammalia > Rodentia > Sciuridae > Marmota > Marmota flaviventris. The sequence goes on from NC_092508.1 coordinate 16,892,576, forward strand.
CAACCAAAATTAAGACAAAAGTCAACTACATTACATCACAGTGCATTTAAACGAAAGCAGAAAGACCAGTTCTGAGACTCTCCAATAAGCCAGATCAGAGATGATGGTAGTTTAGATAGACCATAGTGATCACAGTGTTAATATAAGAAGTGTATGGGCTTGAGAGGTATTTGAAGATTGCTATGGTTCAAAGTTTGTCCCCTTCAAAACTCATATTGAAATTTAATTGCCTGTATAATGATATTATTGGGAGGCGGGGCCTATTAGAGGTGATTACAGGAAGTGGGGGTTAATGCCTTTAAAATGGATTTAAGGAGTGGGTTCTCTCTCTTGGCCCTTCTGCCTTCCACCATGTTTTAATACACGAGGAAGGCCCAAATACTGGCACCTTGGCACTGGACTTCTCACCTTCAGAATTACTAGCCAATACTTTGTTTATTAAAAATTGATCTCAGATACTCTGTTATAGCAGCACAAAATGGACGAACACAAAGGTTGTCCCAATATTGTTTGCTACAGTTGAATTGCAGGGTATGAGAGAAAGTAGGGAGATGAAGATTCTGACTCAAAGAAGTCCTTTTCACGCAGATGGGGAGACTACAAAGGAAGGGTATTTACTGAGTAAATCAGGAATTCAATTGGAACACATTGTTGAGATGCCTGTTAGACATCCAAGTACAGAGGTTCACTAGGCAAGCTGAAGCACTTTACAAACTATCACTTTAATTGTCGTAGACCTGAAAGAGAACCTAATTGTTTAAGAGAAAAAAGGCTCAGATGAATAAAATAACCTTTCCAAAGCCCACATTGTCATAAAATGGCAGACAATATATATACATATATAATATGATATATGATTATGTGTACATTTAATTTGAGATTTGTCATTCATTTATTGGTTTGTGGTACAATGGTTTCATGCATTATGTCCCACATATCTAAATGGGCAGCAAAGGACCTGAAGGACAGGAATAAAGGTCTAATTCAATTCTATAGCCTCAAAGTTGGCTAACATAATATTTTAGCAATTATAGATTTGTGTTAATTTTATCATTTTTGTTCCTACCAGTCAAGTGAACACAGTATATTAATAGTTCAGTTATTAGCATAACAGAGTCCCTACGAATCATTCTCCACGGCTATTCCCCTCCCTCCTTCCTAAGGAGACACCACCATCTTGACTTGATGGTCATCATTTCCAGTCATGCTTTTAACTTTTAATGTACGTGTACCATAAACAAAGACAGAATTCTTCAAGGGAGCCTAAGACATAATGTGCCCCTTGGATGACTGTATTCTTAACTGGTAGAGAGTTTATATCCTTATAAAACATGGATGTTTCCTCAAACCAGATGATATCTGAGAACTGTTTCTGAGTAGCCTTCCAGGGATTGTAAAGTCTGTCTCAGGAGAAAACAGCAGACTTGTAATTATTTAAACTCACATCTGAAGATCATTCTGGGATACGGGAGAAGAGTGGAGGGCATGGTTTTCCAGTAAGGAACACCACAAGGTTTTCACAGGGAAACTAAGTCCACAGAACTGAGGAAATGATCCAAACCCAGAGAGAAGCTGTCCAGAGGCAAAGCTGCTAAGGGGCTCAATCTTTTCTTGGGACGACCAGACTGAGGACTCTCCCTTCTTGCACCTCCTCCCCTCATTGTCTCAATTTTAGCTACCTCGAATGCTCGGGACACTTCAGCTGTCTCCCTCATCTCTGGGACTTCTTAGGGAAGTGCTCAGCTTTGTGCCACCGGAGGCACAGAAGAGAAGAAGCGAGGCACAGAAGAGAAGAATCGAAGCACAGAAATGGTGAATGTGAACTGAGGAGGTCAGGACCAAGCTCTGCAGTGTCCACTCTAGATAATGGGTCATTGTGTTTTAGTGATGATCAAATCACTGATCAGAAATCAGCCTCTTGAGGGGCTGGGGATGTGGCTCAAGCGGTAACGCACTCACCTGGTATAGTGCAGGGCTCTGGGTTCAGTCCTCAGCACCACATAAAAATAAAATAAAGATGCTGTGTCCACCGAAAACTAAAAAATAGATATTAAAAAATTCTCTCTCTCTAAAAAAAAAAAAAAGAAAAGAAAAGAAAAGAAATCAGCCTCTTGAGTTGAAAGTTCTTTTAATATCTGGACTTTCCCAATGCCTCCCAAATCAGACTATGAAAATAGACTTTAGGCAGTCATTAAATAACTTCTGCCTTGACCCAAACACACAGTGAACTAGAGAGTCTAGGGGGAAAAAAAAAGTGTTCAGCTCCTTTTTTTTTTTTTTTTTTTTTTTTTTTACATATATCTGCTTGTGACCTCCTTCACTTTATCAAGCCGGTATTTGTCCAGTTCCATCCTGAGGTCACCTTGCTATCATACCTCACTTTGATATCTCCAAGTGACAGAAGAGTAAACAAGGAGCTTTGTTCTCCTGCCTCCATGGACACTCATGTGACAAAAACTCAGATCAAGCCTGAGTTCACTTCGGTATTCTTTGCGTGTTTCCCATAAACACACTTTTCCCCTGACATCAGGGGCTCAATGACCCAGCAAAGTCCAAACTTGGTGTTCATGAAAAACAAATCCCCACATGAGATCAACCGTGCCAGCAAAGGGACCTCAGAATGAAAATGAATCTGTAGTACGTGGTCCTTACCTATTGATCCTCCCTGGGGATGTTTGGCTGGCTGCTTTGGGCAGTTGCAAAACAGGGTGAGGCCATACATGAGTTCCAGTCAAACTGTTCTGGGAATTGTCTGTACAAATTTACAAGCTGAATGGCTACTGAGTGGGTATTTTCAACATGCATAAGCAAATTGGCATGCTGTGATGGGGTGCCATCTTATGGAAATGGGAAAACATCCACCTCATAAGAGAGATTTTGTCATAGGCCCAGTAAAATACTTCATGTAACTAAGGAGAAAAGATGTCTCTAGGAAGTTGAAGCAGAAGTACTTGTTAGTCATGATTCCGTCTGTTGTCAGTCCCAAGCTCAGCATGGGTGAGCATGTCCTGAACTGAACTGGGATGACACTTAGAGGCAAGTGCATATACATAGTGCAGAGACACTGCAGCTGAGTGGGGGTGGGGGAGAGAGGTGAGGAAGGCTGGAAATCAACTCCTCTTCAGCCCTTCTGCCCTATTCTCTATTCCACATTCACTGAGGGACTTTTAAATCTTCATTATTTTTAATTTTTAAGGATGAATCTTTGAAAAACATGTAAAGCATACAGAAAATTAAGTGATAACCTAGAAAATTAAGTTTGGCTATTATATAACCATGGGCTTAAATGTAATTTTTTTTTATGCTTTATCCCTTTTGGATCTTCTTTCAAAAGCTTCCCTATCATAATATTATCACAATCTTTCTTGTGTTTCCTTCTAAATATGTAACAGTTTTTATTTTCACATTTTGGTATTTAATCCATCTGGAATTTATATCTATATGTTAAAGGGGACTTAACTTTGTTTTTTTCCGTATGGGTTGTATAATTTTTGGAGTGGCCTATCTTTCCTTCAATGATCTGTAATGCCACCTGTGTCACGCACGTGCCTCGTCCCTCCCACCTGATTCTACCTGGGTTCTCTTTTTCTGCTCCTGGTTGATTTCCATATCATTTAATACTATCTATATTCTAGGCTTAATGTAAATTCTGTGCTAGACGACTCAAATCAGTTCTTGCTCTTCTTAAGATTATTATGGGTAGTTGGCTCTTTGTTTAAAAAAAATTATGAGGAGTTCATAAAGCTTACTGTGAGTTTGGTTGGGGTTTAATTGTAACTATAGCTAAAAGGGAAGGACTTATAATTTTACAGGGTTGATTCTATCTCTAAAGAAGCATGATGTGTTTTTTCCATTTACTCAGGTCTTGTTTCATGTTTTCACATGTGAAGCTTAAAGCTCATAATGTTCTTTATCTTTTGTCAAATGTACTCATAGGCACATTAATTTTACTGCTGTCCACGGGAACCTCTTTTAAATTTGCATTTTACTTATTGATTGTTCATACATAAAATGCCATTAATTTTTATATATTAACCTTATATCTAACAACCTTATTTAACACTTTCATTATTAGTTTGTAAAACCTCTGTGATTGCCTATACAAACATTATCAGTTAAGAATAAAGGCTCTGTTTCTTAGTTTCCAATATTTATTTATTTTATCTTTTAACCTTACTACACTGCATTGTATCTATCAGTCAAGGTGAAAGTTAAGAAATTTAACTCATACTTACTACGAGTATTTTCTTATAATCAGGTTGAATTTTATCAAATCCATTTGTATTAGTTTACTGGAATTATCATGACTCTTTTTCCTTCAAAAGTGATTGTGTTGTGTTATAATGATAGATTTCTTTGAAGTTGAAACCTTTTTATATTTAATTGGATAAAATTGTCTTCATCTTGATGGTTCAGTTTTTATATACACTGCTGAATTCAATGTCAGATTTATTATTTTTGCATTTCTATTTGCAAGTAAATTTGGTCTATATTTCTTCTTTCTTGTGTTGTTCTGGATTAGTTAAAATAACTTCCTAAATTCATTTCGGAAGTTTTTTTTTTCCTTCTTTTTCTAAAATAGGGTCTGTTTATTATCTTTCATGACATTTTGAAAAAGATCTCCTGAAAACCATCTGAGTCTAATGGGCTTGGGGTCTAGAAGTTTTATACTATCCATTTAATATATTTAAGCTTTCTATTGCTTCTTTAATCAGGTATAATAAATCATATTTTTCTAAAAAATTGTTCATTTGGTCTACATTACCAAATTTATTATCACAAAGTCATTTTATAGTATTATATCATAATTTAATCTGCAATTATAACAGAATTCATACTTTTATAATTATTTATTATTGCAATATCTGTCCTATGTTTTCCATGTTATTGTTTTTATCTATTATTATTCTTTCATCAGAACCGTTTTGAATTTTATTGATATTCCTTTTAATTATTTTATTCCAGTTTATTATTTTCTACTCTTCTAGTTCCTTTCATCCTACTTTCTTTGAGTTTATTCTGCTTTTGCTTTTCCCCTAACTCCTTTATTTGGAATTGGATTATTAATTTTCAGTCTTTTGCTCTAATATGCTGTGTGATTTTACTTTCATTTCCAAATATATGGAAAAGATAACTGCTTTTCTCTAGGTCTCTCTTTCTATTTCTACTTTTATTGAAGGTGATCTATGAAATGTTTCTTCTTATTTTTGTGGCCTAGTAAATGGCTAATTTTCATGAAAGTTCTGTGTGTTTCTGAAGAATGTACATTCTTGAATAAAAAATACTTAGATCCTCATAAATGATCCATGAACACAAGGCCCATCAAACCTGATAATTGCTTTGTTTGAAAATTCTATAATTGTCCTAAATGGTGCCACAGATATATCAAATAAAATTATTTTAATGTATTAAAATTGTCTGTATTGAGGTCTCTGTCACATTCTAGTTGCAACTCTGCTGACTTTTGGCCTACAAATACCAAACACAAGCATCCAAATTACTGCATATAATTATTAATACTGATAATTATATGAGCACCACCACTTCTTTCCTGTGAACTCGACTACTTATTTATGATATTTTAAAATATTTTATCTAACTTTTCTAAATAGTTGTGCCAAAAGTGTTTTCAATTTTTTCTTCAATTATCCATATTTCTAGAAGTAGATATGTAACAGGAAGGAAGGAGGGAGAGAGGGAGGGAAGGAAGGAAGGAAGGAAGGAAGGAAGGAAGGAAGGAAGGAAGGGAGGGAGGGATGAAGGAAGGAAGGAAAAGAAAACAGAGGGGAGGGGGGAAAACTGAAACTGAGTAGACATTTTGGTCTGTTCTTCTGGGATTTCCTTTGTCTGGGTATTTCAGATGTTCCGTGGCACCAGCCTAGAGTGAAAAGGAGTATCAGAATGGAAAAGTTCACCATTCCAGACATGTAACATGTCGCCTTCTCCACTGGAGCAGAGAGCTGTCCCCACATAGGCCTGTTGGGGCAGCGATTTCAATTACCCAGTAAGAGCAACTGGACTGCAGACAAAGTATTTTGCTATAGCACATGTTGGGGGCCATCTCCTGTACCTTCTAACCTAATTAGCTCATATTTGAAGCTTTCAATAAAAGGACACTCTTCGGAGGCTTCTGCTGAGTTTTTCTTTTCATGTGTGCTAATTATCATACCTACAATCACATAATCAACCTCTTGGGTTGCGAGGAAAAACAAGGGTGTGAGTGGTTAATTATAAATGCAAGTGGCCCATTGCTTGTGCAATCAGTAGACCTCCAGCATATTAAATTTTGTGCCCAGTTGTAGCATAAATATTGTAAGTAGCAGAGGCTTTCCTTTTAAAACTGACTTCACAAATCCACTTGTAATTTCCTCAAACTCTTCAACCTTTGCAACTCTATTTTATTTTATGTATTTATTCATTGTGCTGGTGCTCTAACATGTTAGGGAAGCTACTCTATCTCAGCCCTTAGCAACTCTTTTAAAAAGCACAAACAAAAAAATAATATAAAGAGATCTCTGTCCCTGGCACCCTTGATGAATTCATTTCTTCTATTTTCCAAGTTGTTTCTTTTGGGCCCTCCCATCCAGAATTTTTAAGATGAACTGAACTGTAATATTGTCATACTGGGGTGCAATCCAATTGCATCTTTCAAGCATAAGAACTGTTTCAGTGTTGTTTGCTAAATTTATCATACCAAATCTAAAATGGAAAACAGTAGTAAACTATAAACACTAAGCTAACCAAGCTAAGTTAACTAAGCTAAGCTTTCCACTCTAGAACTAATAAAGCTCAAACCCTCACAATGGAAATAATTGAACAATATTTACTTCGATGATGAGCCTGGTGCTCTGACCCATATGGTGATGTACCGTGAAGTCATATAGTAGAAGTCTTCCAGATGGCACTCAAGTTCCCACCCATTCATAACACTGGTGGAACAGACATACAGAGGAGGCAAATTTAGCTAATTTTTAAAATTTACCCCGGTAGAACTTGGATCCACTAAGTCAATTTTAACCTCTCCTAAAAGAGCTTCTATAGAATAGCTATACAAAATCACTTTAAAAACTGTGACCCACCATAACAATATTTATTTAGGTTATAAAAATTAGTGTCGTTATTCAGGATTTATGATCAGACATTGGCAAATAAGCCTAACTCTCCTCTATGACCTTGAGAATGAGTGAGCCTCATGAAATCTCGGTTTTTCCATCTGCAAAACGGATGTTGTAATCCATAGCCTGATTGCCCTGAAAAGTTGGTGGGGCGGGGCAGTCCTCACTATAAAATACAAGAAAGAGTGAGATGTTATATTTGTTATTTATGGGGTTAATTTAACACTGACACAAATCATGCGTTATTGTGCTGCCACACCTCATTAGATCTGCAATTCTGTGTTTGCAGTGAACTTTTGGCCTGTGACTTTCCTTTAAGCTCTTTGGTTAACTATTCCAACAGCCACATGTGAAGGGTTGGTCCTCTTTTGAGTGAGCATGTGGGTGTGTTTCCCTCATAGTTTCTGCAGATGCTTCAACTGAGTGTCAAAGGCGGGCCTCATGGAGATAGCAGTATGAAATAAGCTGTCATTTTACCTGACCCAAAGTCACCTAACCCAACTCTTTCTTTTCCTACCCAACGTCAATTTCCAGGTAAAGTTCAGACTTTCATTTAGAGTTAAATATCATGCCCACGAGCACAAAGGCATTAAGGAGTCCAGGAAGGACCTTCTCATTGGTACCATCTTATTGTGGGATAAAGCTTTTCTTTTGATTCCATATTGTCTCTAGTAGTTTTCTGAGACTGAATTCATCAGACAAACTTCAGACTAATGATCCAAATCTTACTTTTAAAAGTCAATGTTAAAATAGCTCTATATTTTAAAAACTGCAATTTACTTTTTCAATTTTCTGTCATTTTTTAGGGATTTCTGTCACCTCTACAACCATACATATCAAGCCTTAGATCCTAGTATTAGAAAAAAAAAAAAAAAAGATCTCATAACAAATCAAAGAAGGGGTTAAGGAGTTGATGCCCTTTACGGGGTGTTTTTATATTAGCCACATAAGGTGGCCAATGCTTGACTCCCAAAGTATTAGTACTTCAGGCACAGGTATCATAAGAGGAATCTTCCCATTTCCCTGAAATCATACCAGTTAGAACAGGGAACATCTATTCACCATGCTGCCAGGAACTGGGCCCAAGAAAAATCCGCCATCTCACCAATTTTTTTTTCCCTAGTGAACAGTGTTAGTGAAAATAAATCCCATGTGTCCAGACAGTCTTTGGGAAATCAGACATAACTGGTATGGAAAGGATATGATGAATTCATTTTCATATTCTCATCCCTAAACTCTACTTTTAGCCCATAAATAGCAGCTCATAAACATCTCAGAATGATACAAGTCTGTTTTGTACTTTTATTAAGTGATCTACTAAATCAGCAATCCCATCCACTCTGAAAAAAAAAATCATGCTCTGATACACTCAAAAGAGCTTATAACTCAATAAATACTATAACATTGCTTGTCCTTTTATATTTCTGTAGTGATTCTCCTACTACACAGATGGAAATCACCCATTTTATTGTGTTTACTGCTATAAGATCAATTTACAAAATCAGTTTCTAACCAGATATATCATACTTTAGTTGTTTCCTCCAAAGCTCACTTATTTTCATCATAATAGGATAGTACATAAGAAGAGAATAACCTTTTCTCTCTCTCTTTTTTTTTTCATGTCATGAAGCAAAAACAGAGTAAAAGCAAAGAAGTGTTTCCATTATTGCCTTATGACAGTGTTTGGTTAACATTTTCATGTTTTGAGGAAGATAGAGACCAAATCTCCAATTACCCAGCTTCCTCCATGAGCACCAAAGTGGGATAAGACCCATCACAGGGAGCACAGAGAATTCAGAGGTGGTTCCTCTTCTCAGGAAGGGACTAGGTTTGAGAGCAAATAGTTAAGATGAATTTCCACACAGACCTGGGTTATGTAGTAAGGGGTTCTCTCTGAGGATATCTGAGATTTGTTGTAAGAAGTTGTGGATGGAGGCATCTAGTGTGATCACAACCCGGTCATTAAACAGGGAAGTCCAGATAGAGACCAAATCCAAGAAGACAGGAAACAAATAAGAGAACACTGAGCTTTCTAACCTAATAAAAAAGCAGAAAAAAATCTAATCACCAGCAGCAAGTATCCATGCCATTAAGAGGGAATGGGGAGAATTGTCTGATCTGGGGAACCAATAAATTGGAATTTGGTTTAAGGATGACTTCTTTAGGTAGGTGGTGAAGAGAATTGCCTTGAAGTTTCTTAAAATTCTCTTTGAATCATCTCTTACTTTCTCCTAAGTCTCCTCTCTTTTCAACACCAGTCCTAATCGCTCCTCCCAAACTAATCTAGCCTTATTATCTCCCTTTCTCTAACCACTTTCTCTGGTTTTCAGCTTTTCCCCATGATCAAAGCTGCTTGGATTTTTCTAGTTTCTTTCTTCCATTTTTTGTCTAAAAATTGGACTTACTTCAATTAATACTCAACTCACCCCATTTATATCTTCACATTTCCCACTGCTCATAAAAGAAATGCTTCTAGAAACTTGAACTACTTCAGCAAATGAAATGCCAACGACTCTGTCCAAATTTACCGTCTCTCCATTATATTTCTAGGAACCTCAGTTTATCCTGCCACTACACACCTTTTTAGGAAACTTTCTTTCCTTTATTAACTCACTCATCTGCTCTCTCAAAATTCATTTGAAAAATATTAAGTTTGTGTTGGCAGAGAAACTTCGTTAGACGCTGGAAACAATGACCAAGACATGGCTCCCATCTACAAAAGTTTACAGTCCTCTGGGGAAGACACGCATCTAAATACACTCAGTTAAGTATAATGAACGTATGTACAGAATGATCCAGAGGCATAAAGGAAAAGCAATGGTGTGCCTGAACAGACAAGGAAAGATTTAAGCAGAAAGTGTATATGAAATGGTTACTGTGGATTAGTAGAATTTTGTCAAACAGAGGAAGAAAAAAAGTAATGCCAAGAACAATTATCTAGTTCATATGTGCCAGAGACCACGCTAAGAACTTTTCATTGATTACCTTAGTTAATCCTCACAATGCACTCTGTAAGAAATTGTTTTATTATCTTCATCTAACAGATGACAAGACAAGCTTTGAGAGGTGAGTAACACGTCCAAGAGAGAAGCCAGGCAACAGGAAACATGCATGCAAGGCACTACATATGACAATATAGGAAGAATTAGGAAAACTATGGTAGTCTGTTCAGGAAGCAATAGGGGGAAATATAATTAAATAAAGGAAAAGAAGTAAAATAAAAATCTGGAAAACCTATCTAGACAGCATGGATTAGTTGAAGAATTTTCCCTCCCTTTCTCTGTTATGTTTGATATAAAAAAAAAAAAAAGAGATGCACCTCCACCTAGTCTTCTTCCTCTTTGTTAATGAACTGATAGGACATATGGGGGAAACCAGAGGCCCTCCCTCTCTGGGACAAATGTGTTTGACTTAAGCCACAATAGCTATACTTTGGGTAATTCAGAGTATACCTGGCTGTGATACCACAAAACTCTGATAAGGGGAAAAAAAAATGTAGACACAGGATTTCCTTCAGCAGTAGGAACAATTTTCATTCTTCATAATCTTTTCAGAAAGAAATTCTGTTGAGTAGGTATCTTCATCCATTTTTCTACTGCTATAACAAAATGCCTGAGACTGGAAATCTATAAAGAAAAGAAGTTGGCAGAACAGTGAGTAGTACACGTGGGGTGACCTTACTTTATAAGAACTTGATCTTAAGGTATCTAATCCAGTCCTGAGAAACCGAACCCATTCCCCTTAGAAGGGCATTAATCCATTCTCAGGATGATTTCATGACGTAATAACCCACTACCACCTCTCAAAGCTCTTACATTGGGGACCAAATTTTCAGCTCACGAACATTTGGAGGACAAACCATAATAATGGGGATTATAGACTGGTTCTTGTTTTAGGGAACCCACTTGCCTAAGGGAATTTTGGATATTTTCAAAGAAGACAAACCATCCAGTATCCACAGCCTAGCTCAGTTCTTGCCTCTAGGCCTGGTAGATTCTCCAATGGGGTCAACTAAATGTTGAACAGAAGGGGTAGGTCACCTTTCCATTGTGCTTTGGATTTTAGTTGTGCCTTGCCCAAGTCAAATATTTAGATGCTCAAATCTTCAGCATAGAGAGAAATTTACATCTGCCAAGCAAATATCATGAACTGCTAATAGTCTATAATAATGAGACAAAGAACAAAAATAGAAACAGTTGAGTTAATAAATTCAGCCTTCTGAAGACTCCTCTTTGAATAGTAATGGAATTGATGTGAATGCCTTCTGGGATCTAGGTCCTATGGAAGAGAAACGGGGGACCGTAAGCCAAGAGAACAAAACACAACACCAACAGCTGTATTGCAGATAGAAGCTGCCGGATGAAAAGGGAGATGCATCATTCTCTAAGAAATCAGAGACAAAAATCAGCTCCCTTTACTGATCTTTTCTCTTTTTCAGAACTTGGTCATAAATAAAAAAAACTGGATGCTATTTAGATATTGCTTTTGCTTTCTCTCCACAGATGAAAGTTATGAAAAGTGAAGCAAAGTAAATGAATGATCCACAAATTGAGAATGCAGCATTGACCACAGGCCTGCTTCCCAGGACATCTGGACAAATACATATATCACCACTCTCACTTCACAGTAGCTCTCTCTCTATGAACAATTTGCATTTTCTTTTTTTTTTTTTAATTTTTTATTGTTGGCTGTTCAAAACATTACATAGTTCTTGATATATCATATTTCACAATTTGATTCAAGTGGGTTATGAGCTCCCATTTTTACCCCATATACAGATTGCAGAATCACATCAGTTACACATCCATTGATTTACATATTGCCATACTAGTGTCTGTTGTATTCTGCTGCCTTTCCTATCCTCTACGATCCCCCCTCCCCTCCCCTCCCCTCCCCTCCCCTCCCCTCCCCTCTTCTCTCTCTGCCCCCTCTACTGACATTCGTTTGCCCCCCTTGTATTATTTTTCCCCTTCCCCTCACTTCCTCTTGTATGTACTTTTGTATAACTCTGAGGGTCTCCTTCCATTTCCATGCATTTTCCCTTCTCTCTCCCTTTCCCTCCTACCTCTCATCCCTGTTTAATGTTAATCTTCTTCTCATGCTCTTCGACCCTACTCTGTTCTTAGTTACTCTCCTTATATCAAAGAAGACATTTGGCATTTGTTTTTTAGGGATTGGCTAGCTTCACTTAGCATAATCTGCTCTAATGCCATCCATTTCCCTGTAAATTCTATGATTTTGTCATTTTTTAATGCAGAGTAATACTCCATTGTGTATAAATGCCACATTTTTTTTATCCATTCATCCATTGAAGGGCATCTAGGTTGGTTCCACAGTCTAGCTATTGTGAATTGTGCTGCTATGAACATCGATGTAGCAGTGTCCCTGTAGCATGCTCTTTTTAGGTCTTTAGGGAATAGACCGAGAAGGGGAATAGCTGGGTCAAATGGTGGCTCCATTCCCAGCTTTCCAAGAAATCTCCATACTGCTTTCCAAATTGGCTGCACCAATTTGCAGTCCCACCAGCAATGTACAAGTGTACCCTTTTCCCCACATCCTCGCCAGCACTTGTTGTTGTTTGACTTCATAATGGCTGCCAATCTAACTGGAGTGAGATGGTATCTTAGGGTGGTTTTGATTTGCATTTCTCTGACTGCTAGAGATGGTGAGCATTTTTTTCATGTACTTGTTGATTGATTGTATGTCCTCCTCTGAGAAGTGCCTGTTCAGGTCCTTGGCCCATTTGTTGATTGGGTTGTTTGTTCTCTTATTGTCTAATTTTTTGAGTTCTTTGTATACTCTGGATATTAGGGCTCTATCTGAAGTGTGAGGAGTAAAGATTTGTTCCCAGGATGTAGGCTCTCTATTTACCTCTCTTATTGTATCTTTTGCTGAGAAAAAACTTTTTAGTTTGAGTAAGTCCCATTTGTTGATTCTAGTTATTAACTTTTGTGCTATGGGTGTCCTATTGAGGAATTTGGAGCCCGACCCCACAGTATGTAGATCGTAGCCAACTTTTTCTTCTATCAGACGGCGTGTCTCTGATTTGATATCAAGCTCCTTGATCCATTTTGAATTAACTTTTGTGCATGGCGAGAGAAAGGGATTCAGTTTCATTTTGTTGCATATGGATTTCCAGTTTTCCCAGCACCATTTGTTGAAGATGCTATCCTTCCTCCATTGCATGCTTTTAGCCCCTTTATCAAATATAAGGTAGTTGTAGTTTTGTGGATTGGTTTCTGTGTCCTCTATTCTGTACCATTGGTCCACCCACCTGTTTTGGTACCAGTACCATGCTGTTTTTGTTACTATTGCTCTGTAGTATAGTTTGAAGTCTGGTATCGCTATACCGCCTGATTCACACTTCCTGCTTAGCATTGTTTTTGCTATTCTGGGTCTTTTATTTTTCCATATGAATTTTATGATTGCTTTCTCTATTTCTACAAGAAATGCCGTTGGGATTTTGATTGGCATTGCATTAAACCTATAGAGAACTTTTGGTAATATCGCCATTTTGATGATGTTAGTTCTGCCTATCCATGAACAGGGTATATTTTTCCATCTTCTAAGATCTTCTTCTATTTCTCTCTTTAGGGTTCTGTAGTTTTCATTGTATAAGTCTTTCACCTCTTTTGTTAGGTTGATTCCCAAGTATTTTATTTTTTTTGAAGATATTGTGAATGGAGTGGTTGTCCTCATTTCCATTTCAGAGGATTTGTCGCTGATATACAGGAATGCCTTTGATTTATGCGTGTTGATTTTATATCCTGCCACTTTGCTGAATTCATTTATTAGCTCTAATAGTTTCTTTGTAGACCCTTTTGGGTCTAATTTGCATTTTCTTGCTCCTGTCCCATCAGCTAAAGTAGAGACGAGCCCAGAGCAAAGAATTTCTGGGAATCTCCATGGATTGACAAAAAAAAAAAAAAAAGTTCGTAAAAGTATTTTTTCTCTTTTATTCTGCTTTCTCCCTTTGAGTCCATGCTCAAAATCACACAATTACAAGTAGCAGAGCCAAGTCCAGACTCAATCCAATTTTGTCTGACTCAAATCTAAAGCTCTTAACCAGGCTAGATTCTCATTTTAATATTTCTAAGAAAGAATTTTAAGTCTTGGTTAAATCAGTGTGTTTCTAACAGTAATGATTCAGAATATATTGACCATATCCCTGTGAGTTTTGAGAACTTAACTGGAATATTCTGTAATTCAGAAAAGAAAAGGAAGTGAAAAACCAGTATGTAACCAAAACCCCATTTCATTAACTCATGAGTTCACTTATTTATTTATTTATTTATTTACTTATTTATTTAGTTCCTTCCAATTTTTGATCTTTCAACATGCATTTATTCTACATCTCTGAACCAGACACTGCTGAAGCTGAGTATATAGGTATATAGGTCAGCCTAGCCCCTTGTTCCCTAAAAGGGAACAAAAAGCACTTTGAGACCACTTCTTCCCCTAATCCATCCTGTAGGTCACCAGGTCATACTACCAAATCATCTGTGATTCAACAGAGATAGCACAATCCTTCTTATCTTCTAAGGGCCCAGGTGTGACCCTAATCCAACTAGTTATCTGTGGGTCTATTACTGAAATAGTCATTCTGCTTTACACATGATGGAGCAGAAGTCCCACTGGATAGGGAGAAAGGAAAGAACAAGATTTGTATCTCATGTCTGCCATCATTAACTCCAGCATCTGAAACCCATAAGTTAACTTCTTTAAAGCCCAGTTATCTCATATACAAAATTGGAAAAAGGAATACATTTAGATTCAACATGTTTAAGAATTATTCTCTGAACATCTTTGAATTTCACCAGGCCTTTTCACATATTACAAAATATATTTTATTTAAACTGCATTCTCATGATAAGCAAACTGATGGAAAATGATGTTAGCTTGAGTAAAATTACATAGTTACTAAATGAAATAGCTTTGGTTTGAAAACAGGTGTTCCAGTTCCACATTAAGACCAAAACAGATGAAAACAAAAGACTCTTTCAGGTCAAAAATAATTGATTCCTGTCACCTTTACAGTTTAATCTTTACTTCTCATCTACTTAGAGCCAAGTCCTTACCAAAGTCGACTTCTTCCTATTTCCCAAACATAATTCCCTTTGATGCTTAGATCCCGTTTCCTCTCCTTCTTTTTAGATTGTAGGGCAATGAGCAAGATCACCTCATTTATCCTTTACTGCTAGTAGATAGTCACATGTATCTTTTTATTTGTGGGATCTAAGATGTTTTATATTTAAGCACAACCTGAGGTGCATGTGTGGAAAACTAACCATTGCATACCCAAAACACCCTAGGTGCTTTACCTTTTATTGGCTGCTGTTTACCCTTAATGGGATTGTTGATAAAAGCCCACCTGTCACAAACACATCATTTTTTGGTTCAAAACAAGTTGAAAGGAACCAGAGATGGTGCAATTTGATCTCCAAATCTCTCCCTTGTATTCTAGACATAGCCAAGAGTCTCCTGGAATAGGAAGCCTGAAAATCTTTGTTACTGCATCACATCTATTGCACATACTGACTGCTCTGTGAAGTAGGTCTTGATGACTCGACCTTACATAGCTCATATCATTCTTATCCTTTCCTTTAACCACAACCCACTTCCTGAACACATGCATAATTTTGGTCTTTAATTATAAAGTGTAGTATGTGTTATTGTCCTTGGTCTACTGATCACTTCTTCAGGCCTAACCCCCACCCCTCCCCACACCCTGCAAATGAAATCCAGCATCTAAGGACAAAAAGAATGCTTGTTGGGATTTTCAAAGATGTCCTACCAGTCACTGCATTTTTACGCCTCTGGACTGTGAACTAAATGTTAAGTATAAATCAAAGAATGTTGTAAAGAGGCCAAAATATCACCTGAAAATCTGAGAAAGGCTAAGCCATAAGCTGTAGCTTCAGGTGAGAGACATAAGGGTCTTCTAACTGACCCACTGATGACCATAAAGTTGATTCAGAATAGGCCACCAGGTCGATACTGAGTCAGGGTGGAGCAAGCCACCATCAAAGCAGAGCTCTCTGGGAAGGTGGATCAAGATACCTACAAGGGTTTCATTCCCAATAGGAACAAAGTGAGAGTAGAGCTCAGTGTGATGAACTTCCAATCAAATCATTTCTTCTAGCTCCTGGAGACATGGAGATGGGAAATTATATATCAGTAAATTTTTCTCCACTTGGAAATAATCATCAGAATTAGGGAAAGAACTGTTTTCCATGTAGACTTCCCACTTTTTGTTTTCTTAAATCAATAGAATGAAACATTGAGGTAATCATCAACCAGAAGTGTGCATATCCCCTTTAGAGAAGGACATCAGTGATCTACAATACCCCCATCGCTGCCTTCATGAAGTCGTCTTTCCCATATCAATCACTGCCCCTTTGGTTGTGTTCCTGAGACCACCAGTGAGCAGTTTAGATTTTTCTCCCAAATAGATTAAGGCTATATCAGGGCAAAATATTAATTAAATCGACTCCAAGACCATACTCTCTTCAAGGTAGAAAATTCATTCTCTTTTTTATTTCCTACCCAAATGACATCAATCCACACCACTCAACATAGTCAGCAATGACACTGCAAAGCAATTAAATGACCACATTAGGATATGACAAGGATGAAATACATGGATGCACTCCTGATCTCACATTCCCACTTTATTGTTAGCATTGACACTATTATTGAGATGCTCCAAATTTTAATAGAAACTTCTGTCCATCGTGAAATTTCCAGGGAGAAACTCATATTAAAAAATCAAATTTCCAAGCAAGTTCAAGTGCAAAGGCATTGAAGTTCAAAGGAACTAATATCCAATTTTAATTATTCTACCTAATTGAGTTAAAGTCTAATCAAATTAAATCCTAAACTCCATCCTCCTGCACTTATTTTCTCTGTTTTCACCAGTGGAGTTTTTCTAGTTCCCTTTAACAGCTACAACCTAGACTGTCTCCTTCAGCACTGAATGTAGCTCATTGAATGCCTTTGAGGTTACATTAACTCAATGTCAAGTTCTGAAGAACTTCATCTTTTAAAGCAGCCAAGAAGTTAAAAGGCCTTGTAAGAAAATTCACCCTTCAAACTTGGAGAATGCCAATCCCTAACCTCTAAAGGAGCTTCCCCAGACCTGAGAACAGAGCATTCCCAAAACCATAACACTTACTTAGTGATACCTCTGTGAAGAAGAGCAAGATAGGAGGGTTTTCATTTCAGCCATTGTTTGCCAACTTCTGCTGTCTAAAATCCAGAACTTGTGAAGTTAAATCAGTTAGCAGATACTTGATTAATAATTTGCACTGTGTTCCCTGCATCCCACATTCCTTGGTTCCCCCTTCCACTCTAACATCTTGGTTTAACCTGAACCTGGGTTCTTTGTAATTGCAGAGTCCACCCTCTGGTGACCAGCGATGTTCTCTCTATGCTGTAAGGGGCACTTCTATGTCTATTTTATAGATTGCTTAGCCCTAGTAAAACTACCTGCTAGCAAAGATTTTGACCTCATATACACTTTTGTTTCAGCTGAAAAAAATATCCCCCAGTGGATTCCTGAACTGGAACTCTATTTCCATTTGCATGCCTGAGATCCCAGGGGCCCAGCAAAGTCCTGACCCTTAGGTCCTAAGCTCCTTGAGACACGGCTTCGGCTTCTTGTGATGTGAATTCTAGATTTTCTCTGACATGATTTTTCAGGATGCATGCACACCTATAAAAATCATTTCTTTGAAACTCATCCAGGAGTTCTTTGAAAATTTTCCACTCTCAAATCTGTGGGCTATGCACATGAATTTAGAATTAGCCTCCCACAGCTTCCTCTTTGCTCCTGGATGCAAAATGGTATTCAAAACAGCTGACTCAGGCCCAACATTAGCCTGTAAAGCTAGAACCTTCCCTGCCCTTCAAATATAGCTAATAGTGTTCTACCCACCAATGCCAGTGGTGAGGCTATTTCCTCTATAATCAGATATTTGTCTCAGCTTTTTGTTCACCCACTAGCCCTTTATAGGGGCCCCACATGTGAGCACTCTGAAAACCACCTGGGTCAGTTGCAGTTCCCCATATGTACAGTTCTCCCCATAAAAATAATCTCTTACTCATGGACAAAACCACCATAAACTTTTGTCCTTTCCCATGATCAAAGTATTGTGTGGTTGTCTTTAAGACTCTTACTTAGGTCTCAGTAGTAAAGTGACAATTACATGACTATAAAAATCACCTGCAGTTTTGTTAAACTTGCACAAATGACCAAAGTCAAAAGACCATACCCTCACACTAATCTGTAGCCCAAAGCCATACATCCTGGACCGCCAAAAGCCCTGCCACAAGTATAATTTTCTCCCCAAAATTTTACTCTTTTTTAAATTCTCAGTGACATCAGCCAATGCAACATATGAGAGGACTTTCTAATATTACCTGAAAACTACATCCTCTTTCCTGCTGGCTAAAACTTAGTAGCAGAAGGCTCTCACAATGCAGCATAGAGCAAATGCTCTCTGCAGGAAGGCAGGTTTCTAGGAAGAAGGCCAGAATCAAGTCAGCCACTTTTCCAAAATTCCCCCAACTTCAGCAATGGGAGTTGAGTTACGTGTAGAGAGAAACCAGGTGATATACTCAGGGAAGAAGATGTCAGGGAGGGCAAACAATTTTTCCTCTCACAGTGTTCTATTTATCTCTAGCAGCACCTAGCCATGAACTTCTTGTTAAACGGACATTCAACATGTGTGTAGTTTTGGCCCAAAACTAAATTGGAAAGAAACCTGGGTGTTTTGGCTTTTCTGTTTTACAGTCATTCTAACAAAAAAACCTTTACAAAATGTGCAAGAAGCAAACCCCACTGAAATGTGTGTTAATTCTAGATCCCTCCGGTACACACGTTTAGTCAAGGGATGCATTTTTTTCTTTTTCAAATTCAATCTAAGAGGCTTAATTAAAGAGTGAGTCCTTTAGAATTAAGTTCATAGTCGTCATTTCACACTCTGGCTCAAGACATGTTTCCAACCAGATGTTTTTAACCTGTTTTCCCCACGTGGGCCAATAAGAAATACCAGAGAAGACTTTCACTCTGGAAACTTCACTGTACTTACTGATTTTCCAGGTGACTGTCTGCAGGCTTAGCCAAGGTCAGCCTTCCTTCATATCTGCGTAACTGCAGACCATGAACCCTGGAAGCGCTGGCACAAACCATCAAGGATAACCCTCTCAATACTCAGTTTAAAAGCTGAAGTCTAGAGCAAGGGATATTTCCAGCCTGCCTCAGCAGCTGCAGTGACAATGACCAGGGTGAAGCCCAGGCTGTGCAACCTTGTGAACGGAAATCTCACTGCCCATGGCTTTTTCATAATCTTAGAACCAGGACCACCATTGGGGTTATTCCATTTTGGTGACTGCAATGCCATCCACTAGGAAAAAATTGGCATATGAGCTAAAACAATTTTGATTCCACCAAAATTGCCTTGCAGACTCCTTTTGGTGCTGGGGTTGGGAGGTGCAAACATTCTTCTGTCTAAAGCTGCTTGACCTCTATTTGATTGAAAGCAGCATCTGGTCTCCAGGCTGCCAGTGGTGTTGCTCCTATTGAGAGGTAGCCAGTTGCAGACAGATGTGACATTTCCTTAACACGTTGTGTTGACATCACTGACATATACCGTATTTGAACAATGGGCAACCAAGCTTCTAAACACTTTTAAATCTGAAGCAATTCCAACCCAATGTAGCCCAAAAGCCATTCTCTGCATGGACTATTCCACAGAGAGATACAGAATGAATCCAGGGCCCCTGCTGACCCTCCCCCATCTTTGTTTCTGCTCCATATCCTGTCACTTAAGCCCCAACCATTCCCTTTCTTACAATAAATGTGAATCACAGAACATAGAGTTAAAGTCATGAACAGGTATATGGCCTATGAAAACATCTTAGATTTCAGCCACCCAAAAGCCCTCAGATGAAACACTCTTTCTTACAGCTGTCATGTAAGGACTTAATCCTCTCAGCAGGTCCCCAGCCTCTCCCTAATCCCTTCTCTCCTACTTATCTGGCTCTGGGTACCCTTACTGCCCTGTACACCATGAGGTAGACAGACAGATACTCTTACATCCAACTGCCTGAAAAGGGGATGAGGCTGACCAGAAGACACTTCAGTAGATTGTGGCAAAGCTAGAATTAGATCTGGGTCCTGATTCTAATTTTCAGTGGGTGAAAGAGACAAGTCATGCAATCACCTAAGAGTTGTTAAGCTTTCATGATGGAAATGCTGCTAATATTATTTGTGTTACTAACATTATTACTAATGACAACAGCTAGAATTGCCCTTGCTCAAGACAGTGGCTAGAGTGGCTTCTTGCTTTATGAATCATGTGGCATCAAAGGCGTTGTTCAGATTTCTTTCTAGGCTTATACTATATCAACTCTCCTCATTTCTCACTGTACTTAGGCATGGTATTTACGAAGTGCTTATTATATGCCAGCCACTACTTAGAGTGCATTACACGAATTAACTCATTTGATCCTCATACATAGGAGAGGGAAATTAGTATTATCTGCATTTCCAGAGGAATAAAAGTCAACCGTAGTTACTTAGAAATGGAGACAGGAGTTGCCCCCAGACAGCGCCAAAGCCCATGCTCTAAATCATGTGTGACATTCCTCCGAGATGCACACTGAAAGCCCTCTGATCCATAGTCAGGTTCAGTGGGGGAAAAGTTAACTAAGGCAGGAAGTCACTAAAAAGATAAATGCACGTCTAAATTTTTTCTGTACATTTATTTTAAATTAAAGGTTTTCAGCAATGTCTTATTTTCAAGTCTTTCAAAACCATTCAACCTAGTTTTTGTAAAAAAAAAAAAAAAAAAAAAAAGTCATTCTTTGATGGAGTTCGTATTTCAATGGTCCACATAATTATAATGGCAAGTTGTAATGAGACTTGGGATGAAATATAACTGGATCTTGAAAAATACAAAAATCAACTAAGAGCATTCAGCAAGCCACAGATGTGTTAAAAGGAGGAAAGGAAAATGTCAGTTAAACTGATAAGTTGAGTAAATAAGAGCCACTTAATGCAAATTCTGCTACATTGAATGCTGATGTGCTCTTATACTACCAAATATTATATGGCAAATCTAAATGGCACATGATATTGAAATTCTGCTGTCTCTAAATGAAAATTAGTAACGCAAGGACTCATATAAGTACCCTCACTGTTGGGTTAAATAGAAATTGTTCCATTAATTCAGCAAAGATGTAGATCAAAGGAATAACAAAATGTCTAGGCTTAGAAATGTCTAGTGCCAGAAAACAGAGGAGTCAAAGGCAATTCTGAAGTTTCATGCCAGAGTGTCCCAGGGAGTGAGCTCCAGAAGGAAGTCGAGAACCTTGGATGGACATGGAAGGGCATCATCAGACCTCACCACATACCTATCATCCATTTGAAGTCAGCAGAACATCTCTAAGTAAATACTCACTAAAACTTTACAACTGAGGACTAATTCTGAGAACCAAGGGTCAAGGGCAAACCTGGGGAAAAAGTTTGAACAACGTCAGTCTACTGAGGCCATAAATTTGGGTACATTCTCCAAGGAAAAGAAAAGAGAGGGGAAAGAACAGATTTCTTTAAACAAGAGCAGAATCTTCTCAACACACCAACATGTAAAAGTTAGGGTCTGGAGGAACTTAGAGGAGTGGTCCAGAACTTCCCCGTCATGGCAGCCAGAACCCTTTTAGGACCTCAAGGCACAACACCAAGTCACCATCTTTTAGCGATTCTAATGCCAGGAAGTTCTAGAAACGCCTTGCTCCTTCCTTTCCAGAGTATTCCTTTCACAAAACTTCAAGACTTTGAGGAATGTTTATTCAATTTAAGGGATCAATAGGTATTAGTGCTTTGAGAAAAGAAAGTAAAAAAAAGCAACCAAAGGAAAGCACTACTCAGCCATCCAAGATGTACAATTATGTTTGAACATCAAAGGGGCAAAATTAAAGAGTGTATGTGTAAAGATTAATCCAGTTTATCTGATAGTGAGGAAAGAAGGCAAGGCAAAGTGGTATAGACAGGATTAAAAAGAGACAGTTTCCAGACAGGAGAAACTGATGCCTTTTAATGCTGCCATTGAACTTGGCTGAAAGTCTTTCACAAGCGATGAGTCATGGGTGGGATTATGCCTCCTCAGGGAAACTTGCTCACCCAGAAAACTGATCTAATCCCTCTCTAAGAGAGAGGTGCTTATTGTTCAAGGGTCACTTGCGCAGCCCTGCGGTAGCTTTCTTCTCACCTGGGGGTAGAAAAAGGAATCTCCTTTCCCTGCAGGGTTACACTCCACTGTCCCAACACGATTCTTCCCTTGGGGCCAGGGTTTCTGGTAGTACATTCAAACTTTCATATCCATGTTCCTCATCCATAGATTCAATCAACCTCAGATCAAAAATTTTGAAAGATAATTACATCTGTACTGAACATGTACTAACTTTTATAGTCATTATTCTCTAAGTGAAGTAGTATAACAACTATTTGCATAGCATTTGCACTGTATTAAGCTTTATAAGTAATCTAAAGATGATTTAAAGTCTATGGAGGATTACCTAGGTTAAATGCACATGCTATACCATTTTATAAAAAGGATTTAGCATCCTGGGATTTTGGTATCTGTGAGGAAAGGAGGGGACCCAGCAACGAACCCATTGAGTACAATTGAGGGACAATTGTACTAATTTAATCCTAAACTCACATATACACCTGCTGTCTTAGCTGAGTCTTTTTAGCTGTGTTATGAAAGTCATATGACTCTCTCAGCCTCCTCATCCCAGCAGAGCAGAGAGCAGAGCAAGTTCCCTGCATCTCTGGCCCCACATCAGTTTCCATTCCTGTCCCAAAGCAAGTAATTTCCTTTCAATCAAGATACCCACTCTCAGTATTGCTAGTTCCGGCTATCTGTGCTTCTGGTTAGAGAAAAGTAAATCTAATACCTTACTGGGAATATGTCAGATGTGTTCCCCTCACATGAAAACATTCTTGTGGTTAGTTGCATGAATCAGTTTTGGATAGGTAAGAAAAGGCAACAAAACAAATTAATATTTAGTAGTAGAATTGTACACTTTATATTTTTGTGGAGATTTTCCTAGCAAACCCTAGAGCCCTCTGCTTGGATGGCCATCTGCTGTTTATGCCAGTCTTTTTTATGTTTTGCATTTTTGCTTTGTGCTTCTCAGATTTTTGCACATTTTCAAAGTGAGAAGTCTAACAGAAATTCAGTGCTGGAAGAAAGAAATGACCCATGATTCTTAGGGGTTGGAGTCTGGCCAGGATTCATGGGGCATCTATAAATTCATGGACAGACAGTATCCCTAAGCTAGCTGCTCAGAGTAACATGTATCAGTGTCACAATTAACACTATGTTTCCAGATTTTAAATTGTAGTGGCAATTTTCCTAAGTTGTGTTACTTTTTGTGCTTGATAATAACAGGGAAAAAACCACAACTCTTATTTTAAAGCAATATTTTTTATTCTACTCATTTTTGGAAAATGAGTAGAAAATAAAATAATCCAGAATCTCCTTCTTTCTTGAAGCAATCGATGTTAACATTTAGTTATATTTGTTTACTGTTGCTGCCTTTCTATTTTACCTATTTAGCTATTTTTATACAAGATTATGATATTAGTTCTACAGCTGCCGCAGTCTGGCTGGGCACAAATGCCGCAGTCTGGCTGGGCACACAATCACGAGCCACCACACAGCTTGTAGATTCAAACAGCAACTCTTTATTCCCGAACTCACACCAGCCGTCTACAATCACGTTCTGGGGAAATCCACGTTCTCTGCCCAAATCCACGTTCTCTGCCCAACTCCACCTCCACTGGGCTTCTATCTCCAAAATATACTGTCTGAATCCCGTGAGAACTCAAGGGGAACTCAGGCAGCAGGATACGCCCTATTCCCAGCAGGAATAATCTTAAACCTTAAACCTGGAACCTAAACTGGGAACGCCCTAAACACGATTATCTTAAAACCGGGAACACCCTAATCTGCCTTGGTCCTTGAGCAAGGTCACCTACATTCAATGTCGCTGCAACATGTCAGCAACATGGGGTACGCTGGCAAGGAAATTGTCATACCTACTTGGCTAATGGCTCCCAGCATCTCCCCCCTTCTGATTAATTAAACAACAAGCAATGTGGCTTAAGGACCGTGCCTGGTAGGTTGTCCAATTCAACATATGGTTCTTACCCGTCATCGGAAAACTGACCTTTAGGCGTCAGCCTCCTGTCTTAGGTTGATACCACTGCAATTGAATCATACCCGTCACTGACTACCGGTCCAGCATACAGCCATACTTGTGGATAGGTCTATGCACCAGTGGGGGGGTGAGGTTCTTTGCCTCACCTCTGTTGGCCCCCAAATTTGGCCTTGGTGCCAGTGGGGGAGTGAGGTTAATGTGGCTTATGGACCGTGCCTGGTAGGTTGTCCAATTCAACATATGGTTCTTACCCGTCATCAGAAAACTGACCTTTAGGCGTCAGCCTCCTGTCTTAGGTTGATACCACTGCAATTGGATCATACCCGTCACTGACTACCGGTCCAGCATAAGCCATTGGCCCCCAAATTTTAGACCATCACTAGCAGAAGGGAGGAGGATACAGAAATGCCACGACACCAAGCCAATTGACGGCTCCTTGGGAAAAAATTGCATCACTGGTGACACCATCAGCAAAGATATGTCAGCACTACCACAATTAACATGGGGTGCGCTGGCAAGGAAATAAAAATTGCATCACTAGTGACACCATCAGCAAAGATATGCCAGCATTACCACAATTCGCTGCACCAAACGATAGTTACATAGTCCAGGCAAGTTCTGCAAGCAGTTCAAAGCAGAGGAATCTATCAATATGTCCATTTCCTTCCAAAATCCGTTTCCTCCCAAAGTAAGTTTGGGAGCATTACTTGTTGAGTTCTTCACCGGCACTGGGATGGAGATAGGAATTCTGGCAATGATGCTAAAGAGACATTATCCTGAAAAGAATTATTAAATATAATGAAAAGGAAAGGTGAAAGTAAACAAACAGATCTGTTAACCTACTTTAAAAACAATCCTTAACAGCCTTTTACCTAATTTAAACTAGTAAACAAACAGATCTGTTAACCACCTTTAAAAACAATCCTTAACAGCTGTTTACCTAATTTAAATTAACCATTTAAATCACGTGAATAAAAATAATAATAATTCGGATCCATTTTTTCATGAGCGCTCCTCATATAAGAAATATGGACATACGCACATACAGACATACAACACAAAACACAAGAGTGTACACAAACGTACAACACATAAGAAAATAGTAAAGACCTTGTAGCTTTACCTAGGTGAAATCTCCATTGCAATGTTTAAAAACTCCACAGTCAAAAAATAAAACTGATCAGAAAAACATTAACCTAGGTTTGTATGAGCTCAAAAAATAAAAATAGAACCTTATGATGTGGAAAAATGCAATAATAAAATAGCTATTGAAAAAAGCATCCTGGTTAATCACTGTCGCAGATGTAAGAATGGCCAAGCTGGAGTTCTGGATATCAGCTGTTATGGATTTGAGTCAAATCATCTTCTTTTCAATCTGTAGAGACTGTTTTAGTTAATCTCTCTGGAATCCAAATGGGCTGCTGTTCTCCCTGTGGAAAAACACAAACAGACCCCCGGCTCCAGACAATCACTGGGTCAGGACCTTTCCATTGTCCTGTTAGAATATCTTTCCAAAGTACTTTAGGCTTATGTACATTTTTTGGATACATATGCCTTTCCGCAGCACTAAGTCCTGATGAATCCAAATTTAAAAAGTTTAGAGTAAAAAGCGTTATTTTAAGTTTATCTTTGGGGGATATATACCCCTTTCCAATTCCCTCTTTTTGCTTTAATAAGTATGTTTTAATAGTTTGATGAGCTCTTTCAACTATGCCTTGTCCCTGTGGATTGTATGGGATTCCTGTTATATGAGTAATACCAAATGATGAGCAAAATTGTTTAAAAGAGGTAGAGGTATAGCCAGGACCATTATCGGTTTTTAACTGTTTAGGAACGCCCACAGTGGCAAAATTTTGTAAGCAATGAGCTATAACATCTTTAGTTTTTTCTCCGGCATGAAGGGAGCCCATCAAAAATCCAGAAGAAGTATCGACTGTAACGTGTAAATATTTTAATTTTCCAAATTCTGGCAAGTGTGTGACGTCCATCTGCCAAATATGGTTAGGTATCAGTCCTCTAGGATTGACTCCAAGATTAACTTGTGGTAAAAATGTCACACAATTTTGACATTGTTTTATTATATGTCTGGCTTGTTCCTTAGTTATTTTAAAACGCTTTTGTAAAGTATTAGCATTAACATGAAACCTTTTATGAAAATTTGTAGCTTCTTCAAATGTAGAGAAAATATGTATGTCATGTGTAGTTTTATCTGCTAAATCATTGCCTAAACTAAGGGCTCCAGGCAATCCTGTATGTGCCCTAATATGTCCTATGAAGAATGGATCTTTTCTGTCCCAGATTAGACTTTGTATAGTGGAAAACAAAGAGAAAACAGTAGAAGAAGGGGAAATCCTACCAGCATCTTCAAGAGATACTATAGCATTAACTACATACTGACTATCAGAAAATAAATTAAATACAGAATCTTTAAACATCAAAAAAGCTTGTAAAACTGCATTAAGCTCTACCTTTTGAGCTGATTGTTTGGGTACTAAAAATGTAAAAGTTTGATCAGGGGTAACTACTGCTGCTGTACCATTATTTGACCCATCAGTGAAAATATTTGGAGCATTCATGATAGGTGTTTTTCTTGTCATTTTAGGAAAAACTACAGGATGCTTAGACCAAAAAGACAACAAAGGATTAGATGGTAAATGATTATCAAATGAAACATTAGATTTACACATGATTATTGCCCAAGTATTTAACTCATTAGCTAACTCATCAATTTGATCCATAGTATATGGAGTAATAATTTTATTGGGAGAAATTCCAAACACTCCCTTCGCTGCTTTTATTCCTTTGAGTATTAATTGTCCTACAGCCTCAGGATACCTAGTAAGAATAGTGTTAGGAGAATAAGATAAATGTATCCATAATAATGGACCTTCTTGTCAAAATACTCCTGTAGGAATATTTTTTGTTGGTAGTACAATAAATAATAAAGGCAAACTTATATCAATTCTATCCAAATGCATATTTTCCATATATGTTTCAATAATTTTTAATGCCTTTCTTGCTTTAGGAGTTAACATGCGGGGTGAATTTGGATCTGATGGACCTTTTAGAATATCAAATAAAGGTCCCAACTCTCCTGTTGGTATACCTAGATAAGGCCTTATCCAATTTATGTCTCCCAATAACTTTTGAAAGTCGTTAAGTGATTTGAGTTGATCTACTCGTATTTGAATTTTTGGTGGACGGACCATGGTTGAGGATAATAGAACTCCTAAATAATTAATTGGAAAATTTAATTGTACTTTATCTATTGCTATCTCTAGATTATAATTTTTTAATAAGTTTGTAAGTGTGGCATAACATTCCAGCAATATGTTTTTATCTTTATGTGCCAATAATACATCATCCATATAGTGAAATATTTGTAGTTCAGGATTTTGATTTCTAAGTGGCTGGATTGCTTTGTTAACATATATTTGACACATAGTTGGACTGTTAGCCATCCCTTGAGGGAGTACTTTCCATTCATATCTCTGATCAGGACCTTCATGATTTAATGCAGGGATAGTAAATGCAAAACGTGGACTATCCTCGGGATGAATTGGAATTGAAAAAAAACAATCTTTAATATCTATAGCTAAAACATGCCAGGTTTTTGGCAAAGCAGACAATTGAGGAATCCCTGATTGAGCAGGTCCCATAATAACCATCTCATTATTAATGGCTCTTAAATCTTGCAATAATCTCCATTTACCAGATTTCTTTTTGATGACAAAAATGGGAGTATTATGGGGAGATATGGAAGGTTGTATATGTCCTTCCGCTAATTGTTGTTTGACCAGATCATGGGCTACTTGTGTCTTTTCTTTAGTCAGGGGCCACTGAGGAACCCACACTGGTCTTTCTGATTTCCAAGTAATTTTGATTGTCTCAGTGGCCCTTTCTGAAAATCCAACCCATGTCTGTCTGTTCCTTGATCTATTTGTACTGGTGCTGCTATACCTTGCCCTTGTTTTCCTAATCTTTTTTCTTTCCTAAAGCCTTGTCTAGCCCTAGTAGTGGGCACATTAGGATTGATGTTATTTGTTAACGTCAAACCTAATTGATCTAGGACATCTCGTCCCCATAAATTTATAGGAAGATGATCCAATACATATGGCTGTATAGTTCCTTCACATCCTTCAGGATCCTTCCAATCTAATATCATAGAACTTCTATGGGGATTAGTCGCCACTCCTAGGCCTCGAAGCATTTGAGTGGCTTGTTGTAATGGCCAATGTTTTGGCCATTCTTGACGAGATATGATGCTAAGGTCAGCTCCTGTGTCCAGTAGTCCATTAAACTCATGACCTTGAATATTTAGTTTTAGCATTGGGCGAGAATCTAAATTTAAAGACAACATAGCCCAATCTACACCTGTGGAGCCTAATCCCCTGGAACCTCTTTCTACACTATGACTAGGAAATTTATTATGTAGGCTGGGTATTATTAACAACTGTGCTATTCTATCTCCAGGTGAAATTACTGATATACCTCTTGGAGAACTAGCTATAATTTTTATTTCACCTACATAATCGGGATCAATTACCCCAGGACTTATCATAAGTCCTTTTAATGTAGATGAACTACGTCCCAATAATAAGCCTACTGTTCCTTGGGGAAGAGGTCCTTTTACTCCTGTGGGAATGATTTGAACTCCCATCTCTGGAGTTAATACTGCTCTGGCAGAGGCGCAGATGTCCAACCCTGCGCTCCCTCGGGTTTGTCTGATGAGGGATTTAATGGACAATGTGTCCTGGGCACTAGCCTGATGGTGTTGCTGGGTTCCTCCACTGCCCCGTAGATTTGTGGTTGTGGGCCCCGGGGCATTGGGCCCCCCTGTCCGTTTTTTGGCAATGGAGCCTGATGCCTTTCTCCACGATATCGTGGATAAATACCTGGTCTTTGTCCGTTTTTTGATAAGGGAGTACCTTCTATGGTGGTTTGAGAACGGCATTCATTAGCCCAATGTCTCCCTCTACGGCATCGTGGGCAAATACCCGGTATTCTATTCCTTTGATACCTACTTTTGTTAAACCCTCCTCCTATGGGGCAATTCCTTTTAAAATGTCCTGTTTGTTCACAATCATAGCATGTTTTTGGCCTGGCATCTAAAGCCTGTTGTACTGCAGCTGCCAAGACTTGCCCTTGTTCATTAATATCTCTACATAATTTAATATATGTGTTTAAATCTTCATGTCTCCATGGTCTAATAACCTCTCTGCAGCAACGATTTGCTTGGTCATAAGCCAGTTGTTTTATTAATGGCATTGCTTGTTCTGTATCCCCAAAAATTTTGGCAGCCGTTTGAATTAGCCTATCTACAAAGTCAGCGTAAGGTTCATTAGCTCTCTGTATTACCTTAGATAGCTGACCTTGTAAATCTCCATGTCCTTGTAAAGTCTTCCATGCCCTAACTGCGTCTGCAGCAATTTGTGCATATATAGCAGGATCATATTCAATTTGTTGCCGTTGACCCTCATAAGGTCCTTTTCCTAACAACATATCTAGATTTCTTTGAGGGTAACCGGCTGCTGCATTTCGCCTAGCTGTCTCCGTGCAAAATTCCTCATTGGCAACCTTCCATAACAAATATTGTCCTCCATTTAGTACAGATTTACACAAGCTAGCCCAATCTGCTGGCGTCATGTCCAAGTTAGTAATGGACTCAACCATGCTTACCGTGAAGGGAGCTTGGGGACCATAGGTTGTTACAGCCTCCTTTAACTGCTTCACTGTTTTAAAATCTAATGCACGGTGAATTCGCTGCCCTCCTGCCTGTTCAAGTACAGGGCATGCTAATCTTTGAGGTCCTGTCTCAGGATCCCATTTATCAACTACGGGGTTTGAGGGCCACTCAGCTGTCTCCATCAGTGGGGTTGTTGGTTGAATTATGCCCTCTTGTGATAAAACAGAGTTAGTAACAGCCTCCTGTTGTGGCCTTTTTCCTAACAACCCCTTTTCCTTTAAATTTTCTTCCTCTGTCTGACTAGCTCGAGAGACCTTCTCTTTTGTTTGATCTAAAATGTCTTTCTCCATGGTCTGAACCTCTAACAATTTACTTAACATCTTTTCGGTTTGTTTTTTACTAATTTCTAATCTACTATAAAGATAACGCAACCCAATAAGATAGCACAAAACAAAGCCGAAACTGAATGAAACAAAAACGGAATAAAAAATCATTGTATCAATTTTCTCTTCCTCAGGGCCGACAAACTTCAAACCTTTAGTCAACCATTTTTTCCAGTTTGCCTGAGACATTTCTAGGGATAGGCAGCTTGAAACAAAAACAAGATAAATCAAAACAATAACACATTGTTTTTTGAATTGGTCACCCATTCTTTCTCTCTTCCTCAAGAGCGAGAAATTTCACTTACCTCTAAGCTTCAGAAGTTCCCCGTACGGGCCACCAAATGCCGCAGTCTGGCTGGGCACAAATGCCGCAGTCTGGCTGGGCACACAATCACGAGCCACCACACAGCTTGTAGATTCAAACAGCAACTCTTTATTCCCGAACTCACACCAGCCGTCTACAATCACGTTCTGGGGAAATCCACGTTCTCTGCCCAAATCCACGTTCTCTGCCCAACTCCACCTCCACTGGGCTTCTATCTCCAAAATATACTGTCTGAATCCCGTGAGAACTCAAGGGGAACTCAGGCAGCAGGATACGCCCTATTCCCAGCAGGAATAATCTTAAACCTTAAACCTGGAACCTAAACTGGGAACGCCCTAAACACGATTATCTTAAAACCGGGAACACCCTAATCTGCCTTGGTCCTTGAGCAAGGTCACCTACATTCAATGTCGCTGCAACATGTCAGCAACATGGGGTACGCTGGCAAGGAAATTGTCATACCTACTTGGCTAATGGCTCCCAGCATACAGCTAACATTTTTTTGAGAGACAGAGAGAGAGAGAGAGAAACTTTTTTGTAGATGGACACAACACAATGCCTTTATTTTTTATGTGGTGCTGAGAAATGAACCCGGGTCCTACGCATGCTAGGCGAGCGCTCTACCATTGAGCCACAATCCCAGCCCAACATCTAACTTTTTTTGGCGTACGTTTTATTTAGTTTCTCATGCCTTTTATCATAAGCATTTGGTGGCTGTATGATCCTTCCATGTGAAGATTTGTCACCATTTGTTATAAGACATCCTGTTATAAGACATCCAGGTGATTTCAGTATCTTGTTCTCATCTACATCACTGTGATTACCAACTTTGAGGATAAATGTTCCCTCGAATTCAATGGCTGTTTTGAGATCAGACAAGCTGCTTCACCTTTATGTCAGGCATACATTTTTTCTTCAATAAAATAAAAATAATAATGATTATCTAGCCTCCAAGCACCTTAACAGATTAAGAAGTTTCTATTTCCAGAGTTCTTAGAACAGTGTCTGGAATTTAATAAATATCATAAAAGTTTTAATGACAAAATGAATAAATCTTTAGTTCTTGTTATTTACACAGACTAAACACTAATTCAATGAAAACTTCAGTCTCAGTCCTATGCTGTGGGTTAAGAGGAAGAAAGGACAAACTAAAACAAGCTAATGCCATCTTTCTTATCTTTGGTAAAGCTGTTGGTGATCCCAGACCACACAATAGATGATACTTCAGCACTAAATTCCAAAACATACACCTTAAAGGGTCTCTTCAGAAAGAAGCATTCTTCCTACAAATCAATAGCTAAATAAGTGGATGATTACTGTCTATAATGAAAACATGAAATCCTTACCTTTTAGGTCACTGTAGAAAATTCTCATCTGTCCCCAAAACATATCCTTCTTTATGAGGATTTTATAAGCTTTTATCATTTGGTTACATATATATTTATATCATATACCTTTGTGTCATATTTATGTCATATACCTTTGCTCGAAAATGTATATTTCAAAAATGAAAAAAAAA
Organism: Marmota flaviventris; assembly: GCF_047511675.1. Lineage (NCBI taxonomy): Eukaryota > Metazoa > Chordata > Mammalia > Rodentia > Sciuridae > Marmota > Marmota flaviventris. Next base: position 16,924,836 of record NC_092508.1, read on the forward strand.
CTACCTAAAATCTACTTATATAAGCACATATGAAAATGTCATTTTGTTGGCTGTCATCTCAGTGTGAATCCTTCTAGGCCACCTTCCCATTCATGCCTGACAAATATGGTTTCTATTCAATACTACATGTATTACTTTGTAAAAAGCCTTAGTACTTAACACAATGTCAGTAAACTTCCATAATGATAAATTGCAACTATATGATTTTATAGAAAGCCATTTTTGAGTGTATAGTAACTGACTTAAACGAATCCCTCTGATTGTGCAGCTGTGACCTTCTTGCTGTTATAAACAAGACAGCAATAAGAATCTTGAGATACATATATTTACATATTTCTTCAATCCTTCCCCTTAGGATAAATTCCTCAAAACAGTCTTGCTGATCCAATCATAGTAATATTTCAGACTTCCCCAAATTGCTGTCCAGAGTTTCAATGGCCATGTATATAGTATAAGAGTGTCCATTTTACTATAACTTTGTCAACACTGAGAAGTTTTATTCTTGAAATTTTCTACCATGTGACCACAAAAATGTAACAGCTCACAAATATTTTTCCATTTCTACCAGAGCTAATAAACTTAAAAGATACTCTACTTTTTAGAGGCATGTCAAATAGAGAATCTAGAAATGCAGAGTCTAGGAATAAAGAGGCTGGGAATATTCCTAATGTAGAATTTCTTAATGTTATTTGGGCTGGGTACCCCTAAGAACCTGAACACTATTGACACACATACAAAAATTTGCATACAATCTCGTAAGTCTCTACCTATGGGCATAATAATGCACAATGATGTCTGCCATAATTAAGTTTAAATAAGAAAGCACAATCCACCATATGTCCACTCTACTTCATTGGAATATATTCAATTAGTCTCTGTTTTCCAGTAGCACAGAGTTAGAACTAATCTCACCAGCCATGCTTTATTTAAACAAAGTTTCAACATGAGAAAGGTAAGAAAACTTGGTAATGGATGATTTAGGTAGATGAACCATTTTTCTTCAGGGCATTTGAGGTTGTGAGGTCTAAGAGGCGAGCCCAGGACACCAGCGAAGAAGCACAGAGGTTGAGTCATTAATCTTCAGATAAGTCACATACAGCTCCGAGAGCCATTAGCCCTTACAGGATTCATAAAGCTTATGGGGGTAAAATGAGTACAGGCAAACTCCTTTGAGAAAATCTGCTGTAAAATAGCCAATCTCAAAGAAATACATTAGGGGATAGTTATTAACTTTTCTTACAGATTTTTCATTTGACAATAGGTTTCATTATAGGTCTCCTCTAAATAGTACCTAAGAGCATTTTAAAAATAATTCAATTTTCAAAAATGTGATTTACCACCCACTTATTGTGTAAAATGTCTTGTTCTCCTGAGACTAAAGATATTCTATGCCAATAAACTACTTTAATGTATCAGCTGTGGCTCCTCAGGAGACCACAATACTTGATAGATAGCAGGAGTAATCCACTGTGTTATCACAGAGGCTGTACTCAGAAGGATAATCAATAGATTGGTGTCAACCTGAGGCACATTGGGGGAATGTCACTAGTGGATTTCTTCTTGATTTAGACTTCAGAATATTGGTATTCTATGTCTCTGCCACTGATCTGCATGATAGAATAGTTAGCCCAACAGTAAGCTTTGTAGGTGACATAAATCTAAAGTGGCTGGCATTTTGCATCAGAAGATTAAATGTCCCTGTGTATTTGAAGAGTGCCCAGAAAGAAAGACAATTGAACATGAAAAGGATATGTGAAGGAGTTTCACTGGAGAGAGGCAACATGGGCACCAACTGAAGACAAAGACCAACCTGTCTTGAAAAAGCATAGCAATCAGAAGTATAAAGAATCAGAATTGAAGATATGATGATATCAGTTTTAAAAGACACTGTTCATTTATGAAGTTAATGATATTTCTCAAGCACATATTCTGAGCCAGCCCAGATAGGTTTATTCACCTTTCCAACAGATCATTGGTGATTACGCAGTGTGTTTTACTAAGGGCCAAAATCCAGGGAGTTTCTTCTCAGCTTGAGAAAAAGTCTTAAGACTTTAGGAACCCATAGAAAGAGAGGCACAGAACAAACGGGGTTAAAAGGTAAGCCTCAATTGAAAAGATTAAGCAACTGGTGTTTTCAGTCTCAAGAGTGATCTAAGAGTGTTTAATGAAGATAACCAGCCATTTTCCATTTACCTTGAGTGGAATTTCTTATAAATGGGCCTAAAGCACCTGCACAAGGGTATAGAGAAAGACGATCCTGGGAACAGTCAAAGTTAAAATAAGATTTAAGTAGATAATATGGGACCCTCCTTTGTAAAATCTGAAAATACAATAATCTCTTTTGGCTATGGGTTCAATGGCCTTTACATGGATGGAGGATACGAATCCTGGCCTCCCGTGTCCTTTCTAATTGGTTCTGTCTGAAGAGCACAAATTCATGGATGTGTTTCAGATCTTCAAACTGGAAAATAGCCCATCACCCAGATAAGAATAAACTTTTCCCAGACTTGTTCTGATTTTAGGCATTTATCTCCTTATTGTAACTATTTCAGCCACTGTCTAAGTGGCTCTAAAATTCTAATAGGAATATGGGGTGTGGGTGCTAAATTGAAGAATTACAGCTATTATATTTTAGAGTCACAGATAGTTCTTATTACATGGGCAAACTCTATTTCATAGGCACTTTTCTTAACCTTGCCCATTCATTTATTTCTAACAACTGTTTTGCTAATTTAAAAAATAGCATGTATTAACAAAGAGTTTGAAAACTGCATTTAGAAAAATGTAAACAAATAAACAAACAACAACAACAACAACAAAAAAAAAAACTCAGGTAAGCAAAAGAATAAAACAAAAGTTGTTCCAAATTTCATGGCTCAAAGATAACCCCTATTCACATTGTTCTCTCACCTAGCCTATGATTTCAGTATCTATACCTTTCCTCTGTGACACACTTTGACACATTTGGGACATTCCCAGGGGTTTATCCAGATGTGGACAGATGAGGTGTAGGATACAAAAGCTAGCCTTTGGATCATTCACAAGTCCAACAATCACTGCATCCATGTCTCACACTTGAGGCAAAGGACAATGTAAAATAGTGAGAGGAAAGGAAAGCCTAGTGGTTAGGTCTTGCTGAGTTGAAATCTTTGCCTTCTTATCAGTGTGACCTCAAGCAACACAGGTAACTTCTCAGGCTGTTTCCTCATCATTAGAATGGTTAAGATTGCATATCTCTCGTGAGCTTATCACGTATCACAATGAGTATTTGCAAAACATGCCTAACACAATGCCTGCCACAGAGAGGGGGGCCAGCAAGTATTGGTACTTATGTTTTTTACCTTACAATTATAATAAAAAAATATTCCAACAGAGAACTACTGCTCTGTGTATGTTTATGCAACCTCCTTGGCTGAAAGTTAAATTATAATGATCATTTGTTCATAGTGATGATTATCCCACATATAACTTTGAAATACCTACTAATAGTCTACTAATAATTATCTGCACTTATTACATGTCATTACATGTTCCCTGTATAGGCCAGGTAGGTTGTTTAAACTTTTTAATTATTATAACTGGTTTGGGGAACTAGTAGATCATGGACCTTGCAAAAAAGTTCACAGCTCTTAACACAAGGTGCTGAACTACCTTCCACAAAGGCTGGGCCATCTCACAGTCTCTTAGTCCTACACACAGTGTATAAAGGTCACTCTTTGGTTTTAGGCCACGTCTTCCTCTCCCCAAATCCCTATCCATTTCCATTTAACCCTCAGGGTGATGATAAAAATGAAGTTCTTCTCCTTGTTGGTGTGCTGCTATGCCAGTCCAGCTTTACAAAACTGAGCTTAACTCCGGACTTACCATGTCCACTGTCCCATCTACACTTGGAGTTCACCTTGATGTCTGCTCTTTCCCTTCTTCTATCTTCTGTTTCAAGCCATTGCAAACTCCTGTGTCTTTTACATCCAAAATAACTTTTTGTTTTTGCCAATCACAATGAAGACCCAGTGGATTTTTCTACATCTGAGCTCTTTCTTTTTCAGCTGCCATCATACCAATATGATCATGCTGGTTTTTGCTAAAATATGCTCCCGCCGGTCTAAACTCACTATTGGAAAAAGTCCAGACCTATGACTCTGTGTTCAAAATTCTTCAGAGTCCACTCAGGCTCTAGTCCTTCTGCTCCTTCAGAGACATGAGACCCCCCATGTTTGCTTCGATACCACTTTGGGAATCCTCTTTCCTCTAGCTGTTTGTCAAGATTCAGCTCGATGCCCTCATAGCCTCAAACTCTTCCCCACCCTCTACCCAAAAGCAACTCTCTTCCGTCTATGTGTTAAGCAGGATAATGCAACCCCACCATGAGGTCAGTCGGTGGTGTTCTAATACCCAGAGTCTGGGAATGTTTTGTGTGGCTTAACATAAGGGGGAATTAAAGTTGCAAATGGTTAAAGTAGTTAATCAGCTGACCTGACCTAAAAACGTGAAGATCAACCTGGATTATCATTCGGGCAGACCTAAAGTAATCACTAGACTCCTTTAAATGCGGGAGAGGAAGGCAGAAGAGTGGGTGTCAGCATGACACCAGGTGAGAAGGGCAGGATCAGTCATTGGTAGCTTTGAAGCTGGACTGGCCACAGGTCAAGGAATGCAGGCAGCGAGTAAAAGAAAGAAAACCGATTCTTCCCCAAGCTTCCAGAAAGGAGCATGGTTCTGCTGACACCATGATTTCAGTTCAGTGAGACTCATTTTTGGAATTCTGACCTCCAGAAAGGTAAGATAATCAACTGGTGCTATTTTGAGCCACTAAGTAAGTGGTAATTTGTTATAGCAGCAATCAGAAACTATCACAGTACAGTGGAAAGAGTATAAATGTGAAGTAAGGTACATCTGATTGACACCCCAGCTCTGCTGCTGCCTAGCAACGTAACACTGAACATTTTTTTAACTTCTTTGTACTATAGTTTTCTGATCATAAAATGTAGGGTAAGATGCTTACATTATGGGGTGGTTGTAAAAACTAAATTATAATATATAAAATATATATGTGGGGCTGGGGATGTGGCTCAAGTGATAACGTGCTCTCCTGGCATGTGCGGGGTGCTGGGTTCGATCCTCAACACCACATAAAAATAAAGATGTTGTGTCCACCAAAAACTAAAAAATAAATATTAAAAAATTCTCTCATATATATATATATATATATATATATATATGTGTGTGTGTGTGTGTGTGTGTGTGTGTGTACATAGGTGTAAGTGTCTGGCACATAACAGACACTTAATAAATTTTTAATAGTCCTCTAATTCTTTACAACAGCTTTTTTTATTTTTTTCTTTCTAGATATACATGACAGTATATTTTGACTTATTGTACATACATAGAAAAATATAACTTGTTCTAATTAGGATCCCTTTTGTGGTTGTACATGATGTGGAGTTACATTGCTTATGTATTCATATATAAGGAGAGGAAAGATATGTCCAATTTATTATACTATCTTTCCTATTCCCATCCTCTATCTTCACCTCATCTCCCTTTGTCTAGTACAATGAACTTCTAATTTTCCCCTCTTTTTGTTGTGGATTAGCAACCACATATCAGAAAGAACATTCTGCCTTTGGTTTGGGGACACTGTTATTTCATTTAGTATGATAGACTCTAGTTCCGTCTATTTACCAGCAATTACCACAGTTTCATTCTTCTTTATGGCTGAGTAATATTCCATTGTGTTTATATACCATATTATTTTTATCCATTCATCTGTGATAGGACACCTAGGTTGATTCCACAGTTTGGCTATTGTGAATTGAGTTGCTATAAACATTGATGCATTGAAGTGGCTGTGTCACTGTAGTATAATATGCTGCTTTTAAATCCTTTGGGTATAAACCAAAGAGTGGGATAACTAGGTACTGATGATATTCAGAAACTACTTTGAAGATCTATAATCCAATAAAATAAAAAATCATAAAGACATCTACAAATTTCTAGAGACATATTACCTACCTAAATTGAATCAGGAGGAGGATATAGAAAATTTAAAGAGATCAAATTGAAACAATGAAATTGAAGATGTCATCAAGGCCTACAAACAATGAAAAGCACAGGACCAGATGGTTTTTCAGCTGAGTTCTACAAGACCTTCAAGGAAGAACTTACACCAATCCTCCTCACATTATTCCATGATGTAGAAAAGGAGGGAACCCTTCCAGATTCATTCTACGAAGCTAGTATCACCCTGATATCAAAACCAGACAAAAACACATCAAGGAGAGAAAATTTCAGAACAACATCCCTGATGAATATAGATGCAAAAATTCTTAATAAAAAACTGGCAAATCACATACAAAAATGTATTAAAAAGATGGTGCACCATGATCAAGTAGGGTTCATTCCAGGGATACAAGGTTGGTTCAAAATACAGAAATCAATAAACATAATTCATCTCATCAATAGAGACAGAATCACATGATTATTGAGAGACACAAAAACTAGCATTTGCCAAAATTCAGAATTCAGCATCCATTTATGCTCAAAACCCTAGAAAAACTAGGGATAGTAAGAACACACTCAACATTGTAAAAGCTATATATGCTAAACTCACGGCCAACATCATTCTAAATGGGAAAAAAAAAATGGAAGCATTCCCTCTAAAACCTGTAACTACACAGGAACAACACAGGATGCCCTCTTTCATCACTCCTATTCAACATAGCCCTTGAAACCCCAGCCAGAGCAATTATATGGAAGAAATTAAATGGATACAAATAGGGAAAGAAGAACTCAAACTATCCCTACTTGCCAACAACATGATTCTATATTTAGAAGACCCAAAAAACTCTACCAGAAAGCTTCTGAACTCACAATGACTTTTATATTCATCTTTTATTGCCTTGTGGGAACTTGGTACATCTTGAACAATAAATTGAGAGTTGCCATGTAGGTATTTGATTATTAATCTGTTTTGTTTTACTTCTGCCTTTTATACACAGGTCCTTACCACACAATAAGCCAGAAGGAAAGAAGGAAATTTATTAATTTGGGGTGGTACATTCTGTTGTATCATTTTTAAAGATTCTGCCAATCTGGATACAAAAGAAGAAAAACGATTCATAAAACTTCTCGGAGCAGAAAGAAAAGTTAATATATTTTGTCACAACATATAATTAAATTTCAGCTTTTCATGAATCTTCTCCATCAATCAATGGTACAATTTCAAATCGTAAATAGCTTATGATGATCCAAACAAACAGCAAAAATAGGCCACAAATTGATATAAATAATTTTCTCTCTAAGGTGTTGATTAAACAAAATGGAAGCTCATTGAGATCCAATTAAGAAGAACTCACCAGGACACCATAAATGACCCAATGCATCTTGTGGGTTTGCAAAAATAGCTCATAAAGTGGAAGAAGCTGTCTGTGGCTGTTTTTACTTTTGTGTGTCTATCCAAAGCATCGTTTTAAAACTCATCTCAGTAATCAGTTGCATATTGACATAAAGTTTTCATATCATAATTAGAGCCAAGAAGGGAAGAAAAGATGGAGGCTAATATCTCAGTAAATGCATGTTTTCCCATGCATCTCACTTAATTAAAGAAATTTGGAGTTTCAAATCCAACAGGTTGTAAGTAAAGGGTCAGGGAAGCATGCTGACAACAGAGCTCGTTTCCAAATGCTTCACTAAAATCTCAGCTCCAGCCCAGGGTTCAGGGAATTCAGCTCTTGCTGAATTGACCAAATATTTTCAGTCTAGCAGAACATTTTTTTTTAAATTCTGGAATAAATCAAACATAATTGTCCTGAAGTATAATTTTCCAGTGTAATTCTCCAGGAAATAAGGCAAAGAAAAAAAAAAGCCAGGCGTGGTGGTGCATGCCTGTAATCCCAGCAGCTGGGGAGGCTGAGACAGGAGGATCGCGAGTTCAAAGCCAGTCTCAGCAAAAACAAGGCGCTCAGCAACTCAGTGAGACCCTGTCCCTAAATAAAAATACAAAGTAAGGCTACGGGTGTGGCTCTGTGTTCGAGTGCCCCAGAGTTCAATCCCTGGTACTCTTTCCCCCGAAAACAGTAGCTCCCTCTTATGAACAGCAGATCAGCCCTGAATAATGACAGCAGGTACTGTAGTTTGAAAGTGACAGGTGGGACTTCTTTCTTGCCACTTGATTTCTCTCATGTGAAGGGACAATTTGTTCACCGCCATCACCGAACAGCCATTAAGTATCTAATGGAAGGGGAAGCCATGCAAAGAGATTTCCACAGAGCTCCCTGTCCTCCTCATCTCAAGTCATGCAAAATTAGCTCCCCCGACTACCAATTTTCAGAAGATCATTCTGATGCCTAGCTCAAGTGGTGTGTTATCTTGGGAAAAACATAGCTCCCAGGCTTCCCAGCCTTGGAATTCTGGGCTTTATAGATCGTTCACATTGTTGTTGTTGTTACTGTTATCATTATAACTAAGCATTGTACCCAAGAACTACTTTCTGAAATGTGAGTTTAAGACAACTAACTACCAAGATCACCTTAAATGTGAGTTTAAGACAACTAACTAACAAGATCTCATTTTTATCTCAAACATATCTCAGTACAGAAATAAGCAAATTCAGTGCAATGATTAGAAATGGCCACTTGACAGGTAAAGTGACCAGAAATCTTTCCAAAACTTACAAAAATGCTAAAGTACACAATACCATAGTATTTATTCAGTCTGAAGTGCTCAGTACTAACCATTGTGCCAACAACTCATTAAGTATCACAATAATCCCATTGAGTAATTACTATAATGGTTTTTACAGATGAAGATATTAAGGATTATGGGGGTTAAGAAGCATGAACAAAGTCACACACTTAGTGAGCTGTGAAGCCACAGTTTGAACCGAGTTCTTTTGATTTAAGCTCTTTGTTCTTCTGTCATTACTCGATGTCTCCTTAACAACCCCTACACACACATGCATGTGCGCACACACACATACACACATTCCTTTAATAAATTCAAAGCTACAACTATGCTTCTCAGCCCCAATTCAACTGTTCTCTGTGCTTTAAATATCAGTTTTATCTACAGATAAAATGTGCCAACAGAATGATTGACAGCCTGCCTACAGTTCATTTTAACAGAGTGAGGCCAAGCTTACCTCCAGAACATTCACTGATCAGGTTGAAATAGTTTAAAGCATCCGTAATATAATAGTTAATTTGTCACACCCCTACATGGAAACATGTCCTAGTGATTCCCTTTTCTTATTTAAGACATTTTTTTTAAGTGAGATAAGCCTCAAGTAGCATGAAGAAGAAACCAAATAATAGAAAGTATTCTGTTGCCTTCCGAGTCCGGCATTTATTAGCTGTGAGACTTGAGCAAGTCATGTAGTCTCTCCAAAGTGTTAACAGAAACAGTATCAAACACAATGAAGAACAAATGGTAAGTGCTAATCATCTGGAAATATTATTTGATGGCATTTTGTGTCCAAAATGTGAATAGTAGATATTAAACTTGGGCTCCTATCTCCTGAATTCCTTCGTTAGTCCTAGCACCATCCTTTGATTTCTCCAAGTCCTTCTTTGAGTCTCTAACAAGTTATACACAGGCAAAGAAGCCCCAGAAGGAAAACTATGATTAACATTAAACATCTGCTGCATTTCCAGAACAAGGTTGGGGGTCAGGATATGAATGGACCCCAAACCTGCGTGCTTTCCCAGGGGCCAACCTCAATCCTTTCTAGAGAAGGTGGGAAGTGAAAAAGCTTCCTTTCTCCATGGAAAAAAAAAAAAGGAGAGGAAACATTCCATAGAAATGATTCCTCTGGTATTTCTGTGATAATATGAGAAAATTACATCTGAGATTTTTACATTCCTAAATAGAAAATTTCTTGATAAATGGAAATTAAAAAGTGAGAACTTCTTGGTTCTTATTATTGAGTCCCAGTTGCACAGTAGTGGCCACTGTGACATATAGCATCTCATCTAGTTCCCAATTTGGTGTTCCCATTGTTTCAGCAGTACAAGAAATAAAAGAAAAATTCAAATACTGTCACATCCACCGTCACATGGGCACTCTAGGACCTGCAAGCAGGCATCTAGAAAAAATGAAGAATGCAGGCACTAGGTGAGAGGCTTAGGAAATTATGATTTTCAGGTTCTAACTCAATATTTTCACACCCTAAAAATAACATTCTTTTATTGTGATGGCATGAGAAAAGCCAGTTCAAACAGCTTTTTTTATATATAAAGCCGAGAATATGCAAACCATGTACACTGGACCCAGATGACTTCAACCCTAAAAAGGAAACATACCTACAATCAAGAGACCTCAGTCCAAGCATGCTTTCCCACATTTCCTATGGGAAGCCAAAGGAAGTTTCTTTACAAAACTCGTATCATTTTCTCCAAGTCCAGGGAAATTGAATGGATCACATGATACTGATTGAAGGAAAGCTACTCAGAACCACATATGTTAAATGTGTAATTCCCTGGCAGAATGAGTTTCATGTTAATGCCTCTGTAGAAGCCACTGTATGACATTTCCTTACCTCTTCCAAGGTAGACAACCTTCAGGCCAGCGGAGAGCACATGCCATGATCAACAAGCTGCCATGCTCTGTGAGACCCTCTACTGGGAAGCACATTTTGGAGGAAGAAAACCTACCAACAGACTAAGAAGAGAAGAAAGGAAACTTAACCTTCATTTATAATGCATGACATCAGCACATAAGGTATTTCATTAACCAAAATTCCCTGTGTTATTTCTTTTAAGGTTTAAGTCAGACGGTTTGCTTTTTCATTCCTGGGCTTTGCTAAATCATGTGTATCTAGATGGTAAAGAATACATTTTCATATGACCAGTTTGGGAGTGAATAAAACTAGCTGAGTTTTTATTGAAGCAGATGAGATGAAACCTCTCATCTGGCCTAGAAAAAGTTGGCTTCAGGAAAATTAATGAGAAACTGTAAAATTTAATCATAAAATTCCCACAATATTTTAATATTTTGATTGCCAAAAATATACCATTTTCATATTATAAGCCTAACAGGAAGAAAGACAGAGAGAATGGATGAGGGGAAAAGAAAGTGGGGGGGGGAAAGGAAGTTTAATGGTAGTCAAAAATGTATATTCAAATCTCAGCTCAACCAGTATGTAGTTAGTAACTGAATGTATGAATTAATAAACATCTTCAGATTATTATCAGCAATATTAGTAGTACTTCAGCTACTAATAATAACTCACACCTTTTAGTATGCTCATTAGACAGGCACCATTTCAAGCACCATATATTTGTTCACTCATTTAATCTCTGAATAACCCCAGAAGTTTAGGTACGATTTTCAACTCTATTTTACAAGTGGGAAAACGGAGACCCAGGAATTTTAGGTGACTTGTCAAAGACTACACATCTAGTTAAGTGGCAGAGTAATATTTGGACCTGGGAAGTCTGCTTGCACAGTCCCTGCCAGATCTAACCCCCATCATTTCTGAAAATCTTAGTCCAAGTGTCATAAGCAATCAAGGGATGATGCATTGGAAGTCCAGAGACAGAAGAAGATTCAAGGATCATATAAACTGTGACCAATATTTTTGCCTCTAAAGGAGCCAAGGTTTTTCATCCATTATAGTTTCGTCCTAAGCACTTTCCCCTTATGGACACAGGCTGTCCTTGTTTGCATGTGGGAGAAGAGAAGAGAGAGAAAACTTGGCACTCGACCTTCATTGGAATAAAGTCTCTGTTCCAATCTAATTGAGGAAATTTAGGGCATATACTCCACCCTAGACCAAAAGAGCCATTGGGAAAATGACACAGAATCAGATGAATCCTGTGGGGTGGAATGGTTTTAGGAGAGTCAACCAGATTATCTAATACCATATTTTAGAAATGCCTACAGAAAAACCAATATATTCAGTCTTCAAAATAATCATGTCGTAATGACTTTATCACAAATGTTGTGAATTAGAGTATCTCTACATTTCTCTCCAATTCTGGCATTCTATGATCTTATGAGTTTATCCAAATTTTATTAATATTTCTCAGGGAAAAATGTTCTAGAGAAATATTTTCATGTACCTTGATTTTTCTAATAAAGCACAATTATGTTCGCATCTTGCCGTACCAGTCACTTGGGGAAAATCTGATGAAATAAAGGAAATACATAAGCCATTGACTTTTCTGTCTTCCTAATCTTCAGGTCTTTTCCATCATAATCTATGATCTACCCATTTGCATACCTCATGAGTGGACCTTCAGTAGGCCTGATATGTGGGCAAGATGTAGCACAAGATCTGGGATTCAGTTTGTCTTGAGTGAACACTCAGAAGGTGCCCATCTCATTTATTCAAAGAGACTTGGAAGACAGGTAACCTGATTTACCACATTATAGGTTACTACATGAAAATAATGCACCCCAATAAGCAAAGAGGCACTTCTTACCCATGCAAGAATTCTCTAACTCCATGCATGTATCATTAACAGTTGCTGTGTGCTCCAGTAGAGACCTAGAGACCTAGAGACCAGGAAGTCTCCATCTGAGAGCATGCCTGATGGTCTCCTACTTTCTGTGACAATCTTCACTTTCTATATCCTTTGCTATTAAAGAAGCATTGTGGAACTATGTCTACTGACCTCTTATCATCAATCACATCACTGTCCTATGGAGACACACTTGCAGTTACACAGGAAATTGAACAAGAGTGGTTTGAGAGTCAATCATTTTCTGTAAAGTCCCTATGTATTGAACACTAAAGGTGGCTAAAAGGCAATTTCCAAGGTGTTCTACATGGTCTGGTAGGCACCCAAGAACACCCTGAAATGACTGACAGGATCCTCCTAAATTCAGAGTTTAGTAAGTTGATAAAAAATGCACCTATCTTGGTTGTTAGAGTATTCTTTACTGAGTCCAGGTTCTGTAGAACTTGTGACTCAAAAGAGTAATTCAGAGACCACCAAGAGCTGCTCAAATCCAGCATCTTGGGATTTACCCAAACCTATTGATTCAGGATCTGATTTTCAAGAAGATTCCCAAGTGTTTCCCATGCACACTAAAGTTTGGGTAGTTATTATTTCCTTAAGGAATGGACCTATTTGACTTATAACAAACTACTCCCTCCCATCCCTTCATTAAATAGAAAACTCAAGTTGAGTCAGTCATACACCCATTTGCAAATGCCAATCCCTGGAGCCATGTGCTTAGAATAATGTATTGAACAAGACAGACATACACAAATAATGTTCCCTCATAAGTGCATGAGTACCCCTTAGATTCTAGATAGTCTCAGATTAGAAACTACTGTCGTTTTATATATGAATTATCAATTAATAGGAATATAATGAAAATGTTCTTTTAAAACATGTGCAAAGTACAAAACAATCTGCTATGGTATGGATATGGTTCTTCCCCTATAAAAACTCATGTTGAAATTTAATCCCTACTTTGAAGTATTTAAAGGGTAGAAAGCAGTATTTAAAGGGTAGAAAGTTAATTCAGCTATGGTTTTCAGAGGTAGCATCTTTGGGAGGTGGTTAGGATTAGGTAAAGCTTTCAGGAGGGAACCCCAGGATTGACTCCCTGTGATTCCATAAACAGAGAGACAAAGACCAGTACCTACACACATTCTCCCTGTACCTCACCTCGTGGTGCCTTCCCTGTGCTTCCTTGGGTCTATGCCAGTGATAAGGCCATCACCAGATGTGGCCCCTTGACCTTGGACTACAACTGTGAGCCAAAATAAGCTTCCTTTATTTCAGACCATGATATTATGTCATTAAAAACAGGAAACAGACTAATACATAATCCAATTTAGTTAAATGAGACTATGTCACCTGAAGAGGCTTCAGAAGACATCCTGCCATGTTCAAGGGTGTGAAGGCTGGTCACGTGAGAAGGGACTAATTCTCTATAAGAGGCAAAGGATAGGAACAGAGCAAAAGATATGCAATAGGGGACGCATTTCAGGCTCATTTAAGGAAGAAGTCCTTAACAATTAGAACTATCCATGGTATTGAACATGTTGCTCTCAACATCATCCAAACTGCATTAAGAATGAATGTGGAGGCTGGGGATGTGGCTCAAGCAGTAACGTGCTCTCCTGGCATGCGCGGGGCGCTGGGTTCGATCCTCAGCACCACATAAAATAAAATAAAGATGTTGTGTCCACCGAAAAACTGAAAAATAAATATTAAAAATTTCTCTCTCTCTTCTCTCTCTCTCTTTAAAAAAAAAAGAAAAGAATGAATGTGGCCACGTGATACCAGGCCTCCGTGTCTCTGACCATGTCCCTCCTGGTTCACTGCATGCACCTTCCATCACATTAGCCTCCTGATCTTTCTCTGACTCATGTACCACATGCATTCTGGCAAGGGGTTTTGCACCTCCTGATACCCCAAGCTGAATGATCCTCTCCTGCCATTTCCCTGACTGATGTCTCCATAAAAACTCATGTTGAAACTAGGTCTCTGCCCAAATGTCCTATCATCCAGTTCATGAGGCTGCTACTGACCCTTCTGTCTAGAATAACTTCCCTTCCCATCTCGCTCTGTATTAACAGTTGTGCTCAAGAAACACACAACCTCAAATCCTCAGTTCTTACAACTATGAGTTACTTCTTGCTAGAATGACACCTAGACTCTTGGTTCATTGCAGATTGGCTATATCCCTGGTCCACATGCTCGTTCACTTGATAGAGGGGAAGAGCAAGACTTCAAGCTAAACCATATGATAAATATTTCTGTCCAAAATGAGGGAAATCAAATCAGAGTGTTGCATTGTATCAATGTCAATATCCTAATTGTGATATGATACCAGATCTCACAAAATGTTGCCTCTGGGGAAAACTGAATAAAACTCCATGAGTTCTTTCTGTATTATTTCTTCGGGCTATATACGAACATACACCTATCTCAAAGTAAAAAATTAGTTTTTAAAAAAATTATCTCCCTTACTCAAATGTGGCATGTAGCACATCTACTTAAATTTTATTGGCCTACACAAGTCACATGGAAAAATATACCTGCCAAAGGAAAATATCCTGCTATGAAGAAGCGCAGCAAACAACACAGCTAGGTATGAGGATGTACAGCTCTTATCATAGGGTGCTATCCAGAAAACAAAACCCACATGAGATGCTTCAGTCAGATTTTTTACTGCTATGACTAAAAGACCTGACCAGAACAATTGTAGAGGAGGAAAAGTTTATTTGGGGGCTCACAGTTTCAGAAGTCTCAGTCTATATGCAGCCAGGTCCATACCGAGGGGCTCAAGATAAGGCTGAACATCATGGTGGAGAAGTGTGGCAAAGGAAAGTAGCTCACATGAAGATCAGGAGCAGAGAGAAATTTTATTCACCAGATACAAATATATACCCCAAAGGCACATCCCTAATTCCCACCTCTTCCAGCCATACCCTACCTGCCTTCAGTTACCACTCAGTTAATCCCCATCAGAAGCTTAATTCACTGATTGGGTTAAGGCTCTCATAACTCAATCATATCACCTCTGAATGTTCTTAAACTGTCTCACACATGAGCTTTTGAGGGACACCTCACATCCAAACTATAGCATTAGCTTCATTCACAGAGATAATTTAATAGAATGAATTATTATATTAAAATCATTCTTGAAAACTAAAATGGCAGAAAGAGAACACCGAAGCAACCAAACATAGTTTCTGCAAATATAAAGCTATATCCTCTAGATTAGAGAATCTAGATGAAGTTGGTTTTATCAGAAATTAGATGCATGGAGGAGGAGAGGCCCCAAAGAGATGAGACCCAGAGAAAGTGAGGTACTGCGCAGCTGGTGATGTGCTGCAGGAAGTAGGAAGCTTTGCTATCATCCTCGTTTCTATCATTGTTTACAAGGGCTGTAGTTGGCAGTTACTTTTTCTTTCTTTATCCACAATTTCATGTCTCTTTGCCTTTAAGCAGCACACTTAAGCTGGTGATTTCTTATCTTTTTTTTTTTTTTTTTTTTACTTCATGAGGTGATCTAAACCATCATTCCAAAAAGTCTGATTCTTGATAGTCTCATATCTTTTTTGGTTGCTATAGTTTCCCTTTAACTTTTACCAGAAGACAAAGGAAGCCTCAGAGGTACCTCATGGCCACACAATTTCTCTTGGTAGTCAGGATCAATTACCCTAGCCAGTCTGAATTCCTTTCTTTCCCCATTTGGCCAGGAGATAGTCTTCCCACTTCCAAATCCATGGAACCAATGTGGTATCCACACATGGAAGCATTTCTTCCTTGGGAAGAAAGGCAAGCAAAACCATTGATCTCACCATTCCAAAGATAGGAAGTAAAAATTCTGAAAGTGGGTTATCAAAAGTAATAGTGAAGGAAACCATCCCTACTTCTAGCTTCCAGCCTGGGACCGAGGTATTCCTGCTGTGGGAAAAACAACACCATACATTGATCACTGATCTGACTTTAGCATAGACCCCAGTATGTTGTCTCCTCACTAGAAGATTAATTCAATCTTCAGTTGGTCCTTCTACCATTCTATCGCATAGGCTGCATCTGGATGGTAACGTATGTGATCAATCCTTCAAGGAGGAGTGAGTGTCTTCAATCTCCCTTCCTACTGTAATGGTCCTCTCTGCACAGGTGACTATTTCTATTTTGACTATATCTTTGGCAAAAGGGAAAATGACTATGTGAAGGTCTATGGATGCACTTGGCCAATCATGAGACAAACTTGGACCCAATTTTAATTTATCACTTGTCCACCACCTGCCTCCCAGGGACTAGTGGACTTCAGAATTGCTTTAGGTCTCCAGAAATTAGCATCATTTCAGAGTCAGTACCTTTATTCCACTGAGTATGTCCCTTTCTCCTCTTCCCTTCTCCTTTCCCAAAGTCACTCATGGAACATTTAAATGAACATTTAAAAATAATAATACAAACCTACCGAACTTTTCCATGTCTTTTATTTTTCTTCATAACATCATTTTTAAATTTGGTTGTCTTCCTGATTAAAATATAAGCTTATGAGGACAGAATATCTTATTCATTACCATATTCCAAGTAGTGCTTAGAACATTCCCTGAACATAAATAAGGATTTAATAAATGCTTCATGAACAAATGAGCATTGCAGGAAGGCAGTTTGGCAATGTATGTCAAAAAACTTCAAGGTCTGTGTAAAGCCTGTGGCCTAAAAATTTAACTTCTAGAAATTCATCCTGAGAAAATCCTTACATTTCAAAATAATTCACCATTGAAAGAAATGTTCATCATAGCATTAAATTTGGATTTAAAAAGGAAATAAACATACAGAGATTGTGCATCCATTATTTTAGTAAATTTATACTGAGTGCTTACTAAATTCCAGGCATGGGGCTAGGTACCAGGGACACAATGGTTAACACAAAGAATACGATCTCTCAATGAAGCTGGAGAGACTGAGAGGTCATTTCACTTTTTATTTTTGTAATGCAGCAAATAAGTGAACATTAGCTTATAGACACTCCACTAATAATAGCAATAATAATGAGGATATTTTACATTTGCATAGCACTTGTAACTTTTTAAAGTAATTCTCCAGCCATTATATTTCTTAAAATTAGGTCATATTAAACTGCACTTGAGCTTCATTATTAGATCTTTTCTGAGAAAAGACTTGAGAGACTGTTGGCCCTTTTACATTAATTATGGACATATAAGATGAATTAATCAAATTCTGCTGTATTTGCTAGTAAGGTCAATTGAGTGGGGGAAAAAAAGCCGCTCTGCAGGGTTTTGAGTAGGATGCAACAGAGAGAAGTGCGCAAAAATTTTTAAAAAGTTCTTGAAATGATTTTATTTTTAAATAAACCCTAAACCTAAATCTTAATGAAGCATCACTAATAGCCTACAAAAATACCACCATTTTGCAGACTCAGGTCAATTGGCAGAGTTAGATATATGGAGAGGCTAATGAAACCCTGGCTGCAAGACCCCATTACATTCTTGATCCCCCTCTGAAGCTCTGTGAGAGGACCCAACAATGTTTTTGTGAAATTTACTAAAAGAATATTTTTCCCTCATAGTTTAGATTGGCATTTTTTTTTCATCAAACTTCTTCTCTTACATATTATTTTTTTCTGCAGGTGGCGTTAGAGCAACCAGAGGCAGGGCTTCCCAAAGGGTACGCAGGGACTCAGGCAAATATTTTTGTGAAACCCTGTATAAATAAGCATTTTCATTTTTTAAAAAATCATGGGACTATATGAAGCACAGTGATTTATCAATGAAGATATGGAATTATAGGAGATGAGAGGAATTCACATATGTTTATTGTCTAATCAAGGAATATATAGATATCATTTGTGGTATCCAGGTCCCAACTCTGCCAATTCAGACAGAGGAACCGTGTCACCTATTCTTGGGGATCAAATATGTGGTTCCCAGCTCATTTTAAGACACACACCGCAAAAGAAAATTCGCAACACTTGTTAGACGGTGTCATGGCTTCCTGAAGCCTGTTTGTACTGAAATAATCCCGATCCTCCTGCTTCTGCAATAGTCCCCAGGATGCTGTTTGTTCAATGTTTACTCATAACACTGCATCACCCATTGTGCTACCTGAGAATACTGACTTTCAGTGATTCCAAAGTGGTCCTGTGCTTCACTGCTGTAGATCACAAGTGTAAACCTTAACCCAAGTAGGCAGGACAATGTGAACAGTGATTATTTTTCACTGATCATGTTGAATTTATCACTTATTAGGTTATAGCCTAAATGCAAAGCAACACATTGGTTGTCTATTTTTCTTTTTAAACTCTTTAGGCCATAATCATTGTTTCTAGAATAGGATCATTCGCTGTTTTTGACTAAATCTTTGATTTCCACCCACTTGGGAGGAGAGGAAAGCAAAGGATGGGGAAAGAGAGAAGTGTGGTCCTGTTTGTAAAAGAAATTCTCATTCAGCATGGACCAACCAAATAAATATCTGGGAGAGTATGTCATCACCATTTCTCACCATAAGACTGGCAAGAGACAACTTCAGTCAAAGGGCCAATTGTCGTTACCAAGCAATGGTCTTGAAAACCTTTGGAGGAGGTAGACAAAGCCACCCCTAGAAGCCTACCTGATAGATGGAGCCTACAGATGGTGACAGCCCTGGATGTTAATGGCAAAGGTCCTATGATGTAAAAGATACTGCTGTCTCCCTTCAGGTGCTGCAGACCAAAGGACTAGATTTAAGGAAGGACTGCTAAGAACCCTCAGTTCAAGGTCAAGGGTTAATAGTAGAGAATCCTTAGCTCAAAGCCCTTGTCCTGTGTCAGATGTGAGCATGAAAATCATCCTCGCAGCACTATTCTAGTGGCCCCGTATCACAGTTCATCAAGTAATGCCACACTGATTAGAGGGCAAATCCACTTATCAAGAACCTCAAACTCTGGGTTTGAGAAAGGAGAATCAGGGCACATGTGCTTGCAGGGACAAACTTAAAAAAAAAAAAAAAGCTGCCTCTCCAGATGACACTGCAGTTCCAGTCCATCTCAGGAACCAGAGAGAAACAGATAATTCTGAGGAAAGCACTTCAGGGCGCTTGATTCCCCCAAGGCTCAGTGTTCAGGGTTGGCGCCCTGCTGGCCAGGGTCTACAAGCAATGCCAGCAGCAGGCATTTTTATATGTCGATTTAGAAGATACTTTCTAGTTAGGGTTTAGTAAACTATGCTTATTTGGTTTTACACCATTTCCATGTATAATTAAGATATCCTAGCCATTCCATGGCAGAGATGACTTCCAAGAATTTCTAACATCCAATTTAGCAATTTACACAGCATCATAGTACAAAGTTACAGGGCCAGAGGCCATGTCAAAGCAAGATAGGACGCCCTAAAAATATGCCTAGTGGTAGTGGTGAGAAACATAGCTTATAAATAGGAAGCCAAGAAGCTAGCCCGTGGAAACCATCTTCAATCTTAATAGCTCACTTATAAAAGGAGTAAGATTGAAGCATCCCCACATTTAACAACAGTCCCAATAATTCCCATGAAATTAACATACACTAGGTAGAGAAACTTCAAACATGTTAAAGCAGAGACTGAATTATCTTTTTCTCTTCTGTACAGAAGATTTATGAAATCATTGTCATGTAATAACATGGCCAGAGTGTACAACAAAATTATAGGGAAAAGTATCATAGAAGGATGTAGTCCATCTATTAATAGGGGAATAATGTTTCTGAATTTTGTGATGTTATGGCAATTGTCTTTTTAGCTTTGTGGCTTGATGTGATTTCTTTTCTTATTCTGAATAAATATTTACTTTCATCCCTGATTTTTAATTTATTTTATTTAACAACTGATCCTCAAAATTTTAGACATTTCCAGACTCCACACTTCAAAATAGCTGACTTATGAATTGAAATTTGTTATTAGCCATAAAAAATAAAAATGTAGATTTATGAGCTCATCCGGGTAGCAGCTACAGTATTTACACCCCAAAAGGAGGTAGTAACACTTAAAATAAAAAAATACGTATATTCTTATCAACTGAGACTTTCACCAGATGTAAACACGCACACAAATAATCCCTAACGGCTTCATCTTTGCTGTCAGAAGACTGATAAATATCCTACCTGGCAAAGATCCTGTTTCTGAGAATCCATTTAATTCCTAAGCAAGGTTTACATTAATTTTATCTTTGTTTTCCTACCAGCTCCTACTTTTATGGAATTCTCTTGGGAGAAGTTCCTAAAGTATCGAGGACGGTTATGGCCAGCTGTGCAGGGCTGGGCTGTGGGCCAATGTGTGTAACTGCCTGGAAGGCCAGCAGGTCAGCAGATTCCGGGCCAGGTTCTGCTCGGGCTGTGTCCTCTGAGGGCTGGTTCTACACTTCATCACTGGGGCAAGCTATTCCCATAGTCCCATGTGGTATATATGGCCAAAAACATACCCCAGTGGAATTTGAGCATTTGAATTTAGGGTGGTCACTTTTAATGCCACAGATGGAAAAGAAGAGCAGGATCCTGGTGGGAGATGTTAGAAAGCAGAAACACTTTAGCGCTATATATAATCTTATATAATCTGATTTTAGAACAATTTCCCTGGGACAAGGCAGGAGTAAGACAAGGTGCATCCTGTTACAGTCAATAAGAAAACAGTGAGCTACTACCAGCCTCTTACTCTAGATTTAGCTTCCAGAATCAATCAAACATACTTTTATTCTCTGAATTTATATCAGTCAAAGGAATTAATATGAACTGTGTTAAAAAACAATCAAAATCAAAATTCAAAAATAAAACTCAATAGCTAATAAAATAAACATTTGCTTCTAACCTACATGAAATCCAGGACGTATGCTTGTGGACTGTCCTCCAAATAGTGACTCAGGAACCCAGTGGCTCCAATCATGTGGCTCTGCCATCTTGTTGCCTTGGAGGATGGGAGATGGGAGGGTCAAGACAAACGCCCATCAATCAGGCAGGACTTTGTATATGCCAGCACCGGAGCTGGTGTTCCTCACTCTGCATCGGGCAGAACTCAATCACGTGGCTTTGTCTAATTGGAGGACAGACTGGGAAGTATCAACTAACAGGAAATAGATCTGGTACCTCTGGTATCATAATAAACCAGCTAAACCCTGAGCTTTAATATCAGCTCTCCACATACAGCATGTCTGCATGCTGGAGAGACTTTGAACATCTCCACTTGTTGCTGGCAATCATTTGTTTGACTCTAGGTTTTAAGTCAATAAAGCAAGGTTAGAATCTGATTTCTATAATTCTTCGTGTGTTTAAGTAAATCAGTTTGACATCTCTTTTCTCTTATTTGGGTCTAGCTGACCTTGGCTACAGGGATTTGAAGCTGGTAGAGTAAATATTTAAAATACAGAAACGTCATCTCACCAATGCACTATCTCTTCCAGGTCTCTTCATTAACATCGTTAATACTGTCAGGCCTCCATTGTTTGTTTGTTTTGTATTTTCCCAGTTCGAGCTCCTTCTCATGGGGGCTTCTTAAGGTATGTACAGTTAATTTGGTAAAATATTTTGAACGGAAGAGTTAGGGCGGTTAATAATGATTTCAGATATTTTTTATTTCCCCGTTCTGATTTGCATTTTAACTGTTATACCAAAATGAATATTACACCGAGACCCTCGAATAACTCTCAGACCACACAGTTTTATGCCAATAAAGTTTTCATTGCTGGCCAGTGGCGAACACTCTGCTTTCTAAAAGCCAAGATGCTCAGAGTAACACGCCTGCCTTCAGTTGGCCTCATGTTTAAGCCAAAAAAAAAAAACACAAAAGGGATGTTTGGGGGTTTAGCCAATGTAAGCAAGCCAAGTTACAGAAGCTGCATTGGGCAGTCAACGAGACAATGCAATGGGTACATGGGTATTTCCCACAGGACTTTCCAGGGTGGTATAGCAGCAAGCAAGCAGAAAGCAAGTGGGTCAAAATGACCCTAGTTAAGTACAAGTTGGAGAATGGTTACTAATGTCTAGACAATCAGTCTCTGAGAAGGAACATGGCCCAAGAAATATGGAAAGCCAAGAGAATAATTCTTCATTGTATAAGAATCGCTAGGTAACTATTAATGGGAACAGAGGTGGGGCGTTCCCACGGGAGAAGCACTTCTTACATGACATGGAGTCTCAGGGTACATGGAGTCCGTCTGGTCATTGCCTGGCCCGTAACATAAGCAGCAATTTTCAACACTCTTATGCAGCATTTCCTCCAGGGAGGTCCACCTCCTCACCTGTTGGTGGGGGAAAAGGAAAAATTCCCCCTTTCTACTAGGTTTGGACCTCTTTACCTGGCTCCATCCCACAGCTCTTTGTCTTGGAGATTCAGGTGGACATGGAAATACTACATATCCTGGGAAATCCTGAGCCAAAGGCTTCGGTTTTCTTCATTTTTTTTTTCCCAATTTTCTCAAATTTTTCGACCATGGAGCTTATTTTAAATTTGGCTTATCTTTTATCATTTCTTTTTGGCTTCGTATTGCTCTACACAGATCCTGAATACTTTCTAATAGGGGGAACATAACACCCAGGGGAGAGTCCATAAGGGCGACAGTTGAGGCAGGGGGGTTTTCCTGAGGCCCCAGGCAGCATCCTCAAACTGTTGGGACCACCATTGGCTTCAGTTTTTCATCTACCCCCATGACTCAATTTCATGGGTGTAGATTAAGCTCCTAACTCTACAATCAATTCATTTGTAGTGATAAATAAATAAGTAAAAGAGATTGTAAACATGAGTCCCCCGGGGGAGGCGCTTCCGACCTCCCTCCCATTTCAATTAAAGAAAATTCATTCAGGATCACTGTTTCCTTCAGTGTGTTCCACATCAAAAAAAAAAAAAAAAAAAGTCAAATTTAAAATTTTCCCACTTTGGGCTTTGCACTTAAAAAGAAAAGAACTTTGTCCTCTCAGAGGGAAGGACTTTTAGAAAAAAAAAATAAACCAAATAAATCCAATAAACCCCCTACCAGCCATCTCCCTTCTCCTCTGGCTTTTCCCTGCTGGGGAAAAAAAATAAACCTTCCATTTGATTCTCCCTTGCTGACAGTCTCTTCTAACTGCATCACAAATTGAACTTTAAAATAAATAAATGAACAGCACCAGCTGCTACGGGATGGGAAATGCAGAGACGCAGGAGAAGGACCTTATGAGAAAGAGAAGCTCAGCCTCAACAGACCTGAAAACTACCAGTCAGTGCTTTTCATGTGCCCCTAATGCACATGAGAATAAAGGGCGTTTCAGCAATAGTGATGCCCACACCAACAGCAAAAACTTGAAACTATGTCTAGGTGATTCACCAAAACTAGACAGTGAAAAAAATATATAGGTTAACGTGGACCATGCCTTTCCAATTTCCATCTTCTTCTAAGAACACACATGCACATGTATGAAGACACGAATGGTGTGAATATACTATGTGTACAACCAGAGATATGAAAACTTGTCCTCTATACGTATAATGTGAATTGTAATGCATTCTGCTGTCCTATAAAACAAATCAGGATAAAATTTTTTTTAAAAATTTCCTTTATGTGCGTGCCTGTACACACACACACACACACACACACACACAGCAACAACTGGGAGAACCACACTCAATTGGGGTTATTGAAAGCAGTAGAAGAGGTCATCTGTGTTCTGATGAGAAGTAGTTCTTTACCTGCAGGTATTTTCCCTCAATCAAACATGATGCCTCCAGTCATATGAGGATTAAGCAGAATGCTGTGTGTCCCCCATGCCTCTCTGTTCTTTCAAAGTGTGAGTCTATATCTCACAACCCCAAGTGAACCATACTTTTTACATAACTGGAAGCATTTTGTTATATTACTTTATATCCTCACAGGGTTTGGAGCACTGCTTTAGACTTGCTGAACATTCAGTGAGGGTAAGGCAGAGATGACTTAAGACATGACCCCCCGACACTTGTCCTACCATTATTGACCATGTAATCTGAGGCAAAGTCATAATTTCTCTGAGCCTCTTTCTGCATCTATAGAGTTGACATCATGAAAACCTTTAGGGTTCCTTCACTGGGTTGTTAATGCAGTGGGGTAGAGTGGGTGAAGTGGGGTGCAGTGGGAAGGAGGGGATTGGACAGAACAATGCAGGTATTATGGGGTTAAGGAACCCTTAGTTCGACTCTAGAAGCTCTGCTTTTCTCTATTTTAGATTTCAGAATTCCACAGTGAAATTTTGCTTAAAGATAGAACTGTGATGTTTAGAAAGATTTGGAAAACATTGTGTGAGAATGTGCTTGCTAAACTGAGCAACAGTGTAACATGCTTTTATAGTATTGAGATACAATTCACATAAAGGAAAACACACACATCTCAAGTGTGCACATAATGGCTTTTTAAACACACTCCATATCTAAGTACATACTCTCTGTGTACCACCTAGGTCATCATAGTGAACATTTTTTTTTTCACCCAGACAGTTCTTTCATTCTGCTTCCAAGAGTCCACACACATCTGGCCCCAGGTACACATTAATTGGACTTCTAGCACCATATATTACTTTTGCCCATTCTTATACAAACGGACTCATATAGTATGTGCTCTTTGTATGGGGCTTCTGTTTCCTAGGGTAATAACTTTGAGACTCTTCTATGATGTTGCATGTAACTGAAGTTTATATTTTTCTTTGCTACATAGTGTTCCATTATATGAATATACCACAATATGTTTCTTTATTAATTGTTGACATCTATGGAGCTGTTTCCAGTTTGCAACTATTATAAATAAAGCTGATGCTGTGTGTGTGTGCTGGGGATCACACTCAGAGCCTCATGCACATTGGCAATGCTCTAACACCAAGCTATATCCCTAGCCCTGTTTAAGCCTTTTTGTGGTCATCATTGTTATTTCTCTTGGATATCTAGAAGCAAAATGGCCAGTTTATAAGGTAAGTAACCAGATGTTTAAAGTAAACAGATGTTTAACATCATAAGAAAATGCCAATAAATCCCCTCCAATGGTTAGACCAATTGATATTTCCACTAGCAATGTAAGAGTAAGACAGCTTTAGTTGTTAATATGCTTGTCAGCAGGCGGTGGTATCAGCATTTTAAATTTTAACAATTTTAATAGGTTAAAATTGTCTCCTGGTTTTAATGTGAATTCTCCTGATGTTATAACCTTTTTATATGTATATTAGCCATTATAATACATATATTATATTAGCCATTATAATATACATATACAAAGGTTATAACATACCTTTTGTTAACAGTTCAAGATTTTTGCGCTTTTCTGTCTAAATTGGGTGGTTCATCTTTTTACCATTGGTTTATAAAGGATCTTCATATATTACAACAGGATCTTTTATTAGGTGTATGTATTGTAAATATTTTTCCCTGTCTGTTTTCTCCCTGTCTGTGGATTTTCACTTTCTTAACAGTGTCTTTCAAAAGCAAAATGTTTTTAATTTTTATTGCTTTACCTAAAAATGGTTTTTCTACATCAAAGACAAACAAAAAGATATTCTCTTATGTTTTCTTCTATAAGCTTTATAAATAGGTAGGACCAACATGAGAAATGTACATTTCCACTTGTTAGTTTCTTATTGGATCTTAAATAAGACATCTGAGGTTAAGAAATGCTACCGAAGCAACTGGATTTAAGATTTAGAATCTTGTGCTCTCTATTAAAGCTTCTAAGAACCAAAAAAAAAAAGAACATTTAAGCATAATCTTATTTTGTTTGTGCACCTAGCTAGTTGTAAAAGAGTTTGAAATGGCACGCATTGACAGAGGGCAGCCGCTCCTTTCCCAGCAAGGCCAACACAAGGTTTGGCGTTCCGGTCTCCTGACTCCTGCTTAAGCATCGTCCTAGGTATTTTCCATTAAAAATGTCACAGTCAACAATGGTCAGCTCTGCAGCCATGGCCATGTTTATTTTGACGATTAAAGCAGCACTGAAATGGCAAAAACCATTCAAGATTGATCTCCATCTCCTGGGTTAGGTCTGGGTCAAAGGACACCAGCCATGGTTTGCAAATCCAGAATGTGACTTTTGCATCCTTGAAGACCAACTCTTGGGACTGAACAAAGAATTTTCAACCCTGGTGTTCTCCATCTCCTTTGGGAAGCTCTTCTAAAAAGATATATTGTTACTGCTCCAGTTTGCATCACCATTTGGTTTAATTATTATTCGTAATTGGGAAATAATTAGATAAAACGATGATGTAAACCCCAGTGGAAAATAGACATCTCTTAAGAACTCTAATGTTTTCCGTCACTTAAAAGAAAAGGGATATGACTTACTGGAGGAAAAAGCTAATTAGAAAAGCAGACACATCTTCTCCCTCTCCTCATATTTCAGGCATGCTGGCAAGTGTTCAAAAATGATCAGAGAGTGGCCTATTTCTCAAGGACCCCAGGAGAGTATGATAATTTAAATCATCATCTCGGGGAAGTGCCTTGAGCACTGTCTTTGCCGGTTTATGATCTTCAGTGGGAAGAGAGGGTTTGGCTCTCCAAACTGGCATGGCATTGCACAATATTGGCTCAAGAAATACCCAGGTCACACCCACACCAAATGAATCCCAGCAAGTTAGGATTCCCTGCAAAGAGAAGCACATTTGAGCAAAGTGAGCAGACAGAATGTCTAAGACAATGCACCCCAGCAAAATGAGAACAAGACTCTTCTTACCCAGGGTCACAGATCAGAAGTGTTTGACAATGCAAAGAGAAGAGAGAGATGTGAATAGATGCTCAGATGGGCCTCTCACAACTTGATAACCCTCAACGTGTCTCTTTAAATTAGTTTGTCCAGAATAAGATCATTTTATTTAAAAAGTCAAATCAACAATAAATATCGGGTGACCTCCCAAGAAAAAAAAAATTAACAAAAAGAAAATTTTATGAAAGTGATCCTTCAATATAAGTTCTTTGTTTTGAAAATGAAAATACGTATTTAGCAAATCATACTGTGGTCATTTGAAAATGAAAAATCAGAAATCTTGAAAAGAAAGAGCTAGGATCACAAATGCTCTAACACATTTTAATCCTTTTTCTCCCAACTGGTCCAGTTAGACAACTATTCCTCAAAAATTAGACCAGAGGCAAATCTGGCTTTCCAAGTCTTAATAATTGGCTATAAATCAGAGTTTGTTGATGGCCTTAGATCATCCTCTCTATGGATGTGAAACCCCACAGTCGTCCCTTCTTTATCACACCCACAGTCCTTTTGCAAATGGTGAAACCTACACTTATTCCAAGGTGAAGGGGAACCCTTTGCTTATAGGATGCAGGACATCCTGGAACTGCCATTTCAAACTGTTCAATATTATTTACTGAATTACCACCAAGTAAAGGGCTTTACGCTTGGCAATTTGACATAAAAATCAATAAATACTGCAGAGAAGATGAGCTGCTGGGGGAAAGGTTTCTTGAGAAGATATAACTTTCTTTGAGTCTTGAAGGATCAGATGGGTGGTAAAGAAGAGGCAAAGGCACTTAGATACACAAGCACCCGACACGTCTCAGAGAGTGAAAAGGAAAAGAAAAAATCTGATCAGAGCGAGGCACAAAGTGACAGAGAGAAGCCTGAGGGTCCTGACTCTGAGATGTCCTGTAGTGACATGAAATGCTGGTGATGCCTTAGAAAGTAAAGGACTGTCACTTTGCCATGGACACAGGGCCTTCTGAAAGTGCCTTTGCAGATCATCTGTTTCTGTTGTATTTTTTGAAGAAAAGAAGAGTGGGCACATCCGTGGAGGGGAAATAAAGCTGTATGATTATCAGGAGCTTTATGTGAATGGTAAGGAGTCAACAAAAGTACTGAGACCAATTTTGCCAAGTTACTCAGGTTTATAGATCAGACCAGGGGTCATTTTTAACAAGACAAATAAATGAAAACCCTTGCTTCTCCTCCACATGATATAATTAATCTCTCACTATGTTGATTGATGTGACTCTCAAATTCATGATCCATTTGTCATTCTACCAGTAGTAGACTGGAAAACTAGCTCTCTGCAAAAAGAAAAAAAAATATCCCTGATCAGTAGTGATTGTCAGTTTCCATCATTAAATCTCTGACTGTGACTACTTCCAAGCTTCCATGACCAATTTCATTGACCATGAGCTTCCTCAACAAAAGGGAGTTGGAAAGAGAAGCAAAAACCCAACTCTTGCAAGCTGGTCACAGGCAACTCTGCCACACCATTACACCAACTTCTAATTCTCCCATCTGTGACTCTTTCCCACCTTGTACGTTTCTTAGGTTCAGTCTCCATGGTCATCCCAAGGTAAACATGGTGTTTTTATGAGAAGTACACAGTTTCTCTTTTTCCTCCCAGGAAACACTTATAAGTCTGGAAACAACCTGGACTCTTTTCACATCTGCACTGGTCACAAGGAAGTTGGGAAATGAAAGAGTGTAGAAATTTAAATCCATCTCCTCCTTCTAAAGTAAAAATCCCAAAACCCTTGCCTACCTACTGGTGGGTTCATATCAGTACCTTGCAAACAGAAAATAATGAATTGCCTTTTCTATGTATGCCAGATGTTAAAAAAAAAAAATGACTCTAGATCCCTCTTTGGAAATCCCTTTATTCACAAAAAGTCTATTTTTATTTATAGTCTTATTTGTTTGCTCTATTCAGTATAAAATGTTTGGAAATAAATAATTAACCTTGTGGGTTTTTTTTTCCTCTTCAATCATTCTTCTATAATTAGTGTCATGTATTCTTTCAAAATCAGTAGGAAAAATATTTTCAGAGTGTTTTGCTCTTTCTTTGTGGAAACGTGGTTTAATGTTTATTATCATAATTTTGATTGCTGCTGCACCACCTTGAGTGATGTATTTTTTACTCTGTGAGCTATTATTTGGCTTACACTCATGATTTGTGCATTAATCCCATTCAAGGTTATACAATAACAATCAGAAATTATGATAATAAACATTGAAACCACATTTCAACAAAATATGGTAAACTCATGTGAGTTTTTAATCTTTTCATTAACAAAGCATCTTATGCTTCAGTGACACTAATTACCAAGAAATTACACAAGAAAATATGTAATTATTTCTAGTAATTGACAGTGACTCTATACATAACACCTCTTTATATTAAAATAATTGCTAAAATGTGACCTTTTTTTCCCAGGCATGTGGTCTAATGGATTGCATTCTGGTTTTCAAATAAAAAGGTAATTTAAAAATATGATCACTAAAGTACATAAGTAATTCCAGTTCAACAGAGAACTATTTAGTGACCTCAAAATAATCTTTGATAATGACTAGTATTAATAAATTATCATGATAAAATAAGGGTAATCCTTTAGATTTCTTATTCTATCCTGAGGTAGTAAAACATGCTATTTCCCAGAATGACTTTCTTAGTCATTCTAAACTTTCATGCAACAGAACATCCTTCAAGTAATGATGCAAAAAATCAGAATCCTTTGTTTATACATGCACATTCACCAAAAAAAGGACAAGGTACTTTCTCAAAATACAAAGCTGTTTTTGGTTAAAAAAAAAAAGTCATTTTGATCTCTTCTACCCTTGAAATTTCAATAGTTTATGATTCTATGAAATTTTTTAATAACTTAGACACTTCCTTTAAACAAAAAGCCAATGGTTCAAATGTGTTCATTTCCAAGCTTCCTATCTGTTCACCTCATAATCTCATTTAGCAAGAGCTCTCATTCAAGAGCCAGCCACACAACTCTTCCTTATACCTATGCTTCTGTTATTTTCCATAGTTCTTCTTCTTTTCTGAATCAGAGCAGACCAACTAGTAGATAAGCCATCATCACACTCTGTCCCTTGAAAACTGACCAACATAATAAACTTTTTTCCTACCAACAACAGTATACAACCATGACTCACACAATAACATTTTATCAATATAGTTTAATTTGAAAAAAAAATCAATACAGTTTTTCACACCACAGTGAGAGACTGAATTTTTTGTAAAGATGTTACGCATTGCCCAACTCAGACATTCTCTTGTACATTTCTATCTTCTTTGTAAAATCACCTGCAAGGGTCATTCTCCTAGTGAAATTTTAGGAGAGAAAGCACATAAATCTAAAATCACAGTAACAAAGCCGATGTTCCTGCTTTGTGCTCTCTTGGAGGATTAGCAGAGAAGGCTGTCTTGGGAACTGTGAATCCTTAAAGATTCCATTGAGCCGCTAGAAGGAAGGGGCGGCGGGAAGGAACAGAGGACCAGGCAAGGAACAGGTCCTGGGATTCTTTGTTATTATCCAACCAGAGCCTCCAAATTTATCTGTTATCTACATTGGGCTTTCTGGTTGGTTATAATTTGAAGAAAACCTTCATTTTGTCTCAGTTTGTAGATTAGAAAATGGAGCTTTTCAAGCACAACTGAGTTGCCTTGAGCCAAACACCTGCTCAATGGTGGTGTGAGGTCTAGAAGTGGTGTCCGTGTCTCCCAGTCCAGTGTTCCAGTTTTCTAGATGTCTCTATCCCAACACAGGGATAGGCTCCAACAGTTGGGCTAATGGATTTCTTTAGAAGTCTCAGCATGTTTCCTCAGGGAGATAAATTTAGCCAGGGAGAGATTTGAGGCAACAAGCATCACTGAACAAAATATTGGCCCTGAATTAGGACCCAGCATAACGAAATATGGCAGAGCATTTACTATAACCCTCTCTCTTTCCATCCACACTCCAGATAATCAGTCAACCCTACCCCTGGGAGCCTGTGACTTGAGAGCTATGATGTTTAGACACTTAGTAGGACTTCCCATTGTTATGTAGACACCCACTGCCCAGGTGAAGTCTCAAGCCTGACTCTTCAACACAGTGGCTGAAGAACAGCATGCTCCATTTATGTTGCAGTCCAGTCTTCACCCAACACCACGCTGGCATCCCTTCTTCCTATCCCATTCAGTAAGGATTCATCTTCTCCTACACTTGCTGGTGGGAAAAAAATGTTTTGGTTTGGTTTGGTTTGGTGGAATGGGAAGATTGAAAACATAATGCTTTCAGAATAATTTCCTCTGTCTTTGTTTTCTACTTGTCTCTATAAATTTCAAGTTTGACAGGGGAAAAAGGCTTTTTTAAAATGTTTTCTATGTGCTAGAGAAGGTCTCATCACTCACCAAATCCCATGAGCTTCTGTGTTCTCGGCACTGTGTCCTTCTTCTGACCTTCAGCTTTCTTACTGCCTGAAAATAAAGTTTTCCATGGGCCCTCGCAGAGCCCCACAGGGAAGTGTGACAGTGAAACAGGAGGTGCACAGGGCAAATTATTATCAGAGGAAAGGGTGACTTCCTTATTGAAAATCAAGTTTTAACATAAAACCCGGGAGTCTCCTGCAGGTTAACGGACTTAAAATTTCTTAGGAACAGAGGACAACGGTGGCACTTAGAGAACTCGATGATTTTACTTCTATGGGCATTAGATACACATACCCCAGTTTCTGGCATGTAAGATTCCCAAGTTGTTTTCAGTCCACCTCTAGGAAGGCCCTTTAGCTGGAGCAGACACCACCACTTCAGATACTTCTGTTTGGAATTCTACTGAAGAGACCCTAAGAGGAGTGTTTTAGTCCACTTTTTCACAGCTATGACTAAAAAATGCAACCAGAACAATTTTAGAAGAGGAAAAGTTTATTTGGGGGCTCACGGTTTCAGAGGTCTCAGCTCATGGACAGCTGGCTCCATTCATCGGGACTCAAGGTGAGGCAGGACATCATGGTGGAAGAGTGTGGCAGAGGGAAGCCGCTCACACACTGATCAGAAAGCAGAGAGAGATCTCTACTTGCCAGATACAAATATAGACCCCAAAGCCACACCCCCAGTGCCCCACCTCCTTCAGCCACACTCTACCTGCCTTCAGTTGCCACTCAATTAATCCTATCAGGTGATTAATTCACTCTTGGGTTAAGGCTTTCACAACCCAATCATTTCTCCTCTAAACTTTCTTGTATTGTCTCACACATGAGCCTTTGGGGGACACTTCACCTCCAAACCATAACAAGGAGTAAAGAAGAAAAGGGCAGGAACCCAAACTACAGATTAGAAAATGAAACTGTCATGTTCACCCCAGCGGGTTCCACCAGAGAGGTATTTCATCTGCCATCGCCTCGTCTGTAAAACAGGGCCAGTTACCATAGCTGCCTGCAAGAACCTGTGACTTTTAGGTAAGATAAAAAATGTGAAACAAAGAGCCCCCAGCTGGTCCAAGCTCCATGTTTAATAAATGTCATCAGTGAATAGGACTCAGTGCCCTTCATCTTCTTAACAATTCTGGGAAGAAAGGGTTCCCATTTCACAGATGAGCAAAATCAGACATAGGATCTAGAAGGGACTTGTGTAGGATCACATAAGCTTTGGGAAGGTGGAGTGCCAGGGTCCAACCCCAGGGCTCCCCGGCTCCCTTGTAGGTAGCAGCCTGTGCAGAGAACGTCAGATCCCCACGAGGTTCTGATGTATGAGCAGAGAAGCAATGTAAAACTTCCCCTGGGTTGTAGGCTCCTCATCTCTTGGCAGGAGGGAGCAGCCTAGTCCGAGGTCATATAAAAGCTAGGCCACATTGTCCAGGGTGGCTCTGCTATCCTCAGGCTTGCTGAAGCATAGCCCCTGGATCCTGGTGAGAGTCTGAACCCCATCATAAAGGGAGCCCCCAGACTGTAATTGCTTTTTGTTTAATTTTCCACCTACTGTGAACAGAGTCAAGGTCCGGGCCACTGTACTTCAAATCTCACCCACGTTATTGTTCCAGATTTTGCGGTTCCGTTATTTCAGTCGAGCAAGGACAGGCAGCGATATGTAAGTCCCAGGTTCATTGTAAACAAAGAAAATCCATCAAAAGGGGGAATATCTCAAGAGAAATCCTTTCCAGGCTTTCATTACTGACTGCGAAGGATGAAATCTCTCAGCCGGCTCATGGTGTGGTGTCCCATGCACGTTTACAGTGCGGGGATTATTTTGTCAAGGGAAGGCTTATATATCTTTTGCAGCAAGCCCATCGACAGGGTGCTTGTTAAATATATGTGTGGATCTCGGAAGCCCTTCAGTGTCACCTGGCTTAGTGTCCAGACCCAGTGCAGTGCCAAAGAGAGGAAATGTTGTTAAACTGTCACTCCAAACACTACAGCTCTCTGGGCTACTGGAGGGACATTTTATCAAGCAGCTGCCTCCATTTAAAAGTTGGGAAATTAGTAAATCAGGAACTTCACTTTTCTCCTAGTCTCAGAAACTCACTGTGGAGCCTTGGGCCAATTGCAGAACCTCTCTGTGCCTCTTTAATCATCTGTGTTATAGGAGTAGCAACTGTCCTTCCTCACTCTCAGGGCTTGTGTTGGTCAGAGTAACCAATGAAATAGAACCAATAGGGTATATATATATATATATATATATATATATATATATATATATATATAGAGAGAGAGAGAGAGAGAGAGAGAGAGAGAGAGAGAGAAAGATTTATTTTAAGAAACTACTTCACATAGATTGGCAAATTTGAAATCTGTACAGCACTCCAGCAATCTGGAAATTCCACTAAGAATTGATATTGCAGCATTAAGTCTGAATTCCACAGGGCAGCAGGGTGGCAAATTTCCATGTTGCACTCTTAAAGCAGAATTGCTTCTTCTTTTGGAAACCTAAGTCTTTTGCTCTTAAAATTTCATCTGATTAGAAGAGGCCCACCCACATTATTTACTGAAAATCAATTGATTGCGAGTTAATCCCCTCCACAAATTCCTCATGGCAACATTTACACTAGTGTTTATCCACACAACTGAGCACCATGACCTAGCCAAATTGACACATAAAATGAACCATCATAGGACTATCTTAAATCTCAGATTAGATTAAGTCATACATAGGAAAGGCATTTCAAAGATATGAAGAGCTGTACAATATAAGTTATTTAATAAGCATTGAAATCCTCTGTCTCATGGGGCTTTGAAGAATGTAGAGATGAATGAGTCAATCAAAAGACCTGTCCTCAAAGAACTTATCATCTAATTGAGGGCAAGATGCAGGGAAGTGAAATGCTCCTTGGCTCCCAAGGAGGTGCTAGAACTAGTGTGAAGACTTCCTGCCCCAACAGTTACCCCTCCCTCATCCAATTGCTGTCCCCTCTATCGCACGCGCATGTGCAAGTGCGTGTGTTTTCTCTCTCTCTCTCTCTCTCTCTCTCTCTCTCTCTCTCTCATGAAAATTTATTCTTGATTTTCTTTATAACAGATTGCAATACATGATTATTCATTTATTTGTATGTCTCATGGCTTAATGCTGCTCACATACAAACTGAAATTCCATGAGAGCAGAAGGGTCCTGTCTGTGTTCTCATCACCTTCTCCCCAACATTTAGTCATTTAACACATGGCTGGGCATGTGACTTGCATGCTAACTATAGTTGGTGAAGGGTTTGAGTAAATGAATATACATATATCTAAGTATTCACTACAGTAAAATTTTATCAGCTTTTTATTATTAAAAAAATTCAAATATACAGAAGAATTGAAATTTTGTTTTAAACGATCCTATATGCACAACCCAAATTTAACACTTTCAATACTTCCGCCATTTTTTGTATGATCTCTCTTCTCTCTGTGTATCCATTTGTTATTTCTTTATCTCTTTAACTTTAGTGTTAAATTGTTTGAAAGTAATTGGCTAATGTTGTGATATTTTACCTTATTTTAACACACATCTTCTAAAATTAAGGTATATGTTTTCAATAACCTCACTACCATGCAGCCAGACTATGGAAATTAGTAGGAATTCCTTACTCTCCTCCACTATTTAAACCATATTCAAATTTAGCTGATATTTGAAGTTCTTTCACTTTCAAATAAGCCTATAATCAAGATTCTGGAGCAACCTTACCAATACACACACAAATTAATTATTATTATTTTGTATTGAAATCGTGAAGCAATTCAATTGTCCTATAGAATGTTCCATGCTCTGGATTCATCCATTGTCTCTTTATGGTCTTGTTTAACTTGAGCTTCTAGCCCCTGCCTATCCTGGAAAAAATCAAAGTTAGAGCCAGTAGCTTGAAGAGATTCAGGGTAAACATGTTGTGTCAGTCAACTTTTTTGTCATTGTGACCAAAATGCATGGAAAGAACAACGTAGAGGAGGAAAAGTTTATGTTTGCTCACGATTCCAGAGGTTTAGGCGGTGGTTAGCTGACTCCGTCGCTCTGGGCCCAAAATGAGGCAGCACATCGTGGAGAAAAGGCACGGCAGAGGGAAGCTTCTCCAATCACAGCAGCCACGAACAGAGAGAGAGGCAAGAGGAATGGGACACAGAGAAGATGCACCTCCCAGCACAGGTCCTCAGTGACCCATCTCCTCCAGCCAGGCCCCACCTGCCCATAGTTACCACCCAGTTAGTCCATTTAAACTAGGCTGGACTGCTTAGGTGACAGCTCTCACAATCCAGTCACAGTTTCACCTCTGAACATTCCTGCATTAACACAGGTGCTTTGAAGGGGGCCACCTCATATCCAAACCACAACACCATCTTGTGAGTTTCCTGACTAGATCATGCCCCTAACTTCACATTGCACCCTATCAGGGTGTTGGCTGGGCCACCATTTAGGAGGCTGAGGTTAACCACATGACTGAGACGCTGACATCCTGATCTGTTACATGTTACATTGGTGCATTTCCCCCTTTGCATCAGCAGGAACTCATTCAAGCAAACTTTTGGAAAATGTAGTTATAATTGAAATCCAAGTTAAATTCCTTTCCCTGGGACATAATACAATCCAAAAAGCTTGGTTTATTTGTATAACATCCCTATCACTGTTCTATTTGGGGGGGGGGGGTGCTATGCAGGGTGCTCCGCAATTACCTTTGCAGAAAATGTTTCTGAGCCAAAACTCAAGTCTTCATGAATTTTAAATAAAATCACCCTTCCATATACTAAATAGATGGCATTTTATACAAATCTTTGACTATGACATTTTCACTCAGCATTAATTACATATATCAACCTTTCATCCTTCCTGTAAACTAATATTATTTATTAAACTCATAAGAACTGGCACAATTAATCTTTACAATTCACCATTTCTCCTGCAAAGAATTAAAACATACAGAGTTGATTTTTGTCTCTTGATTTTTTTTCCCAACTGGGGCTGTGTAATTGGGTTAAATTTGCACTGCTCAGATCCCCAGTACCGCTGGGAGTATGTGGTGGAGTTCTGGGGGTAGTCAATAAACGTGGAGCCTCTTTCGAAACATCATTTTTCCTTAATGGTAAGTAATTTTAAAACATCTTTATGTAGCAAAATAAACTTGGATATAATAAAGATTACATTGCAAACTTCACATGAAATTGACAATAAAACATAAGACCACTTAGGTTAAGCCACGAGTCAACAGCCTCTCTCAAGTGCCTGCCCCTGCTCCACAGTTTCCCTACCACTGAAGTCCCTCTGTCACTCTCCCCTGCTCTTTGGAATTCCTGGTAACTGGAGCTCCAAGCTAAACTGTCAGCAAACACTGAAATCAACAGAATCAATCATCTGTAAATGTTACCTAAGACTTTCAGTAGCCAATCTCTCCAACCCCGTCCTCTGTCCAATATATTTTAGTGTGGAAACTAGAATTGGGTTTACGGCAACTCACCATTTTTATTCGTACATCTCAGGAAATGGCATTCACACCTTCCTTACATCCATACTCAGGCAAGTGCCCCACTGTGTTAGCGTCCTCCTTTCTCCTACACCACATCTGTGCCAGTCAATTTTCTATCAATATAACAAATCACTGAGATAAATCAGATTAGAAGGGGAAAAGGTTTATTGTGGCTCATGATCTTGGAGGTTTCGGTCCGTGATCAATTGACCCTGTTGCTTTGGGCCTGTGGTGGCCCAGGGAGGAAGTGCATGGTACAGCAGATCTGCTCACCTGAGGGCCAGAATGTGAATAAAAGATGGAGAGGAAGGACTAGGGTCTCACGATCACCTTCAAGGCACACCCATCCGTAACCAGAAGACCTCCCACTAGACCCACCTCCAGAAGGTTCCACCGCCTCCCAAAAATGCCACTCTAGGAACAAGCTATCTCTGGGAGATAGTCAAGGTATAGCCTATAATAACATCTTTTCTTCAACAAATATTTATAAAAGGTTGGCTGTGAACATCACCCCTTCCCAAGCACTGCATAAGCAATAGCTCACTTCACACCAACCTTAGAATGCAAGTACTAATACTCTCCCCATTTTAAGGTGAGAAAAAATGAGGCACAGAGAGTTAAGAGACTTGCCCAGCCCACCACTGAAGCCAAGACCTGCTGTCAGATGTCTGGCATTTTATGGACAGGACTTGTCCTAGGGTTTTATATTTAGGAAAACCTTGAGTTATAATATGCTTGATCATTTTGTTGATTTCAAGAAAATTTGCAGTCATCTTTGATTTCCCCTCCAGCCTTACATTTAAGCAATCAGCAAGTCCACAATATGTTGAATAATTCTTTGCCTTTCTTAGGTTCCCTCTGCCCCAGCCCCTGGTCAGGTCCTCGTGCTTTTTCACCTGGACACTTCTTACCTGGCATTTCTGGCCTTTATTTTTTCCTTCTCTCCAACTCTTGCCACAGTTGTCTTCCAAAGCAAAACTCTGATTGTGCTGATCTCTGACACATGTCTGCCATGGCTTCTATTGGCTCACGTAACGGAATGAAAACCCAGACCCAAACTTGCCTTTCCAGGTCTAGTTCCCTGTGCACCACGTACATTGCCCTATGTTCAGCTAGAGCAGGACTTCTCAAAGAGGCCTCAGGACCCTTTTGTATATGTAAAAACATAGGTTCCCCAGGGCTCGCTTTTCTTTACAAAGCTCAGGGCTCTCAAGACTGCTGATTGTGCTATTTTGAGACACACAGTGAATAAGTAAATTATTTTATAAGTATTTGCCACATAAAATTGAATGGAGAAACTTTCAAAATGCTAAATTTTCTTAAAAACAACAAATTTAATACACATTAAATATAACAATTATGAAAAGTAACTAAATTTTTTGAAACAAAAATGAGTGGAGTGGTGGTTTACATCTTAGCAAATCTCTCTGATGTCTGACCACTAGATTCTTATATTTGCTTCTTCATTCAGATTCGTGCACTCATTGTACATCAAGTAGCCTCCAGAAAAATGCTATTATATGTTTATGAGAAAATGAAAGTGAAAAGGCAAATACCATCTTAGTATTACAATGAGGAGTTTGGATCTCATAGATGTGGAGAATCCCTGAGGTCCAGGGACCCCACTTTGAGAACCACACTTTATAAAAATTATTTTTTGCTTTTATACCAATTCATCCTAGGCTTGTGACATTTCTTCTTCTTAGAATGTTCTTCCTACTAAAACTCAATATATCCATCCATGCTCAAACTGTCACCTTTTAATGAAATCTTCCTCCATCTCTAATAGGAACTCCTTCTGTCTGGCGGTGTAGTCCAGTGGCACCCCAGGATTCAACCCCAAACACCCTTCCAACAAAAAGAATTCCTTCCTCTTTTGCAGTTCCATAGCACTTTTATTATATCGCAATTCACATTTAAAACACTTAATTACTTGATCAACAATTACTGAGTGCCTACTATGTCCTTAGTATGGCTATTATACGTAAACCATACTAAAATAGGCTTAATGCTCTTCAGTAAACATAATGTTAAAAGCAATGCATCTGACAAACATCTGTAAGGCTAAGTATCTGAGTCACTGCAGTTGTTGATGAATTTCCAGATGAGTAGAAGGATCCTGTTGGCCCACTTTTTTACATTAAAATTTAAGTAAACACCAGCTTTTTGAGGAAGGTGACCCAAATCTGATACCTATCTCTGTAACAATGATGTGGTATGCATAACATTAGGTATGACATTTGACATTTCTAGAACTCACAGTCTTCCACTAGACTAGAATCCTCTTAACACTAGAAAATCTGTTTTTTTATTCTCTACCTACTTAGTGCCTACCAGTTTACAAACTGTTACAAACAAAGTGTTTGTAAAATTTTGATGAACAAATGGCCCCCTGCTGAAAAAAATTATGTTAAATAAAGACCAAAGTCTTTCTCAGAAATCTCTTTGCAGGGAGCATGCTATCACCACTTGTATATTTGATGTATACACAAAGAGTCAATATTTTATGATTCTAATATGACCAAGTCACAGCTCTGGGCACCATGGTGTCATAGTAACATCCAAGATGGGAACCCTACCTTCACAGAACTCAAAATTTCACCCAGTGTTACCTGTTAGGACAAACACCCATGGTGCAAGCAAAGCACCTAGATTCATGATTCTTTATCTGACTTATAACACCAGGCTATTTCAAATTCCACCTCTGACTGGAAAAATCCCTTTTTATTTCTGCTTCTAATAGACACATAACTAAAGGCAAGGGCTAATGGGATGTCAAAGCAGTATCATCACAGCTCCTTAATTGATATGAAGGTGCTCACATAACTATTCAAGGCAAAATGATGGTCTCACTGATGGGAGATATAGAAGGTACAATTTGCATCACATCAGAAAAAAAAAATCCTTAGTTTCCTCCACAAAGCACTAATGTTGTCAATACTGCTGACTGTGCTATTTTGAGAAATAGCCATCATGCCCTCTGCACAGTTAGAGAGTAAGAGGAA
The DNA here is from genome assembly GCF_047511675.1 of Marmota flaviventris. Taxonomy (NCBI): domain Eukaryota; kingdom Metazoa; phylum Chordata; class Mammalia; order Rodentia; family Sciuridae; genus Marmota; species Marmota flaviventris. The sequence continues at coordinate 16,964,871 of NC_092508.1, forward strand.
ATATTGCCTCCCCAGGTGTCAAATTTCCTTTCTGTAATGGAAGGATATGTGGGACAGCATTTCAAACACAGTCACAGAGGAAAAAGGAGGCTGACAAGTAAGATGGATGGATGAGAGGGAAAACATGTGTTGAGAAGGAAGCTGTCAGATGCAGATCCCATTTGTGCATCCGAAGTGTCCTAATTAAAAATGCCCATCACAGGAGCCTTTGGGGGAGGAAAAAGAAAAGGAAGCCCACATCTTTGCCATAGGAGAGATCTCAGAATAAGAGCTGGATTCTGGGGGTACACTGAACTGCAGTGCTCACACCAGGAAGAGAATCCTGGCATATAGGATATTAACTGCTGGTGTCTCAACACAGGAAACCTTCATCTTCATCAAGCATGCTTTTATTTTTAAAGACTATAAACATCCAGTTGAAGAACTGGGGTTTAGCTCAGTGGTAGAGTGCTTCCAAAGTATGTATAAAATCCTGGGTTTGATCCCCAGCAACACACACATGCACACCCCAAAACAGAGTTTTAAAAACTTTTGTTGGGCTGGGGTTGTGGCTCAGCAGTAGAGCGCTCGCCTAGCACGTGAGAGGCCCTGGGTTCGATCTTCAGCACCACATAAATAAATAAAATAGAGATACCGTGTTCAATTACAACTAAAAAAATAAACATTAAAAAAAAAACTTTTGTTGACGTTTTTTAAGTTGGAAACATTGGGGAGTTCCTGCGGAACTTGGGGCTTAGTTCTTCCAACTTCTCATCAATAATGACTTCTTTCTTTCCCATAATCGGAGCCCTGAGACTTCTTTGTTTATAGTAATATTAGTCAATTCCCTAGATGCTCTGGGCCAAATTAAATAAAGGACTGCAGGGAGATTTATCTATAAAACATGAATCTTTAATGAGCCGACATCCCCATAACTCTTGTCGAAGAGAGAGACCTGCAGAAGCACACAACCACTCACAGAGCGGGGTGGAGAGGGGGGATTTGAACAGATGAATGAGCATCCAGGATCACCTTTTGCTTCTCCTATAACATGAGGAAGATGAATGAGATAATCATGGAAGTCCTTTCCACTCTGACCTGCAAGCTCTATCATTCTTCTCAAATTTCTCTCCTTTCTAAAGGGTACTTACTGGCCATTTTTACCATGGAGTGAATCTGTGGTGGGAGGGAAATTGTGGTGGTTGGGAATATGGGCTCTCATATGAGATTGTCAGGTTCAATTTCATTTCTACCACTTATTTGCTGTGTGACTTTGGATAAACTACTGAAGCTTTCTGTCTTGGTTTCCTCATCTATAAAATGGGGTAATAATAGTACCTATATCTCACACAGTTGCTAAGATTAAATAAAATAATCTATAAAAAAACACTTGATATAGTCCCTGTTACAAATGTTTGCTGATTTGAGTGTACTGAGCCTCTAGTGATGGAAGAAGATATTTTCTCTGTAGAATCTACCATTCATATGATCAGAGTCACATCTGCTAAAGTAGAAAAATATCCAGAACTATGAGGGAGATCCCTTGCTACAAAACAAATAAATGCTATTTAGTGATGTCCAGATTTCTTTTATAGTACAAAAGGAGAGCATGATACACTAGTTCAAATTTAAATTATGCTGCAAATAAATTCTGATCATTATCAACTTATTTTAAAAAGGCTTATTAAAAAGATTATGTGACCCAGCTCTCCCACTCCTCAATTTACACCCAAAGGACTTAAAATCAGCATACTTCAGTGACACAGCCACATCAATATTTATAGCAGCTCAACTCACAATAGCTTAGCTATGGAACCAGCTTAGGGGCCCTTCAACAGATGAATGGATAAAGAAAAATGTGATATACATATACAATGAAATGTTACTTAACCATAAATAAAAATAAAATTATGGCACTTGCAGGTAAACGGATGAAACTAGAGAATATCAAGCTAAGCAAAATAAGCCAATCCCCCAAAACCAAAGGCCAAGTGTTTTCTCTGATATATGGATGCTAATTCACAATAAGTTTGGGGGGTGGGTCTAGGGAAGAATAGAGGTACTTGAAACTAGGTAGAGGGGAGTAGAGAAAAGGAGAGGTTAAGGGAATAGGAAGGATAGTAGAATAAATCAGACATTATTACCCTATGTGCATATATGACTACATGACCCATGTAATTCTACATCATGTACAGCCAGAAGAATGAGAAGTTCTACTCCATTCATGTATGATGTGTTAAAATGCATTCTACTCCCATGTATAACTAATTAGAACATTTTTTAAAAAAAGACATACACACACACACACACACACACACACACACAAAAGAGTATGTGACAGAAAAAGAAATTCGAATATCTTGGGAATAAATAATGATGCCAGAGAAAGATAAATGAATAAAAAAGTAGATTCTTTTTCCTCTAGTATTGCTTGGTTTCAGTCCCTCTCTTGTGTCTATTTATGGTTCAGATTTTATTTGTGCTTATATAATCAACAACTTTTCTAAAATGATTCAAAAGACTCAATTTGGGGAGGCTATGTAAAACCTGTAGCCATGACTTGGTCATATATCCAAATCTGGTTTAGATCCCGAATCCCAGGATGGGCATTTCCATTGGCAGCCAGCCATCTCAGAGGTTCTTTAAACAGTCTAAGACATTCATGTGTCAAATACAACCGAGATATTCAAAATGTCCCCAGAACATTTGACTTCACCAGCAGCCTTGCTGTGACCTTGGAAACATTGAGTCAAAGCCTATCTCTAGCAAGACCTTATAACTGACCAGAGTGCAGCATCAGTGACAGATATTTATGAAATTGGGTGGTATCAACACACAACCACAGATTCAAATTAAGCTCATGTCAGAATGTGTTCAATGTCCTATGAGTGCTATGGCCACCCAATTGCTGGCTCCTCACTCAAATAACTTGGTTAAATACACCTGACAGACATGAAGTTTAGCAAAGAAATGCTAGCTAAAGATTATAACCCACATTAACTGAAAAATAAAAACCCACCTACATTAGTAATTTCTGGCTAGCAGGATTTCCTCATCAGTCCTAGTGAACTATGGTTTTTATTTAGTATGTTACTGATGTGAAAACATCATGACACAATCCTGAAGGATACATCAATGTTGATGGAAGGGAAGGAGGGAGGGAGCTTAACAAAAGTCTAGCTCTAAAATTATGCCAAACCAAAAGCAATAAATCCAGGAAACAGTGACTACTCTCTCCAGCCAGAAGGTTTGTGTGCACCTGTCTGTCAAGTTCATTCAAATGTTGTTCTTTATTTTTTCTGTTGCCTCATTGACTAAATCAGGCCAACCACATAGCCAATTCAATCCACTACCGAAAAATAAGCAGATGACCTCTTTCAGTGATAGAGACGACATGTTTTGAAAAACAGCAGTCTTAGTAAAACCACACTATGCAGTATCTTCTACAAAGTGATCATTTAAGAATAATTTGTTGGTAGGTTTAGTTACCCTTTTAACAAAAAAGGATGACAAGGAGTTCAATTAATACTTATTAAATCAAAATCCACATAGGAAATCTGCTACTTCAAGGAACTTAAACACCCTTTGAGGTTATTAATTTCTAAGAACCTGTAAAAAAAAGAAACACCTAATCATTTCTAAGAAAAATGTGCATATTTCCTTTCAATTGGTATTTTATACAGGACAGCAAGCCTTGAGTATAAATGCCTTCAAAGGGATTATGTTTTACATGCCAGTTCTATCAAATGACTTTAAAACAGCAATGGCAAGAGAGGGACTTACCTCCCCTCATGTTCTCTATTGAAGAGTAAATAAGAATCTGCATGGTTAAACTGGTCATTTTTAATCAATGTTCAATCATTTATGATATGGAGAATGCACTAATGGTCCTTTCATGAATATTAAATGGGCAGAGATTTACTGTACCCTTGGGTACAGAGGAAGGAGTCAGTCAGTGGCACCACTTGGCCAGTTTGCATGAAATAGGTAGTAAACACTTTGGCGGAAGTTTAGCACATAGAGTTTTACACTATGACTACACAGAAAGGAGAGGTATTTACAAAAAAAAAAAAAAAAAAAAAAAACACCTCTGAATGGAGGAAAAAGCAAAATCAAACATTTTAAGTTATTTCCCCGCTTTCATAGATTTTCATGGTACTCAAAGACACCAAAATACAGTGACTATTAAAAACGAAACAGTGCTTGAGGCAAATTTCTTCAAGCTTTCAAGGGCCATTGGTAAAATGAATAAAATAGAGGACAGTTGATGAGCAGATTCAAATAAAATAAGATGAAAGAGAAATGGAGATTATTAGTCCACTAGATATAAAATGTCAAACAGGAAGACAGGCAAAGATACACCACACACATAATTGGTGTTTGAAGAAACCAGAAAATTTAGAATGGAAGCTTTTATCCTCCCCATATATCTAAGAGAAGAAAATATTCATGATGTAAATCAGGACCCAAATCCTATAGGCTAAAAGACTACATCATGTTCCAAGGGGGATGATACTGCATGATCTCTCAGGCTTCCCCTCCTGGAGCTTCCAGACAGTGTGGACATGATGTTGAAAACATCAGATCAACCAGGAGAGTATACAGAATCATCAGGTTGGACTCAGGTTTCCCTGCAGCCATGCTCAATGCCAAAGTACTAACCTGGCTACAAAGTTCTGGGGGAAAAGACATGCAGTCTAATAATTATGTGCTCAACTAAGGTATCATGGAGCTAGAAAGGCAAAGATATACATCCTCATGTACCCCAAACTGAGGCAAAATAGTGTGCACAGACACCGGGTAAGGGAAACAATGGCTTAAAGGTAAATTCTGGTCAATTGAGACGTAAGTACATAAGCCACAGAGAAAAGATGGGTGTGACCATTGAATAAGTTTAAATATAGGATTGTGGCCAAATAATTGAGCAGAGAATATAAATTATATGGACCAAAGCAATAAAAGAATATTATACCTAAAAAAAGTTGAAAGGTAAAGGTGATAGTAAATAAAGGAAAAAAATGCTAACCTCTTCTTTTGGAGTTGGCATCAAAAGATGCAGATTAAAGCAGAGGAATCATAAGCATATGCATACATTTACATATATACATATATGTACATGAAAATACAATCTTCTTAGCAGAGCTTAAAATGTGTGTCTGCAGGTGTGTGTAGGCACATTTAAGGAAGTTTCACATGCTAAAGTAGTAAATAACAAATGAGTCATTTTGCAGAGGAGGGCTGGGGATTGAACCCAGGGATGCTTAAACACTGAGCTACAATATCAGCCCTTTTTATTTTTTATTTTGAGACAAATTCTCATTAAGTTGCTGAGGCTGGCCTTGAACTTGCAACCCTCCTACCTCAGCCTACCAAATCATTGGGATTACAGGTGTGCATCACCGTGCCCAACTAGGCAATAAATTTTGTTAAGAAAACATGAAAAATAATAGGTGAGATTTTTGTACATCATATCAAAATTAATTCCAGATAAATAAGAGAGATAAATGTAAAAATTAAAACAAAACTAGAAGAAATTACAAGGGAAAATTTAACTGATATTCCACTGGGGTAGAGTTTTCTAAACATTATGAAAAGACAAGGAAAAAAACATGAAAGTATCTGCAACAATAATGCAGCAAAAAAGGTGAATATTCTTAATATTTAAACATCCCTTACAAACCTTGAGGGAAAATACAGCCCTATCTAAAAGAAAAATTGCCAAGAGTAAATATAGATAATTCTCAAGAAATAAATATAGATTTTCCATCTATTTTTATGGGGTTTCTAACTTGGGGTCCTCCCACTCTATGCTTGGAGAGTTCAGAAGTGAGCTGAGAGCCCTCACAGAGTTTAGTCTATTGGAGGAAGAAGCTCTATTAGGTGGATTCTCATCTTACGATTGGTTTCTCAGAACTGATTGACTTCATAATTACAAAAGGGTCCACAGTAGTGCTTTTTTGAATAATCATCTAAAGCATTTTCAAGCCAGCTGTTAACTCGAATCAATTAGGATGCATTTCATAAGAAAGCAAAGCGACCCTTTTCTGCTGCCTGCTATGCCACAGAAGTGCATTATCTCATTTAGTACTCATAACTACTGGAGATTGGCTATTATTATTTTCTCCATTTTGCATATGGGAAGATTAAGGAGCTTTGAGAGGTTTAGCAATTTATCCGAACTCACACATTTAATAAAAGGCTAAGACATAATTGAAGTCCTCTCAAAATCCACGCAATGAGGCAACAATATTAGCAAAGGGCAAAATGGGTCAGAAACATATCTGCTAAGTCAGATAATGTGCTCCGTAGACAGAAGCTAGCTCTCTGTAAAATGTGGCTGCTTTTGCAACATAGACAAGATTAATTTACATATTCTTTGACTTTCTGTAATATATTTTCGCTTTAATACAGGGGCGTGCATGTGTGTGTAGGGTGTTTTCATTTTTGTTGGTTTCATTCTGCCTTGGATAGTCACAACCAATGCATTCTGATTCAATGATGTAATTACCCTTGAACTCTCTCTGTATTCCCAGGCAGCAGAGCAGGAAGTAACATATGGCACCAGTGCCATGGCAGCACAATTTTAGACCTCCTCAAGAATTATGTGGTCATGGTAGTGATTTGCTATCAACAATTCTGTGACTCCTAATTCAGAGCAATGAATTCGTGGCCTTCAAGTGTAAACCCGGAGGTCAGCCAGGCAGCCACTCTCCTATTCAGAGCAGCCTGACTTTTCAGCACACAGCATCTGCCTTTCCCTTCACATGACCACCGCACTCAGGAGAATTTGGACCAACTCAGCATGCAAGGACAATAGGACAGGAGTTTGCTCTGTAAATAGCACACAGCACGGTTATTAAAACAACTGACTGCATGAAGAAAAAGGCAGAAGAGGGCTGTGTGTATGCGTGTGTGTGTGTGTGTGTGTGCTTGTGCATGCATACAGATGCATGCACAAAACAGGAAGTTGTTCATTCTGTGACCATTAACAAAACCTTGTATCCAATGACTAAATTATGGCTTTTGCAATTGCCAATGTGTGAGTTTTAAAAATATAATCTCACGTGGGCTTTATAGCATGGGCATTGGAATTTTCTCTTAAAATCCACAGTGGCCACAGTTCTCATGACTGTAATATGGCATTTCTTTCTAGCTTGTTGAATTTATTTTTTTTCTGCAAAGCTATGCTGTAGCTATAGATTTTTATTGTGTGAGGCTCTACATTCTAGCAAATTTGCAGTTGATTATCCTAAGCTCATTCATGACCAATTTCCAGACCCAGTCTGCATGACCTTGGGGAAGCAAGTGTAGGACAACGATTTTTCTTTTGAAACTCACTGGACCTTTTATTATACTTGTGGTGGAGAGAAAAGCACAGTTAGGAACTAAAATCTATGTTCTCTCATGAAAAAGATATGGAGCCCTGCTTTTCATAATGCTATTAAACATATCAGTGGTTTCCTTCTCTTTTGGACATGCTGTATACGGAATCCTTTGAATCATGATAGAAAGTGTTCCCACACTCATTTTCTATTATAACGTATCCATGTCACTTAAAATATATACATGTCACTCTCTGCAGTGTATTTTGGTTTTAGAAATGGCTCCTTATTATTGCTTCTATTGTTAATCATTTGATGAATTTCATTGTGCCAACTGACAATGGACACCATACTGTCACTAAAAGTCAGATTTGCTCATTATGATGGTGTGACCAAAACCAAGCTGCCCCTTCCTTCCTCGCCCTGCCTGGTAATGGTGCAACACCCTGTCCTAAACTAGGATGCAAAGGCAGTGTACGGTAAGAAAGGAAGGAGGCCACACAACCCAGTTTTGGAGTGAGAGATGGAGTTAGTACCAGTGCTGACATTATACAAGTGTCACAGGACCTGAGAAAAGACGAATTGTTATGGACAGCACTCATGGAATTTCTGAGACTGTCCTTTGTCGGCTAAACTTTGTGGCCTTTGACCTTCAGCACTGAGAGGTTAACTTTGCTATTTTACGGGTTTAAAATCCTTCAACATCTTTCCCTTGAACAGACTAAGCACCAAGGATTTAACCAGGAACACAGGGCGATCTATATTTTTCGTCGCTCCTCAGGGACCTTTGAGCACTAATATAAAACCAAACTCTTCAGGAACTCCTCACCCGCAAAGTTGTTTGCACTTGATGACCTCTGCTTAGGTTCTCCATCTCCTTAATTCTCTTTGCTCCCATAATACCTAACAATGGGTCTCTCTTTCCAATGAGGCTTTTTTCTCACTGTTGCTTATTATTTCTATGTTTCCTTGAAGCACTGGTCATATTCCATATGACCATGATATAATCTAGTGAGGGACATATTCTAGACATATGCTAGACACATTCTTAGGACATACAGAATACATGGCTCCATCTATATATCCTGAAGCCCTACAGAGCTTAATAAGGATGGGCTGACAGTGTAGCAATTATCATTCAAAAATTACAAATGCTGGTAAGGAGGTAGAAAAAGAGGAACTCTTTTACACTGTTGGTAGGAATGTAAATTAGTACAGCCAGTATGGAGGTCCCTCAAAACACTAGGAACGAAACTACTGTATGACCCAACAATCCCATTACTAGCTATATATCCAAAAGAGTTTAAGTCAGTATGTAGAAGAGACTTCTATGCTCCCGTGTTTTCTATAGCACTGCTCACAACAGCCATACTATGGAGTCAACCTAAGTTTTCATTGACAGATGACAGTATAAAAAAATGTACACACACACAGATGTACACACAATAAACTATTTTTCATCTATAAAAAAAATGAATTTCCATCATTTGCCACAACATGGATGAAACTGAAGGACATTACATTACATGAAATAAGTGTGGTGCAGAAAGACAAATGCCACATATTCTCACTTATATGTAGGAACTAAAAGGTGAATTTCACAGAAGTATAGAATACCAATAGTGTTTACCAGACCCTGGAAAGGATGTGGGGAAGGGAAGTATAGAGAGGGGATGGTTAAAAGATACGAGCATAGAGTTGGATAGGAGGAATATTTTCTAATGCTCTGTAGGACAAATCAGATAGGTATGGTTGACAACAGTTAATTGAATAGTTCAAAATAGCTAGTTGAAGGAATTTCAAATTTTCCCAACACAAAAAATATAATGATAAATGTCTCAGGTAATAGACATGCCAGTTACCTTGATCTGATCATGATAAATTGTATACGTGTTTCAAAAATGTCACACTGTATCCCATAAATATGTATAATTGCCATATGTCAATTAAAGATAAAGTGTAGGAAGGGAGGGAGGGAAGGAGGAAGAAAATGAAGTTGGTTGAATGTATGCATTATCTTAAAAGACTTCAATGTTGCATCTCTGAATATCAATTAAAGGGGAAAAGTGAAACATTACATTCAACTTACTATTTCTTTGTTCTATTATCTTGAGCAAGTTACTCTTCCTTCATATTTCTCATTCCCTCACTTGTAGAATGAGTATAATATCACCCACCCCACAGAGTTTTGACAAATAAAGAAGAAAATGCCTAGAAAGTTGTTTAGCCAAATTTGTAAACTATAATAAAAAATCAAATGACTGTTAGATATTATTATCAACAAATTACTTAAAGTGAAGATAAGTCTTTGACTTCTAATATTCATAGTTTTATATCAGTGCATTTTTCAGAATTATTTGCTGTTTGCTCTTGCTGGATTTGGGGCATTTTGATTTTTTCTTTTATTGAAGATTTTGTTGTGTTACATTACTCTTTCATCTGATTTATTTTGAGACTTCCTTCAATTTTCCTCCTTTCTATGTGAGGAGAAATAGCCAGTAATTCAGGTGCCCAGTAATTCAGGGCTGGGAAACTCTTACATGTGTAGTCAGCAAGGACTCAAATTTAGAACCTCATCAGCAGACATCATCCTCTGTAAATATTTCCTCCCCCCAAAAAATGATGGACATGACTGTTTCCACTATTCCAAATTACCATATGTGTCCATCATTCAAATTTGTCTCCATTCACAAATAAGCCTCATAATGTGATTCTTGAATAAAAAGAACCATGAATCCAAATTCCTATATACATCAGTTTTAGTCATTCTCATTACCATCAAGGTTTGGCAAGGAAAGGGAAGCTTTATAAATTGATGATAGGAGCAAATTCTGCATAATTTCACTGGTCAGCAATGTCTTAAAGCCCTTTAAAAACTAAAGGTCAAACCCTCCAAGTCAAGAGTCACTTATCAAAGGCAGCAATCTTATTTTACTTCTTTTAAAACCACAAACATACTTATTTCCCGAAAGGTCTTGGAGATTTGCTTGTAATATAAGTAGAAGTGGAAAGAAAGTTAACTTTAGTACTCTACTGATTGCTGACCACCCTGGTGCTTGAGGCAGGGTGGCCTCCTCCTTGTGCCACAAATATACCATGCCCTTGCCATCTTTTTGCTTACATTCAAATTTTCCCCATCCTCTAACCTACTGTGCCCTCAAATCAAATCCTGGGCTCCACCATGTGTTAGTACTGAGAACTTTGAAAACGTATTTAACTTCTCTAAATCTCAATTTTTCCATCTATGAAATGGGGAATAAAAATATTATCTATCTCAAATGGTTAAATGATTAAATTGTACAGTGATTTAATTTTTAGTCTAATTCCAAGCATTGCATAGCATACACTTCCTGGCCAAAGAAAACAATATTGCTATTATTATTCTGCCTTTCCTATCCTACCCAACAACAAAGCACAGTTACCTTACACCTTTCCGCGACAATTTCTCCCGTTACTGTTCCAACTGCCTGGGTTTCACTCAGTGCTTGACTTATATGTTAATCAAATGTATATGGTTGCAAAAACAAAAACACTAAGACATCATGCTATGAAATCAATTAGTCAGAAGGATACCTGCCCAGGAAATGATGGTTTGATTGTTCTTCCAATGATATTTCAGATGCCATTCAGTACACCTATAAAATAATTTTATTTTGCACACAAATAATTGTGAGTTTCCTGGAGAAAATTACATGGTAATACTAGACAAAGTAAACAAATTAAGATAGTTCAGTGTTATGGTGTCCCCAAAAAACTCATGTGTAAGACAATACAAGAATGTTGAGGGGGAAATTATTAGATAGTGAGAGCTGTGACCTAATTAACGGATTAAGCCACTTGAATGGATTAACAAGATGGCAACTACAGCAGGTAGGGGGTGACAAGAAGCAGTGGGTCACGGAGGGTATATTTGGTGGTTATATTTTTGTACCTGCTGAGCACAGCTATCCCTCTCTGGTTCCTGGCTGTCATGAACTGAGCATCTTCCCCTGCCAGGCCCTTCGGCCATGATATTCTGACTTACTTTGGGTGTTGAGAGCCACAGCCGAAGGGGCCCCAGCAAACTTCCAGCTGCCGGCTGATGATTGGCTCACAGCGGCCCCAGCAACATCTAGCTGATTGGCTCCTCGGCCCCAGCAACATCTAGCTGATTGGCTCCTCTGCGGTGATGCTCATTGGACTGTTTCCCTGCCCTTTCAGACCACGGAGCTGCTCATTGGGGGACTTTTTTGGCTCCGCCCACGTGACCCAGCCAATCGGCCTCAAGAGCAGGAGGATTGGGGGAGGTGGAGAGAAGCTTGTGTGGGAGAGAGGCTTGTAAAAAGCCTGTGGTGGCAGTTGAGGCTCTGAGGGTTTTTCCTGAGAGGCTGTTTTGTTTGGCGTGTTTGGTTCTAAAAATAAAGTTAGTTTCTTTTGACAAGTGGCTCCTGATTGTGCCCAGCCAGACTGCGGCATTTGGTGGCTCGCACGGGGAGCGACTGAGGGTAAGTGAAACTGCTCGCCCCTGAGGGCAGGGCGAGAGGATGGGTAGCCATTTTAAGATTCTTCTTTTGTTATTTTGTTTCACTTTTGTTTTAAGTTGCCTGTCCCTGGAGATGAGTGAGACGGAAGAAAAACCGCTCACATCTGAGGAAAAACTATTTACGTCTGAGGAACAGATAGGGAGAAAGGACGGATGCACATGTCAGGAGGATAGAAAGGCTATAATGACTTTTTGTTGTTCCCTTTTTATTTCATTCTGTCTCGGTTTTGTTTGGCGTCATCTTGTTGGGTTGTATTATAGTAGAAATACGGGATCAGAAATTAGTAAAAAACAAACTGAAAGAGTGTTAAGTAAATTGTTAGAGGAAGGAGGCATCCCAGTAAAATCAAGAACAGTCAGGGCATACGTTGATACAATACAAAAATGTAGCCCATGGCTTTTTAAGGAGGAGTTGTTAAATATATCACAATGGAACCATCATGGTGAAGATTTAAAAAGAATAGAAAAGAAAAGCCCAGGGACTCTGCCAGTTGGCACATTGCCATTGTGGACGTTCGTATCTTGTTTGCTTAGTCCAAAGCCTTCAGTTCAGACAATGGTAGAGGAAGGAGAAGACATAATGATTCAAGTAAAAGAGAAGGTCTCTCAAGTTAGTCAGACAGAGGAAAAGATTCAAGTAAAAAAGAAGGTCTCTCAAGTTAGTCAGACAGAGGAAAAGATTCAAGTAAAAGAGAAGGCCTCTCAAGTTAGTCAGACAGAGAAAGAAAGTGTAAAACAGAAAAAGCCATCAGGGGGAAAGTTACAACAGGAGATTGCTACTAACACCTTTCTATCACCAGAGGGTGTAAGTGTCCAACCAACAGCACCACCTCTACAGGAGACTGCTACTAACACCTTTCTATCACCAGAGGACGTAAGTGTCCAACTAACAAGGCCACCTCCATATGCTGGGAGGTCCCCAACCCCCGCAGTTGATAGTTGGGATCCTGAGACAAGATCTCAAATATTAACATGCCCTGTATTTGAGGCAGGAGGGCAGCGATTTTACCAAGTTTTAAATTTCAAAACAGTGAAGCAGCTAAAAGAGGCTGTAACAACCTATGGTCCTCAAGCACCCTTCACTGTAAGCATGGTCAAATCCATTAACAACTTGAACATGACGCCAGCAGATTGGGCTAATATGTGTAAAGCTGTGCTAAATGGAGGACAATACCTGTTATGGAAGGTTGCCAATGAGGAATTTTGCAAGGAGACGGCTAGGCGAAATGCAGCAGCTGGTTATCCTCAGAGAAATCTAGATATGTTGTTAGGAAAGGGACCTTATGAGGATCAGCAGCAACAAATTGCATATGATCCTGGCGTATACGCACAAATTGCTGCAGATGCAATTAAGGCATAGAAGACTTTACAAGGACATGGAGGTTTACAAGGTCAATTATCTAAGGTAATACAAGGAGCTAATGAACCTTATGCTGAATTTGTAGATAGGCTTATTCAAACAGCTACCAGAGTTTTTGGGAATACAGAACAAGCAATGCCATTACTAAAACACCTGGCTTATGAGCAAGCGAATCGTTGGTGCAGAGATATCATTAGACCATGGAAACATGAAGATTTAAACACATATATTAAATTATGTAGAGACATTAATGAACAAGAGCAAGTCGTGGCAGCTGCAGTAAAACAGGCTTTAGATGCCAGAGACATTAATGAACAAGGGCAAATTGTGGCAGCTGCAGTAAAACAGGCTTTAGATGACAGGCCAAGAACATGCTACAATTGTGAACAAACAGGACATTTTAAAAGGAATTGCCCCATTGGAGGAGGGTTTAACAAAACTAGGTATCCAAGGAGTAGAATACCAGGTATTTGCCCACGATGCCGTAGAGGGAGACATTGGGCTAATGAATGACGTTCTCAAACCACCATAGAGGGTACTCCATTATCAAAAAATGAACAAGGACCAGGTGTTTATCCACGATATCGTGGAGAAAGGCATCAGGCTCCATTGCCAAAAAACGGACAGGGGGGCCCAATGCTCCGGGGCCCAAAACCACAAATATACGGAGCACTGGAGGAACCCAGCAACCCCATCAGGGTAGTGCCCAGGACACATTGTCCATCAGATCCCTCATCAGACAAACCAGAGGGAGCGCAGGGTTGGACATCTGCGCCTCCGCCAGAGCAGTAATAACTCCAGAGATGGGAGCAAATCATTCCCACAGGGGTGAAAGGACCTCTTCCCAAAGGAACAGTAGGCTTATTATTGGGACGCAGCTCTTCTACTCTAAAAGGACTTATGATAAGTCCTGGCGTAATTGATCCCGATTATGAAGGTGAAATAAAAATTATAGCCAGTTCTCCAAAGGGTATATCAGTAATTTCACCAGGAGATAGAATAGCACAGTTACTAATAATACCCAGCCTACATGATAAATTTTCCAGTCGTACTGTAGAAAGAGGTTCCAAGGGATTAGGCTCCACAGGTGTAGATTGGGCTATGCTTTCTTTAAATTTAGATTCTCGCCCCATGCTAAAACTAAATATTCAAGGACATGAATTTAATGGGCTACTGGATACAGGTGCAGACCTTAGCATCATCTCTCGTCAAGAATGGCCAAAACATTGGCCATTACAACAAGCCACTCAAACGCTTCGAGGCCTAGGAGTGGCGACTAATCCCCATAGAAGTGCAATGGTATTAGATTGGAAGGATCCTGAAGGATGTGAAGGAACTATACAGCCATATGTATTGGATCATCTTCCCGTAAATTTATGGGGACGAGATGTCCTAGATCAATTAGGTTTGACATTAACAAATAACATCAACCAAAATGCACCCACTATTATGACTAGACAAGGTTTTAGGAAAGGAAAAAGATTAGAAAAACAAGAACAAGGTATAGCAGCACCAATACAAATAGATCAAGGAACAGACAGACATGGGTTGGATTTTCAGAAAGGGCCACTGAGACAATAAAAATTACTTGGAAATCAGAAAGACCAGTATGGGTTCCTCAGTGGCCCCTGACTAAAGAAAAGATACAAGCAGCCCATGACCTGGTCAAACAACAATTAGCGGAAGGACATATACAACCTTCTGTATCTCCCCATAATACTCCCATTTTTGTCATCAAAAAGAAATCTGGTAAATGGAGATTATTGCAAGATTTAAGAGCCATTAATAATGAGATGGTTATTATGGGACCTGCTCAATCAGGGATTCCTCAGTTGTCTGCTTTGCCAAAAACCTGGTATGTTTTAGTTATAGATATTAAAGATTGTTTTTTTTCAATTCCAATTCATCCTGAGGATAGTCCACGTTTTGCATTTACTATCCCTGCACTGAATCATGAAGGTCCTGATCAGAGATATGAATGGAAAGTACTCCCTCAAGGGATGGCTAACAGCCCAACTATGTGTCAAATTTATGTTAACAAAGCAATCCAGCCACTTAGAAATCAAAATCCTGAACTACAAATATTTCACTATATGGATCATGTATTATTAGCACACAAAGATAAAAACACATTGCTAGAATGTTATGCCACACTTACAAACTTATTAAAAAATTATAATCTAGAGATAGCAATAGATAAAGTACAATTAAATTTTCCAATTAATTATTTAGGAGTTCTATTATCCTCAACCATGGTCCGTCCACCAAAAATTCAAATACGAGTAGATCAACTCAAATCACTTAATGACTTTCAAAAGTTATTAGGAGACATAAATTGGATAAGGCCTTATTTAGGTATACCAACAGGAGAGTTGGGACCTTTATTTGATATCCTAAAAGGTCCATCAGATCCAAATTCACCCCGAATGTTAACGCCTAAAGCAAGAAAGGCATTAAAAATCATTGAAACATATATGGAAAATATGCATTTGGATAGAATTGATATAAGTTTGCCTTTATTATTTATTGTACTACCAACAAAAAATATTCCTACAGGAGTATTTTGGCAAGAAGGTCCATTATTATGGATACATTTATCTTATTCTCCTAACACTATTCTTACTAGGTATCCTGAGGCTGTAGGACAATTAATACTCAAAGGAATAAAAGCAGCAAAGGGAGTGTTTGGAATTTCTCCCAATAAAATTATTACTCCATATACTATGAATCAAATTGATGAGTTAGCTAATGAGTTAAATACTTGGGCAATAATCATGTGCAAATCTAATGTTTCATTTGATAACCACTTACCATCTAATCCTTTATTGTCTTTTTGGTCATTGCATCCTGTAATTTTTCCAAAAATGACAAGAAAAACACCTATCATGAATGCTCCAAATATATTCACTGATGGGTCAAATAATGGTACAGCAGCAGTAGTTACCCCTGATCAAACTTTTACATTTTTAGTACCCAAACAATCAGCTCAAAAGGTAGAGCTTAATGCAGTTTTACAAGCTTTTGTGATGTTTAAAGATTCTGTATTTAATTTATTTTCTGATAGTCAGTATGTAGTTAATGCTATAGTATCTCTTGAAGATGCTGGTAGGATTTCCCCTTCTTCTACTGTTTTCTCTTTGCTTTCCACTATACAAAGTCTAATCTGGGACAGAAAAGATCCATTCTTTATAGGACATATCAGGGCACATACAGGATTGCCTGGAGCCCTTAGTTTGGGCAATGATTTAGCAGATAAAACTACACATGACATACATATTTTCTCTACACTAGAAGAAGCTATAAATTTTCATAAAAAGTTCCATGTCAATGCTAATACTTTACAAAAGCGTTTTAAAATAACTAAGGAACAAGCTAGACAAATAATAAAACAATGTCAAAATTGTGTGACCTTTTTACCACAAGTTAATCTTGGAGTCAATCCTAGAGGATTGATACCTAACCATATTTGGCAGATGGACGTCACACACTTGCCAGAATTTGGAAAATTAAAATATTTGCATGTTACAGTTGATACTTCTTCTGGATTTTTGATGGGCTCCCTTCATGCCGGAGAAAAAACTAAAGATGTTATAGCTCACTGCTTACAAAATTTTGCCACTGTGGGTGTTCCAAAACAGTTAAAAACAGATAATGCCCCTGGTTATACTTCTACCTCTTTTAAACAATTTTGCTCAACACTTGGCATTACTCATATAACAGGAATCCCATACAATCCACAGGGACAAGGCATAGTTGAAAGAGCTCATCAAACTATTAAAATGTACTTATTAAAGCAAAAAGAAGGAATTGGGAAGGGGTATATATTCCCCAAAGATAAACTTAAAATAACCCTTTTTACTCTAAACTTTTTAAATTTGGATTCATCAGGACTTAGTGCTGCGGAAAGGCATATGTGTCCAAAAAATGTGCATAAGCCCAAGGTACTTTGGAAGGATATTCTAACAGGACAATGGAAAGGTCCTGACCCAGTAATTGTCTGGAGTCGGGGGTCTGTTTGTGTGTTTCCACAGGGAGAACAGCAGCCGATTTGGATTCCAGAGAGATTAACCAAGGTCCTGACCCAGTGATTGTCTGGAGTCGGGGGTCTGTTTATGTGTTTCCACAGGGAGAACAGCAGCCGATTTGGATTCCAGAAAGATTAACTAAAGCGATTTCTACAGACCAAAAAGAAGATGATTTGGCTCAAATCCATAACAACTGATATCCAAAACTCCAGTTTGGCTATTCTTACATCTGCAACAGAACCAGGATGCTTTTTTCAATATCTATTTTATTATTGCCCTTTGCCATATCATGAAGTTCTATTTTGTTTTTTGAGCTCATACAGACCTAGGTTAATGTTTTGCTGATCAGTTCTATTTTTTGACTATAGAGTTTTTAAACATTGCAATGGAGATTTCACCTGTAAAAAGTTATAAGGCCTTTACTATAATGTTATGTGTTGTATGTATTATGTTATGTGTGCACACTTGTGTTTTGTGTTATATGTTTGAATGTCCATATATCATATATGATGAGCACTCATGATAAAATGGATCCAAATATTTTTTTTCACGTGATTTATATGGTTTAATTTGTATTGGGTAAACAACTGTTGAGGATTGTTTTAATATGTAAACAAAAAAGAAGGTTAACAGATCTGTTTGTTTACTTTCACCTTTCCTTTTCATTATATTTAATAATTCTCTTAAAGATAATGTAAATTGTTAAGAAAATTGTTTTCTTTTAGTGCCTTCTGTAATGTTACATAATTTTTTCTTTAGCCATTATTGCCAGAATTCCTATCTTCATCCCAGTGCTGGTGAAGTCAAAGATAAAACCAATCTACACCTTCTACAATAGCCATCACTGAACTGCTTGCAGAACTTGCCTGGACACATTATGAGCTCACCTGTATACATTGTGAACTATCTGTTGGTGCAGCGACTTGTGGTAGTGTTGGGGTATTTTTGCTGATGATGTCACCGGTGGTACAATTTTTCAAAGGAGCCCTCAATTGGCTTAATGTCATGGCATTTTGCATCCTCCTCTACTAGTGATGGTCTAAAATTTGGGGGCCAACAGAGGTGAGGCAAAGAACCTCACCCCCCCACTGGTGCAAAGGCCTATCCACAAGTATAGCTATATGCTGGACCGGTAGTCAGTGACGGGTATGATCCAATTGCAGTGGTACCAACCTAAGACAGGAGGCTGACGCCTAGAGGTCAGTTCATCCGATGACGGGTAAGGACCATATGTTGAATTGGACTGCCTAACAGGCACGGTCCCTAAACCACATGCTTGTTGTTTAAACAGAGAGGGGGAGATGTTGAGAGCCACAGCCCAAGGGGCCCCAGCAAACTTCCAGCTGCCGGCTGATGATTGGCTCACAGTGGCCCCAGCAACATCTAGCTGATTGGCTCCTCGGCCCCAGCAACATCTAGCTGATTGGCTCCTCTGCGGTGATGCTCATTGGACTGTTTCCCTGCCCTTTCAGACCACGGAGCTGCTCATTGGGGGACTTTTTTGGCTCCGCCCACGTGACCCAGCCAATCGGCCTCAAGAGCAGGAGGATTGGGGGAGGTGGAGAGAAGCTTGTGTGGGAGAGAGGCTTGTAAAAAGCCTGTGGTGGCAGTTGAGGCTCTGAGGGTTTTTCCTGAGAGGCTGTTTTGTTTGGCGTGTTTGGTTCTAAAAATAAAGTTAGTTTCTTTTGACAAGTGGCTCCTGATTGTGCCCAGCCAGACTGCGGCATTTGGGTCCAGAGCTATGGAGTCTGCTGACCATGGAATGAACTTCTGAAATTGTGAACCAAAAATGCTTCTCCTCTTCCAAGTTGCTCTTGTTAGGTCTTTTGATCACAGTGATGCAAAGCTGACTAAAATACCCAGAGAAAAAATTGACTTTGTTTTGCTAAATTCTGCCTAATGGTGAAACTAGTAATGTCCAGACTTATTATTAAATGCCAATCCTGAATGGAGATAAGTCATAAAGACTTGGGGCAGGGTGTTCAGACATCTGCAAACAAGGTAAAAGAGGGCTCACAGCCAGATGGAAGCAAGCCCTAGATCATCCAAGTTTGTTTCATATGAAAAAAAAAGTAAAACAGAACACACCCAAAAATAAATAAATAATATATAAATAAATAATACATAAATAAGGTACTCCTCCCCAAATTCCCATGTTTAGCTGATAATCTGAGTCAACAGGTACATTTTTAAGAATACAGACAGGTAGCACCTCAGAATTATTCAGAATCTCCAGGGATAAAGGAGTGAGGATGTATATTATTAATAAAATTATCAGTTCAGTTGGATGATCAGTTGGGTCTGGGGACCTCAACTGTATTTTCCTAGAGAAGAATCAGTCATTCCTTCTGCAGCTGGGGATGCTCTGAATCCCAGAGAGACAATCATGGTGCTGCCTGTCCTATAGAGAAAGACACCTGGAACCCTGGGAGGATGAGGGGAGACATGGGTAGGAACTGTTCCAACTTTCCTCTTGCCGTTTGAGACCCAACAACTAAGAGGAAGTTAGGGGTTCCAAGGAAAACCGGGTGGTCCCCAGCATAGGTTTAATTCCATGATTCCATTGCCAGGTGTTTTCCCAAGGGACAAAGCCTCAGTTCAGTTACCAAAAAAAATCCAAGAAGCATCCTCGGGAATCTTTCTGCCTCTGTGTTGTCATTTTACCTGCATCAAGAGAAAGTTCAAGACAATGTAAATAATGTATATCTTTTCCTTAAAAATCAGTGTAAATATTTCATAGACTGTACAGTAAATAATAAATACATTTGGAAAAAAACAATATAAATATTTGATAGTTTGTAGAGCAACTGTTAAGCCTGGGATTACATATGAATGTTCAAAAAAATCCAATAAATCCTAAATTACATACAAATGGTTCAAAAGTGACCCACACATAGTAGTGGGTAGAGTTTTTTAAATCGCTGTATTTGTTTCTTATCCAGGGGAGTGCTAAATCAAGATATCACAGTCTGCAACAGCCCGCTTGTGAATCATCTGAAATTTTGGTAACTCCCAAGTGCCTATGTCTTCTGATAATACTTGGCTTACATCTTGAAATAATAAAAACGCCCTCTGCCTATGAGAGAAATGCAGGAATACCACACCATGCAGCTGCTGCTTTTAAGGCAAAAAATGTCCAATCCTACAAGAATTGCTCCCACAGAAAGACTGGGTAACAAGTATCAAAAGCCTCTTGCAAACCCAGAAGGTAAAATATTCTTATGCTCATCCGTGGGTCAAATCTTTGGGTAAGAGGATTTACACACAAAAAATGCTTTTTTTGGCTATCAGGGACTTGGATGATATTCAGGAATTCATTCACCCATCCTGCTGCCAACCCCTACTCCTTCACCTGTTCCATTTTCACCTTTCTGTACATATATGGAACTCCAGTCCCCACAACCCATGCAAGTTCACCTGTGTCCTCTTCCATATCTATTGATTCCTGTCACATATGTCCTTTAAGACTCAGTCCCAGTAAAGATGCCTTGGGAAATCGTCCTCAGTGAAATGTGCACAGGCCTCTATTGTAGCATGTGCCCTACAGAATTCAAATAGATATTTGTATTATTTATTCATTACCAGATTCCAAAACCTAAAAGAGTGCCTGGCACATTGTTGACCCCGTGAGTATTGGGTGGATGGATGAGTGCATGTGAATCTATGTTTGTCCATCTATTCTAATGGCCAGGGACTCTATTTTTATGCGTCATGTCCTCAGACCTTGGTACAGTGAGTGCCTCACTGATACGTTGAGTGGGCACGCAGATGGAATCAGGTAACGTGTCTGTGGATGCTGAAGGCTTATGCAATGTGTGAAAGAGAAGAGAGAGGAGAGAAGAAATAGGGAAAGTGCCTAAGGATAGCTTCACACGTCTCATTGACACATATCCCTGGGGAAGGTTTAAAAGTACATGCCTTAACAAAGGTTTATAATGAAGAATATATTTTTCAAACACAAATCCCCATAATATTTTTAAAAGTTCCTGGTTACACCCATATAGTATTTACACAGTACATGCTTGTAAGAAGCTGGAAGCATACCACATTTAGCACATTCAATTTTGCATCAAATCACCCCTGTGCAGTTGATGGAGGTAATTTATTCACCTCATTTTCTCCTTGGAGGAAGCAAAGGCAAATTAAAAAAAAAAAGAAAAGAAAAAGATCTAATGACTTGCTCAGAGGAACATGAGAAGCAACAACTGTTCTAATTTCTTCTCCACAGTTCTGTAGCTCACATTGCTCTAAAAGGTTAGGTGATAAGTCTGGTATTAAGACAATCCAGCTCTGGGTGATCAGTCAAGAGTCAACATGGTGTTAGAGCAGCACTCAGGTCTTTGACAGTGACCCCAAAGAAAAATAAGGTATGATCCCTGGCCTCAGAGAGCTGAGAATCTCAGGGAGTGGAATTATAATTGACTAACAGAAGAATCCAGCTGATAAGACAAACACTTAAGGAACTCTTAAATCTCCATGCCAGCATTAGATGGCAGGTACCACCGAATGGAAGAAACAATGAATCATTTAGAGTTTGTTCATTGCACAAAACTGTAAAAGAAGAGGAAAACAAATTTACTGTAAGCAAATGAAGAGCCAGAAGATAGAATGGAAAGCCGAATAGGCAGGCAGCCCCCGTGGCGCTTAGTCAAAGGAGCCTCTTAAAAGCCTAATCCAGCTGACATGGCTGGAATAAAGGAGTGATTCTCTTTTCCCTGAGTTCAGTTCAAGAGTCAATGTCCTAGAGTAGAGAGTTCAATTAGCTGATCCCTATGGCCATCCCAGGGCAATAATAGGAAGGATCCGAGAGGAGTGGACCCTAAGGACCTCTCAGCCTCTCACCAGAGTGTCCAGAGCCTCCTGATTCATCTTCCTCCTGTGACTCCACCCAAAGAATTATTCCCAGAAAGGGCACTGGAGAACTATCAAGAGGCAAGAAGGCACCACAAGAGAGCAAATTCTCCTTACAGACAGTTTCTGTGAAAGGAATTCCACAGCGAGAAAATCCCTAGTCATGGATCAGGAAAGAGTCATGGAGAGCTAGGACTTCAGGTGAGTCTAGACATCTTGGCAGCACTTAGCTAGATTGAGCAAGATGAAAACTCCCAACCGAAGCACCAAGAGGTGAGGTGGGGTGGGGTGAGGGCATCTAATGACAGCGATGTTACTGTCAATAGAGTAAGATTTACATAATAATAAATTTAAATTTTTTTAAACAATAATTTATTTGGTTGCCAGGCAAAGAGAACACACACCAAGGAAGATATGCACTGAATTAGTGGGAGAAATCCTAAGGGCTTCAAGGACTAGCAAATGGTTCCATAGTGTTTCTGTCAAACTAGCTCTCTGAGGGATGCAGAATAAGCTAATAGGTGTGCGTCATGTGCATGATTGTTCAAACATGTCCTGTTGTTTGTTGGTAGTGTTTCTAGTTAGATTTAGTGAGGACTTGAGTAAAGAAGTCACCGTGGTCCAATGTTCTTTGATTATTCTAAATAGTTTCAACAAAACCCAAGCACTCAGTTTTGATATCTCTTGGACATGAGGAAGAGTTCCCTCATGGAGCACTTGGCTACAATTCGGCTTTCAATACTGGTGCCTTGTATGTGACTAATACTTTAATGTGTATGAATTCCTCCAGGAATATAAATTCAATTGAACCTCGCAAAACTTCTCTGCTATGCCTATGACCCCTGATTCTATGTTCATTTTACAGAAAAGAACCAAGCTCAGAGAAGTAAATGACTTGCCCAAGACAACAGTCGGGGTCAGCCGGCTGACTCTGTGTGTTTCTTTTTCCAAGTCATGTGTAACAAAGAGTCAACAAATATCACACCATGTGTAAATCTTAGTGATCCATGCTCTCCTAAGGTTCAAACTGAATTAAATAACCTTAAAAAATATGTTTTTTGAAGGATAGTGATGA
Source organism: Marmota flaviventris (assembly GCF_047511675.1). Lineage (NCBI taxonomy): Eukaryota > Metazoa > Chordata > Mammalia > Rodentia > Sciuridae > Marmota > Marmota flaviventris. Next base: position 16,988,005 of record NC_092508.1, read on the forward strand.
AAATCCTCAGATTAAAAAAAAATAACAATACCCCTTTCAATGGGACAAAGAAATGTGGAGAGCACTTGTCATCAGCTAACAAATATTGATTTGGTCTGCACTTCATGCAAACTCTCCTCCAAGACAAGCCAGGGCCTGTGGCCATGAACCTGGAAAAAAAAATCATCAGAGTTGCTCTGGAAGGAGAAATGAGGAAGAAGCAGGACTGGCCTGTAACCAGAGCTCTAAGGAGGAAGAATCCAATTTGTATTGAGGGCAAAGGTGAAAACTAGAAGCAGAAGAAAAGATGGGAAGAAACCCAAGAGTAACAAGACTGGGGCCAAGGGCCCAAGAACAATGGCAGAGAACTTTTGGAGTCGGGGAGTTTTCCCAAGGGTTGCTGTAAATCACCCACAGCCCCACCCAGGGCAAGGGGAAGGATGGGTGAATAGGAGACATCAGAAAACATGAGAAATAACCTGTCTTGATGAGCTCTGAATGAAGCTGGAAAGATGAAACATAAACATTTGAAGATACAGTTAATAGCACAGGACAGGAAACCAATAATAAACCAGAGAAGTTGAGATGAGACGTAGGAGGTCAGGGAAGGGAGAGACAGTCCACACTAGCACATTCTCTGAAAATTCCACCCAGGAATGACCTAGACCTTGAGAAATGTGCTTATGGCCTATATGTCTCACCAATTTGCTTTGAAATGTTATCCTGGACTTAAAAATCACTCCTCAATCTGTCACTCTTGGGAAGTGTAGCCCTTGCTGCCTGTGCTCATTTTTCCTAGTCCTAGGCTAGATAGTTTCTCTGAAAGCCAGTTAGGGTGTCATACTCATGTGTTTCATTTTATCTAATTTCAACAGATGTATGTTGATGCCCTGGCTCTGCACTTAGCACTGTATAATATATTGGACGTGTGAAAATTAATAAGTCAAAGGCCTTAAGAAATTTAGTCATTCAGGAAATAGACATAAATGAAGGTTTGGAAAACATGGTAGAAAGATCTACAAAAGTAATCAGCATAAACGCTAAGAATAGTGAGTTCTGCCACTAGGAGGAAGGATTTTTTTTCCTTCAGTTATTTAACAAATATCTGGGTGTTGACCAAGTGCCCAGCACTGTGATGAACACTTGGAATCAACTATTCAATAAGTCACAGCCCATCTGCTATGGTTTAGATGTGAGGTGTCTCCTAAAAGCTCATGTGTGAGACAATGTGAGAAGTTTTAGAGGAGAAATGATTTGATTATGAAAGTCTTAATCCAATCAGAAAATTAATCCTCTGATGAGGATTAACTGAGTGGTAATTGAAGGCAGGTTGGGTGTGGCTGGAGGAGGTGGGCTTTGGGGGCGTGGCTTTGGGGTACACATTAGGCATCCAGTGAGTGAATTATCTCTGTTTCCTAATCATCATGTGAGCTGCTTCTCTCTACCACACTCTTCCACCATCATGTCCTGCCTCACCTGGAGCCCTGAGGAATGGAGCCGACCTTCTATGAACCGAGACCTCTGAAAGCTTGAGTCCCTAAATAAACTTTTCCTCCTCTACAATTGTTCTGGTTGGGTCTTTTAGTCACAGCAGAAAAAAAAAACTGACTAAAACACCATCCATTGGAATAGTTTGTATTATAAGTTGAGGAAGAAGTCCATCTGAGTCAGAATCAAGAAGAAACATTTGTTCATTGTGAGACTGTTCCACCAAAAGGATAGAGAATTGTTGTGGAATAAATCCTATTAGGAATCTTCTTAGGAAGGACTACGAGGCACATCACCTGATATGTGGACAGAGGTGGGGCCCAAGTCCTGGTAGCAGCAGCCTTTGTACTACCCATTTGTATTCTGGTGCCAGCCAAAGGGGAACTAACCTGGGGTCTGCAGCTCCCCATCCTGGAGATTGTCCCAGGTTCTTAGACTGTACCAGACTCACAAGAGTTCTTGAACAACTGCAAGTCCACCACACAGAATCATCTCTGGCCACTGATTAGTATCTGTCACTTAGGGATGCTGAGAGGATCAAATAAGTTAATAAATTCCAAGGTTTACAACCACCTGCCACACAGGAAGTATCTTGTAGGTAACAGTTATTGTTATTTTTACTACTAGTATTATTCAGTAGTCAGTCCAAATATGCCATGCAATTGCTTTTCAAATTACCAGCAAGCAAAGAGAAAATGGGGAAATCAGTCTATCAACTTTAGACACAGGGAAAGATGGCAATTGGCTGCAAAATTCCATTACCTTTTTAAACTCAGAACCATGTTTATGTCTCCAGTTATGAAAACAAGAGGCACCATGCCCTCCTAGTTATTAGGAATGGCAGGTGCCATGCATAAAAGCAGCCTTCAAGTATCTTCTTAAATATTATGGGCAGTGGTTTTGTTTTCTCCAAAATATTTATCAAGTAATTCACCTCATCATTTTTTCTGTCCATCCTAATCTTCATCTAGGTCTGCTATGTTCCCCGCTCTTATTATAAAATCCTGAAATGGGAATGATATTTTGGCCATATCTTCTAACATATTTTCCTTTTTCAATAATCTGATTCCTCCTTAAAACTTTCCTATTACTATTTCCTAAGGGAAGGTGGAGGCATAATTATCCAAGGCAAAGCCAAAGCTATGCATAAGGACGGTTCCTCTGGATGAAAAGGGAGAACCTGAAGCTCTTTCAACACCAGAGAGCAGAACAGAGAGGAGGAAAACACAGGGAGCGGAGGAGGTCCAACCCTGGGGGCTTTCTCTCCCCTCCTCTATGGGGTTAAACCTTGAGCTGTGAAGGAAGTGGTGGGAGCTCCCAGATTGGCTTGGTGGTCCCCCAAAGGATAGGGGTTTGCTCCTCACTTTTCAAAGCACACACACTGAAGAAAGCATTAGCTTACTTGAGAAGATAAAATTTGGGTACAAAGCCAAATGGGTGAGTGGATCTCTACACAGTACTCCCTGGCCAAGTGCAGCCTCTGGGACCCCAAAATGTACTGCAAGCCCAGTCTTCAGGAGAGCTATGGGGACTGGTGGGCCATCCTGGGATTGTTGATTGCTGTGGCCCTCAGCAACAGGTGCCAGCATGATGCCCAGAAACCTGGTGTGCCTAGCTATACTGAGCAGCCACCAGCTCAGGGGAGTGAAGGACCTATCAAAGGAGTCCAGCAACACCCATCCCCACCCTCCATAGCCCACACAAACTTTCTCTTGCACTGTGGGCTATTGGGAAGAAAAGAGGGATGAAAAGATCTCTTAACAAAGAAAAAATTGAGAGTTGGAATTCTCAAATGACTATTTTAAAGAAACAATTAGAAATGCCACAGATCAGGTCATCTTTAATCAATGAGATTAAGATACCCATTTCACTACCAAGAAAAAAAAAAAACTGGGGGGTGGGGGGGTGGGAAGAAGTGGAGGTCAGAGGATCCTCACTATGAAAAGAAAGTTACATGATTTTACAGCTCTGATAAAGGACTACATGGAGCTTTCTCACAAATAAAGGGACAGGGCACCCAGATATTCCAACAGCCTATATTCATTATTAATAATCTGGCCTGTTGTCCCCATAATCTTGACTCTTCATTTGGAAAACAGAGTGTTGTCCAAAAAGTATTATCATCTCAGACTTGCTTAAATTTTTTAAGGAAGCATCATGTTCTTCTCAACTAAAAGGAAACACTACTAAACTATAGAAAATACATAACATAGGCTTCGCACAGCAAGTGATACTTCTCTTCCGAAGGTGACTCCCATGTCTTTGGAGAAATTTTTTTTTTCTTTTTTCTTGCTTTCAAATTAAAAAAAAAGAATCTGCTATACTGTATATACATTCTTCCCAATTTATGGAGAAAAGGCAAGTGCACAGTAAAAGTATTACAGCTAAAGAACACCAGAAAGAGAGAAAATTATTGTACTATCAGAAGATTTCCACAAAGGATAGAGAGCAGAATAGATCTTAAAATGGAATTTTGGGTACAAAGAAGCAGACTAACACCTAACCCTCAATTCCTTTACTGGATGAAAACTACTCTATCCATACTCTATTTTTCCCAAATCCCAGAGAAGCCCTTTTTTTCCAGACTGGGAATAAATCTACTTTGCAATGCTGTACAACAGTAGAAATGGAACAAAAAAAAAAAGTAGTTTTCTACTTACCATAGATCAGCATGAAAACCTGAAATTATCACTGCCAAAAAAAAGAAAAAAAAAATAGCAAGCATGATAAAAGATAATTTCCCCCTTTAATGGAAATAATATAAAACAAAGGCTGAGGTGTTATTTCACAGTTTCAAGATCAAGGAGAAAATATTGCTAATGATAATATGCAATCCTGATGAGGTTTCAGTAATAAAAGTGTGCTCACCATTCCTGGTCTATGATCTTTTGATAACAATGCAGTAAGATGTAATGAGAGCCACAGAAATATCCCCAGTCTCTGAACAGCAACACTATTACCCAAACTCTGAGAAGTAACCAAAACATTTTTTTTCAGAAAAAGCAAATAGCTTTTTGCAGAAAGATATTTACTGCAATTTTTTTCTAGACTTCCAAACCAAATGCAAAAACTAGAAAAAAACTAAGTACTCAAAATATGCTTATGAGACATTAACACAATATTCTGTTTCCTTCAAAGTATTTATAATGCAAACCATATGAAAACATGGGACTACTTTTATTTTATATTACATGGAAAAATAATAAATCAATGTGTATCTGCCCTCTGCCAAAAGATATGAATTTGTTTACATTAATAGGAAAATAATGAATATAGTTTTATTTAGATGGTGTTCTTTCTAAAAACTTCATGTTTTTTTTTGCTTTAATAAACAAAACTCTTCTATCTCTTCAAATGTGCACTTTTAAAAAAAAAAAAAAGTTCTTTCAAGAGGTAACATGACTCTGATATAAATCCAGATGGCAAAATCACAACGTATTTAAAGAATTCTCTTTCAAATGTAGACAATTTGGGATTAAAGCAGAAACGGAGGGAAAAGGGCAGGAATAAAAAGTACTGCCTGGGACAAGCCTGTCTCAAAAAGCAGAAGCCAGGTGATAAAATTTTTGTATTTTGTTTCAGTTTTTCCTTTCTGAAGTTTTCTGCCTTTTAACTATGGAAGGTGAGAGATTTAAAAAAAAAAAACATAAAAATAAAAAGACTCTCATTGGCTAGCTGCTCTACAGAACTGCCAAATCTGAGCAGAAAAGAAAACAGCAGCTTTGACAAGAGTTAGCAACTAAATAAGATTCTCACACCTATGAAATGAATGCCCCCACCAAAAATACCCACAGGAGCTTTTAAAATCAAAGCTAAAAGTAACTTATGGCTAGTTTTGCATTGGACAAGCCCCAGGATTTGAAGGTTAAAGTGTTTTCTAAGGAGAGAATGGAAACCAAACTTAATTAAGTAGAGATGGATAGTAAATTGAATTTAGTGCTCAAAGGTGCATTATACTTGGGAGCTGTACTTCTTTAAATAGCATGGTGGAGCAGAAACTGCACTAAACCCAGGTGTCAGAATATTGGGTGCCAATCACAACTCTGCCCCTGACTACCTGATGGTCTCAAAGAAGGAAAATCACAACTTGCCTTGTTCTTTCTCTGGGTTTCATCTAAAAACTGAAGGAATTAGATTGGATTGCCCAGGTCTGCTCCTGGGGTGATCTATTCCTGGTGGGGCTGCTTAGGAGGCTGGCACTGCAGGTTTAGAAGTTGTGGATCATGTCAAGAAGGATTCTTGTCATTGAGTGAATACTTCATAGGATTGGGTCTCCATTGATGATGCTCTCCAGCCCAGATCACCAGAAGTACACCTATATTCAACAGTCAACTCCCTGGCTCATTGCAACGAGAGAGACACCACTTCATGAACTAGAAGACAGCCATGACAGCGAGAAGGTTTCACAATGACTTTGTGTTAGGATTTGGACTTGTTAGGGAATTTAAAGGAAGACTTGTGGAAGCATGGTTTTTGTTTTGAACAGGGATGTATCAGGAAGTGGAGCAAATCTATCACTGGAAAGCTTAATGATTTTTTCCTAACCAAAAGAAGAAACAGCCTTGAACTGAAGCTATAATTTGTGAAGAAGTAGCAGTCACTCATATTAGACCAGAAAGTGGAAGGAATTTTTGGCCATTTGGGTTTGGACAGTGTTCTTGGTTTTGATATGTTCAAAACCAAGATATGTTCACAGAGAGGCTCTGTTTTTATCTTGCTCCATCCATGATCAGAGGGAATCGTCTGGTATTGATAATCTGTGAAATAGTTTATGTCCAACACAACCCCATAGTCTAGCTGTTACAGTCAGTCTGTTCCAAGCTGACAGCAGTCAGGGGCTGCATTTTTCTTTCTCACCATGAAGGAAATAATTAACTCCAGGGGTAAGTAATTAGCTCAGAAGCCAGAAAAGAAAGCCCCAGGCTAGAAACTATTGAAAGGTAGTCAATCCATAAAGCTGAAGCTCTAGGAAAATGAGCCAGAAAACAAGTAAAAGGTATTGACTTGAGGGGGTGGGGAGGAAGACAGACATAGGAGCAGGTGACACAGGATAGCTGCAGAGCTAACCCCTGGAAGACAGGACTTCCCAAGCTGCTCCAGGTATGCACAGAGCAGGGGCAGCTCATTGCTAGAGAGTCTTTACAGGGATTCAGCTTGGTCAGACATAGAAGAGCTCGAGTATTTCTCATTTGTATGATATTTGTGAAAATTGATTTGTATTTGAAATAACAGCTGTCGGTCTAATTTAATGGTTTATTTTATTAAAAATGGAATTAAGCCATTAGATGTACACTGTATTTAATCTCTCAATTGTCTATGCATGAATCAGAAGGATGACCATTTACATTTTGAAAGCTATCAAAAGTAGAGAAATAATATTTAAGAGAAAATAAGTTTACCCAGGTGGGGAAAATATTCATTTCAACTTACATGGAGCCTTTTCTGGTTTCAGAAAGTATACCCACTACCCAAATTCTATGTCTGCCCTATCAGAGCACATACTCTGATTTTTTTTTCAAATATTAAAAGAAAAACAGGTCTTGCCAATGCAGAACCATTTAGCAATGCTAAAATTCCCAGTCTGTAATGGTTAAGCAGTTACACATTCCAGTAGGCATCTGCAAGACAGGAGTTTAGATAACACCAAAAAGTTTAAAAGTTAGGCTGTACATGCTGAGGCACAAATCCTCTTTCCCCACATCTCTGGATCTCCTGGGGTATATGCTAAGAATGCAATGATACTAGATGCCACACAGCTATCAGCACCCTAGGGACCCAAACAGTTTTTGGAATTCACTGCAGTTCTCATGGCCTGCAGAATGATACAACAGAGATGTGTTCATTCCGGTAATTAACTTTGTGGCATCAGGGGCAAGAAGGTCTCTGCAGAGGGTGTCATAACTCCTTTCCTCAAGGGGAAGTCTTGCTGGTGCCTGGGTGTACCCATGACCTTTGGCAGATGGAGTAGTATCGGAATATACAAAATCCAGTAAATAAAAACAATTATAAAAAAGGCAATTTGCTAAATGAAATCTGCATAAACTAACAGTTCATCAGAATATATGAGAGTCACCCTGAAGATTTTTTACCCCCTGAACAATTCCAACAGATCCTCAAATACCCTCTTCATTTTAAATTTCCCTCTTGAAAATCTGTCCTGTGGGACTCAATAGAAATCAACTTGGCCTCCGCATCTTAGACTTTGTTTCTTGGTTTGTATGTATATGTGTGCCTCATATTACACACATACGCACACACACTCGTATTCAATTTTTTATAATTTTATACCCATTGTAATTTTTATCTGATAACAAAAATCAAAATATATGTGTCCCTCTCAGAGAAAACTTTCAGAACACTTTTCTGAACAAAGTTATAGTGGAAAGAAGAAAGCATTCCATCATGGCCAGGGAGACTTCCTGGTGGTTCATACTGCAGTCTGTGTCACCTCAGTCCACTGTGACAGTAACACTGAACTTCGAAATAATGCCAAAGTTCACAGAAGCTCTCTGGAGGATGTTTCTTCCCACTGCCTGCTCACATGCAGCACCCTGTACCCACAGATGTATGTGTCCACTGAGAAGCCCAGACGGTTGAAGACAGTGGTTCTCACACTATGCTGCAGGTTAGGATCTCCAGAAGACCTTTTAAAAGTCCCCCTAGGAAGTCCACCCCAAGCATTTATAGCAGAACCTCTGCAAGTAGACCCAACTAGTGAGGTTTGTTTTTGTTTGTTTGTTTGTACCAGGGATTAAACCCATGGGCACTTAGGGTAAAGCCATTGGTTCTCAAAGCAACCTAAGTTCAGTAAGTATCTCAGTACTGTGATTTGTTTGAAGTGGAGCCAAGCTAACTTCCAATGACATCTGAGAGCCAGCCACCCATCAACCCCATCCAGAATTTTGGGAGCAGATAAAAGGACCCTCTTCTCTTTTCCTTTTTGGGGACACTAGCACTACACATCTCTCAGAGCACCATATGTTTCCACTAAATAAACATTGATTGAACAGATGAATAATAACAATGGCTCTTATAAATATATTTACTATGGACCACTGTTCTAAACACTTCATAGATATTGATTCATTTAATGGGTTAGAGCCATTGTAAATTTCAGGCCACTAGAGTACAAAGAGATATAATCACTCCATCAAAGTCCCCAAGCTTGAAAGAAATCACAGAGCTAGAGGAGCTGAGGTTCCCAGCCCGGCAAGTTGGCTCAACACCTGTCCCTTTGTGAAGAATGAGTGAATGACTAAACCCCTTTTTGCTGTTGGGTGCCTCTTCCTTTAGAACATATGACCTCTTAATTGGTTGCTTACTGTTCCACCCAAAATTACTTTTAAGACTTCTGTCTTAATCTACTTAGTGCTGTTATGACAGAATTCCACAGACTGGGTGAGTTATAGGCAACAGAGACTTTTTTTTACCGTTCTGGAGGCTGGGATGTCCAAGGTCCAGAGGGCTGGAACTGCAAGGGCTTCTAGCTGCATCAAAGCATAGCAGAAGACATCAAGTCTGCAAGAGTGAGGGTGGCTGTGATCCTGGTCTCTCTCCTTATAAAGCCACTAATCCCATCATTGGGGCCCCACCCCTATGACTTCATCTATCACTAATTACCTCTCAAAGACTCTACCTCCAAATACCATCCAATATGAATTTAAGGACTAAGTTTCTTACACATGAACCTTTGGGGGACACGTTCAAATCACACCAACCTCATAATGCTGGAGGGAAGTAGAGCACGTTGCTTCCAACCACTGTATCCCATCATAAGCATAAAATGAAAATCATTTCTTCCATAATGGAAACCTAGGTTACTTCCCACTCTTGCCACCAAAAAACAGCAAGCAAGGGGCACTGTAATTTGTATATGTTTTGTGTGGATTTTACAAGAGTTTCTGGAGTATCTGCAGAGGAGTGAAACTTTGTGGGTGTAAAGCAATCATGCATTTAAGTGTACACAGGTTATGCACATTGTCATCTTACTCTCCAGGAATAATAGAAACATTTTCTCTCCCATCTATGGTGCCCAAGAATAGTGTTGTATAGGTTCTGTGACCAAGCAAAACTGAATAACTAAAAACAATTTAGAGTCTTTTATTCTTTAATTGCCATGGTTGTACCTAAGCCCCTTTCAGCATAAGCCAATTTTCTTAAGAATTGTTGCAATTATTTTTACTCTCACTAAAAATAGATTATGTATTACTTAGCCTAGTTAATGCCACATTCCAAATCCCAGTTATAATTTTAAATATGACTTCATTCTGTAAATAACTCAAAATGTATAAAAGCTACCATGTGTATTCTTGTTTTCTATATAACAATAATTCAAGATTAATAGGAAAGTTGCAATATACTTATCCATACAAAATATGTACAAATATGTGCTTGGCAATAGTGTACAGCTCAGGCAACTACCTTAACCACCTTAATATCAGTCCCACTAAAAGTATGTTAGAGTTTAAGAGGGTTCTGGGGGGGCAGCAGGGGAGAAGAAGAAAGAGTAAAAAGAAACTATACCAAACATTCAAACCACCAAGAATGTGTTGGCCAGATTCAGATTGTTGGCAGGAAAAGATTTTTGTAATTTCTTTTCCATAATTTAGCCTAGCTGGATAATTACATTTAGAAAAATAAAAAAGCAACCACAGATGTATATGTAATGGAATTTTTTTTTAATGTAGATATATCCCTCCTGGAACTAAAAGGGGGCAATAGAAGGCTATCATTATCAACTTTAGAACAAAAGTTGTATTCACTCCAACCAAAAGAATAATTAAAATCAGCCAGGAAGACACAGAATGCCAATCGTAAGCACTTGTCATTTCAGAAAGCCAGCTTGACAGTTGTACACCCACTCTCCCTGACAATCAAACACATTTCTAAGGAATAGATAAGCTTCCACAGGTGTGGGTAGCAAAGGCTTTATTTCCAAACCAGTTTCACCCAAGGAGTTGAGAACTTTGTTTGAATCGCTGCTTTGGCTAAAATCATTCTCTATAAAGAGTTAGAAGAACCTGAGAAGATGGCATTTTGAAAGAGAGAGCACAGGCTCTGGGTCACTTTGGAGATAATTGAACAATTTTAAAATCTGGGAAAGTTACTGAGCCTCTCCTTCTGAAGGTTCCAGAGGAGATTGTTTGGTGGCCATTTCCAGCTTTTAGCGGCCACCTGCACTGCTTGGCTCATGGCCCCCTTATGGTGATCACATCTCCCTCTACTCTGACCTTCCTGCTTCCCTCTGCTACTTTTAAGAACCCTTGTGATTATATCAGGCCCAACCAGACAATCCAGGGTAATTTCCCCTTCTCAAAGTCCTTATTTAATCTTATCTACCAAAACTCTTTTGTCACATATTCACAAGGTCCAGGGGTTAAGAGGGGTTAGGACATGGACATCACTGGGGGCCATTATTCTGCCAACTGCATTAGCTATGTGCCTTTTGCAAGGATCAGTTTTGTTGGACCTGGGCTTATCTTTAAAATGAGAATTTTTCCTTGTTGTCGTGAGGATTAAAACAAATTATGAGGGTCTAGTACTCAACCCAGGGCCCAGCCCACAGAGCAAGAGCTCAGTAATCACATCCCACAACACAGGAAAGAAAATGTAACAAGAAGAAGAATGATGCAGGTAGACTGAGGGTTTTTTTTTTTTTAATTAAACTCTTTTAAATTTTCTATTGCTCACTCTTGAGAACCATCTTTATGATGATATTGAAATAATAAGTTACTTGATTTCTTTTAGCGCAGATCAAAACTGGTGTTTGTGTCATATGATCAGAAGGACTGCTTAGACTTTAGTAATAGGTTCAAAAGGCACCTAACAGAAAAGACTGAACAAACCATACCCTAGGTCAAAAGGAAGAGGGAAACTGAGGAATGGACACTGATATCAGCAGACTTTAAATGGCATATTTCTAAGGATTCGATCAATAGATTTTCAGGAGTAAACAAAAGGATAAGGACAAAAAATTAGCTACATGGGTGTGTGTAGCAATGTTGTTTATAAAAGGGAAAAGGTATGAACATTAAATTGTCTTATGGTACAAAGTTGTTTAAAATTAGGTCTAGATTGGAAAGGAAGCAAAAACCAGGAGCAGTGGCACATGCCTATAATCCGAGCTGCTCGAGAGGCTGAGGCAGGAAGATCACAAATTCAAGGCCAATTTCAGTTTCAGAAGCTTAGCAAGACCCTGCCTCAAAATAAATAATTAAATAATTAAATAATAAAAAGAAGAGAGGAACAAATTATAAAAAGTATTGAATTATGATAACTTGTACATGCTTTTCTCCCATAGCTTAGCTTTATTTTCCAAGTTTTCTACTTTATAACAGGCCAAGTTCAATCCTGTTTGTCTGTTTAAAGAGTCTATTGATTTTACATCGCAATAAAGAATGAGCCATCGGGTTAGGACCTGCCTGACCTGGGCTCACCTACCAATGAGGTGGTTGATTCTCGTATCTCAGAGTCAGGCAAGAGATGGAGCTTCCCAATAGTCAGGAGTCCAGGAGCTACATTCAAGCCAGCCATGAAAGCAAGGGTGACCAGAAGCAGGCTGAAAAATGTCCTGCATAATCAAAAAGCTTACAAAAAATATGTTTAAGTCCTGGATTGGATGCCGATGAACTTGAGTGGTTGGCTAAAACCATCAAAAATAAAAAGGTCTCTGAATAAAAATCTAAATTCAGTATTCTGTATAATACCATGTTGATATTATCATTCATTCTTACTCCAGTATTTACATGTGTCAACTGTACCCAAAAGCATTGGCCGGAGGTTATGGCAGGACATGGTAACAGGGGCACAGGGATGGAGAGCTGTGACCCTGTTACAGTCTAGCGCCAGAGCCACAGATGATATGACCTTCCTCAAGTACGTACACCTGGGACCTGGACCAGCTACTCTTCATTAACTATGTGACCTTGAGCAGATCAATTACCCTCTCAGAATTTATTTCCAGAAGAACTCAAACTAAAAATCTATATATGCTTGGAAATAACAGGAGGAGAAATAAGGGGAGGGAGATGAATGAGGAAAAACTCTAGTCCTTCCGCTTTTAAAACCAGAACAATTATAATTTGTATCCCTTTTATTCATTTGTATTTCCTTGTAAGATTCTGTTTAAAGAAAGAGATCCACTGCCTTTTAAAAACAGTTCAAAACCTGCTTGATCTAGATGAGGTCTAATGTATTTCCAAACTACAGCCATCTATTTATAAGGACCTTGAGGTTAGCCACAAATTCAGGATACAAAGGATTCCAGGGCGAGAGCCATATAACAAAGGCTAAATGTAAGGGAACACCCGGGGACAGCCAGGAAGCCAGTGTAGCTGGTTCTAAATCCCGTCTTTCCACTTTTCCAGTAAATTTCGACCACCCACATTTCTTAAGTGTTGGATTTGCTTTTTTGTGGTTATGTGGGCCAGGTCAAATGAGGCAAATATTGGACTGTGATTACCTCAAAGCTTTAGATGGAAAGAAAAGGATGGGAACATACGTACATTTCTTTGCTGCTGTCCCTTCTAGCTCAGTTGGTTACCAAGATCATGGGAAAGAGAGGGCCAAAGAAGGACAGGAAAGTTCTATATTTGCTCAAACATGGCAATAAGAATAAAAGCCAGCACTTGCTCGTTGTTTCCCTTCTTTCCCACTCTGAAATCCTGTACTCCTAACTCCTTCTCAATCTTGTACATTAACAAGAATGGCTTCCACTTAGTTAGCACCACCTACAGGTCAAGTGTAGAACTAGTGCTCTTTGGTGAAAATCTCATTTCTCAGTTTACTCCTTGTAGCTACTAGTGACCCATTTTAAAGATAGTAAAGACGAGGTTCAAAAAGTATAAATCACTTGCTCAGAACGAATCAAAGAAGAGGACTCAAACTTTGACTTGCCTGGCTGCAAAGTCTGTTTCTGCAGCCCAGGCAGAACCATCAAGTTTATCGCGTGAGCCACAAGGTATACAATGCAAAACTAGGAAATTCACGTTGTAGTCAAATACCTAGTAATTTTCTCCCACTATCTAAGTATTCTTTGTAACAAACGCATTTTGAGTAATAACAGAGCACATAATTTCTTTCTTCAAAATGTCTTCTGAAGGTCGTGACTTTTAGCAGAGGTAACTATTTTCTATTTTGGTCTGGCTTTAATTTGAGTAATAGTCTGATTGAACATAGATATTTATGACATTTATTAAAGGCTTTTATTACTAATTTTGCCCAGAAAAAAATTCTAATGGAGATGTATTAGAGAATTTACATAAAATTAATGTCCAGACTTAATGGATGTCTAAGGTATCATTATTAACGGGAATGTTCCACATACTAGTTTCTTTGATTAGATATTAGATACAGTCAGAACTTATTTAAAACTGGACACATGCCAAAGTATCCAGAAATTCAATTTAAACACATTCTACAGGCTAATGCTTTATTTAGGTTGTGTCTTTACCATGCTGAACAGAAGCTGCAGTTACAAAAATCAATTGATTCGGTCAGCTGCTGGATGATCTAAAGGCCATATCATGCTCAGTTTGATTCCTGCTGATGCCTACATGAAGCCAGTCAGTGGAATCAAGATGAATTTTCCATCTATAGAAATTGACAGCCACCCATCCAGAAGGGCACTCTCACTGGACCAATAGCCTGGGTCTCACACAATTCTTGCTTGGCCCAGGCTACACTGATGGACTCTGTGGGATTTCCTGTCTTTCCTAAGACCTCCAACTCCACAACTGTGACTCTGAACAATATGGGCAAATCCCATGTCTCCTGCTTGCATCCTGCAAAAGGCATATCAAAAACATCGAATGTGGAGTGTCCTCCCACTACACCATCCTCCAACCTTGAAATGCTGAGAGGTCACCCCCTTTCCTAGATTGAGAATCCTCTCTTTAGAGCTGGCTTTGAAGTGTCCATAAAATGTGACACACACAGGTGTGATAGCTTTAGTTCTCTCTAAGGAGTTCTAAAGCCATTCTCAACACCCTGAAGCAACTAAAAGCAGCCTGAAAGTGACTGAAAATATCAAAGAAGAGAAGGATCTGGGCATTTCCAATCAAATTAGGAATAGAATTGAGATCCACTCCCCTTATCATCCACAGATAATTTTCTTGGTTGGTAGCCATGAGGTCACCCATCCCTAGAAGATAGTAGAGGATAAGCCACTCGGTTCCAAAGTCAGTGAGTGCTATGGTTTGTGTGCATCTTCTGGTATTCATGTGATGGAAACAACCCCACAAATTCCATAAAACTAACAGTATTTGATGGGTGGGACTTTTTGGAGGTGATTGGTTCAGGAGGGCTCTGCCATCATGAAAGGATAAGTCCATTCATGGATTAAAGTGTTATCAATAGAGTGGCTTTGTTATAAAAATTAGCTCTCTCTGATACATGGTTGCTCTACCTCACATAAGATGCCCTCTGCCACGTTACAGTGCAGCAAGGAAATAATGACCAGATGTCAGCACCCCGGTCTTGGACTTCCCAGCCTCAAGAACTGGAACTAAGTAAAACTCTGTTCTTTATAAATTACCTGGTCTATTGTATTCAATTATAGTAGCAGAAAATGGACTGAGAGAATGAGTGATTCTGTTTTTATTAAAACTTGCTCCAAAAAACTCTCATTTTTTAGATTTTTTTATTTTGCTGGACCAAACCAGAAGGAGAAAAATCAGTGACCTAAGATATATTGTGTTTGGCTCCCAAAGCAGTGGCTCAAACAATACTT
This sequence comes from Marmota flaviventris, assembly GCF_047511675.1. Taxonomy (NCBI): domain Eukaryota; kingdom Metazoa; phylum Chordata; class Mammalia; order Rodentia; family Sciuridae; genus Marmota; species Marmota flaviventris. The sequence goes on from NC_092508.1 coordinate 17,003,201, forward strand.
AAAACAAACTTTTTTAAAAAAAATTGAATTAATACCTAGTTTTTAGAAATTAAAAAAATATAGAGAGAATATGTAGATTCCCAGCTTTTCTGAAGCATTCAGAATATATGGTACTACTGAGCACCCATTCCCACGGTCACTTCAGGACCAGTACTTGGTTCAGTGAATCTCCACTACTCTCCATTGTCCCTGGTGATAAGTCACGTTTTTCTTACCCTTAGTTCATTTGACTTGTTAATATCACCTGCCTAGTCCCTGTAGACATTTGATTTTGCAAGCCTACCTTAAACTGAAAAATCTAGATACAATCTCAGAGACCATCTTCTCCAATCGTTTCTTTCTGTAAATGGGAAAAATGAAGATTCAGAAAAAAAGAACTGACTTTCCTCAAATAGCTCAACGTTCTGGTAGAAGTTGTGGGAGTAGATTCCAATTCTTTCTTTAACCCATTGATTTCAACTCAGAATAAAATCACCTTCATTTTCACTCTCACCCTTAATACCAAAAATAGCTAAATTGTATTGAACCCCTACTATAAGCCTGCACAGTGCTTAACTCCGTTTAGATGCAATTCCATTTCATTCTCAGAACAACACTAGCATTAGATATTCGTGTTTATCCTGTTTTACAGATAAGAATGTTGAGTCTTGGAAAGATTTAAAAATCAGCCCAGTGATATATACAGCAAAGCACTGATCATAATTGAAATTCCAAAGTTCTATCTGTTAACTACAACATAGACTGCTCCTCCTGCTTCTAGACTTGAATTCACTCATTCATTCAACAAATCTGTGACCCTCCATTATGAGCCCTGCTTTCTTCTGGGTGCTGGGGATAGAGCTTGCAGTCCAGGGGTGCCCCTGCTGTCTTTATCATAATAAATCATATAATTTTATCCTGCCTTACAGAAGTTTTATACATGTAATCTTCTGCCTATCCTTTCCACTAAATTCATTAGTTTTTCTTCTCTCATTCAGCCCACAACAGCATTCATCCAGGGATTGTCCTCTTGTAGGTGTTATATAAATATTGTTAATTTAAATACCAATGAGGCTGCCTGTAAAGGTGCACCCCTGTAATCTCAGAAGCTCAGGAGGCTGAGGTAGGAGGTTAGCAAGTAAAAAGCCAGCCTCAGCCCGAGTGAGGCCCTAAGCAACCCAGTAAGACCCTGCTTCTAAATAAAATATTTTAAAAGGTGGGGGGGAATCCAAGATGGCGGAATAGAGGAGGTCTTATTCTTGGTTGCTCCATGGCATGAAACCAAGAAACAGACAGGCAGCTTCTCTGCAAGGAACTCTGCCTATGGGGTTATATTACTCACTCCAGCAATCCAGAGAGTGGAGCATCACACTCCAGAAGACCCAATCTAAAACTGCTGAGAAGAGAAGCTGACAGCATGTTGAACTCCAACAGAAAGAATTCTTTAACTTTTCATCAAGATTATTTTTCCCTTTCTTTTCTTTTATTAAAACCCTTTTTCACTGATTAATTATGATCTTAATGGTACGTGGACATTTATACAGTCTCCTATTTTTTTTCTTCTCATCTTTAGTATTTTTGAAGGCAGTTATTTTACATGGATTAGTTTTTTGTTTGATTATTTGTTTGTTTTATGTAAATTTGAATGTTTGATTAGCATATTTTAGTTTTGTTTTATATTCTTTTATTTTTAATTTTATTTTTTTGGAATTTTTGCTATATATATAATATTATATATATAATAATATATATAATATATAAAATATAATATATATATATATATATATATATATATATATATATATATTTCTCCTACCTGCTTCCCTTAATTCTCTCTTTTTTTCTGCTAAAAGCCAACTCTATTTTTCTCTCTTGAAATAGTCCTTTAATCTTTTACCTCTGACTTCTCTCCTCCCTCAAAATCATCACATCCTATATCACTCTGTTCTCTCCCTATCCACCATTTGAAAATGTAAACCCTTTTGCAAATTTGCTATTTTATTATAGAAAATAAATGACCATATCATTTCTGCTTATTGTAATAATTAACATTGTTGACACACAATGGGAATTATTTGGTTCAATGCTATAAATTGTACACATTGGTTGTTGTTATTATTTGTCTCTGCCTAAACAATGTGAAACCTTCAGGACAGTATATGTCCACAGGGTATAAATTCTACTGCCTCAGATCCATACTGTTAGGATGGGTAGACACACAAACAACATGAAAAAGAAAGGGAACAAATCACCTCAAGCAAGGCAAGATACTCCAATAATATGATCCATCCAAACCACAGTCAAAGAAAAATCAGATAAAGAGTTTAGAATGTACATAGTTAAACTGATCTGCAAAGTAAAGGATAATGATAATTTTTTAAAAGTGTAAAAAAAAGAAGTAAAGGGTGATGCAATAGAACAAATACAGGTAGAAAAAGACCACTTCAATAAAGAGAGATTCTGAAAACAAACAAACAAAAATCCTTCAAATGAAGGAAACAATAAGCAAAATTTAAAATTCAATAGAAAGCATCACCAACAGACTAGGCAACTTGGAAGACAGAACCTCAGGCAACGAAGACAAAATATATAATCTTGAAAATAGAGTTGACCACAGAGAGAAGATGTAAAATAAATAAATAAATAAATAAATAAACAGAACTTCCAAGAATTATGAGATAACATGAAAAGACCAAATTTAAGATGTATTAGGATAGATGAAGACATGAAGATACAAACCAAAGTAATGTACAATCTTTTCAATGAAATAATATGACAAAATTTCCCATACCTAAAGAATGAAATGGAAAGTCAAATACAAGATGCTTACAGGACCCCAAATATGCAATATTAAAATACCCACATCAAGGCACATTATAATGAAAATACCTAGCATACAGAATAAGGATAGAATTATAAATGTTATGAGAGAAAAATATCAGATTACATATTGGGGAAAACCAATCAAGATATCAGTTGATTTCTTGACCCAGACCCTCAAAGCTGGAATAACGTATACCAACCTCTGAAAGAAAATGGATACCAACCAAGAATCCTATATCCAGCAAAATTAAGCTTCAGATTTGAAGATGAAATAAATATCTCTCATGTAAACAAAAATTGAAAGAATTTGCAACCAGAAAGCATGTATTTCAGAATATTCTCAACAAAACATTCCATGAAGATGAAATTTTTTAAAAAAGTGAAAATCAGCAAAGAGAAGAACTATACTAAAGCAATAATCAATCAAAGGAGAAACTAATTCAAATTAAAAAAAAACTGAAATAAGCCAAAATGACAGGAACACAAATCATATCTCACTAATAACCTTGAATATTAATGTCCTAAGTTCATCAATCAAAATACATAGACTGGCAGATTGGATTAAAAAACAAGAGCCAACAATATGTTGTCTCCAAGAGACTCATCTCATAGGCAAAGACATCCACAGACTGAAGGTGAAACAATGGAAACCAATGTATCATTCACACGAATGGCATAAAAAAGCAGGGGTTTCTATCCTCATATCAAATAAGTGAACTTCAAGTCAAAGTAAATCAGAAAGGACAAAGAAGGACATTTCATACAGCTTAAGGGAGTTATACATCAACAAGACATAACAATCATAAATATTTATGCCACAAACAATGAAGTATCTACATACATCAAACAAACCCTTCTCAACTTCAAAAATCAAATAGACCACAACACAATAATACTGGGTGACTTTAATACACCCCTCTCACTAGGATAGATCTTCCAAACAAAAACTAAACAAGGAAAATATTGAACTAAAGTACTATCAATAATTTAGACTTAACAGACAAATGTAGACTATTTCATCCATCAATGACCAAATACACTTTCTTATCAGCAGCACATGGATCCTTCCCTAAAATAGACTATATCTTATGCCATAAAGTGACTCTTAGCAAATAAAAAAAATAGATATCAGATACAGCATCCTACCAAATCATAATGGAATGAAATTAGAAATCAATGATAGAATAAAAAATAGAAGCTACTCTAACACTGGGAGACTAAATAATACACTACTAAATGATGAATAGATATCAGAAGAAATCAGGGATGTAATAAAAAAATACTTAGAGTAAATGAGAATAGTGATACAACATTTCAAAATCTCTGGGACATTATGAAGGTGGTGCTCAGAGGAAAGTTCTTTGCACTGAGCTCATTCATTAAAAGAAGAGAAAGTCAATGAATAAAAGACCTAACACTACATCTCAAAGCCCTAGGAAAAGAAGAACAAATCAATAACAAAAGCAGTAGAAAACAGGAAATTATTTTAAAAATTAGAGATAAAATTGAAATGAAAGAAACAATTCAAGAAATTGACAAAACTTTGGTTCTTTAAAAAAATAAATAAAATTAATAAACCCTTAGACATGCTAATGAAGAAAGAGAGAGAGGAAACTAAAATTACCTAAATTTGTGATGAAATAGGAAACATCACAACAGACACTACTGAAATACAGAAGATAATTAGAAACTGTTTTGAAAATTTGTACTCCAATAAAATAGAAAAATTTGAAGACATCAACAAATATCTAGACATATGACCTACCCAAACTGAATCAGGAGGACATACACAATTTGAACAGATCAATCTCAAGAAAATGAAATACAAGTCACCATCAAAAGCCTACCAACTATGAAAAGTCCAGGACCAGATGGATTCTCAGCCAACTTCTACAGGACCTTCAAAGAAAAATTAATACTAATACTTCTCAAATTATACCATGAAATAGACAAGGAAAGAACACTTCCAAACTCATTCTATGAAGCTAGTATCACTCTGTTACCAAACCCAAACACATCAAGGAAAGAAAATTTCAGACCAATATCCCTGATGAACATAGATGCGTGGGCTCTCTCTTGTCCAGCAAGGAGGTCCACGGAACAGAGTAGAGGAGAGTGTGGCTCTGGGGTCGCTAATCAAGACCTCCAGAGACCAAGCAGGAAGCAGGTCTGATTTTATTGCGCAGTTACCATGTATACATACTCAGGCAGTAGCTAAGCAGATTACAGGCAGCCACCAATGCAATTTCTGCTAACTGTCCTTATAGCAACCAATCAAGAAGTAGGCCATAGAGCAAACACAGGGACTGTAACACATGGCCTCATGCCCAGGGGTAAGCGGCCTATCACTCACACACCTAGCACAAGGGGAGTGGCCTGCCACTCAGACGCCCTTAACATATGCCATGTATGCAGTTCTCCGTGCACTTGTCCCCACACATAGATTAAAAAAATTCTCAATAAAATATGGCAAATCACATACAAGAACATATTAAAATGATAGAGTACCACGATCAAGTGGGATTCATCCCAGGGATACAAAGTTGGTTCAACATACGGAAATCAATAAAGGTAATTTATCACATCAATAGACTGAAAGTCAAGAATCAAATGATCATTTCAATAGATTCAGAGAAAGCATTTGACAAAATAAAACATCCCTTCATGATCAAAACGCTAGAAAAACTAGGGATGGTAGAAACATATCTCAACATTGTAAAAGCTATATATGCTAAACCCAAGGCCAACATCATTCTAAGTAGAGAAAAACTGAAAGCATTCCCTCTACAAACTGGAAAAAGATAGGGTTGCCCTCATTCACCACTTCTATTCAATGTAGTCCTGGAAACTTTGGCCAGAACATTTAGAAGAAAGAAATTAAAGAGATACAAATAGGAAAAGAGGAACTCAAAACTGTCACTATTTGCCAATGACATGATTCTATATTTAGAAGATCCAAAAAATTCCACCAGAAATGTTCTAGAACTAGTAAACGAATTCAGAAAAGTAGCAAGATATAAAACCAACACCCATAAATCAAATGTGTTCCTATACATTAGTAATGAATCCAGTGAAAAAAGAAATAGGAAAACTATCCCATGCACAATAGCCTAAAAAAACAAAATATTTGGAAACTAATCTAACAAAAGAGATGAAAGACCTGTACAAAGAAAATTACAGAACACCAAAGAAATAATTGAAGAAAACCTTAGATGATGGAAAGAACTCCTATGCTCTTGGATAGGAAGAATTAACATTATCAAAATAGTTACACCACTAAAAGCATTATACAGATTTAATGCAATTCCTATTAAAACCCCAATGATATTCTTCATAGAAATAGAAAAAGCAATCATGAAGTTCATTTGGAAAAATAAGAGACCCACAATAGCAAAAGCAATCCTTAGCAAGATAAATGACGCAGGAGGCATCACAATATCTGACCTTAAATTATATTACAGATCCATAGTAATAAAAATGTCATGGTATTGGCACCAAAACAGGTACATAGACTAATGGTACAGAACAGAAGACACAGAAACAAACTCACATAGATACAGTTATCTCACACTAGACAAAGGTGTCAAAAACATAAATTGGCAAAAAGATTCTCTTTAGCAAATGGTGCTGGGAAAACTGGAAATCTACATGTAGCAAAATGAAATTGAACCCTTATCTCTCACACTGCACAAAAATCAACTCAAATTGGATCAAAGATTAGACACTAGAACAGACCCTATGCCTAATAGAAGAAAAAGTAGTCCCAAATCTCCACCATGTCAGCTTAGACACTGACTTCCTTAAAAAGACTCCTAAAGTGCAAGAAATGAAATCAAGAATAATAAATGGGATGGAATCAACTAAAAAGCTTCACAGTGAAGGAAACAATAACATGAAGAGACAGCCTATAGAATAGAATGGGAAAAATTTTTTTACCACATGCAACTCAGATAGAGCATTGATCTCCAGAATATATAAAGAACTTGTAAAACTTAACACAAAAAAACCCCAAATAACTCAATCGATAAATGGGCAAAGGAACTGAACAGACACTTCACAGAAGAAATACAATTGATCAAAAAATATATGAAAAAAATGTTCAGCTCTAGCAATTAGAGAAATGCAAATCAAAACTACTCTAAAATTTTATCTCACTCCTGTCAGAATGGCAATCATCAAGAATACAAGCAACAACATGTTGGCGAGGATGTGGGGAAAATGTACACTGATTTATTGCTGGTGGGACTGCAAATTGGTGCAACCACTCTGGAAAGCAGTATGGAGTTTCCTCAGAAAACTTGTAATGAAACCACCATTTGACCCAGTCATCCCACTCCTTGGTATATACCCAAAGGACTTAAAATCAGCACACTGCAGTATGGTGCTGGGAAAACTGAAAATCTATACATAGCAAAATGAAATTGAACCCTTTTCTCATCAATGTTTATAGCAGCTCAATTCACAATAACTAAAGTATGGAACCAACCTAGGTGTCCTTAAACATATGAATGGATAAAGAAAATATGGTGCATATACACAATGGAATATTACTCAGCCTTAAATAAGAATGAAATATGGCATTTGCCAGCAAATGGATGGAACTACAGAATATTATGATAAGGAAATGAGCCAATTCCAAAGAACCAAAAGCCAAATGTTTTCTCTGATATGCAGAAGCTATTCACAACAAAGGGGCAGGGAGAATAGAGGTATTTTGGAAAAGATAGAGGAGAGTAAAGGGAAGGGAGGGAGCATGTTGGTAGTAATGATAGTAGAATGAATCGGACATTATTTCCCTATGTGCATATCTGATTACATGACCTACATGTAACTCTACATGATATACAACCAGAAAAATGAGAAGTTATGCTCCATTTATATATGATGTGTCAAAATGCATTCTATTGTCATGTATAACTAATTAGAACAATTTTTGAAAAATGGTTGGGGATGTGGCTCAGTAGTTGAGTGCCCCTGAGTTCAATCCCTGATACCCAAAATAAATAAATATAATAATTTATAAATAAATATATAAATAAATAAATACCAATGAAGACTGAACAAAAGGCAATACAGGACGAAAGTTCTGCTTTTGTTCTCCCTGGAGTTTGGCCAGAAAGACAGGACACACACTTATTGTTCTGGTTTGTTCCTTGGTATATAAGAACTTGCCTGACTGATGATGATACCCGCTCTGATTCTAACACATGTACAGGTCTCCCTCCCAACTTCTCTAGCTTGCCCACCCCATTATTGCAGAATCTTATAATCTGGTCTGTGAACTAAAAGCAAGAACAGTTTACATGCCTCATAGAAGATAATTCTACTCTCTTCAATGGGAAATGCAGGGCCTCTTCCCCTTGGGCTTCTACCCAATCAATTTGCTGATGGATGCAAATAGACACCAGTTCAAAGGGACTGGAAGGACCTGTGTGCAATTTGATTAGAAGAGGGTGCCTGATTACATCCTCGTCAGAAGAGAGCTCTTCTTGCCCAGGAAGTGGACAAAGTACCAACCTCCTCTTTGTGATGAGATCATCTGATCATTTAGTGAAGAGAAATCCCCAGGGCCCTCAGCTGCCAGCTGCTGTCAGCCTGAAAAGCAATTGCTTGGCCCCCAGACTGCAGGTGCCCTGGTTGTTAGCTCTGCTGGTGTGGAGCCAGAACAAGACACATGGAAGGAGGGCACACAATGCTCCTGAGTCCAGTCACAGTCACCTGCACAATCCATGAATATCCTCAGCCCATTGAAATATCCCTGCAGCACCAAGAACGTGAATATGCAAAGTGTATCAAAGAAGCCGACCTGGCACGTTTCCTGACTTTAAAAGGACTCCAAGATAGAATTCATCTTCCAAATCATTGTTTATGAATCCATTCATCAATCATCCATTCAAAAGCAAACAAGGAGTGAGTACCTGACTTGCTCCTGGCACACTCCAAGTTAATTAATAAATCTTCATGAATCAGTTTTCCTTGAGGTTAATATTTTTAAACTTTCAGGAATACTTGCCTGAAACAGCTTAGGCTTTGGTATTATATAGACTTATATTTATGTAATTTTAATACTATTTTCTACCATTCTCTAGGCTCATGACATTTATTTATTGGCAACTTCTGTAAAGCCCAGCATTTTTCAACAACCCCGTGAGGTGATGGAATTAGAATTTTACATCCTGGTATAGTCCTGAGACAAAGTTATATATACAGAAAAATGCTGCAAAGCGCTTCATATCCAGGAAAGCACCCAATCAACAGAGGCTTTGATTTTAATCTATTACATTGTTAAACATTATTTTTTAAATTGGGTTTTCTCTTCCAAAAGAAAAAGTAGTCATATTTCCTTTAAAATGTAATATTACTAAAGAATTGTATTCACCTGTTTCATGGAAGGCAGAATATTAGTGAAGCCCCAATGAAAAGCTACATAAAACCAGAAATGTAAAGGAGAGAAGTTTGCTATTTCATGATTGTTAACATTTACATATTAGAGAAAACACTACATTATAACATAAAGAAGCACTTGAAACTGAAAAAAATTACCTAAAAACAAGAGTAATGAGGAAATCGTGTAAATATTTTAATACTGATGTTATTGAAAATTGGAAATAGTGAAAAAAGAGTTATAAAAGATATAATAATTAAAATTTATAATAAAGATTCATCAAGTCCAGGAAAAATAAAAAAATCAAGGAGAACAAGAGCTAGACCATCAATAACCAGATTAATAAAGTAAAAAAAGACAATTTTTAGAAGTTTTCTATTCCCATTACTGGCAAGAGCCAAAAAAAAAAAAAAAAAAAACATGAACCAAATTTTAAGAATAAAATCTTGGGCTGAGGATATAGCTCAGTTGGTAGAGCGCTTGCATCACATGCACAAGGCCCTGAGTTCAAATGCCAGCACCATACAAAAAAAAAATCTAATATAAAAGTCATAACAGGTCCTATCAAAGATATCTTTAAAATTTAAATATATGTATAATATATATACTTTTTAAATAATTTTTAAAAGAAAACAAGAGATCATACTCTAATGTCAAATTTGATTTGATAGCACAAGAGGGTATGACAAGAGTATCCTTCTTCTAATCCTCTGTTTCTATCAGCTTTTAAATTTCTGCACAAAAATTACACTCAAATATCAAATCTTCTACTTGTTCAGCATTTTGTGGGATAGCTGGTATATATGTGTAAAATGCAAATGAAAATAAGTTCCGTATCTAAATTATTCAGACACAGAGTTGTTTTCCATTATTCAAAGCAATTTCCTGTTGCTTTTTCTACAACCCGTAGATTTAAATATGATATTCAGAATATCTCCAATTTGAATTAAAAGCCAGTATTTTCCTGTTTTCCATACAAAAAGCAGGTGCTGGTATGAAAATATATCTGATAAAGAGCATCATGGCATGAAGTCCCTGAGGTAGTCCTTTGGATTTTTAAACATATTGGACTTTCTTTAAAGCTTTTATCAGTAGATATTTTTGCTTTTCCTTTTAAGATATTTTGGTTGCAAGCAAGAGAAAATGAATGATTGCAAAGATGCAGTAGTATCTCATAAAATTCAACCAACCTTTGAACACACAAGGCTAAGAGAAGTTGGGAAACAGGGATTCTCTATTTTCTCTCTTAAAAAAAATAAGAGTGATATTATACTAAGGTAACAAAATTGACTTGAGGGGAGACAAAAATACTGTATATATAAAGCACAGACACACATACTCATAAACACAGAGAATATCAATGGTATTAAAATGTCATTGAGTGAGAGCCATTAGGGAAAAAATGTCTAAAAAGCCTCCCTAAAAAGACTGAGAAGCATGGCTACAGTTAACCTACCATTATTGAGACGCAAGGATTTCCCATTCTCCCTTGATGTGATTCTCAATTTCCTATTCTACATTCTTAAAAACCAGAGAAGGCTAATGAGCCCCAGCCAGAGGGTCAGGGCTGTGAAATAGACACCATTATTGGGGACCCACTAATCTGCTCCACAGGCAAGTCACAAAGAAGACAGAACTGGGGAACCAAAGCCACCCAAGAAGTGTCTAATACCATATTTGTGTACTCCATACCTCTCTTCCCTATGGTGCAGCAGACTTTTGATACATTAGCTTTCCTTCTTCGTAATCCTTCTCAATGCTTAGGAAATAGGACAAAGTATTTGCTTTTGTACCTTCGTGGAAACTTTTGATATTGAAGTTTAACATACCTAAGTGCAGAAATATGGCACTTGCCGATAAATGGATGGAACTGTAAGAGATCATGCTAAATGAAATGTCAGTCCCCAAAAACAAAGGCTAAATATTCTCTCTAATATGTGGATGCTAACCCACAACAGGGAGTGTAGGGAAGGGAAGAATAGAAGTTCATTGGATTAGACAAAGGGGAATGGAGGGAAGGTTGGGGGGATGGGAATAGGAAAGAAAGTAGAATGAATCCAATATAACTTTCCTTTACTTATATATGAATACACCACTGGTGTAACTCCACATTATGTACAACCATAAGAATGGGATTCTCATTGAAATGGGTTGTACTTGTACTCCATGTATGTATAATATGTCAAAATACACTCTACTGTCATGCATATCTAAAAACAATTAAAAAACAACAACAAAAAAAAAAGAGGTAGGGCCCAGTGGCAGGAAGTTGGGTGACTAGAGGTATGCCCCTGAGTGGGCTATTGAAACCCCAGCTCCTTCCTATGTTTTTTTCTGTTGCTTTGCAGCTGCCATGAAGCAAACAGCTTCCTCTGCCATGCCTTCCCACCATGGTATACTGCCCGACTACACCCCCACACCACTGTGGACTGAAACCTCTAGAACCAAGAGCCAAAATAAATCTTTCCCCTTACCAAAAAAAAAAAAAAATTGTAGTTATATAGATCAATGGATTTTTTTTTTCAGAATAAACTCATAGAACTACCAATCAAGATGTATGGCATTGCAGAATCTAGACACCTCCCTTGTACCCTTTAAGTCACTTTTCTCCCTAAATAAGACCACCTTTTAGATTTGGATCACTATAGACTGATTTTTCCTGATTTTGAACATTGCATGAAGTCATATCCTACTGCCAATATTCCCTTTTGTGTCTGGAATTCATTACTCAATATTATATCTCTCATATATAGGTGTAGTCTATTGTGCATTGCCACACAATGTTTCAGAGTGTGTGTGTGTGTGTGTGTGTGTGTGTGTCTGCATGCACCCGCGTACACGCGTGCACACGTCATAATCGGTGTATCTGTCTAATGTCAATAGATGCTTTGAGTTGTTTCTGTCTTGGGACAATTATGAATAAATCTAGTAGAGGCATTCTTTTGCATGTCTCATGATGAAGATACTTACTTTCCACTGGAGAGTGGATTGTTGACTATGTTTTGGTGGACAAAATTTGATCAGTTACACTCTCTCTGGTAGTGTAAGACAATTCCCATTACTCCACAGCTTCACCAATGCTTGATAGTGTCAGGTTTTTCTTTAGGTTTTAGCTATTTGGCAACAGTGTCATCGAATCTTATTATGGTTTTAACCTGAATTTCCCCATGTTAATAAACTTTCTTTCACGATAACAAATACCTGAGGAGAAAAGATTTATTTGGGCTCACAGTTTTGAAAGTTTCAGTTCCTAATCAGTTGGCCCTGCTGCTTATGGGTCAGTGGTGAGGTAACACATTATGGGGGAAGCAGACCATTTTGATCTTTATCAACCCATTTTAATTCATCTTACTTTAAAATAAAATTTGTTATCTGGTATTACAAATCACCTTTGTTATTCTTCAAGAATTCTGGCTCTTTGAATTTCCATATGAATTTTAGACACAGCCTATCAATTTCTATCAAAAGAAAAGCCTGCTAAGATTTTACTGCCATTACATTAAATCAATCTATAAATCAATCAGAATTGTTACAATTTTAAGGTTTTCAATCCATAAACACGGTATAATCTTCATTTATTTAGGTTTTCTACAATTTCTTTCAAAAATTTTCTATGATTTCCTTCATTGAGGTCACATATATCTTGCATTAAGTTCACTTTTAGGTATTTGGTAATTTATATGTTGTGATAGCTTAATTTTAAAGTGATATCTTAATCTTTTTTAAATCTTTATTTCTGGTTTATAAAAATTATTTTTACACTGACCTGATATTCAATGACTTTGCAAAATTTACTTATTTATTTCAACAATTTATATATAAATTCTTTAAAATATTCTACAAACTGAACTATATTATCTTCAGTAATTTCACATCTTCTATTCTAATCTTTGTAACTTTTCATTCATGCTTGATCTTATTCCCCCGGCTAGGCCTTCCAGTATAATGTTATATAGGAGTAGTAATAGTAACTAAACTTATATTACTTTCTATTACAAGGAGGAAGTATTTAATACTTTATCATTAAATATAATGTTTGCTGTGTATGTTTTCTATAGATACCCTTTAGACTGAGAAATTTCCCTTCAGTTCCTAGTTTGCTAAGAGTGTTTTGATTATGAATGAAGACTGAAATTTCTAAAATTTTCATAAGTAAGCTTTTGTTTTTCTTTACTTAAAATGAAGAATCACTTTTGTTGGTTTTCCAATGTTAATCTAGCCTAATATTCCTGGAATAAATTGAACTTTATAGTGAATTCAATACACACACACACAATATTTAATTATTTAGTGTTTTATTTAGGATTATGTATTTAAGTTTGTTGAAGGTTGATCTGTGATTTTTGTTGCTTATAATACATCTGTCAAAGTTTTGTATAAAAATTAAGCCATACTCATAAAATAAATTGGAAAGAGTTGCCTCCTTTCATGTTCTCTGGAAGAGCAAATAAGATACTTGGAAAAAATTACTCTTGCGGTATCTGAGTCTGAAGTTATCTTTACGTAAGAGGTTTCATAACATATTCAACTTTTAAAATGAAAATAGGAAATTTAGATTGTCTTTTTATCTTTGTTCAGTTTTATAAAGTTTTCTAGGAATTCTCCATTCTGTCTAAAGTTTTTAATTTATTTTGAACCAGGTTGCTCATAATTCTCTATGACGTCTTCAATATCGGTATGATGGCTATGGTGTCTTTTTTCTTCACTCTTGATATTTTATTCTCTTTGTTAGTTTCCTAGGGGTCTTTTGATTTCACCCATGCCTTCAAAGAACCAACTTCTGGTTTGTTGATTGTCCCTAGTTACACTTCATTGACTTGGGTTTTTCTTTATTTCCTTCCTTCTATATCTTTTGCTTTCAGTTTTCTATTTTGTTCTTATTTTTAGCTTCCTGAGATGTTAGATGAGACCTTTTATTTTCAGCTTTTCCTCTTCACAGACACATTGTTTAAGGTCATGCATTTACCTCAAATCCTTTTTTAGTTTTATCCCAGAAGTTTTAGATTGTATTTTCATTATCATTCAGTTTTTTAAAAAAGGGGAAAAAAGGTTTTTTAATTTTTTTAATTTTTCCTTTAACCACTGGTTTTCTCAGAAATGTTTTTCAAATATTTAAGAATTTTCTAGTTACCTTTTTGCATTTCTTTATAGCTTAATTCCACTATGGTTGGAAAATATACTATACACAATTTTAATCTTTTAAAATTTGTTGAGACTTGCTTTATGACCCAGAATGTGGTCAATCTTGCAAACTAAATGTTCTAGGGAATTTGAATTCTATAGATATTGAGTGTAGAGGTTTTTTTCATATTAATTAAACCAAGTTGGTAGATCTTGTTGATAAACTCTTCAGTACCCTTATAATATTTTGTACCTGAAGACTCTAATGATTTTGTTAGAATAAATTATGTTAAAATAATTGTTCACTCCAACAGCTTTGGCTATTTATTCTTACAAATCCAAATATGATTGTAGATTTTTTTTCAGTACCTCCTTCTACTTCAGCTAGATTTTGCTTTATATATTTTGTGCTTGTATTATTACTTTTATAAAATTTGATATTATTATATTTCTTTTCCAAAAGTTCCTGAAACACTATTATTTAATGATAATATGTCCTTATTTATCTCCATAACGTTTTTGATATTAACATCTACCTTGTCTGATGTTGGTATAGATACACCTGGTTACTTATGGTTCTTGAGTGAATAGCATATCTTCTTACATTGTGTTTCATTCAAACTTTCTGTATCCTGATAGTTAAAAGTATGGCTTTTGTGAGCAGGATGGGTGCCAGGAGTTAAAGTTACATTGATTTAAAGAAAATAAAGCAAAGCAATGTTTCCTGCACACCTGAGCTTATTAAACATGATCCATACTCACTGTACCTACATGTAGGCATGTGGGGGCAGGGTGAGTACCTGGCCTGGGAACAAGGAACGTGGGAATAATTAAAATACCAATGTGGTTAAGAGCACAGACTCCCTCCTGGCTCTTCCAGGTCCTAGTAGTAGCCAGGACAGATGGTTCACAACCTGAATACTAAAACTAGAGAAAGTTGGAGCCATGAATAGTATGGCAATGGAGACAGAAGGAATGAATTTCTCTGAAACTAGAGAAATTTGTTCACATAAAAGAATGTGCACACAATAGCAAGGAAATATATCTAGAAGGAATAAGTATCCTGATAAAGTTTATTAATGGGAAAAACTGGTTATATTCCAGCCACATGAATTTTTTTCATTTATAAATCTCCTGACTCATGTTAGAGCTAAACTCATGGGAATTCCATTTATAGCTATTACACTGTCAATAGTGCAACCTGGAATAAAACTCTGAACTTGTCTTACATTTTCCACACCATCTCTAACATGACCAGAACTCTTAAAATAGTTGGCATGATAAACTTAAGAAAATCCTTCTGTCTCAAGATATAACTTGGCATGGAAAATACTAAGAAGTGACAATTGTGCAGTCATGATCCACTTAGTTCAAATGATCTAGAGAGGGCCACAGAATTAAAGAGTGCCAAGCTACACTCTTATTTTTTTTTCTTCATGATAATAAAAAATACCAGGCTATTCATATAGATTTATTTTGCAAAATATTACACCAAGAAATATTTGAATGCACTAAGTATATAAATGCAGTGGTATGGTTAAATGTTATAACCTCTGAAGTCAAGAAATTCAAATTTATAGTCACCACATTAAGCATAGATGTGAAAGCATTAAAGTTAACACCATATAGAGTCATATAAAATATTGCATGTGCAAAGGGGCTGAGTTACGTTCATACTGGGAACCATAATTTAGAATTTCCTGACTTCTGAACATGTAACACATCATAGTAATTGATCTAGCTCCTTGGAGCTAATATAAAATATCTTGTTAACATGTTTTCTATCCAATTCTTTCATCATTTACCTTTTGGCTCTTGGAGAAACAATTCATCATGCTCAAATGTTTTCACACACCTGCACAAAGCTAATATAGCAATGGAAGAACCAACGCGACCAGCATTGAGTTAAAAGATTTGTAAATCATGTAAGTGTATTGTTATTGTGGACACTGAATCTGGATTATGCAAGATGGCACTTTGTCTTGGGGGTTATTATTCTTTTTTCTTTGTCTTGTCACAATGATGGCCTCATAACTCTGCTGGGTACTATGGAGTGTGAGGTATCAAGGTAGCTTATGCCTACAGAATATCTATAGATTGGTAGTTCATAAAGCTAAAGTAGAAATATAGAAGAGAGGATGCCTATTCCATGATAGGCTAAGCCATGTTAGTTTTATGGTTCTAAAAGTGAATCACACACTTTAAGGCAATTTTGTACTAGGTCCCAAGAATGGAGATATATATATATATATATATATATATATATATATAGAGAGAGAGAGAGAGAGAGAGAGAGAGATATCTATATATCTTCTCCCAACTCTCTCCTGTCCTTCTTTCCATTTGACTGTGTCTGTAATTCCCTAATTCCCTGCATTCTCCGTAGTGCACAAGGCTTGCGTCTTGCTCCATGTCATACAAAGAAAACCAACAGCCAATGGTTCTAAAGAGATTCTTACATTCCAGGCACTGCTTACAGTACCTTATAAACATTGATTTATTTAAACTGGTAGAGCAGGCCTGGGCAAAATACAGCCTTCAGACCAAATCTGGCCTGCCAGCTCTTTTGGTAAATAAAATGTTTTTAGGAACACAGTCCCACTCATTCATCTAAGGATTGTTGATGGTTGTTTCTACATGACATCAGAGTTGAGTAGTTACAATACTTATAGTTAGCAAAGCTGAAAATATTTACTGTCCAATGTTTATAGAAAAAGTCTGCCCACTCTGCAATGGAAGATCCCCCTCTGTGCTCACCAAGCCTCGCTCTCCAGCACATGTGACGAAGTTAGATTCATGTATAAGAACTCTTTGTTTTCAGAAAGGAGAGGAAACTTCAACAAGAGCAAAATTGTTCAAGCCTGATACTTAAGCCTTTCTCATTATAGAGCAGGTACTTGGGGCCCTGCTCATTACAAGTCCCAGCCATCACTTTTCATCCTTGTTATTCTGTTCCTCACACACTGTCATTGCCCAAACTTTACTTTTGCAATTTTTAATCACAAATTCAAGAGTGGCTACCAGCATCTGAAAGAAGGAGTCCAATAGCAAATGGTTGGACCTCTTCAATAATATGTTTGTATCTAAAAAAACAAATTTAAAAAAAAAGTATTTTGTACATTGTAGACCACAAGTTTGCATATAGAGTCCTATTACCCTGTTTCCAAAAAGAAATGTTTTTCCTTGGCAAAGGAGGAGAGAAGGGAGCTTCTTTTGGTCCCCCTCAGCACGCCCCATTTTTCCCAGAAGCTACTTCCTTTGACAGCCATTGAGTACATTTTAGCTATATCTTCACTTGCCAAAACATCTGGGGTGAAAAATTAATGTAATCATTCAAACTATTATCCCCTAAAACAATGCTAAACATCTGTCTAACTAGAAACAGCTGTGTATTAGTTTTCTCTGGCTTCCATAACAAAATACTACAGACTGGATGGCTTAAACAACAGAACTTTACATTTTCACAGTTTGGAGGCTGAAAGACTTAGATCAGGATGCCAGCATTGTCTGGTGCTAGTGAGGATTCTGTACTTTGCTTGTAGAAGACCACCTTCTCTGTGTCTTCATATGATGGGTGGAAACAGGGCAAGCTCTCTGGTGCCTTTTTTAAAGGGCACTTATATCAAAAGCCCTTCTCTCATGGCCTCAGACAACCTAATCACTGTCTAAAGGTCCCATCTCCAAATACCACCACATCAAGGAGTAGGACTTCAATGTTTGAATTCAGTCCATAACAAGCTACATCTCTAACGTTAAATAAGTCTGACCTTTGATGCCCAGAGACGATCCCCCTAAGCAGAGGTTCAGTGAACCAAAGCACCAGATGCTGCATGCCCTCTACCCCCTTATACCACCCCTGTGCTGTGTACCTCATCCTCCCATGAACCTCTCTCTCTGAGAGATGCCATACCAGAGCAATAACCATAGGGGTGCCACAGGCTTTGAGCATTTGAAAGCCTCCACTGAGATTAGTATAAATCCAGGTTGGTTGGGCCAGGAGAAATATGTGCCTGATACTTTCTGCTGTTCAGAGCACAGAGATTTGGGAAACACGTAGCTTGAAATTCCAGAGCAAAGCCAGGATCACATGACCAGATACCATAGTGTTGTATCTTTTATTGCTGTTGATTGTCAAAAAACAACCCCAAATTTCATTGGCTAAAAACAGCAAGCACTTGTCATTGCCAAGCAGGACCATTTAGGTGACCTAGGGCAGATGTGCTTGACATCTTCTGAGCTTCTTTATGTGTCTGCAGTCAGGTGGCAGATGGGATGGGAGATGACTGGTCTGGGATTGTCTTAGTCAAAGGTCTGACACCTTGGGTGATGGAGGTGACAGGCCATGTGGTGACCCAGTTTTATCCTCAAGGTGGTGGCAAGTTCCAAGATGGAGCTGGAGCACACAATCCTGGCCCAGGCTCAAGATTGGCATGCTGAGACTTCAGCCATCTACTAGTCAAAGACAGTCAAGGGGCCAACCCATATTCAAAGCCTAAACATGCATGCAACCTTTTGATAGCAGAAGCCTCAATGACACATGGTAGATAGGATGGACATAGGACTGGGTGAAGAGCAGTGGCCAGCTCTGCAATCTACCCAATTAATGTAAGCTGAGAAATAGCAACTGTTCAATGAATGAATGAGCTCCAGACAGTCGTTCATGTCTTTCTCTCCATGTGCTGTTCTTTCCTCTCTATTGAATGACCATTGGTGGTAGAAAAGAAAACAGAAATCTAGTGATCAGGTGATCTATGTCAACTTGAACCATCACTTTCCTCCTTTGAGTCTTTGACTACTTAATTTTAAGGCTTTTCTTCTTTGGAGGTCCTATGTTTAAGTCAGATTAAATCAGATTTTCCCCTCTCAGCCTTTCTTAGTCGACCTCCTTCAGCATTGTACTGGAGGTGCAGACATAGGTATTCTCTAGCTCTCAAAAGCAGTGCTTTGTTGATATAGGTGCTGAATAAACGTTGATTGACGGGTTGATTCTAGGTCTGCCTGTCCCAGTGAGATGGTGTGATTGGAATAATTAGAGCTCAGAAAAAGATTTGGTGAGCACCTTTTTTTTTTTTTTCTGAGTCTTCTTGAGATCAGTCCACACCAGCAGGATAAAAGTTGACATTCTCAGCCTAGAGAGAAGATGAGCTCCTGAGAAGAAGGTAGTGTATTTTTGTCTTACCATCATCTCATGAACTGAGACTTACTTCCTCCCTGTCTCCATTATCAGAGGCCTCCAACATATGGAAACTATTTTGATAAATAACTCACACACTGTCCAGGACATAATAGTTATACCAAATTAGCAAATTTAAAAGGTATGTGAGAAACACAATATCCTTATTGGGAAAAAAAAAAAATGAGTTATTTGTTATGTTTGCTCCAAACAGGCACCGTCACACTTTTTCATAAAAACAAACTTTTTCATATTAGCTCAATAACTTACTAAAGATTTGCATTTTGTATTCCTTATTACTGTACCTGGCACATAGTATGTGTTCATTAAATATTTTATAAATGTAAGTATATTGAGGCAAAAAAAAAAGAGATTTACTTACTGTACTTAGATTGTGTTTGCATGTTGCAAAAACATCTAGCTGAAAAATGAAAACTCCAATCATTTCAGTGCCTAATTATGCCACACATTCAGACATCTGGGAAACATTTGGAGCATTTTTCTTTACCCCTGAATGTTTTGGTGTCCTACAGAGGAAAGCCTCAGGAAATGGCTGTGGGTGTTTGTGGTGAGGGGAGTGTGCGATGTGGGAGGTAATATTTTGAAAGTGGCTTCTGGGAGGGACTGTGCTGCAGAAGTTGAATTGAAAATTGGTTCACCCCTCTACGCTGACTGCCACGTAAATTTGGGGTAGTTTTTGATCATAATAAAGCAATTAACTTCAAGAGTCCCTGCAACATCCATTACGCTTCGCTTTACAAGCTTATATCAATGATTCAACAGGACATACAGTTTGAGAAAATCATTCTATACCAATTTAATGAATAGCAGCTATTGATTAAAAATAGAAAACATAAGGGTTTTGAATCCAAATGGAAAAAATATTTATAAGTGGCTAACTAGAAAAAAAAACAGAAGATAAAATATCCTACGCGTTAGCAATACATACAGCTCTATCTATTGAGTAATGACTGGCAGACTCTAGGAAAATACCTTGTCTGGTCATGATTGTATCTTGAATGACAACGTACACTGACCTGTCTCCACCCAGCATGGTAACTTCATATGTGGGTAGTTTCACTGGGTTCACATATCACACCTTCGAAACCAAGTCTTTTCTTAATTCATTATTCTTTGCTTGTGAGCTTTTTCCGTGCCAGGTTCTAGTTCACAATGTATACCTTTGAAAGATTCTCACAGCCTAATAGGGTAGGAAGACAGGTCACCAAATAATTACTAAATATAAATTGAATATTTTTGTTATACTAGTTTTGGACTTTGAAAGGTCTTTGAAGCAATCTTGTGTGGCTTACAACACATTAGTACTCAGCTCTAATCTCCCTGTGGTAGGTAAAGTAAAATGGGATGCCTGAAATGAGGAAGCAGAAAAAGACTATAAAGACAGGAGTCCTTGTTTCCTAAGGGGACAATAATTTTAGCTACACACTTCCTCAAAATGATTACTTGCCATTGGAAATAATCCAGGCAATAGAGACTCTTTAAATCATGCATCTTTTATATATAGTTATGAATCCAAGAAGCTAATGCCACTCTCCCGCAAACCTCTACCTGAATCCTAGCAGTTCTTTTACCCTTATGCTTTCAACCAAATGATGGTTTTTCACATTTTGTGATTTGTTTGATATAAGAAAATGAGATTGGCATGCTTATTTTTTTTCCATACTAGACACTGCATATTTTCCGAATCAAATGTTATAATACAAAATTATTGGGATACACTGTTGCAACCTGGTGATCCATCATTTCATTGCTCCCTGCCAAGTGAAAGTTAGGAAGGGTTCATGCCTTATATTTAGAGAGCCTACTGGCTGCCACAGTTGAGGACTTGAGATAGCAGAGAATTAATGAGGATTAGTTCTAAAATGGCACTCTGAGGTATGTAAGCTACATGAGGGCATTAGATTCACAAATTTCCTCAGTTCCCCAGATGTCACTAATAACCAAGTTCATCAATAGAAGTTAGAGTCAACAAAGGCAAGGTGTTCAGACTCAAGGGGAATCCATTTTTCCCCCCACATTTTACATTTAAAAATATTTTATTTAGACTAGGTCTGGTTAAATTTCTTACCAAAGGTCACCAAAAGGGTTTAGCTTGAAGAGTATGTGGAATGGTTCTGGAACTATTGCTAAAGATAGACTTTTTTTTAAATTTTATTTTATTTACACATAAGCCCAAACATTATTTATTACTAGTTTTTTTTTCCTATGCTAACTACTCTCCTTCTTTATAGTTGCCTGGTTAAGACAGGACATAGAAGACCCAAAAAACAGGACCTGAAAAAAACATATCAATTTGTTATATCTCAATTTGACTTGCATGGTAATTACATAATAATTTCTTTGATGAATATTTGAACTTCAATTTTTTTTCTTCCCATTTTAGGCTCGTGGTAGAAAAATTATGTGTCAACAACATAGCTAGTCAAGAAATAAAAAAAGTCATTTAAGAACAAAAATAAGGTAAAAAGAGTATTGAATAATCAATATATCATAGGCAGCAAAGAAAAATAGCCCATTTCAAAGTGGAAAACAAAACGGTATTGAAGAAAAATAGAATTTTCCATAACATTAATTGCACTTCATTTTCCAAATGCATGCCATTTTAAATGATTAAGGTTTTTTAACAATCCAGAATAAAAAGAGCAAAGAGTAAAGAAAATAAATCTTTCCCATTCAAAATTTGCCATATTCAAACTAGCCAACAAAAACATAGGATCACTTGGACACAGCTCTGGCCATAATTAAATTAGAATGTGTTTAAATTCTTAATGGCATGGTATTTTACACTGAGTTTGAAACATACACCTAAACACTCAGGCCATCATGAGTTATTAACATAAAGTGCCCCATAACTGGAGAAGTGTGGCAGCCTATTATCACTCCTCCCTGGCTAATGAAACCAATCATCCTCTCCAGGGTTTCAGCCACACAAACCAAAATCACTCTCCTTATAGCTTGAAAGGTTTCAGAAAGCATGCAAGCAGCTAAAAGACAGCCCTTTTACCTGATGAAATGACCCTGAAATAAAGGCTGGGATGTTTTTACTGAAGTGTAGATGCGTATTTTCTTCTAATGCTTTCTACCTATCCACCTCTCTGCATGAAATAAAAAATTCTATTCAGATCCCAAGAGACTCAAGCAGCATGACCACAGTTTACTAATTACTATTGAGAACCCTCGATGTTAGGAGAAGATCACAGTTCACAAAGATAAGTCTGCCATATTTGCTGAGCTTATTTTGATCAGGTTTTGCTGAAGTGCATACATTAAAAAGCCTTTAGTATTAAGTTACAGAAGATTAGAGGATTCAGACTTGTAAGAAATAGTGTGGCTAATGTAATGACTGTATAATCAAAATTTTAATTGAAATTAGGGCTGGCTGAACCCCTTCGCTATCAGGATTCATGAGCCAGCATTGGGACTCAGGACTTTGGCAAGAACTGTGATCTCTCCTCTCTAGACATTTTGGCATAGACCTTAGGCACTTTTGCCAAATGTGTCTCACTGAGCTCTACCCATTGGGCTAATGATCCTCCTAATCATTAGGCCAGATCCAGTTAAACAGTTTTCATAACAATAGGTGCCAGAGAGTGACAGTCAGAATGGACAAGATTGCTAATACTATAAGCAAAGGAGACAGCTAGCAGCCTTCTCACCACGGAGACAAGGAGAATTGATCTTAGAATCCTCTTACAAGCCAAATAAACTAGTAGAAATGAAAGAACATCTCGTAAAAGGAGAATTTAATATTAGAGATAGAAGTTGAGGTCAAATGAACATTTTGAGATAATAATAAGAGAAGCAATTTGATTGATGGAGGACTTCCTAATGGTCAAACCCAGACCATGGCTAGATTTTTTCCAAGCCCTTATTGGGAAGCCCAGCAGAGGCCAGGGGAGAGGCAGAAGTCTGTGGGAGTCACAGAAGAGGTGAGCCATGTACAGAGAGAGTCTCCAGGTTAATACAGGAGGATCGACTGGCCACCTGATCCATGGTCTTAGGGAGCTGAGAGCGTAAGACCCAGCCTTATGTAAGACTAAACTGAGAAAACAGAAACTAGAAGGGGAGGAGCAAAACAGATATGGAAGAGCAAAAGGGAAGGTGGAATGAGCCCGAGGGAGATAATCACTCACATCGGGGTTGCAGATTAAAGATTCCTTTATTGGATGTTGACAGCCTGAGACATGGTTAAGTTGGACTCCTTTAAAAACACAGTCTGAGAGGAAATTGTATGCAGAGTCTTAAAGGTGTCTGTCACAATGAGAACAATAAAAACAACACCTGCTGCTACTACTTACTATTTCTCTGTGTTAGACATTATCTTAGGGGCTTTTATTCACAATAAATTAGAACCAGTATTAAAACAAAAATAACTACCATTCATGGCCCAGAACTGTACTAAGTACTCTGATCACATTACTGTTATCTAAGCCTCCAAAATCTTCACAGCATTGTCATTTATTGATTATTTCCATTTTACAGATGAGGAAATTGAAGCTCAGAGAACTTAAAGAATTGCCCACGTTTGCCCAGTGTATAGTATTGCAGCAGCCAAGCCAGCACTTGAATAAGTTTTTGTCTGAATACCAAGATCAAGACCAGGCATGGTGGCTCCCACCTGTAATCCCAGCGGCTTGGGAGACTCGAGCAGAAGGATCGCAAATTCAAGGCCAGCCTCAGTAACTTAGCAAGGCTGTAAGCAGTTTAGTGAGCTCTTGTATCAAAATAAAAAATATTAAGAACTCGGGATGTGACTCAGTGGTTAAGCACCCCTGGATTCAGTACCTGGTGCCAAAAACAAAGATACATTTCCAAAAGTTGAGTGACAGTCTAGACACTGGGTCAGGGAGCTATTGGGGTGAAGTGGAAGCTCAACAGTTTTGAGGATATTACAGCAGTTACCCTTATAACCAGTCACTTATTTCATATTTGGGGTGGCACCACCCATGTCTTGCCACCTATTTCTTACTTAATGACACTTTAAAATCCTTTAACAGAACACAGGACTTTTTCTTGATGGCTACAGACAAATTTTAAAGACTCTCGAATACAGCTAATAGTGTGCCAAATTTACTTGAAGATATTATATAACAACATGGGAGGAAAAAAATCTTCTAACAAAGGCTTTGGATAAAAACAGAGATAAAGCATGTGAAGGAAGCAGGAAGAGGCAGGGTGGGGATCAAAGGAAGAAAATAGTCATTCAGTCCTCAAGTACTTACTGTGCTTTTCCTATGGCCTTTGTGGAAGCAAAGGCTCAGAGAAATCACACAAATAGTGGCCCAGAAAAAAGCTGAATTCAAAGCCAGTTCTCTTTGTACATTGTCTAGTTTGGTAAAAGCCAAAGTCCCCAGCAATTGGTCATTAAATAATGGTGGAATAGTAAGACCTTATCCACCTATGGATGCCCCTTACCACCACAGATTATGGCCCAATGCCGATATCCAAAAAGAGTTCTCTGGCCAGGCCCAGTGATGCATGCCTGCAATACCAGCTGCTCAGGAGGCTGAAGCAGGAGGATCACGAGTTCAAAGCCAGCTTCAACAACTTAATGAGGCCCTAAGCAAATCAGTGAGACTCTGTCTCTAAATAAAATAACAAATGGTCTGGGGGTATGGCTCCATGGTCTCTGATTTCAATCCCTGACACAAAAAAATTCAAAAAAAGAGCTCTCTGCCTTCAGAATTCTGGAGGCGCCAGCGGTCATTTCTGGTTCTGATCATAATAATTCCTGTGGAGGACAGAGAGCTCTCGTAGGGTTGCAACTCCTCATAACACATGAGCTGGTAAACACTCAGGGACCTCGTTAGCACCAAAACCATGTAACTAACTCATCCAAACTTAGTATGAGACACTTAAATGTCAACTCTGAATTCCATGTTATAATAAACTTCTTTCACCAGCAAGAGAAAGAGAAACTCCAAGATGCTAATCTGCAAGTGAGCATGTAAGCCTGAATACAAGCAGAGCTCACGGGGAGACTTCTGAGGTTTCCCTGACAGGGGCACCTCCTATCTTTGACAGCTTCTTTCCCACAGTGTTTTTCTTTTATGTGTTCAAGTCCTGTCTAGGGAGAGAAGCACTAATTCCTCTTGAACAACCTGTGGCCTGGTCCCTGGTTGCTTCTGTAAAGAAGGTGATGTCCCGACCATCAGAGATACACAACGGGCATGGAAAGTGATTCCTTTCATTAGATAGTTAGAAAAGAATGGAAAGCAGAAGACTGGAAATGGCTGAGTATCAGCAATAGCTCATGTTTATTTTAATTGCATTCCCCCTCCCCAAAATTCTCCTGGGTGAAGAGAAGTTAAAAATACTACTCTTAAAGAGATCACAAATCACATGAATATTAGGAGGTGACCTGGTCGTCTAGCAGTGGCTTAGGGAATGTGCTAAACAATCCTTTGTGGCAGTAGTTAAGTCATTACAGTTGGCACTAATTATAAAAGGAAACCACATCTTTTTCTTGTAACTATTTCACCATATGCCAGAAATAATTTCCTATATCTCCACTTGGATTACCGTACCTGATCTCTCAAAACAGACTTCCTCTAAGAGGAGGAAGTTGTGGGCTTAATTGTGTCTCCCATTCCCCACTTAAAAAAAAAAAAAAGAAAAAACATATGTTGAATCCTAAATCCCAGTACCTCAGGATGTGACTGTATTTGAGATAGAGTCTTTAAAGAAGTACAAAGGTAAAATGGGGTCACTAGGATAAGCCTTGATCCAAGATGACTGACATCCTTATAAAAACATGATGTTTAGACACAGTTACATGAAGAGCAAAAAGCCCATGAGAATACAGGGAGAAAATATGGCACCCAAACCTAGGAGAGTGGCCTCAGGAGAGTCCTGACAACTTAATCTTAGATCTTCAGCCTCCATAACTGTGAGAAAACAAACCTCTGTTGTTTAAAAAAAAAAAAAACAAACAAACCCAAGTCTTTGGTGCTTTGTTATGACAGCCCTAGAAAACTAATACACAATCCAAAACTGTAGGTGTTTGACATGGACAAGTCCATGACAGCCGGAATAAATCTCCCAAGTGGATGCTTACTCCCATGATTATTTTAACTCAACTCTCACAACCGCTGATGTAAAGAGTATTGCTAATCCTGAAGCTAGATGGAATAACATCTCCTCCTCCAAACCCCAGAGGCCCAGGGATAAGATGGAGTTGGGTAGCTCAAGGGTTGATGCGTCTGCCCTTCTATCTAACAAAACACCATTAATCATAATTAAATAAATATTCTTTCTTTCCAGACCAGTGCAGTGGCCTGTTAGTGGTTTCTTCTATTCTTACTCTCTCCAATCAATTCTCAGAGCAATAAGGCCTCAAAGGCTTTGCATTGCACTTACAATAAAATCCAAAATCCTTAGTGTGACCTATACAGCTGCCTAGAATCCAGCCCAGGCCACTTCTGTCATCAGCCCCCCACAGTCTCACCATCCTCAGTTTGGGGTGCTTTCTGCCTTCCCTGGGTCCCTGCTCAGAACTTGCTGCTGTTTGTTGCTGGGGGACCTCTTAGCTTGCTGGTTCTTCTCTCGGGGGTACTCTTCCCAATTCCATACATGGACAACTCCTGCTAGACTTCCAAGTCTCAGTTTGAAGTGACTGCCTCCAAGAGATTTCTCCATCAAGCTTCTAAATACACCCTCTGTGTTCACTTTATTGTCCACCCTACCCAGTGAGTCATTACTTCACCACAAGTATTATATCTTCTAAGTATTTCATTCACTCCCCCGTGTACTTGTTTTTCTCTAACCAGAAGATCAAGGGCTCTGTCTGATTGATCACCACTCTAGTTCCATGGTTGACTGAGTGAAGGGATGAATAATAGAGAAGGTAAGAGGAATTCGCAAACTCTATGCAGTTGCCTAAATGCTGATTATAATTTTAAGATTTTTTTAAGTCCTGTTGAAAGAACTTGTGTCTTCTTTTCTTTCCATGCCTCATTTCCTCAGTAAAAAGGTAACTGAATTGATTAATTCATTCATTATTTGAAAATGATGTTATGAATGAACTGTCCTCACAAATAATTTATGATTTATAGCGATGTGTGGGTTTTAAAATGGTTTTCACAGCGACACCATGAGTTGGAATTCATATTCCCATTTTACGGACGAAGAAATTGAAGCTAAGCAAACTACTCAAGTCCATACAGATCATAATTGGTAGGGACAAGAGTTTTTCATGGCCCCACTGCCATTATCACAATCAAACTGCTTAATAATTATACTTCCTGCCAGGCATGGTGGCACATGCCTGTTATCCCAGTACCTCGGTAGACAGGAGGATTGCAAGTTCAAAGCCAGCCTCAGCAATGGCAAGGTGCTTAGCAACTCAGTGAGACCCTGTCTCTAAATAAAATACAAAATAGGGCTGGGGGTGTGGCTCAGTGGTTGAGTGCTCCTGAGTTCAATCCCAAAATAATAGTACCAAATAATAGTAGTAGTAGTAGTAGTAGTAGTAATAATAATAATAATAATTACACTTCCTGAGCCAATATGATGAATAAGATACTAGCATTGGGGGATCCAAGCATATGTAAATTAGGAGATTGCCCTGTAGTTTGATTTGGTTTCAGAGAAAAGACTTTTCCTGAAATGGGCTTTGTTGAGCCTCTATGAGGGAGGGATCCTACATTCTTTATTTTTTCTCTTATAAACTAATTCTTGAACTTGAGCATATTCTTACACTAAAATATTATTGTTATCATTCTAATTTCAGGCAAATTTCCCCCAAATTACTTTGTTCTTTATAGCTCAGCATCATATTTTTGCCTAATGAAAAATTATATTGCTTTTTTCTAGGAGTAGCATCTCATTTACCGAATTGGGTATTATTCTCCAGAAGATGGATGGTTCTGTGAATATTATCTCATTGATTAAACAGATATCTATATAATAATGTTATTATTAGGTTAGTATTCACAACAGATTATATTCCCTCTTGAGAGGATAGTTACAAAATAATTTTGCTAGGAAAATAGATTTTGTGGTCAAAGTTGGAAGACAATAGAATATGCAAAAAACAATGTTAGTAACACTTAAAAAATAGTCGAGGTTAATATATATACTATTTAAAATCCCCTAGATAAATGAGAAAAAGCAACAACTCACTATAAAAAAGAGCAAAAAATATGAAAAAGGGCTTACAGAATACATGCAATTACAAAGCTAACAAACATAAAATACATAACATCACTAAAAAATTAATGTATATAAAGTAGCATTTGTATAAAACATTAGTAAAAACTTTAGAAGCTAAAAACATTTATGTAAGCAAAAGCATTCTGAGGTGTATATTATTTTAATTATTAATAAAGATGATTTTATAATATCCACTTAATTTTAAAATGTGCATACATATGATTCCATCTCTAGGGCTCTATCTTCTTGAAGTACTAGATTCTCTATGTGATCATAACAAACTGTTGTTGCATTTGAAATTTTTACATTTGATTCAACAAGTATTTACCAGTTGCATCATATATTTGCCATCAGGACAATTTACTCAAAAGAAATTGAGGAGAGGCTAAATAATAAACTCTCCTTGAATGGGGCTGAAAAGGTGATTGAACTGACAAAGTCACGAGGACATTCAAAGAAACCATTCCCATGTCCTGCAGAAGAGCTGCCCTCCCTGCCAACAAGGGGCAATGGAAAAGACCAGTCGGTTTGGATTCAGCTGTGCATAAGTTCCAGTCTTTGATCTGATGCTACTTATGTGACTTTTGGACAGCCTTTTCACCTGTCTACCCTCAGCTCCCAAACAATAAAATGCATGAAAATAAAAAGGCACATCTTAAGAAAAAAAAGAATAGACTCAAATCTTGGTTGGCTGTTAATTTTTGTAAAAAAGAAGCAGCAGAAGTCATGACACGTATTATGCAATCAACAAATATCAGTCCCCGGGCTACAAGACCAAGGATCTGTGCAGGGAAGAAGGTGAAGCTGGGGCAGATAACTGCTGCTCTAGCCATTATTCATCATTCATTTCTCTATATTTGTTTAATGCCTTGTCAGAGAAACATAGCACTTGATTCTAAAGGTACAATATACAATAGACAAGTTTGCTGCCAAGGAGCTATCCCTTGTATACCTTTTAACATGTCCCATCACTTAGATTGGGTCAAAGGAATTCCTCCTAAACACCAATGGAGAAAATAAGCATCTCTGTAGCAAGAATAACTGAAAACAGCACTACTGATAAGACCAATACATAGAGTTTAATGTGTGCCAGGCACCATTTCCTTCAGTATGTAAATTATCCCACCCAATCCTTTCAACCCTGTGGTGCAGGTTTTAACATTACTGAACAAGTCTTAGTGGGCAATGAGAAAGGGACTTGCCACTTTAGAGCACTAAACTTACCCAAAGTTTTAGATGTGAGTGAGACAAGGTCATAGTTCAGAGCAAGCCGCTCTATCATGGACTTACACCAGATTCTATAAAGACAGGCTTCAAGTCAGCGTGATTCAGGAAGAATACTGGATCAAGAAAATAAAAACTATTTCTTTGGTTAAAGCCAACAATCTGAGCAGTTCACCATGTCATCAATAACAGACACCCTAAGGTGTCAAGCCTGTGCAACCGGGTAGCTGACTCCAGATTCCTGCAGAAGAGACATGTGAGTCATGTAGACTAATAAATGCCTTGGTCCAGGATTTATCATCTGTTCATTCACAAATTTTCATGAATAACTCCAATGTGCCAGATACTCTTTGACACACAGAACATAGCAGTGAACAAAACAAACAAAGGTATCTGTCCACCTGTAGTATATATTCTTGCATGGATGTAGACACTAAAATAAATGAGTAGAACACACATCTCCTTTATGAAAATTGCTACCAAGAAAAATAAAAACAGAGGTTGGTGCTTTAGCCCCTTGTGGTATTGCAACAGAGTATCACAGACAGGATAATCTCTAAACAACAGAAAATTATTTCTCACAGGCTTGGAGGCTGGGAAGTCCAAGATAAAGCACCACAGGTTGAGTGTCTGATGAAACCCCTCGCTCATAGGCAGAACCAAACTGGGTTCCTCGCATGGTAGAAGAGTGGAAGGGAGCAAACCCACTTCCACAAGCAATTTCAGAAGGACTCTAATGTCATCCATGAGGGCTTTGCCTTCATGGTTTAATCACCTCCTGAAGACCTCATTTCTCTCTTTCCATTTTCTCTTTTTTCCAGCACTAAGGATTGAACACAGCACTTCACACACGCTAGGCAAGTGCTTCTACCAGCAAGCTACATCCCTAGCCCTTTGTTTAATTTATTTTGAGACAGGATCTCATCAAGTTGCTCAGGCTGGTCTTGAACTTGTGACCCTCCTTCCTCAGCCTCCCAAGCAGCTGGGGTTACAGGTGTACACCACCATACCTGGCTTTATTTTTAATTGATACATAATAATTATATTTATTTGAGGGGCTAAGACCTCATCTTTTAAACTTATCAAATTGTCCATTCAATTAAAATACATGAATATTGACAGATACATTCAGAGCATAGCAGAAGTTAAGAGCTCTGCTCAGGGGAGGGGAGGGGAGACAAAGGTTTGTTAACCTTTATCCACAACCTCAATACGTTGGGGAAGATCATTTCACCTGAGTAAATGCAGCAAAACAGTCTTCCAGATAAAAATCAAAATAATACAAATGAATAATAAAGAAACAAATTGCTATATTGCCATTTTTATGCTAGATTTTGCTGTAAGAGTCCTGATTAGTACTGTAAACATATTAACTATGAATGCTGTCTGCTTACTGAAGAGTTTAAAAGAGTTTAAATTTACAAGAATATGGTGAGTCAGACTTATAATTTTAATTAAATATTTAGAAATTAGACTTAGCCAGTAATCACTGTGTACATGTTTAAGAAAATGTAATTTGTAAAATTCATACCTTTTTATTTATTTGTTATAAAAACAATATATAAAGAAATAGAGGAATGTTAAGCTTTTATACTATTGGAAATACTCATTGATTAATACATTCATAAGACTAATACATTGGGCACTGGAAAAGTATAAGAAAAACCAACTGCTTCTCTCCAAATAAAAAACCTAAAACATATTACATATAATACCAAGGTCTGGCAAACTTAGTAACTTATTCTCTTGAGTGACAAAGTCATCAAGGATTTGAAAGTGACCACTAAGCTAATAGCTTCCTAACAATCATAATATATGATTAAAGTGTGCAGAAGAAAACCTGATTCAAATAGGCTCTTAGTATTCCTCTCCCCGTGACCCCAGGCTAAACCAAACTGTGTTACCAGGGTAATTCAGGCTACCACTCAGGCACCCACCAGCACACATGCACATACACCCTCACGGATTATTCAGACACTGTGAAGTAATCCTAAAAAAAGAGTTTTTCTCTGTTCCCTTCCCTCCTACCAACTCTAAATCTTTCATAATGAAAAACTCATAGAATTTCACCCATTCAAATGATCTGGATAGATATATGACACCAAAATGGTCCTCCAGTGAATCAAGCATCCCTCTATTCACTCCTGAGTAAGATCTCTTGTTGAACCTGGACTGTCCCTATGACTTATCACAACCAAGAGAAGGAGGCAGAAGTGACCCTTCAGGACTTTCAAATCCAGTCTAGAAGAAATCTTGCAGGCCTAATTTGGTCTCTTGGGGCTCTTGCTCTGGGGGAAAACAAGTGGCCATAGGAACAGACTGATTGCTACTTTGGCTTCTTCCCAACCTGAGGCCACCATGATATGCACAAGTTTCAGCCAGCCACCTGGTAAAAGAAATGACCATGCAGTCCTTGGGTGTTGCAGCCTGAGAGCTGGACCAATGAGCAGAGCAGCATTTAGATGTCTCCAAGCTGAGCCACCATCTGACTACAGCTGCTTGAGGTGCCCCAACAAGCAAGAACAGCCCAGTTGAGCACATCAACCCTCAGAACTGTGAGAGATCGGGATAAAACATTGCTTTAGACCACCGTGTTTTGGAGTGGTTTTTATACTGCAGTAGATACACAGTGATTACTCTGCAAATACTCCTTTTAGCATCTTCTCAGTACCTTTTTAGTTAATAAGCCCTAAATGATCCATCAGCCATGCTCCTTTTTACTCTATCCAGACTCGGACCAGCAAAAACAAACACTTTATCTAGTATTTCAAAATTATCACCTATTAGGATATCCAGACAAAGAATATTTTCTTTCTCCGTTTTCAGGAAATAGTTGAAAACTAACTTAATAATGAACATTTTCCAAGCAACATTCCACTCGAAAACTCATGGGAGTTATAAAATAACCCCAAACTAAGAGAGTGGAATGGCTCACCCTTTAAATTCTTTATATCTTGAAGTCTTTGATTTAAATCATTATATTTAAAAAAAATCAAATCACACAGTGCTCTTAATAAAGCATTATTATTTCAAGGAAAAGGATAAAACTTTCCAAATGCAAATGTTTAGCTGGGGTAGAGTTGTAAAAGATTCCAAGACATTAGTCAGGAGATGGATTGCTTTGCTATTACAAGTCTGGGTTACAATATCACTGGAACCGAATTCCCGTCAGATTAGTCTTTACTCAAAATGAATGTTTGTAATTATGAAATGAAATAAGTTTTAATTTGAATTGCCTAAAAAGGGGAAACCAAATATTGTGTAATTACAGGAGAAGAAATTTGAGATGGAAAACAAGATAGTGTTATTTACAAGTAAAAAGGCTTTTATGGGATTATGGGGCATTAATGTGCATATTTGTAGGATTTGGGGTGGCAGAATTTGGAACTAAAATATTTTTCATCAACGTTTATTTACAGAGTGCATGCAAGAAATGGAATCCCAGACACATCTGATATTGGGCTTATTTAAACCTTTTATATCCCTACTAACTCTGAAAAGACTCAATGTTAGCCACACATAATGGAAGCAATCACAGAGTGTGATAAAATAAGTATTTGAAAACCACATGCAACTTTTAGGCTCAAATCCAGAACTATAAAATCCACCTAGAGACATAATGAGCCTGCCTCTCCTTGCTCTCCTTGGAAGAGTAAAAGCAGTAAGGAGGAAAGATGTCTTTATTCTCTGTACACACCTCAGGGCACCTGAGTGGAGCCCCCAAATGACTTGCCAGTGCTTTATTGCAAAGGCCGCCCACAATTGTCATTTTGCTCCTCTGGAGGACAGACACTTTTTATGCTTGGCAAAAAATGCATCTTAAGCAACTCTTAGTCTCTTCCATTTTCCCTGTCCTCTCTCCTACAGACCCATTTCTTACATCCAGGAACTCAAAACTGTAAAAAATAGGTTTGTCCCAATATTCTTTTCATGGATTGCTCACTCAGCCTTTGTGACTCTGAAACTGTTGCCCCAATCTTTTCTGGGATAAAACTTTCCTATTAAGGATCTCCTTCCTCTGACAAAAACAAACGACTTCACACTAAACCACCCTTTCCAGAGGCATTGTCTCCTTAAAAGGAATGACAAAGAGACAGCTCATGGTTCCCTACATATTCAGACATTGCAGTTATTAGCAGAAAGTGGAAACCAGTCAGACACTACATTTCCCAGAATCCCTTGCAGTCTGTTGCAGCTTTGGGACTCAGTTCTGACCAGTGAAATCTAGAAAGAAGTGATAGACAATACCCTTAAGTCTGGCCATGAAAAATTTCCATGCAGCTTATTTCTACGCTCCTTTCCCCATTCAGCTTACTAGAAGGGAGATAACCCCCATGATGTCTTGGCAAACATCACTGAATCTAGGTCTCTGATTGACTTCATGGAAAAAGGTCAGCCATATTTATGTTTTCCCTCCCAATGTTGTTTAAGAGCAACAAGTGTGTGTGTGTGTGTGTGTGTGTGTGTGTGTGTTTAAACTGCAATTATAGTGCCCTAGAAACTAGTTAAGCCAAAGGAATCATTCTCTAGTGACAGCAAATCAGACAACTTGGGACAGATTTGGGAAAGTTAAACCTTCCAATTCCTTGCAAATTACCTAGTTCAAAAGTCATCTACACATAGAATAATTTTAGGAAGGATTTGCCATTAGTCAGAGACAGAAACACATATGTGTAGATGCCCAAATGTGTGAGTTAGAGAGTTAGAGTGTCTGTCCTCTTCCCTCTTCCTGCCCAAGGACTTAATTTAATCTGGCTCCTCACTGTCTACTCTCAGCAATCATTTCCAAGCCTCTGATAATTTCAATCAGTTTCCCCAGAATTTTAATTTAGAAGTTTAGTGATCAACAAAAATCTTCTGTGTCATGATCTACTCATTCATTCATTCAAACACTTATTAAACATCCCAAATATCAAGCATTGTGTTAAGCACTGAGTACACATGGATTATTGTTCACTGGGGCCAGCAGATACAGTAATAGCCATGAGAACTAATAAGAACTGTAAAACAATAAAATAGGTAACCACATAGGTATCAATATTGCTTAATTTACTAATCACATCATGTGCTATAACATGTGCCAGACACAACACTCAGGATATTCCTTATTTTATTTATTCATCACAACAATCCTATCATCATTTTATAAATACAGAAATCAAGCAACATGAAGCAACATGAGGAAGTTGTTCAACACTAACCACTGTGTTCAACTATTCTTCAACATCATAATGAAATACCCAACAGGCTAACTTCATTCAGAACAGATTTATTTGGCCTCAATTCTGATGATTCAAAAGTATCACACCAACAACAACTTGACCCTGATGAGGACTTTATGGGTAATGGTGTCACAACAGTAGGAACACAAAAAGAAGAGATCATGTCACAAAACGGGAAGCCAGAAAATATTTCAGTGTTGTTGCTCTTATGACAACTCAGTCTCTCAAGAGTTCAGGGTCTCACAACAGCTACCTTAACCCCATCCAGGGGCAACTACCTGGTGACCTATGGACCTCCCACTACCCCACCTCTAAAGCTCCCACCATCTCTCAGTACCATATCAGTTATTAGGAGAAAGTGGAAACCAGTCAGGCACTACATTTGTTGGGACCAAACTCACAATACAGGAACCATTAGGAGACACAGTCAAACCATCTCCAGACCATGGAAACACTATCAGGTTGGGATTTAAAACAAAATTCTATCTCAATTCCAATGTCATTTCCTAACTGTATGAATTTCGGCAAACCAGTTAAATATCCTAAGTTACCATTTCTAATATGAAATACATCTGAAATGCCATCTTGGTCCCAAAGAAAATAACTTCTATTAAAAGTTAAATTGCAGGGCCTAGAAGTTCACAGTCTTGGATGTACACTATGTATTCAAACCCCAACAGTTCAATTGCTTCTGAAATGTCAGTGGGGGAAGAGGAAGCTTAAATAAATATTCAGTGTCATATTATGGTTGAATTCTAGATGGTGGGTCTTAAATTCCTGCTTCTCTTCACACCAACTGAGACCTTCATTGAAAGATTTTATCTTCACAACATAACACCATTGTGATAAGTTACCACCAGCGTTCCTGTGACACAGGGAGCTCCTGTCTCATGACCCCATGTAGGTGTGACTATGGCTCTGGAAGAGCCTACAAGAGAATATCTGATAAGTTTCTGGGCTATGAGATGCATGCTTTCTAGAGTTCACTCTGTAGATACTGATTGGTGCTACATGCCCCTTGACTGAATCCCTGCACTCCAGGTGCTTATTCAGGCTCAGCCCCAGACTATGAGTCCAGCCTCCCCAGGAAAACTGAGAAGTGCACATGTGGAAGAGACTTTGAGACTCTGCTGCAATAAGAACCAGGGAGTTAGACCCTGGGAAGTCAGGAAACAAAGTTCATCAATACTGATGGATTAAAAATTCAGGAGTATGGGGGGGGGTCTTCATCTTCCAAGCATATTAGGAGCAGCAGGAATCAGCTTTGGCTCACAGGGATGAAATTCAGTGGTCCTCACATAGCATCAGATAAAGGAGGATGACCAAAGTAGCAACATTAAAAAAAAAAAAAAAATCTTTAACACCACTAGTCGCTAAGGAAACTGGAATATGTACATTAAGTAATATATATAGATATATATTTCTTTTCTTTTTTCCATTTTGTTTTATTTTTCAAGTGAGTTCAGGTATAAAATTGTTAAGAGTGAAACTTCTAGAATCAGATGCCTACATTACAATCTTCACTATTTCCTAGCTTTGAGATGCTGGAAAATTTTCCTAACCTTTGTAAACCTCAGTTTTCTTAACTATAAATGACAATAATAATGATAGCTACCTTCCAGGGTTAACAAATAATTGAACTCCATATAAAACACTTAACACAATGCCTGGAATTTAATCAATGCTAAAGGAATTTCAGACATTCATCCAGCACATTTGAAATAGGAATCAAAGAGAAGAAATGAGAAAAAAAAAAATTCAACAGCCTTCCACAGTTTTGCAGGCAAAAGAGATCAAAGATTGAACATGAGGAGCCAAAGGGAAAGAATTAGGGAAGAACAAGATAGAGAACAGAATATGAATTCTAAAAGTGGTAATGAACTTGGCCTTGGAAAAAAACACTTTCTGTACCCTGATCCTTTCTTCCTTCTGTAACTAGTTCCCCACTTCCCTGACATTCCAAGCTCGCAAAAGCCTTTAATCTTTCTTCCTTGCAACCTGTTCCTGGGAATGTATCTAATATCAGTTCTTCATAATATAATGTGGAAGTAAATTATCATGATTATTCTTACAGGGATATTGGTGTTTTAAGTTACACTATCAACCATACAATGTGTTTTGCTTTGGGGGGTTTTGGTTTTGTTTTGGGGGGTTTGGGGGGAAGAACATGAACTTAGTATGAAACAGTAGTGGATAAGTGGTGGGGGGCAGGAGTACAGTTACAGCTAGAACAGAGCAGACAGTTCCTTATCAATAGCCTTGAAATCACATCATGTTGGACAACATAGTAATGAAAATAATAGCAGACCCTGTTGTGGTGTGAATTTTCATATGTTGAAATCCCAATGCCCAAAGTGATGGTATTTGTAGGGCCTTGCAAGGTGATTAGAACAGGAGGATGGAGCCCTCATGAATGGAATTAGAATCCTTACAAAAGAGTTCCTGAAGAACTACTTTAACCTTTCAATCATGTGAGAATGTGGAAAGAAGATGCCATCTATGAACCAGGACACAAGGCCCTCACCAGACCCTGCATGTGCCCACACTTTGATCATGACCCTCCCAGCCTCCAGAACCATGAGAAATAAATTTCTATTATTTATAAGCTATTCCGTATATGGCATTTTATTATAGCATCCCAAACAGGCTAAGACAGCCATTCATATTTGCTGGGCACTTGCCATGAGATAGGTCCCGCTCTAACCAATTTGCCTGCCATATCAACTGAGAAATTGAGGCACAAAGACAGACTAAAAACTCACTTGAAGCTCACTAGCAACTCAAGTGGTAGGAGTCAGACCCAAACAGTCTGGCTGCAGCAGAGAGCACAGAATCTTGGTCACCCTGCCCCACTGCTCCCCTCCACTCCCATTCAATGCACAGAACCCTGACCAGGTGGGCTTGCCTCACACCTTGCATTAGCATTGTGATTGGGGCTAGTCAAATTCCACTCCACTGTGGTTGAATTTTCCTTCTTTTTGAAATAAAGAGATTTGATCAAACAATCATTCAGTTTCCTATGATTACTATCATTCAATGACTCTGATGAAAACTTTCAGAACTTTTCTTCTTCCAGTGTCATTTGTACTGAGCAGCATGACCATGTACTCAGCATCCTCTTAAGGAAATCTGGCAACCAGAGCTCTGCTCTACAGGGATCCCCACCGCTTTCTCCTAGAATTATCTCCTGGATAATTCCCTCAGTCATCAAACCCGAATCCCCATTCCTTGATTTGGTTGATCTATTTTGAGAAAAAGAAAGGAAAACAGAGTAACCTAATTTGCATAAAGGTGTTAATGAATTTTGGGCTCCAAAACCTTATTTTATTACTCAGTGTTAAGTAAAAAACTTGTCCAGATAGTGGGAAATGGAAAGATAGAGGAGTGTGACAAACCTTGGTATCATCACCAGCTCATCCCTCTCCAACTCTCAAATTGTTCCACTAAACTGGCCCCAAATTTCTTTTGTTTGTCATAATATTTAGCCAAGAGCTAAGCTCAGAATCAGTATCAATAAGTACTTGTTGATTGATTGAATATGAAAGTAATGGCTCTGTGTGCTCCAAATTTTATTTTATTAAGGTATTCTCTGTTGGAATCAAGTGTGAATTTGAGAGTAGCTCTTGAAAAATCTTCACCACCTAACAAGTCAGGTATTTAGCAGAACACTTTTACATGCTCTGACCTGACATCTTCCTGGAGAGATCTAGTGACACATACCCAGTACTTTGCTACTCAAATTATCAACAGGCTTAGAAGGAATGAAAATGTCTGGCCCCACCCAAGACCTTCTGAAATAGAATCTATATTTTGACAAGACTCTTACATGACCTGTTTGCATATTAAAGTCTGAGAGGTAAGGTCCTTTTATTTTGCAGAAGGGTTGGAGAACCTGCACCTTGACACACAAAGCTACCTAATGAATTTCATGTTTAATCTTGAAAACTACCTTACATTTTTAGAGACAATTTGGACCTACAGACAGGAATTAAACACACACACACACACACCACACCACATGAAAATACACACAGAGACTTTGTCCTAGCCCTGCAAGATGTTGTGTTATACTGAATGACAGATATGTTTCAAAAAATAAAGAAATAAAAAAGCAGCCAGCACCCATTGTGATGTTTCAAGAATGTGTGAGAGAATGGTTATGGTTCATGAAATTCCTTCTTTTACCCAGGAACTCAGAAAGTTTGGCAAAAGACATAGAATCAAAACCCTTTCTATTTTCAGTCTTGAGACACAAAACTATTTCAGGGCCGTGAACCATGTCTCATGTAACTAAACATTCCAGGGGCAGTTGACATCAGGCATAGCTGCATCCAGAGGCTAAGTAATGGCCTCCATGGTCTCCATTTCTTGTTCTTTCCTCTACATTAGTTTTATTCTTAGGCAAATTCCCTTTAGGAGTTTATTACACACAGGTTTACCAACACTTCTCAGAACTCAAGAAGAAAGCCTCTCTTTCCAATTGTTCCTAAAGCCTTCCGTTGTCCTGTTACGTGTTGTATGACTATCTCTGAAACAATCACTGTGGATTACAGACCAGCACTTGGATTTGCAATCTAACTAATTATAATCATTATTATAATTATTACTATCTTGCTCAGCCTGCCTGAACCTCAACATTAACCTATATGAAGCAGCAGGGAGTAATGCCCAGTTGGCAATAGAACATATACTGAATGTTCACTGGTTGGTAGCTGTAATTATCATCATCATACTAAGTTCATGTTCCTAAAGAAATTGACTTGATTGTTCAATATGGGAAACTTCTATTTTTGTTTTACAAGCAATCCTCTCTGATTATAAGTTTGTGAGCCCTATATCTGCTCAGCATAAGTCCTACTAAGAGCCTCTGCCATACCAGATGACCCACTTTAAGAGATAAGAGCCACCAAAATGTAACAGGTGAAATATTCTGGACTTTACACAGATATTAGATAGCAACTTTTCAAAAAAATTTTTTTTAAAACCTCAGGATCATGAAGATTTAAATATCATTTTTCTGTGTCTTCCATAGGCACTTCAGATTCTGATTTGGATCCTGACCTTACTCCATGAGGGAGGATTTAAGGGAAAGCTTTCTGTTGCTAAGTCACATGAGGATCTTAATCAGGAAACCCCTGATTTCTGTACTTAGTTTCTATTTGTAGGAGTGGTCACTAGAAACCCCACCCCACTGGGACCATTTCCACATGGAGTTTATTTGGGACAAGCACCCATCCAAAGGTCATTCCTGGGCCCTTTAGAGTGAGGCTTTGGAGAAAAGGAACCACAAATGATATGCCTTTGGTCAGCTAGAGTTGTGGAAATAGTCTTTTTCAATATACATCAATTTCCAGAAGCCATTCAGAACATATTCTCTAGAAACGAGGTAGGACATGTGTCTAGGGGCATGACTGGCCATAGATACAACATCAATCCAAATGGGTCAGAGTTCAAGCCAGCACTTCCCCACACAGAAAAGACCTGATGACAAACTGTCTCACTGTGCTTCTACTATCAGCACTTACCATTCATATGAAATTAAAACTCCTGTCCCAAAGGATAATAATATTTTAATTTCACCAGACTCATTTCATAGCAATCAGTGGAATCTCAACTAATATTTTCAGGGACAGATCAAGGAAAAACTACTTCTTAAAAGTTTACCCAGTCAGTCCACATAAATACTTCCTTAGGAAATGAAAAAAGTTTAATGAAAAAATACAGCCAGCCTGCTGATGATGGACAGCTCTCTATCACAGGGGCATGAGGGGAGAAGACAGATGGAGGGAGGGATCAGGACAACTCTCAAAGGCAGCATTGCCTATCATTTCTCCTCCCATGATTCCACCTTTCCACTTTCGGGAAAGTTCTTGCTTCAGGATTAGACTAACTTTCCTTTTTAATAGGAGGGAAAAAAGGAAAAACAAAGGAGAAACACCAAATGAATTGCAATGATGACCTTCAAACTGCTGAGATTGGAGGTCCAGTCTTCCCTCTGTGCTTGTAGCAATTTCTCAATAACTGATTAAAGGATTAACCACCCAATTCGTTCAAAAGAACACAAGATTCATATACTTATAAGGTCTGGGAAGACATACACCTGAATTAGCATAACAATAACCTACACCACAAGAATCAGACAGAAAAGTAATTCACATTCATAGTTTGAATTTTAAAACTAACTAAAATAGAAAATAGGGACTACCTTGCCACTAGCTCCAACAGCATTAAAGAATGAATACATGTTGATGTTATCTGTACCTCTCAAGCAATCAGGACTAATTAGAAAGGAAAAGTGTGCATCCATCAAATGAAGGTTAACAACTGACATATCTATACATGCTTTATCTGGAGATCTTAAAGGGATTCCATCTGATTCTAACTGGCATGCACAAGAGGTGAATTCCCAGTTACAACAGAGCACAGAGATGTAAGCACAACCCTATATTCCAGAGAAGGTGGAGTGGATTGGAAAGATGTCATTAAGAGCAGTGAGCTCACCCTGGGGGAGGCAGGTGCTAGAGAAACAACATAATCCCAGGCTTTTGTTTTTTAATCTGACCCCACCTCTACCTTGCAGAACTGTTTACTCAAAAGGACAAGAATCACATTCCCTGGGTTAGTACAAGTGTAACACACCCTTTTGGGGAGGATCAAATGACTTGGTTCAGGAATGGGTGTTGGTTCATTGGCCACAAGGGAAGACTACCCAAGCAAGTCAATGCAGGCAGGTGTGCCCCTGGGAACTGGCAGTTGACTCCAGGTTAATCTGTTTGCTGGTGTCTGGCAGTTTGCACAGGGAGACGAAAGGGCAGGGAGAGAACCCAAGGCCACCACCACTTCTGACCTGACACTAATACTCACCTCGCAAGGAGCAACTTCTGGCTGCTGATTCCAATCCCTAAGCAAGAATTTAATAAAGGAAATGAGAGAGGAATGCAGATTCTAGTGTCAGAAATTAAGACTGATACTCAGAAGCAAGCAAAAGGAAAAACCCAATGTGAGTCCAATTCCACTAGGTTTTTTGACTTCTCTCAGGGATGGGAGATTCTTTGTCCATCTTCCCCAAGCTTCTTCCATCTTCTCAGCTAAGAAGGCAATTTAGTGAGTCCTTGTCTTGATCTTTAATTCCAATTCCTCAAGTCTAGCTCCAAGTAGGACAAGATTTCAAGGTCTTCCTCTGCCTTTCCAAGCAACTCTGAAAGGTGACCTGCTTCAGAATGCAAGTTCACCTTCTCTACGTGGCTACTCCCAGGTGGTGCTCCTGCTTGGGCTTTGCCTTTCTCTCCCTGGGTGTGCCCCCATATCTGCTGTGCAGCCTGTCTTCTTCTTCAACAACCTGTTTCAAGTGGAAGAAGGAGGGAACCTTTCCCAAAAGTTCTACCATTCTCTACTACAGTAACCTGGCCAACTCCCATTCCTCTGACTCTGGGCTGGGTTGAGTTGTTCCACTGTGTCTTTGTTAGTGATTATCATGTTCCTCACCCCCTACATACCCTTTCAAGGTAGATCCCACCATTTTTATGTGCTCTTGACTTCCTCAGCCTCCATCTCTGAACACTGACTGTGTTCAGTCACTGAAACCAATGAACGTCCTGTCTGTGTCTGGGCCTGAGTGGGCAGATCAAGGACACACAGAAAGGAACTAATCCAATTAGTATTGAGCTCAATGAACAATCAGGCTCATTATCTAATTTCAGCCACTAATCTAAATGTGAGGAGTGAACTCGAGTGAGCCAGTTTTTGTTGTTCCTGGTTTGGTTCTGATGG
This sequence comes from Marmota flaviventris, assembly GCF_047511675.1. Classification (NCBI taxonomy): domain Eukaryota; kingdom Metazoa; phylum Chordata; class Mammalia; order Rodentia; family Sciuridae; genus Marmota; species Marmota flaviventris. Next base: position 17,046,072 of record NC_092508.1, read on the forward strand.
AGAGACCTAAGCTGTGTTAATATACCAAAATGCTGCTTGATTTTTAGTAACTTCACTTGAGTCTTCTTTCTGGCTATCATACCATAGGTCCATAATCACTGGGGCTCCCATTTCTGAAACCAAGCCAGAGGCATAGTCCAGCAAACCAAACTTTCTTATTTCTAAGCGAACGTGAAAAGTATCATTAGGAGGGCCAAAGATGTAGCTCAGTGGTAGTGCTTGCCAGCCATGCACAGGGCCCTGGGCTCAATCTTTAGGACCACAGAAAAGAAAACAAAAGGTATCATTAGAAAAGTATTATAAGAATATAAAACTAAGTCCACTTTCGTTTTATATTAACAGAGCATCCATCATCTTTCTAGATAGGAATAAAAATTATTTGAATTAAAGAATTTGGGAAAACCAAGAACATGTGATCATCACAGGTGGCACAAAGAAATCCTATAAATTTCTATAAATCTCTCCACGGTAACTTAGAAAATAAACTTGGTCAATGGTAAATAGGATTTTGAGATTAGTAAGAGATACACTCATGGATTTATTTATTCTGTGTCTCTGATCTGACCCCTTTGACACAGAAGAAAAACATGAAAGTGTGTGAGTCTTTTGGAATGAACCCCTGGAACCCCATCAAAACCAACCCAAGTCCAGAGGAGTTTTGAGACTGTCCCAGTGGACCAGAGCCAGCAAAGGGACAACCAGAATCATGTTCAGATCTTCAGTGAATAGGAAAAAGCAGCAGGTGGTGTGGGTAAGGACCAAGATAACAAGGACAACTCAGACTGAGGTGACACCCGCTGGCAACTCTCATTCTCACAGATGACAGAGCACCACTGGGGACTTTACAATACAAGAATAGCCAAAAATGATCCTTTTTTGTGCTGAACAAAGTGATTTCCCAGCAGGGAAATCCAGTCCCAACAGGGTTACTTTGAAAAGCATCACCAAAGTGCAAAAAAAAGTTCTCAAACCCATCCCCTCTTCATGCTCCCCAGCCTCTTGGCAGTGAGGTGGTGCAGGTAACTTGTGGACCAACATCAGTCTCAAGAGTCAGCTCTACTCAAGTATTGAATGTATTTGTCTTCACACATGCTTCGGACACAAATGGATTTGGGCTGCTTGTTTTTTTATAAGGCAATAGAAGGGCAGTTTCAAGGAAACCTGTTCATGATTTATAATATGAAGCCATTTTTCTGATCGTTTTCCACTGAAGAGAGAAAAGAGATTAATTGGCATGGAGCAATTTCCAAAGTCAGCTCAGTGACTTTTCACTAATGGGAAAACTATATTCTAGCATCATAGAGTTTTAAAGATGGACAGGACTTGGAGATCATCTCACCAAATTTCACATTTTCCAGATGAGTTACCCAAATCAGAGATAATCAGCAATTTTCACAAAGTGACACGCTATTATTATTGAAAAGGCAAGAAGTCCTAGACTCAACCTATACACCCAGCTCTATCCTGTTTCCTTCTCCCTATGAACTAAAAAGCCATTCGGGACTACCGGGAAATACAACAGCCACACAGTTGAAGAATACAGACTGGCTGAAGGCTACCTTGGTCTTAAGAAAGCCCCATCAACCCTAATATTCCCAGTTAGGTTCATGTTTGAATGTGTTTTAATATCTGAAGTTATGCATTTCTATAAAGAACATAGGAAGATTCATTATTCTAAATACTAATATTATGAGAGAACCTATTTATGGATCCCAACTCCTGCTCCCCCTCCACCCCACCCCAGGGAACTCTCAGAAACCTCTAGAGAGGCATCTGTTTACACCAAGCAGATATTTACTGGGTGGGAAGTTACCTGGAGAAGAATTTCAGCAGGTTAACTTGCGCACTGAAAAATCAATTTTGTACAAACATGAAACACTTCAAACTTGTCTTCAAGGCCATCTGACTGCCATGATCCCGGATACAGCATTTCTTAAATAATTTTTCAACATTTGGGTAGTTCAGACTATTACAATGGAACCACTTTATTACTCCAGTAGAGGGGTACAAGCCTGATGAACCACCACTGCAGGGCATTCAGGCTCTTGGTTTTCCTGAACTCCAGCTCCATCATGCTCATAGCTGTTACCCTGCCCCTCACATTTACTGACCCAGGATGTGTCACAGCTGTCACTTACCCCTGCCTTAACTATTAGTGGCAAATGCTGAAATTCCAGGCCTCTCGCTCTCATTTGAGCTCACCATTAGATCCAAGGCACCTTTCATCTACATGAAGAACGCTACAAAGTCCCACCCTAGGCCTCCTGCGGCTCCCTCCAGGACTCGGCCACCTAGGGAAAGAGCTAATTTCCACCCAGTGACCCATGCCCATGCAGGTCAGTTACCCTAGCTTCACTTTTCCATCATCTTTGGTTTCTCCCAGCCCCATTTCCCTGCAGCCCTAGCCTTCCAACTATTTTTATTCCTTGAAAAAAGAATGATGAAGGGGAAGTTTTGAAAGACAAGAGAGGAGAGGTGGATTCTGTGATCGGAGCTATTCAAGGCCAATTCTTATCTCATTTGATGGAGTCTGTACCAACTGGAACTCTTGGTCTTCTGTTGGGGTGTGTGTGTGTGTGTGTGTGTGTGAGAGAGAGAGAGAGAGAGAGAGAGAGAGAGAGAGAGACTTTAACTGTCCTAAAGACTTGACCATAGAATTGGCACACAGAATTGATATATGGAAAATAATGTGTAAAGATGTATGGAATTGAATGAAATGCAGTTGCATTTGTGGTGGATTTATTTTAGGGTTAGTTAACCAGACATATAATTTGTAATTTATACTAACACTTCTCAGAACTTTTTTTGTGACTATCCCAAGAAATTATTCCTTGGTTGTTCAAATGCTGAAAATCCATGTTGTAGAATAAAGGGTTAGGAAGAAAAACAGAAAATTAAAGAGTTAAAATTTAAAAAAAAATAAAGAGAGAATATGGGAAGAAACAAGATATATCATAGAAAAAGAATAAACCCAAATTCGAGACACCTGTTTAAAGAAATAAAACAACTAATTATTTAAGACTAAATTTCCCTGTATATAAAAATGGAGAACATGGTATCTATTGGTGTTCTGTGGGAGATAAATGCTGTAGTCCATGTGAATGTGCTCTAAAGACCATAAAACACAAGCTCCTGGCACTTTCCAGTAATCCCAGTAGTTCAGGAGGCTGAAGCAGGAGATCACGAGTTCAAAGCCAGCCTTCGCCAAAGCAAGGTGCTAAGCAACTTAGTGACAACTCTGTCTCTAAATAAAATACAAAATAGGGCTGAGTGGTCTAGTGCCCCTGAGTTCAATCCCTAGTACCAAAAAAAAAAAAAAAAAACTACAAAACACTAGCAAGTATAAGGAAGAACAGCTATAGTGATCGAATGGTTTAGAACATGGTCAAACTGACCAGGTTCATCTAATCCTCGCTTTGATTCTTATCAGTTGTATGTTAATCTGTCTGGATCCAAATATCCTCATCTAAAAAATGAAAATAACAATAGTAGCCACATTGCATAGGATTTTTAAGGGCCAAATGAGATTAGCCATAAACCTAGCACTGTGCTTAGTACATATAAAGTATTCAAAAGTGTCAGCCATTTTATTGCTATTATTTTAGTAAACTAATAAAAATAACAACAGAAAAATATAAATAACAACAAACACAGAGCACTTACCATGTGCTTGGTCTAAGTGTTTTATGTATTCAAATTATTTAATGGCAGAAAAAGATTATAATTATCTCTTGGGTATACAGTCATAGTACAGATCATTACTCACCCTGGAACTGCAGGTCCTAGATCAACTCGCTTGTGCTGATTCACAACTTCAAAGGACACATGCATTTTCCTATCACAAAATTTCCCTTCTGCTGACAACCATCAATACCATGTTCTAAACTTTAGATTAGACTAGAAAGAAGATGAGGATAAAGGGAAGAGTGTGCTATGGAAGCCCTCTGTACCTTCCAGATGATAATTACCACTTATTCTAGAGCATTTTTCTAAAAACAATAATCAGTTCTCTGATGCTACAGACACAAACTGAGTAGCCAAATCATTTAACTTCAGTCTAGCAGTACCCACCTGCATTTAGCATCAGATCCCACAAGGGACTCAGTCCTAAAAACCACCTTCCTTCAGATGCCAACCTGAGCATCCTGGGCCACTTGTAATTTTGACCAACCAGCTATATATTGGGAGTTCACACGATCCTCTCCTCAGTTTCAACAATTTACTAGGATAGCTCACAGAACCCAGGAAAATGCTAACGTTTGCCAGTTGTTTTATAGGACACAACATAGTAACAGTTCAATGAAACAGATGCATAGATCAGGTATGTCTGTTGGGGGTAGTATGGAGTTTCCATGCCCTCTCTGGGCACACCTTGATGGTTCGCCAACCCAGAAGCTGAAATGGTGACTAAATCCATAGTCAGGCTCCGCCATGGTCTGAATGTTGGTCCCTTGGGATTTACGTGTTGGAAACTTAATCCTCAAAGTCATATATTAATGATATCTGGAGGTGGTGAATGGGTGAGGAATTACCTTGTGAATAGATTAATTTATTCATGGATTAATGGGTTACTGGATTAATGGATTAATGGGTTATTAAAGGAGTGACTTTGTTGTGAAAGCGAGCTCTCTCTGGCACGGTTCTTCTATCTCACCATGGGCTGCCCTGCATTATCAGCTGTGTCCCCTTGACTTTGGGTTCCACAACCTCCAGGACTATGTGAAATGAGTTGCTTTTCCTCATAAATTATCCACTCCTTAGATATTCTATTATAACGTCTGGAAAGAAATTAGGGGGGAAGGGAGGAAGTCAGGAAAGGGAAGGTCCTGGAGAATGAGACTGGTAAAATTGTGTGCATGTACATATATGACATAATGAATCCACTATTATGTATAATCATATACACCAATAAGAAAGGAAAAAAAAAACCAATGGGAGAGACCTGAATAGCACTGTTCAAAGTGTTTTTTCACAGCATGCCATCCCATGGGACATTCCCTGAAAAAAAGATCATCTGGGATTAAGAAACACTACATGTTCATAGATACATACATGAACATACTAAAGGCACCAAGACATAAAAAAAATTTATAACTTCATTTACTCAAATATTCTCAGACTCAATTGGTCATAGAATCCTTATTTCTGCATTAGCCCATCGTAAGAGAATGCAGCTTAGAAAATGTTGAACTGGAGAACTCCTTGCCCCTCCAGGTAATATGCACCTTTTTCTAAAGGACTTTAATGCTTATTGAACATAACACAGTCAATCTGATGATGTTAGAAATGGATATCAGAAGTAGAGTAGTCATACTGAATAACAGAGCAACTATCTCAAGGGAATATAATCTTGCAGCAAATTGCTCCATGAAGTCATCATTACTGTTGTTCACCAGATTTCTCCAAGCCCATAGTAGGAGTGTACTTCTCTGACCCCTTAATGTTAGGTCTCATCACATGACTTGTTCTGGCCAATTAATTATTAGTGAGTGGGTTATGTGAATCTTTCAGAAAGAAATTTTAAAAGCCAGGTTATAAGCCAACACATTTTTCCCCATTGATGAGGTGATTTCAGAAGCCTATGTTGAAATGTAGCCTCTGTCTACCTTATCCCTAATGCACTATTATGAACAGAGTCCCTTTTATGATCTATGATTGACATGTAGACAAAGAGACAAATGAATCTTTGTTATTTTAAGTAAGTAATATTTGATAATGCTTGTTATAACAGCCTGATCTATTCTAATATATACCATTGAATACATGTTAGAGCATTTAATTACCTACTCTTTTCTATTTTTTACCTGGTCCATAAAACTTATCTCACTTCATTCTCACTTTTAGCCAGAGATACCACCATTATCTATGAACTGAGTTCATTGTAAAATAAATACTCTTTTCCAGAATAAGGAAAAGAGAATTTCTCAATACTCAGAAACTCCCCATTCTCCATTCAATGCTTCTCCCACTGTGTGGGGAGAATCATCCTCAATAGTTTAGAAAGATTCATGCCTAATTTTATTGAAAGGGGAAATCAGTGCATTCCCTTTGTAGATAGGGTGACTGAATAATTCATTGAAAGCTTCATTATCTATAATTGTGATAACACACGCTTTAAAATAAAGTATTGCACATATCAAATATCCCTGATACATTTCTGAGCAAATATGTGCACATATGTAATCAGCTGTGGTAATCAACCGCACATCAACAAAGAATCGGAGTGTTTCAGGGGCGTAAAGATGCCGTTACAGTGAACAATCATTTGGCAGTGTGGCTTATTTTAATAGACACATCACTTTAAAATAAGTCTCCACCATCTGCCACAGTCTCTAATTACAAATGCAACAAGAACATAATTCACAATTGCATCATTAAAAAGTAAGACATAAGGGATTTAATGCATGCCTATGTCCTTTTTTAATGTAGCAGACGTCTGTTCATCTTGTGTTTCAGGCACAAATTGGCGGTAAAACTTTTTTTCCCCTTCATGCTGAAATTTCCCAGAGAGTAGAACATTGTAGGAGTCAACAAGAAATCCATGGAAGGGTGCTTTGCTCTCATTCATATTCATAGGCTATAATCCTATCGATATTAGCTTTACTTGTCAATATTTTTTCCTATTCAAAAAAACCCTATCTTTAAACAAAGTATTATGAAGACTTTTTAAAAAGTCTACTCAGCAAAAAACACAAATAAGACAATATCATCTGACTAAGCTTAGAAATCCACATGTGGTTTAGGTGTCTGCAGTAAGTTCATCTTTTTCCAACCCACTTTCCAAATGTTACACAAAACTGACTTGATGACCCAAGTCTCTGTGAGGGACCAACATTAATGTAAGAATATGTAGTGTCTCATAGTAAGTCAATTCTCTAATTTTGCTTCTAGATCAAATGCTAATTATTCGTAGTACTAAGGAAAAGAGATACCATGGCATAAACCGTCAATTTAGAAATTTGGATTTGCAAGATTGTCCTGCCTAGGTAATTTACCTGAAACAAGGACACCTACCAACAGATAAATGAAAGTCATAGTTAAGGCACTGAATAATAGTGCTATTAAATAATAGGAATAACCTATTTAATTATGTCCTTAAAATAAAAATGGTGACAATCACACTTTATTTTTGAAAACATAAAAATGAACAATCAACTTCATTGTAAATCACCACCAAAATTCAATAGAAACACGCGAAAAGACAAAAAGTTTGTGTGTGTGTTCCCATGAGTATATACATTCAGCTATCCCTCAGCATCCATGGAAGATCAGTTTCAGGACCCCTTACCCCTTACAGATGCCCAGATCTATGATATTCAAGTGCCTTACATAAAAGGACATAGTATTTGCATGTAACCTATGAACATCTCCTGTATACTTTAAATCATCATATCCTGATTATTCATAAAAGGTAAATGCTTGGTAAATGTTTGTTATTGTATTATTTAGAGGATAAGGACAAGAATAAAACTCTGCATGAGTTCAGTACACACACAACTGTTTTAATATTTTCTGATTCAAAATTGGTTGAATCTTTGGATATGAGAGCTGCAGGAAGCCATCCGTGATTTACATGAGGGTCTTATCTTGGTATGGTAGCCAGGGAGATTTAGGTTTGGCATTACAAAATATACATAGCAATAGCTTGCCTGATGCACATGACCTTTATCTCTGCTCTAGTAGGAGGATCCTTCATGGTAGCTCTGGAGATGGGCGTAACCAGTTGGGAACTGGACAGCCCAACTTTAACCTTTTTTGGTGAAGAACATTCTATAGAAGGCCTTTGATGTTTCCCGATATAAATAAAGCAGACTCAGACTTCATTTTGCTATGATTTTAGAAGCTCTATCAGTCTGATTGGCTTGCCTGTCCTGTCTCTGCTTTTGAAATTATTACCTGTGTCCTGTGATTTTTGTGTCATTCTGTTTTTCCTAGCTTTTATTTCTCAGCCAGCCCATTCCACTGAGGGAAACCCCACCTGCGCAGAATGCAGGTGAGAGAGGGCCAAGCACACATAAATTCCCTTCATAATCCCTAATCCCAAATAAGTAGCACTAACAGCTTTTTCTAACCCTGGTAGGTTTTCATGTCTACCAACATCATCCTTACAATAGTAGATTTTTGTGCGTGAGAAACAAAACTTTTTTCCAAACTAAGCAGAGATAAAACTATCCATTCCCTTCCTGTTGTGGTATGACACATACATAACACTTCATGATTCCCCCCCCCCCAGGTAGTTTTCTTAATGAAATATAGACAAGTGGCACACATTCCTGTTATGGTTTAGGTTTGGAATGTTCACTAAAGTTCATGTATTATAGAGTGGTCTCTAATGCAGCAGTGTTCAGAGGTGAAGTTTTGGGGGTATGATTGGACATGAGGATTCTGATGTCATCAGAGGATTAATCCACTGATATCTGAGTAGATTACAAGGAGGTAGCAGAGGCTGTAGGAGGTGGGATATAATTGAAGGGAGTGAGCCCTTGGGCATATGACCTTGGGGACTATGTCTTATTCCCATCCCTTTCCTCTTTCCATGTCTTTTCGGCCACCATAGGTGAATAGCTTTCTGCCACCACACTGTGCCAACACAGAGTTCTGCCTTGTCTCATGCTCAAAACATGGATCCAGCCACCTTTGGTCTGAACCTTCAGAAACCGTGGACCAAAATAAATATTTGCTCCCTTAAGTTGTCTGTCTCACGTATTTGTCACAATGACACAATCTGACCAACACAGTTCTATTTACCTGCACTCCTATAGTCTTTGAAGTTGAAGACGTATATTCTAACCACAAAGTTATATTAATGAAATATTCTGTATAATCTGTACCTAACATTAGACAAAAAACAAAATGTTCAAAGATAATTTAGAGCTACTGGTTCTTGAGTTTGAAAAATCCATTAACCTATTTACAACCACTGATGATTTTTTATTTCATTCTGAGCAGTTGGTCTGGGTGTACTTACTTCTACATTCAGTCTCCAAGCATTTCTCAGGATTTCAGTGAATACAATGACTTCAAAACCACCTAAAATTCTCTTTTAGGTCTTTTATAGTTCAGACTCCTTCCACGTACTAGATAGCTTTCCTTCTCTCTCCCTGGATATTATGGTCCATTTCTCACAGTTACTGCTTCTCACATGATGTCTACCTGCTATAGAAGAACAGAAGGCAGAGGAACTCTCCCTGTCATCAGAGGGAGATCTACTTCCACCTGTCCCTATGGTTGCCATCTTGTTTCCTTTCAGTCTAACCTTTTCTTGTCCTGACCAGAATCTCCTCCTGTTCTCTGGGGTGCTCCTGGGAACCCATCTTTCCTCTCAGTCTTCCATTCCACCTTTTGTTGTATGACCCTTTTTATAACAGATGAGTAGCCCCAGCAATCACAATTGGTCATACAACAGAATGAAGCATGCATAACCTTCCTATGTTCATAGATGAATACATGACTAATGTAACTCCACATCATGTACAACCACAAGAATGAGAGTTATACTCCATGTATGTATGATATGTCAGAATTCATTCTACTGTCATGTTTAACTAAAAAGAACAAATTTTAAAAAATTGGTCATATGACTTTCTGCATTTCTCATGCATGTATGCATGTATGTGTGTAACAGAGGGCGGGGGAGAGATTCATCACCTACTTGGCCTAAAAGTTTTATTTCAAAACACCAACAATTAAAACTTGGCTATCTCAAAGGATTGTTTTTACTTCCTCAAGCTTCAAATTCTTTCTTCTTTGAAGTCAAAATTTCTGTTATTCCAAATTTAAGCCAATGGTCCTTCATAGTTTTCACAGTGATCATTTCATTCACTGAGTTCCACAAACAGAAAAGTCATTCCTAGAAGATATTGGGTTTACAAAACCTAGCTCATAAACACACAACAATTTTTAAGGCACTCAAACAAATCCACAAGTTTTAGTATTGAAGGATAAAACAACTTCTCAACAAAGCCTCGTTATTCCACTTTCAAAATAACGTAATTTTACCTTCTTAACAAAGAGCAATAGAATTTAAAGGTCATAGAATCATACAAATATGGGCCTAAAGGAGAGCACAAAACCTCCTAAATCATGTCTGTGTCTTCAGTCAGAAAGGAAAGTCCTTATTAAACCTCCTGAGAATGGCAGTTTCTACTCTACTCTATTCCAGAAACTTCAGTGGGGGAACCCCAACTCCCACCTCTCACCCTCACAATTCATAGCCATTCATTCCAGGACTTCCTGTGGACCAGAAGTTCTTCCTAAGCTCTCTGCTGCATCCTCAGACATTTCCTTTCATCAATGGAAAAGAAGAGCAGCTATTTGTTCTTCACAAGGGTGAACAGTCTTCCCCGTACTTCAAGATATATTGGCTGCTTCCCCAGCCTTAACTTCTCTTTATTAAATAATGCAAATGCCTTGATCTTGTCATTATTTTCATTTTATTGATATTATTTGGTCAGCGTCAATCCTTTTCCTCAGAAATTTTATAAAAATATTTTTTAAATCAAATTGTTTCCATCATATCAGATTTTAACAGTTGTGGCTTCTGCCATTGTGAGTTTTCTTTATTTCCACAAAGTTCAGATTTTTCCCAGATCAAATTCTGCACGTCTAAATTTTGTCAAGAAGATTTAATTTTGCCATCAATTTTCTAGCCAATAACAAATTCCACCATGAGTCGTTTTAGCCGTTGTCAGTTTTATTTTGTTGCCATCAGTTCTACTGGTAATAGCCATTATGAATTTGATCAAAGAAAGATAGCATGTGTTTATATCTTAGCAAGCCCATGAGAAAATTGTCAGCAGTTTTTTGTGTTATTTTTTTGTAAGTCAAAAAGCAAAATATATTAAAAGAGAAGCAGAAGAAAAGAGACCTACAAGGACATACAAACACAGAGCCACACTGAGCAAAACCAAGAGAGAAGCTACAGCTTTGCATGGAACAGAAAACTCAGCCACCAAATACATGGTGCTGTCAAGATGTTCTCCAGCCATAATGGTGGAATCTATACAGCCAGATTCTTCTTTGTCTATTTTTCAGGTACCATCTAGATTCGTAAAATTATATTCTAAATTATAGGAACTAAGCCAGAATACTGCATTCTCTAAATGATTTCTTTGTTCCTCTATGAAAAGAGAAGGTTTGGCCATGATTTGTCCATTGTCCATTTGTTCATTCATTCACTAAACAAAAAAGAGATGCTCACTACCAGAGATCATGCTAGGGACTGGAGATGCAAGAACTAGAAGGTGCCCTCACCCTTAGCTGCTCTCCTGGGCAAACAAACCTTATAGTGTGACAAGTAAGTAAATCAAATATATAAACATCATTATCAGTGCTTTGAAGAAATAAACAGGGTGGCTAGACAGACTCTGGAGGAAGGGAAATCACAGTGAAAAACAAAACACACAGAGTTGGGAATGACAGACGTGGAGAGGGACCAAGCACCTCCAAGCAGGGAAGTGCTTAGACAGCCCCTGCCACAGGGTGGAAGGGGGCATGTTTGGAGATCATTGGACAAGTGAAATCCTCTAAAATAAGATATCTCCCTCTAATAATGTGAACAAAATGTTTATTTTCAATGAATTAAAAATCTTAATGTTCAAGATAAATGTTAGAATATCGAACTCAGAAACTAATTCCACCAAGCTGGCCTTCACCTTAAGTACTCAAAACCCAAAAGAAAGAAAAATTGTAAGTATGCAAGTCATATTTCATATTAACAAGTCTAAGATTACATATTTTAATCTGCTTGAGGGATAATTGGAGGTCTGCTCTTTCTTGAAGTTCCTGAAACATAATTTTCCCCATTGGTTTAACCCACTATGTGAAGCCCTGAGGAATATTTCAGCAACAAAGACCTTCCCCCATCAAACACAGGAAGAAACCTAACTTCATTTCCTCCTGTTCCTTCCTGCCACAAATCTACCTTCATATCAGAAGATAAACTGACCCTCAAACACAGGTGTAATTCAATATTCTATTTCAAATGCCATCAGATTTGAAACCCAAGTAATTAACAGCTCACTAGGGACCCTATTGAAATAAAACCAACTTTGATCCTAGTCCCAAATCCCTTGCAAAATGGATGGGCAACCCAACCCCCTCTGCTTTCACATTAATTGAAAGGAATAACTATATCAGAAAAAAATGTGGTATGCAGGAGAGCAGGTTACAAGGGGGGGAGGTATGTTTCACTTGATTATTAAAGGAGCTAATTTGAGTGTTGGGAGAGGGTAAATATTGACATGCACAGTTATTCTGTATCCTGAACTAAGCCAGCATGTCTGGCTTCGTGAAGGAACAGAAGCATATGAGATGCAATACATTTTCACTTTAACATGCAAACTTCTAGTTCTCTTATTATACCCCAGGGAAGGGCCATATTTTATTTCTAATGTTTTAATATAGAAAGAATGACCTTCTAGTCCAGTTGGTGACTATACCCAAACTCAGGGTATATAACAGGGTAGTTTTCAGAAATTGGTTCCTCTTTATTTTCAAATGCCTTGACTATCCCTTGAGGTTTACATACCATGGTTTCAACTATATATCAGCTTTATTTGTAGAAGTTGCTTGGATGAAAACAAAGGAGTCCTAATGATGAATCAATCACTTTGAAATAGATAAACTGGAGGCCATAATCAATGATCGCTTATGCCTCTAATATCATCATAATGACCACTTGTTAAACTTCTACTTTGCCAGGCACTGTGCTACTGACCCCAGGTTCTTTTCATCTCAGAACTGCTATCTTAACCACTGCTTCAAGGTACCTCACAGCTACAGCACCATAATGACAGTCATCTGTCCCAATTCTGCCACATCCTGGTCTGTGACCTTGCACAAGTCTCTGAGCCTCATTTGCTTCTACTGAAAAAAAAAATGAAGAAATAAAACCTACCCACAAATATATGAAATATTTTAAGTATTTTTATTTTATTTTTAATGTTTTTCATTAGTGCATTATAGCTGTACATAATATGGGGTTCACTTTGACATACTCATACATGCATAGAATAAAAATACTGTGTACACATATGAATATACCACAGTGAATTCCACCTTATGCTTATTTATAATGCATCAATTAATTTTTTAAAAATAATTAATAAACAGAAGGAAGACCAGTAGGATAGAGGAATGGGGAGAGGGAGAACTGCCGCAGTCTGGCTGGGCACAATCAGGAGCCACTTGTCAAAAGAAACTAACTTTATTTTTAGAACCACACACGCCAAACAAAACAGCCTCTCAGGAAAAACCCTCAGAGCCTCAACTGCCACCACCGGCTTTCCACAAGCCTCTCTCTCCCACCCAAGCTTCTCTCCACCTCCCACAATCCTCCTGCTCTTGAGGCCGATTGGCTGGGTCACGTGGGTGGAGCCAAAAAAGTCCCCCAATGAGCAGCTCCGTGGTCTGAAAGGGCAGGGAAACAGCCCAATGAGCATCACCGCAGAGGAGCCAATCAGCTAGATGTTGCTGGGGCCGCTGTGAGCCAATCATCAGCCGGCAGCTGGAAGTTTGCTGGCAGCTGGAAGTTTGCTGGGGCCCCTTTGGCAGTGGCTCTCAACAGAGAACAGGATGGAAAGAGGAAGTACTAAGGACTTAAATGGAGCAAATTATATTTCAGGCATATATAAAGTATTTTTAAACAAAGTTCTACCTGACTGTTGTACATTTACTACCAATTACTATTATTAAATGCCTACAAATTGCCTGGTAGGAAGTTAGATACTTTACGTTCTTTTCAGTCCCTACATGGCCTGAAGATTAAGTCTTATATACATATTATCAAAGTATTTAAGTATTATCTTCAATATCTTGCCCAGGATTTTGCCAGAGTAAAAATGCTGTCAACGATGATAAAATATTCTCAGAGATTACGCTTGCAAAGGGGAGTTCAGTTTGAAATATCTATCATCTTCAGAATTTTTTTACAGTGCCTGGAAATAATCTGCAAATGCTGCATGTATGTAATCACAATATGTTTATATAAAGTAAATACGCATCTGTAATAAATACATGAAGCTGTCAATCATGCAGAAATAAAGCAAAATTTGTGCATAGGGAGTGAAAAGTCATTGGGTCAACTGGTGTCTCCCTGTACTCACTAGAGCGCAATTAAGTAAAATTAACATGTGCCAAGGTGAAGAAGTCGAGCTAATGGGATTGTAAATTTTCCTAAGATGTCAAAGGCACAAAACTCCTGTGTGAGATATGGTACCTTCCCATCTGCTAAGAGAGTCATTGCTTTCCAAATGGCCTTCATCCTCTCTGGGCGAGGTAATGGCACAATTGTGCTAGGTGACGACTTCTGCCCAGTTGTTTCCATGGCTCCTGTAAAGTTGAATGACTTGTTATACTCTTTCCTTCAGAACTGTCAAGGTCTAAGCAAGGTTACATCAAGTAAAAAAAAAAAATGTGTCAGTAGAGGGGGCAGAGAGAGAAGAGGGGAGGGGAGGGGAGGGGAGGGGGGATAGTAGAGGATAGGAAAGGCAGCAGAATACAACAGACACTAGTATGGCAATATGTAAATCAATGGATGTGTAACTGATGTGATTCTGCAATCTGTATATGGGGTAAAAATGGGAGCTCATAACCCACTTGAATCAAATTGTGAAATATGATATATCAAGAACTATGTAATGTTTTGAACAGCCAACAATAAAAAATTAAAAAAAAAAAAAGAAATGAGGGGGAAAAAAACAAGTATGATTATGTATGAAGGTTTATAAACCATTAAGGTCACAATTAAATAGAGAAAAGTAAAAAGAGAGAGAATTTTTTCTGAAAAAAAAAATCTCAATTAAAAGTTAAAGAACTGTTTCCATTGGAGTTCAAAATAAAAAAAAAAAAAAATGGGAGTTACCAATTGTGTCTTCCTAGGAGATGCGTCCATAGATATCTAGGCCCCTGCAATTTTGTAAATTCTTGACCACCTGTATTAGTCCACAAAGACTATCCTGGTTGAGGAGGCAAACCCTAAATCCTCCATGATTGAATATGGCAAGTTTGTTTCCTGCTTATATACCAAGTCCTCTTCTGGTTGGAGCAGCTCTCCAAGCCACCCAGCTTTCTTCTTGTGGCTCTTCTATCACAACCTGTGACCTCCACAGTCAACAAGAAATATCTAGAAAGTCATACAAAAAGCCTAGAAGTGATGTATGTCACTCTCACTCATTTCATTAGCTGGCCCTAGTCACATAGCCCTGCTTACACACAAGGTACAGTGAAGTCCCATCTTATGCCACCCAAGGAGGGGGTGAGAACCAGACACAGCATTCTCCATTTATTCCATATGCAAAGGCACTTTGCTCGGTGCTAAGATTCAAGGATAAATTTGACCCAGTGCTTTACCATGAAGAGCTCACATCCTTATCGAGGAGACAGTAATAGACAGAGTTTACCATAAAACAAGGCACACTGTGATTTGTTCTATAATCAAGCAATAGTTGTGACACATGGGAAGTGCAGAGAAAGGAATATAAATTAATTATAATGGAGTCTAAAAGAAGATTTCACAGAACAAGTAACATATGAGTGGAAATGAAACTAATTTTTTCATGTCACTCAAAGTGCATTAGGACAATATCTGAGAAAAGAAAGGAGCTTCTCCAATTCTTTCCTAGAATGGTTCCCAGCAGGGAAGGGAAGTGAATAGGCAGTAGAAGGAAATCCTGCAAGTGCTGCCCCATGTCTCCCTTGCAGTGAATCCTGTTTGTGATAGAGATGTGGCCATATGACATAGCTTTCTGTCTTGATGTAAACTACACCCTTAAGCCCTATAATTAAAACTACAAGTAAAATTAATGCTGTGGGAACCTCGTGTTGCTGTGACTCCTGGTACTCTCAGCACAACCCTGTGCGCCTCCCTGAAGGTCATGGACTCTCATGTGCAAAGCACCAAACTGGAAATTATCTAAACCCAGAATCCAGCATTACAGCCCTCATAAGACCAAGAAACAGCAGTATGCCTGAGAAAGGAGTCGCTTCTCCGAACCTCAGTGTGTCCACCTGTAAAATGAGATCACTATATATACCATTTTCAAAGTCTCTTTCTGTAATGCTTTTCTGCATAATGTGACTTTGACTATGCATGCACTAGACGCAGAAAAGCCGTCACAGTGCAAGTGGATGCTGTGGACGAGCCCCGTCTATGCCTTCACTGAAAGAGGTGGAAATTGAAAAATTCGATTTCCCAGACTCTCCCACAGTGAGAGTTCAGCCTGGAGCATAAAGGCGTTCCTCTAGGATTTCAAAGGTGCAAGGGGAGTGGTGACCGCCCGCCTGCTCCTCTTGGCTGCTTTCCTCCTGGCAGCACAGTCCAGGAAACATGGGGCTTTGCTGCCACAGTGCTCCAGGATGGCTCCTCCAGCTCCCTGGGCAGTTGCACAATGTGGCAGTGATGGTGGCCTCTCTCTCGATTGCCAGCTTCCTGATTCCTGAATCAGAAGCTTGGGATGTCTTCTTGAATGTACCCATAGTGTAGCTCCGGAGGTGGTAGCTCCCCTAGGAGGCTAGTTCTGTCTTTTTCCGGAAGTCCGTTCTGAGAAGCTAGCCTACTAGTTCCTGCTCAAGGGATTTTCTAAGCACTTTATTCCTTCTATAAAATGTCCTTCTGTTTAAAATACCTGCTGAGGTCTCTGTTTAATCCATTAATTAAACAGTCTTCAGGCCCCCTGGCTTTCGTGACCTCAAGCCCCCCAGTCTGTGGAGGATAGTAAACTTGAAAAGGAATGAGTCCTGGAATGAGCCTGGCCCACCTCAGGAGCCGACCGTGGGCTTCAGAGATCTGCTCTGATTTCACCAAAAGGAATAAATACAAAAAGGCCTCGCCTGGTTACGAAAAGGTGAGGACAAGAAACCCCCAAGCAGAGATCCAGGCAAGCTACCCATTCAAGACGAAGAGACCCAAGCTGCCTGTGGCCAGGTGAGTGTGTCTGTCCTGTGCTCCCCTCCCAGCTCTTAGCCTATGCCAGAGCAGTTAAGGGGACAGTTGGGAAGGACCTTTCCCATACTCCCAACCTTCAGCTGGATGTTAGCACACCCTGGGATGGGAGAACCACCCTCCAAACAGGAGACTTTTGGTTTCTGGGGACAAATGACTGACTTTAGTGTTTTGTTCAAGAGAAGGGAGCTTAGCATGTACGGGGATGGCAGAAGTGCTAGGGACCGAGCAGGGGGACTCTAGGAACCAACAGACTAGGGAGGGAGCAGCAAGGACTCCACAGCTGGTGAAGCACCAAGCAGAATACAGGTGAGAGGCCAAGCTGTTGTCCTGAAGCCAAAGGGGACGCTTGGGTCCCCATTCCATGACCCATAGGAACAGAACTGACCACAGTTCCATACACTGAGATGACAGGTGATGGGGGGAGGAAAACATGGCCTGTGGGATGCTGAAGGAGTCTATAAAAACCATCTGCCTCCAGATGACAATGTGACATGCAGTAATAACCAAAAGACTGTGACTGTGTGGGGAGTCTAGTGTCCAGGCAGTCTGCCCAGGAACCGTCATGGTGGGCTCCATGAAGTCACCTCTTTCTCCATTGCTGGTTTCCAGGACTTTCCGAATATGGTGAGTAGGTTGTTTCCTCCTCACCCAAGTTAAAAATGTGGTTTTGACTGGAAAAGCTACCTCTGACACCATGGAGAGTGTGGGAAGGCCAGGCGGGGACTTGTAGGCTATGTCTGATCCGCCCCTGTGAGGTAGCTCTGAAAGCTGTGTGGACACTGGGGAGCCACAGAAGAACCTGCAGGTGAGGAAGGCTCAAAGGGCCCTGGGTCAAGGCAAGTGCTTTCCCTACACCCTGTGCCTGGAAATTTGGATACTGTGGGGGTTCAAGACAATTGTCACTGCTTCAAGTTTCCTTTCGAGCCTAGATTAAATTTATGTCTAGATTTCCCTTGTGCTGAAGGAATGTTCCTCCAGATCCCTGGTCATATGACTTTTAGGAACTTTTCATCTTTTGCAGACCCAAAACACCATTCAGCACTGTCACTGCTCGGGACTCTCTGCGGTCACTGTCACTGACCTCCAAACCTGCAGATCCTTAACTCCTTGGTTTCCCGTAGAATTGGGCAAAGTTTCCTGATCCCTCAGAAGCTTGTTTTTCACAATATCTGCTGCCAGAGAATGGTAAGTGAGTTACAAGGGCCAGCTCACTTGTGACCCTTCCTGAACTCCATGACAGAGCAGAGGTGGAAGACAGGAGGTAAACACTCAAAGTGCAGAGTCACATGCACCTCAGTGTCACCCAGGAAGAGTCAGTCGATTGTGTAATGTAGGTGACACTTAGCAGATAGTCAGGAGGCCTGTGTCTTCTTGGCTTGGCAGGTCATTTCACCTCTCTGACCCTTGGTGGTTGCACTCTGAAGGCTGCTGCGTCAGTTCAGACCATGTGAACACAGATGTTCATTTTTGAGTCCTGACATCCATGTTAACATAATAGGAGAGTGGGAAGAACAGGAGTTTCCACGGTTCCTTTGAATTGTCTACAGGAGCCTTGTTATGGGGTCCAAATGTCAGTTAATCAAATCAATGAAACATGCCCTGAATTAAGCCAGTGGAAACATCTTTCATACAAAATAGCAATAACAGTAGCTTGCCTTGGTGAAGCATCCTACCATTTTGAAGCACTTTTGAGTCTTACTTTTTCTCTCACTTTTTTCTCTCAAGTCTACTTTATTCTGTGAGATAGATGAGGAAGCTTTCTACTTTCTGTGTCCAGTATCCTTTATGCAGCAAGATCTTCATGATCAAAATTGGATATTTGTTTCTACTCCAGATTTCTACTTCTCAGTCCTGTAGTCCAGAGCTCTTTCATTTCTCACGCATATCAAATGTCCTGAAGGGAGTCCTCCAAGACAGACCAAACTCAGAAGGAAGCCTTGCCTGTTAAGGCTGCATGCTTCCAACCATCAGTAAACAAATGTCCTGAGGGAGCACCAGACAGGAAGGAAAGGAAACTGACAGGTTTCTGCCTGGGACTTGGATCTCTGTAAAAATCTTAGGAGAAGATCTACACTCTAGAAGAAATCATGCTGAATCCATTTAGACATCAAATTCCCAACCAACTTCTGCCCCAAAAGGGAAGGGGTCACTTTTTATCGTGGTCTGGCCTCGGGCTTCCCCTGGAGCCTGTTGCTTCCCTTCCTGGTGCTCCTCTGCCTTGGTCAGGTCCTGAATTTCTCTTGCACTCTCTGTTCTTCCTCCTAGTGTGTCCCTTTTCTTCTCTCTAACTCTTTTCCTTCTCCTTCCTTCTCTTTTCTCCCCTACAGAACTGATAAGCTTGTGTGTTAAGCCTAGACAACATTAATGCGGACTAGATACTCACAAAACAAAATAATTTGCCACAGAAGCATTTGCTTTTCACAGAATTCTCTTGTTTATTCCTTCTTAACCAGATTCAGCTAGTGGATATACATTGGGTTTGCTCTTTTCCTTCCTTTGGAAAGGACTCAAGGAAGTCTTGTGTTATGGTACACATTTAATTATGTGCTGTGGCCTATCCTGCTATTTGTCTGTTTCTTTTTAGCAAATAAATCTACAGATTTCTCAGTAATTGGCTAGTTAAGACTCCTTTACAGTCTCTCCTTTAAATGAAAGTCCAAGCCTTTCTATGTAGATAGAATCATCTTTTATACATGTGAGCAAATCGGTAAACTCTATTTCTAAAATGGTCTCAGACTTCCTCATATAACCTGCTCTCAGAGAAATATCTCTTGGCCTTGGGCATATCTGGAAAGAATGCACATACAACAGACAAAAGTTTTGTTGCCAGAACTTTTGGGGCATAAAGACTTTTTAAAAAATTGCTGCTGTTCTGGAGCTACTTTGCAAAATCATCCATTAAAAAATAAATAAATAAAACAGAGTACACTAGTAGGACATAGGGCCACTTCATGACCTCTGAGCACTTCTATGATAGACCAGTAGGGCCTGAGGGTCAGAATCTCTGTGAAGTTTTTAATTTGAAAAATATCACCACACATTCCTAGCCTCTATGTCCCCAGAGGGTTGGAGATGGCTAGTCACAGTGTCACTGAGACACGGCACTATCTGAGCTCAGGCCAAGGGAAGCGGTACTCTTCAAGATGAAGCAAAGTCAGTCTCTATGGTGTGCAAATTCTGAGGTGACTCAGAGTGACCCAGTTAATATCACAAAAACCTCCGCTCTCCAGTCATTGGGCAGTTGGGGCGGGAGGGGAGTGCAGGAGCGTTTGTGTGCCTGATGTAAAGGTCCACATGCTGCAGAGAGGGAACCTGTAACCCAGCTTCTGCCTTGGGACAGCTCTTCAGCACTGCTGCAATAACCTACTGCATCTACATGTCGACTGAGCTTTCTCAAATTTCACAATACGAATCAACAATTTTGAATGTGCCAAACTGGTAAATACATGTCAAAAATTTAAGAACAATTACCCTCTCTGCTCACAATTATTTGAATGCCCAAGTTGGCTCAGGTCATAGATTTTTACCTGACCCACCAGTGCAAACATAAAGCTTTTCCTTTTAAAACCAAACATGAATCATGAACACAGCAACTTCTGCCGCTGCAAACTGCTGGTATGTAATTTAAAAAAAAAAAATAGTGTTTCCCTCTTTAAAAAAATCATCTTCCCCTAAGCAGAGTTGATCTTTCTTTTGTGATTTCGAAAGTATAGCATGTAACATGAACACCACCTTATATTTGAGCCACTCCTTTGTATACCCAGAGAATTTTCATTTCTATCACCACATTTTAATTTTGATTCCCATGACAAGTCATGAAGCAAGTATTCCCTTTTCTTCATGTCACAAATCCCTGATTTGAGGGTTGGAAAACAAGTGACATGCCGAGGGCCTCAGAACTCTCTAGAGAAAAGCTGAGCTCTCACCTGGGCTCTGATAGTCCGCGAATCTGTCCACTCTCCACCATCTCCTTCCTCAGTAAACGCCATAATGAAGCTGCACATGTGGCTATAATGGTGATAACTGGGAGTCTTCAGGCCTGAAATTATCTGCAAGCTCTCTCTCCCATGCATTTCTTCTTTATAGCTATCAAAAACAGCTACATATCCAAAGAATGGTCCAGCACACCTCAGAACAGAACCTGGAACCCCCAGAGTTGATTGGAGTCAAAGGCATAAAGAGAAGCTGCCCCCTCCTCACCGCTTGAGTCCGACCAGCCATGATACCCATTTCCAAGGCCACATTACAAACCTAATGACAAGCCCCAGGGCTTCTGCAGATAAGGCAGCTAATACTTCCAAAATATAATCATAAATCTGTAGCAGTCAGAGGCCAGGGCCAAAAAAAACAAGGACTTGGACCACCAAATTATCAAATGACCTTAGTTGCTAGTGTCCTGCATTACTAAAGAATTAGGGACACTATTTTCCCCTGCTCTTTGCCCTGTATCTCAAAGGTAACACCTATATCTCAAAATGCATCTATACCTCAAAAGATGGGATACAAAAATAAGAGGCACAACCAAGAAAATAAAGAAATAGCTGTTGATGGCTGATCACAAAAATAAACAAGCAAAAGGGATTGACAGAAAGAGAAGTTATGTCTGAAGAGACTGAGGGCATCACGGAGAAATATTAGGGTGTTGGTCAAAGTGAAAATTGACATCTAAGCCTGATGTACAAATGCAACTTCCTGCCACTTCCCCATGGGGCAGACTAAACCCCAGTGCCACTCCACTTTCTCTGAATCCCTGAATCTTCCGAGAATGGGAAACATTTGGGAACCTCATTGGCAAATACAGTGGTGATTAGTGCTAAATACAAGGTATATATATTAGACTAAAACTGTCTAGCTACAAATGACAGAAAATTAAACCCAAAACAGCTGAAATACAAATGGGCACACACAATAGCAGGGTCCACATGGGGAGCTGGATTCAAAAAACAGTGGAAGGTAGACCCTTAAATGTTCTCATTAGCTTCCTCTTACTTGTGTTCTCTCTCTCTCTTCCTCTATCCATCCCAGCCGGCTGCTTCTTTTTTGTGGTTACTGTCATTCTGCCCTTACGGCAGGCCTTCCATGAGTAAGGATGGGCTCCAGGGTGCTGGGGCATACAGTTAGACAACTCCAGGCTTACAACAGCTCAGCTAGCAAACCGAGAGCACAGAAAATGTGCCCATGGAAACATTTTGTGGAAAAATCCTCAGTCACTCAGTTTGAGTCTCAAGCCCATCCCTGAGCCAGTCTCCATAACCAAGGGGGTAGGTAGGGTACTATGGTAAATCTGGTCTTGGTCACATGACCACCTCTATGCAGTGTATCTGCTATAGTCGACTATACCACAAATCAGATTAAATGGTGGAGAGGAACTTCTCCTCCATTCTCTACCCATTCAAAGAGGGAGTAATTGTATCAGAATAAGGTTCAGATAAATTCCTTCATCTGAACAAGAGAAAAACAAATAACCTTTACCAGGCACACTTAAAACTTGGGTCATCCTTGTTCTCCAATTCATGTTTCCCAATAGAAAATAAAGGACCAAAACAACAAATACAAGTGGCCTAGAGCCTGCATTGCATTCAATATACTCCATTTTCCTCACTACCCATTAAAGAAAAACCAAGAACTGTTCAATTAGGTTTTCATTGAAAACTGAAAGTTGATAAATTTTTATAATCTATGGGTCTCAGATAATTTCTTAGTCTACAACAACACATGAATACCAACCATGGATATGCAAGAAAGGCCAGATTCTGAATCTATTGGTGAAAATACATCTTTCTGTTTAGACAATATAGGTAAGTTCTTACAATTGAGGTAATGTTGCAATTCCCCAGTATATTGCAATCGAACCCAGCCAAGCTGGGATCAAAGGGCACAGAGAGGCAATGGGAAAGCCGTTGCTTTTTCAAATCACTTGCTTCAAAGGTTGCCCTTCAAAACAATTTTTAAATAATAAATTTGTTGTAAGACTACAATGAAAAGAAATTATAATAAAAGGGTGAAAGCAAGGCCCTAAGATTCAAAAAGAAAGGAAACAAAGGGTGGCACTAATCTTAAGCGCTGGTTCTCCAGGGAACTAAAATCTCAAGCCCCGTGTCCAGGCCTGGCCTCATGCTTCACCTCCTGCTTTTATTAGAAGCTATTTTTCCTCTGAACCGAGCTGTTTGCACCAGATAAGTGAAATGGAGCATTAAGACCATTATTTGGATACTTGAGGTGGCACGCACACAAAGGAAAATCTAGGAAAAGTTCTATTCACTTGAATTAATTGAGATGAGCATTTATTTTTTGTTTAAATTGACCCTGTAATTGTTTCTACTCTTGTCCTCATGAGGTATGTGGAGACATAACCTGGAGGGCTAGTCCATTTACAGCAAGAAAGAACTCGGCACGCTGAGATGCCCTGTATCATTCACCCATGCAGGTCATACAATTGATTCTCTTGCAGAGGCCCGCCATATGGATTGATTTAGCAGCATTTCACCGGCTGCCTAGAGACACGGCTTGAGTCATCCTGTATAAATTACTTAACTCTCCACCACAAAGAGGGGGAAAAAAATGTTTTCTTGCACAGCAGTAGCAATTAATGTTCAACATGTTTATGGAGTTTAATAATATACGGCCCAGCACCGATCTCTGTATGCAACGCCATTATCCTGAGAGAGAGACTTAGGCGTTGTCAACAGCATACAAGACACAGATGATTGATTCATCAATAACTGGGCCTGGCCTTATTACAGCAAACAAATTAGACGTTGTGGAATATATTGCCATATAGACAGGACTTCCTTCTCCTCAAATATATGTCATAATTGATAGTGGTGACCTTTTGGCAACACTGAAAAACAGCTTGCAATTAACAGGCTCCCTCTCCTTTGAGAGCCTGCACACATTAGTGGTTGCTCAAAGTTGGCCCACTGGGTGGAGAGGAACAAGGTCTAGACAACATCTTCTCAGCACAGTGTTTGCCAGGAGGTTCCGTCACCTCTCCATCTCTGCTGTATTTCATTCTGGAGTCATGCAAAAGGGAAAGCAGCAACTCTGTCACCAGGGAGCCACAGCTGCCTGCCAGGCTCTGTTCTGGGCACTGGGGATAGAGCAGAAAACAAAACAGGTGGAGGATGGCAAGGAGCAGGACAGCAAATAGACACTTTTAAAGTTCTGGTAGGTGACATGCCAAAGACAAAATAGAACATTCCTGAATCTATGTATTTTTAAAGGCTAAAATAGGGATTTTAGCAATAGGAGACAGTTCATGAACCCAGCATCCATGTGATTAAATAATCGCCAAAGTAAGCGAGTTCCTGTTGCTTTCATACTTTCCTTCCCCAATTTTTAAAAATATAAAAGTCAGTCCTAGATAGGAAGGGGTATTACCCATGATGTGGTCATTTTAAAAAGTATAACTTTAAAAATAATTATTGTGTACCTTACATAGACCAAATTAACCAAAAACAGGTAGGTTGCCTAGTGATAAAAGAAAAACAAACAGGAATTGTCTTCATATTTTAAAAAATAATTGTAATAATAAAAATATAGTACCAGGACACTCCGAATCACAGAAATAACATATTGTATAGGTTGAATCATCTAAGGAATTCTATGTCTATCTAACATTTTGTTCTCATGAAATTCTTTCTCTTGTGTGACATATGTCTATACAGTCAAGTTGAAATTTATATTTAAGGAAATTGTCCAAATAAACTAATTTCATTAAAAAAAAAAAACTTCCAGGCTGAAATACCTACATAGTCTTGAGGTGAAATCTCTAGAATATTTCTTCAATCTTCCATTCTCATCTGCAGATACCATGTTGGCCCACTGAAACATGTAGAACCTTCTAACTTTGCCTTGTAGTTCTCTGCCCCTTTTGAATGAGTAAGTTGATACAGTTGGGTGGGTTTTGAATTTTTAGGTAATTTAGCCACAGTGACCTTGTCTTTTCATGCTCCCATTACAATGCCAACCTCACTCCTGTGAATCCTGTTGTCCTTCTTGAGTGGGAAATGAGGAGTGCCCACTCACTGGCAAAGGCTAATAACTCTGGGCCCACACTTGACATTCATGAGGATGTGATCTTCAAATCTTTGTCATCTTATATGGGGTCAGAGCCAAAAAGCAGTTAAGAGCAACTGTACTGAGTAAATAGTGATTGAAGAAATAATTCGTACACACGGTACTTCAGGAACATTTTCTTCCCATCCTCTCAGTTTTTTCCACAATGGAGCAGCCCCCAGCCTGTTCATCCTCAGCACCTTTCACCACCCTGCAGCTGCTCAGCTCTAAATCATGGGGTGGTGATGTCCACAGGCTGCATCCTTAGGCTGATTTCCAGGCAGATTGGCTGTGTGGAACCTGTGTGAAGGAGAATTTAGACAAGAGTAGGGGTGAGCTAGAGCATTTCCTTCCCTTCCCTCTCTGTTGAGCATCCCGTTTAGCCATGAAGACCCCAGCTCTGCGGTTACATCGTCCTTGGTTCCAGCTTCCACTGGCATGCCCCAGCACAGTGGTTTTGGCAACACCACCTTCCCCTAGGGTGGTAGCAAATTCCTGCTCCTGTTACTCTCTGATTTGCCTCATTGTTCCATTTGGCTTCTCCACTCTTCCATCATCTGTGCAATGAAGCCCCTGTATTCCCTTCATGATTTCAATACAAAGTTCACAAAGAGAATTCGGTTCCGTTCATGATGAGCATCTGCTACAGAGCAAGCATTGTGCTGTGCACTGGGGAGACTATGTTGCACTGCCTGCTTCCAAGTGGGTCTGAATCTAGCAAATAGATCATTTCAAGATTGTGTGGCAAGCAGTACGGAGGTGGGGCAGGGAGCTCTGTGAACCCTGAGGCTGGCTCCTTAGCTGGATCTGAGGGTCAAGAACGTCTTCCTACAGTTGATCTGAACCTTTTGGGATGAGAGTTAGCCAGGAGAAAGGGGGCTGAAAGGGCCTTTCAGACAAAGGAAGCAGCTCGAGTGACAGCATCAAAGCATCAGGCCAAATGCCTTGTGGTCTGAGGTCAATGTCAAGGTGGTAAAGGATGGGGCAGGTACAGTCTGGAAGCAGGGCCACAGGGTATAAGGCCAGAGGACAGGAAGGGAGGTCAGAGACATAGACTATAAGGGGCTGAATTCTCTTCAGTGTGCAATTAGGAGTAATTAATGATTTTTAAATCAGTGGAATAACACGGCCACATTTGCAATTTTTAATTTAGATGGATCACTTGGGTCAGACCATAGTAAATGGTAGCTCTGCAAGAGACAAGATAGAAAAAGAGAATAAAAAAATTACCTGCAACATATCATACTATTAATTTAATTCAACCCAGCAGCATTGAGCTCCTGTGGCCAGTTACTCATAGTGTTGGTGGGAAGAGGAATATGAAATTATGAGTATATACCATACCATCCTCATCTGTGCAGTCCTTCAAAGTTTACCTTATAATTGTGAACACACTTCATGATTCTCATTAAAACCCCATAGTAGGTCTTAGAATCCCCATTTTTCAGATGAGAACACTGAGTCTCTGAAGATGCTGAAATATGTCCAATGGCATATAATGAATAAGAGTTAAATCCACCAGTCTCCTGACTGCTGAACTTAAGATAATTTTCTATTTCTTACTATTAGGATAAATTATTGTCTCTGACAGTTAAATATTCACTAGCTGGAGAGACAATGTGAAGATTCTCATATACATATACATTAGTCTATTTCAGAACCAATGCACGTCCTTGTTACCAGGCATGAGCTTCTTTTAGGGTTTTTGTATGTTTGTTTTTACTAATATTCTCAAGACAGATTGTCGTTCCTTAAAGCATTGACAATAATCACAGATAACCGACACAATTCCTCCGGATTGGGACTGGCAGGAGTTAGTAGGTTGCTTCCAGAAGAATCTCAATGAAGATTTTAATTCTAAGATTCCGTGACCTTCCCATTCTTCACAACATAACAGGGATGTGGAGGCACAGGAGAGTATCCCAAAGAAAGTAATTAGAGCAGAATTTGAAGAATATACAGGAAGTCTAGAGGATGGCAGCATTACTCAGCCATAAAGAAGAATGACTTTATGGCATTTGCTGGTAAATTGCAGACCGTCCTGCTAAGTGAAATAAGTCAGTCCTGAAAAGCCAAAGCTGATACATGGAAGAGAATCCAAAATAATGGTGGGGGGTAGGATTAAAAAAAAAAAAGAGTAGAAGAAATATCAGTGGAGCAGACAAAGGGGGAAATGAAGGAAAGGGAGGAGGGGATGCCATAGGGAAAGACCGTGGAATGAATCTGACCTACGCACATACATGATATACTGTAGTATATACATCCACAAGACACTGATTTTAAAAAAAACTACTTAAATAGCAGAAAGATTAGTAGAGGAGAGGGAATGGAATGGGGGAGTGAAAGGGGAAGTGCTGGGGACTGCATTGGAACAAATTAGATTTCATACTTTTATAATTATGTCACAATGAATCCTATTGTTATGTAAACCAAAAAGAACCAATGCATAACCAAAAAAGAAAAAAAAAATACTTTTCTCTGTGTAGTGGCCTCTCAGTTCCTCCAACAGAGTGCCATTGGTCAAGACCAGGAAACTGCCCCCCAGACTCTGTCCTGAGAGGGTGAGGATGGAGCGGTCACTGTCATCATAGTCAGCCCTTTAGAGGAGCAGCCTTCAGGCCTCTGCATCTTCCAGTAGCCCACCCTTTTGCTAGTACTGATCTCCCCTCCCTATAAATACTAATGATGAGTGACGAGGCTAACTCCTCATGCCCACTGAGGGTTAAGAGAGAAAGCAGTAGTGGGACTGAGGACATGGGAAAAACTCAATGCCATTGCCTCTGTAATTCCCATAGAAAACCTGCCTCTTGGCGACCCCTTTCCTTTCTTAGGATGGCCACTCCCAAGCCATGAGCCAAGTCACCCCTTGGCACCTCTCCTCACCTTTTCGGGTTAGAGCCAGTGTTTACAACTTATTTCTACCCCCAATTGTTCCCTTCAGTAAGTAATCCATTCAGGCAGCCATGGCTCTGCCCACATTTGAGACTCACTTTTTGATTTTTTATATGTATATTTTCAGATCCAACATACTTGTCATAAATAAACTTCTTATCATTACAGGCAAAAGTGGAGGTTGAGATGGTTCCAGAACTGTATTGCTTGCCTTTGCACCACATCTGCCATGTAAATAAAAACTCCAATCAACTGCAAGCCCTACGGATACAGGGGCATTTTCTATTTTATTTACTATTGCATCCCCAGGATCTAGTACACTTCCTGGCACATGAGAGGCACTTGATAAATGAGTATTTACTCTGTGTTTGTGTATAATAAGTACCTTACACACATAACCTTACTGAATCATCAGAGCAACCCTTAGAGGTTCTATCATCTGCATTACAGGATATGGTATCTAAGATACTGGACAGGAATGCAAATTGCCTTACAACATATAGATCCTGAGCAAACAACCTAGAATTTGAACCCAACCAGTCTGGCCAGAAAACTAGCACTCTTAGCTACTAAGGTAGGCTGCCTTTAGCTAATTGACATTCCAGTCGATAATGCAGATTGTACTTATCTTCCTTCTTTCTAGCCTGCCCTCACTTGAGTCTAAGATGGGTTAAGACAGCCCATCTTCAAAGGAATTTTATTTGCAGGCTTTGTGGGTGGCTCTTCACCTTGGGAAAGAAAAGACCAGGGGCCCAGGCAGCTCTCCTTTCTCTTATATGAACCTGCAGTTTGTTCGGTCAGCAGGGCCCCTCATGACACACAGTGCCCATAAGTTTTCTAAGATGCAACAAGACTGCTAGATGGCAATATGTCACTTCCAGCAAAGCCAGCATCTTCTTTCAGGGTAGCCGTGCATTTCACAAGTCTCTTGGTAATAATGTTCAAGAGGGATTCTGATGGGGAAAAAAAAATCTTTTTGGATATGGAATTGCCTCCTCTCCAAATATCTGTTCTTATTTCTCATTGGGAAAATCAGCAGCAGGGGGAATAAATGTTCTCCGCTTAGGCGGAATATACACTGAAAGTTCCATGTCTCAGGAGTGCCATGGTCTTCAAATGCACGTGTGTCTTTTATAATGGTTACCCAGGTGATTTTAGTCTCTCCAGAACGTTCACCTTCTGATCCAGTTTTGAAAGAGATGATACCACTAAAAAGCTGCTTTAAACTTGAAAGCAGATGCTCAACACTCAGAGGAAATGCTTATGAGGAAAAAAAAAGAAGATGATTTTGACCTATATAGGAACATTTGAGACTAAAGTGGTTATTATTCTTCAAGAGTCCTGCAAAGAGCCAACTTTTCTAGACTCGAAAATTCAGCAACACCCTTCTTACTGAATCCTGAAAATCTACCTTTGTTTTCTACCAAAGTAAACACTGCATCAAGGATCACATACATCACTGCAGTTTGATCTCATAAGTTCACTTCACCAGAACCATCCAGTAAGAACCTATAACCCAGTGGGATACTCTCATAGAATATGCAGGACCAACCAAGGAGAACCAGACCTGCTCCACCTCTAAGACTATCTTCTCCCATGTCCCCATCTGTTCTATAAGCAAGTCTTTACAGCTCGACCACCTAAAGATAGAAACCCCAATTCCATTTCCAAAATATCGCTCTAATCCAAGTCCAAGGTAACCTATATATGTCTTTGACTTCATATGAAATCATGCAATCAGTGGTCTTTGGTGACTGGACTCTAACGCAGCATAATGCTTTTGAAGTTCATCCAAGGTACAACATGCATCAATACTTTGTTCCTTACAAAGGAAGGAACTCATCTTTTTTATTGTCCAGTGGAATTCTATTGTATGAATGTGCCAGTTTGGTTTATCTGCTCACAAGTTAATGGGCATTTAAGTTGTTCTGACTTTTTGGCTATTATAAATAATATTGCTATGAATATCTGTGTATAGGTCTTTGGGTTATCATGTGTTTTCATTTATCTTGGATAGATACCTAGAGTGAATTGCTAGATCACATGAAAAAATGTATGTTTAGTATTTTGAGGAACTGCCAGTTTTTCCACCATGGCTGAACCACTTTATATTCCCAACCAGCTATGTCTAATGCTTCCAATTTCTCCACAGTCTCACTGACAATTGTTATTTTCTATCATTTTGATTATAGCCATTCTAGTGAATGTGAGGTGGTATCTTATTTTTATTTTGATTTGCATTTTCTTAATGGCCCATGATGTAGAGCATCTTTTCATGTGTTGGTTGGTCATTTGCATATCTTCTTTGGAGAAATATCTGGTTAGATTCTTCACCTATATTTTTAAATCAGATATTTTGTCTTTTGGGTATTGATTTGTATGTTCTTTATATATTCTGATTATCAGCCCTGATCTGCTATATGATTTCAAATACTTCTTGCCTTTTCACTCTCTAGGTAGTATAGTGAGCAGCATAAGTTTCCAATTTTGATAAGACTGATTTTGATAGAGTAGCAATGATTACAGTTCCTTGTGATTTTATTAGTGTCAGAGTTAAGAATTCGTTACCTACCTGGAGATCATGAAAACTTACTGCTGTGCTTTCTTCTAAGAATTGTATAGCCTTAGCTCATTTACTTAGATTGGTGATCTATTTTGAGTTAATTCTTATGCATGGTATTAGAAAGTGGTCCAATTTTACTTTTTTGCAGGTAAATATCCAGTTACCCCAGCATTTATTTACGTGACTGGTCTTTCCTCATTGAATTATTTTGGTACCTTTAGTGAAAATCAGTAAATAAATGTGAGGGCTTTAGCAAGGGGGGTGGGGGGACTCTAAATTCTATTCATAATAATGATGTTAAAATTCTATATGTCTATCATTATGCCAATACCACACTCCCTGGACAACTGTAACTTTGAAGTAAGTTTTGGAATGAGTCACCTTTGAAATTGAAAGGTATAGATAGGTAGATATACATACATCACCAGAGCTTGTTGTTTAATGTGTTAATAAAGCACATATATTTTATATAACAATTTTATAAATATATTTTCCTAACTATATTTCAACATCATTGTTATCTTCGTAATTCCATTTATATTTGGAATTTTGTAGAGGTTTTTGCACTTAAAAACACCTTCCTCAAAATCCACATCCTACACCATGGCCCTGATCACGTTGCTTCCCTGATGAGATCCTCCAATGCCTCCAATCACATTGGATAGAATTCCCTCTGACCCCTGTCTCTGCCTGCTCAGTGACCCCATCCACTTCCACTTTCCCATACTAGAGAGTGGGGAAACCCTCTAACCTCACTGCCTTCTTTCTGTTCTTAAAATCCCCAGGCCCTTTGCCACCAGGGTCTTTGGCTTCAGCTCCTCCCCCGTCTGCCATCCTCTTCCTCCCCACCCCTGGGGGATGGGACTGCCTATCAGCCAGGTCTCAACTCCAGTCCAGGCTTCCTTACCTTGTTATGACATTGACATTCATCCTTGTGGAAGTTCTGTAAAGCCCATGGACATCTTCTGAGAACAATGTTTAAATATATAAAATAAAATACATAGAATTTCAAAGAAAACCAATAGTGGGATGCAATTATCAAAATATTAAAGAAACAGATGATATAACAATATCTGAGCTTTTTATAACAATATTAAGTAACAATATCTATTTGTTGGTCTCATAAATATCAGCAGTTTTAAGGAATAAGGAGAAGAAAAGGCATTTCAATATACCCACAAATATGGGATATGAGACTACCTGAGATTTCCATCAGTGACAAGTCACAGGCATAACCAATACTATAGTGATCTGTTGCCTATAATCATAATTAATAAAATACTCTATTTCAATTAGATATTAGAAAAAAAAATGAAGAGTTTTTGTTCCTTAGATTTTGTTTTTGTTTTTACCATCAAGTTAAAAGACAACCAATATTTTATCCTGGTTTAAAGCTCCAGTAAATATGGAGTGGGGCTGGGAATCTACTTTTTTAACAAGTCCTCCCAGCAAGTCTACCTATAATGTTACTATATATGATGCCCAGAGAAGCAGTAACTCCCTTCTGCTGAGTTTCCCCCTTGTCCCATCATGGATTTAGTCTCAGGAACTTCTCAAGAGAGATGAATTAAAAAGCAGTTCTGGAAAGTGGGGTAGCACAGTGGTCAAGTGCTTTCCTAGCATGTGTGTCCCTGGGTTCCATCCCTGGCTCCAAGAAAAGTAAATAAACAAATAAAATTAATTCTGCTTGGGTGTCTTCAGCTACAACCTGGGATGAAATCATGAGCCACAGAAAGTCAGAGTAAGACGTCCACCAGTCCCTGAAGCCCTGTATTTTGTAAATCAGCAAAGGTCTACATGCTCCAAACCTAAAGAATGCTAAGAACAAATGAAAAGAGTTGGGGCACTGAAGGCATGAATGCACTGACCTCAAAATAAACATACAAACAAACAAAAGTTCACAAGATCTAAAATTAATAGTCTACAATGTAAAAGTTAGAAAAGTAGTCAGCTGACTACAGCCAAAAATGCACTCATTAAATTGAATGTGAAGTGATATTTCCAAAAGTGAATGTGCCCAGGGACAACAAGGTCTTAAAATGTCATATCTATCCAAAAGCATCCCTACATGACCCTTCAGCCCCACCTCACTCCAAACTAGGAAGGAGTGTGCAAGCAAGGGCCAGGACTGTCATTTAAGGAAACTTCAGAGCTCAAAAACTCAAAGAGATCTGGGAAGTCATGTCTTTCTTCTCACCCCAATACCACTGGACTTCTGCCTGCCTCATGCCTTAGGACATGGCCCCATCTCCTATCATCTCTCTAAAGTTCCAAATTGATCCTACCCAAAGGCCACTACCTCACATCCTCATAAGGATTCAGGGGAGCATTCAATTCTTTAGGCATTTCAGACATAGTACCTTGGGCCTATGCACTTTTTAATAGCCTAAGATAATGACTGAAAACTCAAAAGGAAGGAAGAAAAAAAGGAAGGGAGGAAAGAAAGAAGAAGAAAAAAAATGTATTGGTTCCAGGACACTCCACGGGTACAAAATCTACAGATGCTCAAATTCCTTATACAAAGACACAATATTTGCATATTACCCACGCATATCCTCTAATATACTGCAAATCACCTCTAGGTTGCTTATAATACTTAATAAAGTAAACACTACGTAAATAATTGCTATACTGTATTGTCTATGGAATAAGGAAAAGGAAAAAAATGTTTACCTGATCAGTACAGATGCAAATTCTTTTTCCAAATATTTTCATTCAAGATTGGTCAATGCCAGGGGTCTATATAGAACCCATGGATATGGAGGCCAACCACATAGCACACCCTCCACCCTGGCTGAAAATTTATATATTCCAAAATATAAAAATGGAAAATTTAAAATCATTTTTAAAAGTAAAATTATTGAATCCTTACATTAAACTCTTTATAACAAAAAAATTCCATGTTTAATATGGGTTGTGGGTTAAATATATTTGATATGATGTAAAATGGGACCTCTTAAAGTAAGAGGGCTGAAAGCCCATGAAATTTTTAAAATCCTTAGAACCAAGAGGGATATAAAATTATTGGAGAGGGGTATAAAATAATGATCAGCAATTGATACCCAGCTCCCAGGTTGGCTATGGAGAAATAGCAGGTGCATGCTTTTGTGAAAGGGACACTTGCAACTTAACTCCAGGTAATTGTCACCTTCTGGTAAACGGATTCTGGCATTGCTAGAGAATCCAACCTCCAAGAAAAGTCAGGGATCTGGATCCTGATAAAAAATTTCCATTTCCAAATGTTGACAACTGATTTTAGGTTCTAATAAACAGTTTTGGGGCCACAATCAAAATTGGACTGTGCTGGGTTTGGAAATTTGAATGCAGAGTGCTAATTCATACCCGAGGTAGAAAACTTAGGAAGTTTCCCTCAGGGTAGTAGGACATGCAAGTTCTCCAACATGGGTTGGGAGCATGAGCAAGAAAGCAAACTATAAACGACTTAAACCTGTATTTATAGGTCCAAAATTAGGTTCTGCATGAATATTATAAAATTATTTGAAGAATAATTAGTTCGATAATGAGTCTGCAGGTGAGAAGCAGCTGTTTTGCCCCTGGGCTCAGGGTCACTGTCTCTGCTGTGTGAAGAGTCAGCAATAATTAGAAGAACCCGTGGTGCCAAACTAAATTAAAATTTTTCAAACCGTTACTCACTGTATGATATAATTTTGTTTCATGTTCCCAGGATGAGGAAACTCGAATTAAGTCTCTATTCATTACAAAAATAGGCTAACTAATTTAAGGCTATGAACTATCTGTTTGTCGATGGTATTGAATGGTTTCTATCTACTGTAACAGATATTTCTGCACTAAAATAAATGGCAGTTGATTATATGCCAATGGTTTATTTAATAGCACTCAATTGTACTGAGCTCTGAAAATGTAATGAGTCTCAGTGGACCCTCCTGCCTGCTATTTTTCTGAAAATAAAATATTGATGTAATTGGATTTCCCACCCACATTGATCCTCGAATGCACAGATGGGATCAGTTTAAGTAAAAATTGGGAAACGAAGAAATTGTGATAATCATTGAATAAAGCTGTTTATTTCAGGACACAGGATGTGTTCAATTAAGCCACCCTGAAATCCACAGACACCTTTGGGTGGTGTTTTTCAAAAGTCCTGGGGATAGTTGTAAATGCCAGGTAAAGGCCAAGAAAATAATAAAATCTACAAATTAACACTGAAAAGCAAAGAAAAGCAACTTTCAAAAAGACTTCATGGACCATACCCCTGTGATACCAGACCAATGATGATTTGGTCCATCGATTTAATAAGGAAAATGCTACAAAACCAGTCCTTCAACATCTTTCAGGAGAAAGGTAGTCTATTAATTGAATCTTCTGCTTTTCAACCTGGCATTTTACTAGTCTGGAGACATTGCTCTAATCACACCCTACAAGCAGTCACTAGAGCTGTGAGGGTATAAGCAAGACCACAGGGTTGAGCTCTTAATAGGATGGGCTTACTCTATTCAAAGTTCTTTTGGTCTTTCATTTTATTTTTTCTGTTTTTCTTTAGTCATCAACCTCTGGACTAATCCCATTAATAGAATGATCTTGCCTGATTTTTAAATGCCTTCTCCGTTCCAATCCAACTTGAACAATTGAAATGCTTTCTTTCATCAGCATTCAAAAGGCAGCATTAGCAACAGTAATAAAAAGGCTCAAATCCCTACTGATTTTTCCCATCATTCTTAAAACAAGATAAACAATTCCCCGGAGTATTTAGGTTCTCAGCATCTGGATAATGATCATATTTTTGTCTTGCATGTAGACCACACCCTCACAAGAAGGGGATTGGTCAAATGGCGCCACCCAAAGGTTATTTCAAGATCTACCATGCTTTTTGCCATTAAAGAGAACAAAAATGGCTTCCTCTTCTCACCTTGAACCCCCTTGAGTGAACAAAGCTTCATGGTAGAGTTGTATTCCTAAAGGGATGTGACTGGTGACTTGTAAATTAGATCAAAATTTTAAATACATTGGGTATCATAATATTTTGAAGAACATCATTGTGAATTTTCATGTAAAATAAATAATAATTTGTATTTCTGTAAATTTGGATTAGGTTTCGTTTAAGTAAATATTCCCCAAAAAAATGTGTTTCCATATCCCCCCAATAGGTGAAATGTAATCTAGAAAGCAAATCCCAAAGTCAAAGTAGCCTAAATCTTATTCTAGATTTTTTTCTGCTGCATAATGTTAGAAAAATTGCTGTACAGCCCCAGTCCTGAGTCTTTTTCAGCATCTTCAGAGAATTAAATAAGATTTTTTTAATGTGAAGGGGTTTATAGACTATTTGTTTTATACAATATAGTTGTAATTAATAATGATTATGGTCATGGTGTGAAAGAGAATAGTTTGAGTGGTCATCAAAGCAACAATAGGGAGACAGAAATTGCTACCAGATCCTTCAAAACATCACTGTGAATAACATTCTTGATTTCAATAGATCTGTGAAGGTCACTCTACTAGTTCCCAATATTGCCTTAAAATGTCTCATCAAAAATCAGTTCAGAAGGAGCCTCCTTCTGAAAGTGCATTGAGTCTCTGAATATGCATAGATGCAGACCTCTGCCATATTATTGAATTAGTGCATGAAGGAGTCCCTTGCGAATCTTGGAGCAAATTAAGGCAAGTCTAGCTTCGTGTTTTTGACATTTTAGTAGTTCGTTTCTTTTCCTCTGGGGAATCCTATGCACATTTTCTATAGTAAAGAGGTAATTGGTAAATATTTTAGATTTTATTTTTCCCTCTTGATCCATTGAGAAATGTTGAGTGTGGTGGGCAGGTAGATATTCAAATGGCAACCAGGGCAGATGAGGGAGTTTATACAAATTAGCACGCCAAGAGTCTAATATTAGTATTAACGGGCAAGCCAAATTTATTCCTCCAATTGTATTCTAAAAAAATGTACCAACACCTTGTAAAAGTCTCAATCGAGGCTGTGTCAAGGCATTTTTTGAAGCCACTTAATGGGAGAACAATGACTAGTAAAAGAGGTCTAAAATTAGTTTCTTATACCAGACCTCCCCAAGAAGTGGTAAAAGCAAGCACATAGGAGGTCTCCACCTTGTTCTCTACGCCACTCTTCTGAAACCTTTTGTAACCTGTGGAGAGTGTTATGGTTTAGATATTATGTGTCCCCCCAAAAGCACATGTGTGAGACAATGCAAGAAGATTTAGAGACGAAATGATTGGTTATGAGAGCCATGATCTAATCAGTGCATTAATCCCCTGATAGGGATTAACTGAGCAGTGACTATGGGCAGGAAGGGTGTGGCTAAAGGAGGCGGGTCCCTGGGGTCAAGCCTTTGGGATATATAATTTGTATTTGGTGAATGGAGGCTTTCTCTGTTTCCTTGTATTATGTCATGAGCTGCTTCCCTCCACAATACTCTTCTGTCATAATGTTCTGCCTCACCTCAAGCCAAAGGAGCCGGCTGTCTATGAACTGAGACTTTGTAAACTGTGAGCCACAAAATAAACTCTTCTTTCTCTAATTGTTCTTATCAGGTCTTTTGGTCATTGCAGCAAAAAGGCTGACGACAATAGGCAGTTATTTAACCCTTATTTGTTTCTTTTCTCCATAATTAAAAAGAGGGTTTGAGTTTATGTTCCCAAGCCTAGAAAACTCACAAGGTAAATTGTACACATTAGTCCAAAACTAAGTCATAGGTAAAATGCATCAGATGATGAAATGAAGATTATCACATAATCAAAGGACCTTAGAATGGTAATGCTGGACAGTATTCAAATAAACCACAGGTAGTCTGCTTTCCCAAAATCTCTTTTGAATCTGAATATCATGATCAATCCCCCAAAGGTTGGATTACTCTGCATTTTTTTCCACAAGAATCAGTCTGAGGATTTATAACACTAAGGGCCTTAAACTTCCAAATATGGAGGACTCAGACACATTGGGGTCCTGATCTTCTTGCAGACACCTCCCTTGAAGCCACATTCATGCTGGACTATCTACAACTACATATTATTCCCATGGTGTCTTTTACCCTTCTCTTTACTGCAGTGAAGTCTTGTATTTGTAAAGCTTTTGATGGTTTATAATGTCTATATATACATTATGAAACTGGGATTATTCATCATTTATAGAGGAAGAAGTCCCTTCTGAGTCACCAAAGTGGAACAGGGCCTAGAATCCTTCTAGAGAGGGAGTCCAATTACTGGGTTAGACCACATGGCTTCTTAGACCTCTGAAATTATGGGATTCTATTCCTTCTTTAGAGTACCCCAAAATATGCCCCCCAAAATATCTAGTATAATCTGGAGTAATAGTATACATTGAGCTAATACTCCCCAGTCTTTAGAACATCCCAAGAGCCTTCATTCACCAACTACTAAACAACCTCATCCCATCCTCCCCTTTGCTTCTGATGACTGAGTCTAACTTGGTAGAGAACCAAGGCTTCCCTCACAATCAGCTCCATTCATTGACTGAACCAACAAGCTCCCCACCCAAGAACAAGGCTGCAGACACCCTGTTTAGAGATGTGTGGCTGCATTACTGTGGTTGGGAGAACTCAGTCCTCAACCTCAAATGAACCCACCTTAAGATCCCTACGGTTGCCTGTTCTTCTTGTTTCTGACTTGCTGCATAAATTCCTCCATTCTGCTTCAGTCCTTTGTTGTGCCAATGCTGTCTGCTCATTCACTGATGTGGGCCTCTTCCCTTAGTGGTGTTTCTAGTGTGTCAAACCCCAATATCCTGAGTAACTAGAAAAACATTGTTTGTGTGAATGTGTGTGTGTGTATCTCCACAACTATCCATGACTACACATTATTTCCATGGTGTCTTTTACCCTTCTTTTTACTGCAGTGAAGTCTTGTGTGTGTGCATGTAAGAGTGTGTGTGTGTGTGTGTGTATGTATGTATATATATATATATATATATATATATATATATATATATATACAGGATTTTCTCTGCTGAAATTAACTGTAGCACATTTGATGTTATTTCAAGAACCCTAACTACATACCTCCCAAAGCTCAGGGGCGCATGCCAGAAGCCCAGCAAGCCATTGCTGCGTAGATCCTGCCTCTGTTGTTCAAGAGTCAGGAGTCAGCACCTCAAAGGCACTTATGGGATGATGGGTCCATGAGCACACAGCCCACACCCAGAATCTGAAGCCTCTCAAGTCAGGACTAGTGTCTTAGGGCCCAAAGAAGTGGTGGACAGAATTTTTCATAGCTTTAATTCATAAAATTCTCCAAATTCTGGATTTCCAGGTGAATTTTCAAGTACCTAGACACCATTGCCTGACATCTGCACATGCCTAAGTTAGTGCTCGGGTTTCCACTCAAAGGTCAAATCCTCAGAAAGGAATCCGCTGGGCACTCTGGATAACCCCTGAAGAGCACGCCTCGCCTACACCCGCACCACTCCTGGCCGTTGATTGTCAGGATCCTTTGCTTTCCAGCACTGGGAACTAACTGTCATTTCATACATTTCCTCTTTATTGTCCATCTCTATGACTAGAATATGAGTTCCCCAAGGACAAGGCTCTCATCTACCTCATTTATAGCTACTAGAAAAGTTCCTGGCAAAGACGATATTTTTGATTCAATAAATGAATAAATGAGTGGATGAATGAATGGGTGAGTTGTCTATGAAGAAACAAATCTACCACTGTGGGTGCTTTTATATGTGCCAATCACTGTATTAAGCATTTTTCATACACTATCACAAACATTTTTTCTCCAAAAAATCCATTTTTTATTTAGGCAAAGCCTAATTGGAAATGAGCTAATTGACCTTGAAAAGGAAATACAAGAAGGTCGAAGGGAGCAATACTAGATGCCAGCCCCTTTGCAGTCTCTTATTATCTCTTTTAATTGTCTTACCGATTCTATTGGATCTGAATTAATATCAGTTTCATTTTACAGATTATAAAACTGAGGCTCAAAAAATTTAAGTGTCATATAAGCTATTAAATAAGTAATAGGACAAGATTATAAACCAGCTCTAACTCTAAAGCCCTTTCCAAAGCAAGATTACAAAAAGGCTAAACATTTTCTGAAATGAACTCTTTCCAGAATAAGTTAATGTTAGGTTGGTATTTTCAGAGCTTATTTGAATAAGATTGGAATGGCTTATTGTAGCATTTAATAATTAATTGCTGTAGGTATATGAAGAATGACTTTTTTCTTAATGAAAACTTTCAGGATGATATTATAATGTTAATATTCTCAGAAAGTACTCTCATGTGACATGGACTTCGATGTTAATAGGAGAAAGTATATTCACAGTTTTTTCAGAGATAATTCCTGAAAGCTGAAGTATTTAAGAATCTTCATTGAAGCAAATTCTATTATATGAAAAGTAACTGCTTGGCAGTTTCTAAGAATTTAATAAATCTCTCCAGGAAAAATTCTGGTTTCAAAAGGAAATTTCAAAAGGGACTCTATAATACTCTCTGTTTTCTTGTATTTGATTTACAAATAAAAGACCTTTTCGGGCTCTGGCTCTTAGATGCTAGAGAAAAAAAAAAAATAATGTTCTCTTTGCATTATTTGGGGAGAGGTATTATGTTATCTTTTTTTTTTCCTTTCAATATGAGAAGCCCACAGATTTCACAGTGCAGATCCACAGCTACAGAGGTTTGCTAAAGGGTTTGTGGAATGTCATCTTCACCTGGCCACATTACCTAGAAGTCACTTGCTTTTGAGGTGACAACTGCCCTGTGCACCTCACACTCTGCTGCCTCTGCCTTTTCTTCAGCCATGCCGTCCACATTCATGGAAGGGAGCGCAGACAGTGCACAACATGGCATGTCCCATTGTCACCATTTTCACGTATACCATTCAGTGACATCAAGGAATGTCTTCAGAACCTTTTTATCCTCCCACACTGAAGCTCTGTACCCCCCATCTCTCATCACTGTTTTTCTGTCTGTATGAATTTGACTGCTGTGGTACCGCAAGAACTGAAGTAATGCAGTGTTCATCCTGTTGCTTTCCACATTCTTGGTACACTTGACCTTTATTTCCATCCAAAGGAGAAACATTCTCTAGTGTCCTCCATGAAGTTACATGGAGTTCCGGCACTTTGAAAAGGTGACTTCTTTTATTTTTTTTTTTAAACACTGGTCTTACATACTTGGTAGTAATAGTGCTAATGAGTCTGCGACAAACAAATTATCAAGATTATATCATTTGCTTTTTTCTTCATTAGGGAAAAAAAAAAAGCCTGAGGGGATAATATATTCTACTGTCAAGGATGGAAGGGTAGGAGTTGCCACAAGTCATCTTTTAGAACTGCCTAGACTCTCAGGAACTATAGTCACAGAGTCAAAATGGGAAGGGACCAACAGGAAGAATCCTTTTTAAAATTAAAAATAATAATGACTTAAGTTAAAAAATAGCCATCGTAATTATTTTCCTGCAAATTTTTGTGAGCTTTCATGACTTTGCTCATGATTTTTATCTTTGTAACCTTGCCCGTTTCCCTGTGATGACTAGCAGGGGAAAAATTAGAGAGGAAAAGAAACTTCCTGCATCTGGGGGTGGAGATTAGGCTTGGAGGGAGGGCCTGCTGCTGTGCATGCAGTCTGGAGAAATGGGACCCCCAGAAACAGCAGCAGTGTGTGGCAGCAGCCATGGAGCAGAGAGGCAAGAGGGCAGCAGGCCAGGCCCTCTGAGGAGGAAGGCACTCAGAAGAAGGTGCCAAGGACTGGACACCAGGCCCTTAGAGTGACCTGGCATATGATTGGGTCAGCTCCTGGTCAACTCAGGGCCCTCTCTATACTCAATCAGCCACGACACAGGCTGAAAGCCAGATAGATGAGCTGAGCTTCCAGGACCCCAGGGTAGCACTGAGATGGTTCTGGTCTCAGGGTCCTCCCAGATCTGCATTAATGAAACCACCGGTTATCGGTGACGAGTCCTGCTTCCCCACATGTTGAAGTCTGAACATTAGAGAAGCAGGCCGAGGCAAGCATACAAAGCAGGGTTTATTTAAAAAAGGACAACATAGACTTCTCCCAGGAGGAAGAAAGGGGCCATAGCTGGTATCCTGGTATCCCAAGAAGTGAGCTGTTCTGCCCTTTTTATATGGCCTAGGCTTCCTCTGTTCTCCTGCCCTCCCCTTATCTTTCTCCCTCCTGCATATGTGACTAGGCCCAGGAAGGTTCAGTGG
Source organism: Marmota flaviventris (assembly GCF_047511675.1). Classification (NCBI taxonomy): domain Eukaryota; kingdom Metazoa; phylum Chordata; class Mammalia; order Rodentia; family Sciuridae; genus Marmota; species Marmota flaviventris. The sequence goes on from NC_092508.1 coordinate 17,087,691, forward strand.
GTTGGCCAAAAGGTGGGAAACAGGTGGGCTAAAGCCGGAAGGGCAGGATGGAGCATCCAAGGACACATTAATTAACAACCTTGTAGCTCCTGTAGGGCAATTCCTGGGACAGGTTACCTTGGCAACAGTTTGGACCAGGGGCAGGTTCTAGATAAGGGTGGAGGAAGGGCTCTGAAGGAATTAATATTTCAATCCCTCAGGGAACAGTCTCCAACTTCCCAGACTCCCTCAAAATTGGCCTCCTTGATCCTACCTGACTCGATTTACCTATCTATACTGACTGCCTGTCTAATTCTGGCTTCATCAGGACACTGATGGTCTCTCAAAATTCAGCCTGCAGATGTGTGTGCGGGCACATGTGGGTGGGTGGGTGTAGGGGTGGGGTGTCTGAGAAAAGCAGAGGCGAGAAAAGAAGTCATCTTTACAGAAAAGCAACATGTCTGAATCCTGTCCAATTTCCTACCCTCCGGCCACTCTGACCTCATGGCCCAGGCACTTCCCTCCTGGGTGCAGACAATCAAGGATGGGTAACATGGACCTCTGGTGCCAGGTAGACTCCCTGAAGCCTTGGAACCGATTTCCAAGAGTGTCCTGTTATGCTTCTCTACTTAAATGTTGGCCTCTCGGCTTCTCCACTTTTCCTTAAGGACAGAGTAAAGCGGTGAGGACAAAAACACAAGGAGGAGAAACAGCCGAATGGCGCCATCGGTCATAGCAATGCTGCTGTTCAGGCTTTGAGACAGAGGTGCCCTGCTCACCCCAGGTGGTCACGACAGCTCCTCATTCCAGCCACTGCCTCTGTCATCATAGGGCAGTCTCCGTGTGGCATTTTCTGCTTCTAAGAACACTGACCACGTTGGGTTAGGACACACCCTGAGGCCCTCATCTTAACCTATTTCCAAATAAGTCCCATTCACAGGTACTGGCAGTTAGGACTTGAGCCTATACTGCGGGGACAGAATAAGCCCATCACAAGACTCTAACCTCAAACTCATCACATCTGTGGCCCAGCCTCCTGGCCTTGATTCTGATTTCAAAACCCCTTCCCAAGAGACTAACACTGTGATTCAGTCCCTCCTTTCTGTGTTTCTATTCTTCTTGGCTAATAAATCAGACCTGTGTTTACTAGTCCCCAACTGAGAAGCCTGTTGATCCTTTGGCATTTCTCTGACTTCTCAGAGAGACCTTAAACTAAGACTTGTGGTTTCAAGATATTCAGACCAGTCCCCAGCATAGGTCCCTGGTTCTGCCCTGGACACTGCCTCTGTTTCATCCCTAGGCCCAGCCCTTCCGGCCCACCATGCTTAGAGACCTCCTTAGAAATCCCTTGACTCATCTAAAACTGGTGTCTACCACCTAGTGGGCTTAGCACAGTCCACCCCAAACACTCGCCTTCCAAAAGCAAGCTTTTCTAGTCTGCTCTTTATGATAAAGAAGGGTCATGTCCATGACGTTGAAAAGATAACCCTTACATTTGTATCTGCATAGCTTTTAGATATCCATCTATTTTGAGATGTAGGAAAAACTACTTAGCTTTAGGTACCATAGTAAATTAATTTCGATTGGTAGATGGGGCCAATTATGAGAAATGAATTAATTTCTCAAAAATCCAATAATTAAATTGGTCAGGTTTACACTAACAAAAAAAAATGGAAGCGGGAAGTTGCAGCAATGTTCCAAAATGTTCTAAAATAAGACAACAGCAGATCTAGTGGCAAATTTTGCTTTTATTTTAATTATTGGATTAATTTTTTTTCATCTTCCAGTTACCAAGTTGCTATAGGCTTGGTTTAAATACAGGAACATACAGGAATAGCCACAATTAATCCAATAACCCACCACCCTCTTTCTAAGTAATAGTCCCCGGTCAGTTGAGAAAGATTTGAAGATCTCTCAAGTCCATAAAAAAAGCCAGGCATTTTCTAAGGAACTGCAATTTCCATTCCTTCAGCACAAATAGATGGCAAATGATAGAATTAGGCTGAAGTTCTCAATATCCATGTCATTTTATAGCTGCAAAATATCCCACAGCTTACAATTTATAAAAAGATTAACAGCTTGGCCATGCTGCATCTACAAACATAAACTTAATGACGTCATTAGAATCTTCCGCTTGGCCACATATATGAACCAAAGAAGAAAGCTTACAGTTTTCCCACTATTAGTCTCTTTGGATATTGATATGTGTGTGCGCCTCTCTCTCATCTGCCTTATAATCTTCCTTAGTGAGGTTTTAAAATAAATCATCCTCACTAAATGAAAAGAAAGTAGAGCTGACCAGCACAGGCTTTTCTGTGCCCAAACTGAGCCAATTCTCCAGCCACTATTTCTGCTCCTGGGGCCACCAGAGACTAAATGGAATATTTTTATCCCCTGCCAGGAACACATGCCAGTATTTACTAGTACTTATGCAAAATAATTTTCCAGAATCATTTTTCAAAAGCTGAATGCTCAGTTGACTTATAAAGTCTAAAATGGATTAATAGGAAAGAAATAGACAGTCCCAGATGCACAAGTTATCAATTTTATGCACAGGATGAGTAAGCCTTACGTATTTCAGCTAAGCTGGAATTACAATAACCCTGTTTTTCTCAAGAGAGATGGTGGCTGCTATAAAAATGAAGATGTGCTTTGTTTCACTTGCAAAACGGGAAGTATTCTTGGCTGGATTAAAATGATTGGCATGATGGCTTAAAGATGCTGCCTTACCAACTGACTTGACACTGGCTGTAACCCATATGTAGATGACTATGGTGAGCTAAGTGATGTTAAGATGATTTTTGAGGTCATTCATTCATTATTTTATTCAATCAACATTTATTGAGCATCTACTGTGACAAGACATTGAACTAGCATCTTTGAATTCAAAGATAAAGTATCTCCTCTTGCAGGAACCTCGTATACTATTCCCTTTACTATCCTATAGATATTGTCTTTGTATCAGTCAGTGTTTTGGAGTTGTAAACAACGGAAACCTGTCTAGCTAGTTTGTAAATATGGAACTCTTTGGTAAGGCGAGAAGCAGTTCATTGACTCTAGGGACAAGGCAAAGAACAAGGTCTCAGAAAGGATAGATGTCAGCTCCTTCATGGGGTTTCAAGGGAGTAAAAAAAGTCTAGATTGGCATAAATACAGTCATCTTACCTTCCCACCCTCACTTTATGAATACTGTTCTTCTTCTCAAGAGACAGAGACTTGCTGGTCTCTCTTCTCTCCTTGAGAGATAAAAAGTTGCTCTTCTCTATTCACAAGAAACAGTGGGATGAGGATGTGGCTCAAGTGGTAGCGCGCTCGTCTGGCATGCGCGGGGCGCTGGGTTCAATCCTCAGCACCACATAAAAATTAAAAAAAAAAAAGATGTTGTGTCCACCAAAAACTAAAAATAAATATTAAAAAATTCATTCTCTCTCTCTCTCTCTCTCTCTCTCTCTCTCTCTCTCTCTCTCTCTCTTTCTCTCTCTCTCTCTCTCTCTCTCTCTCTCTCTCTCCCCACCCACCCACCCCTTGGAACAGCCTGTCAGGGGCCTGACAATAAATCTGCTTATGCCTCTCTCCTTGGAGTGTACCTGTGTGATCCTGTACCACTTTCCTTTCAGTGTAGATCTTTGAGGTTACTACTCTCAAAATAAATGTTCTTTTGATCTTTGTCATATTACCATATTACTTAGGATTTTAATTATCTCGTAATGCATCGCATATCCATCCTTTTCCTAGGTATGGATGGGATGTCTTGCCTGACAGACTCACCAAGATCGTCTCAAAAAGAGAAGCAATTTCCCAAACTTAATGGGTACTGGGCAAGCAGAGTGGCCTTGTCCTGGTATTTTTTCCTCCCTGTTTTTTCCCCTCTTGGCCTTTTTTCATTCCCCATGGCTGAAGCCACTTGATGTCCCATCTGAAGGCTAATCTTACCTTAAGCTTTGAGAGAGAGAGAGAGAGTTGAATAGTTCAGAAAATCAGCATTAGTTCATCCTCACCTCCAGTCTTACTCAGACCTTGAACCTGACTTTAACAACTGGTTTCTGCACTGTTGCTGGGGACTTGAACCCTAGGAACCATGCATTCATCATCGCGGTCTTTCTAGTACCAGCATAGTACCTGCTGCAGGGGGACTTAAGAGCTGCTTATGTCTGATACCTGCACAGCACAGGGTTCTAGCTTCTTTCTCTACATAGCCACTCCAGCCTGATCACATGTCCAAGTATCCCAGTCCCTGTTAAATTAGGGCCCTGCCTTCTATTCCCAGGCCTGACCTCCCTCCTTTCTTCTGCCTAAAAGCTGGAATTCTGCATTTGAATCTGCACCATACAACTAAATAGTTATAAAGCAATGCTTTTGATTCCAAAAAGCCATGTGATCTTGAATAAACTGTACCTTACCAAATCTCACCTACTCATCTGTAAAATGGGCATAATAATATATACTTCATGTGGTTGTTATCGGGATTAAGTGAGATTGAGTGTTTTTTAATTACTTGGTATGGTGCTTGCAAATAGCACAATGTTTAATCCGTGATCCTTCAATCAAATGTATATCAGAATTTTAATTGATGATGCCTTTTTGCTATCTGACTCCCTGGGTTTCAAACTCTCCGACATCAATCATGAAGCTTTTAGTGATCCTGTGCTTCAAGCTTCTCTTTCCCACACTGTGGACTGGTCCAGGAACTCAAATCCAGAGTCCCCACCTCTAGCTTTGGCCTATTCTCCCAGCACTACATTCCTTTGGTCCAACTCACCTCCCTCCAACCAAGCCCCCTTCACTGAAGCTCAAGCACAACTCTCCCTCAGCCTTCCCTTTCTTTGCAGCCTGACAAGCATGACCAAATGACTTGGCCCTTCTGACTTACTGGTCCTCATTAGGACTGGTATGAAAACCGCGGGTCTGCTTCCAGAGAACCTGCTCTCCTGGGGCCACTCATTACTTACCAGATTGCTAAATAAGTTCTGATCTTTTTTCTTTTGCTGCAATTATTTGGATAAATATTTAGTTACTTAAATTCTGGAAAGATATTTTTCATTCCTCAGCAAATATCTTTTATCCAAGACCACTTAGGTTGAATTCTAGAATATTCTTTGTCAGTTACATTTGCAAAGTAGTACACCCAATGTAAGTAGAGAGCTCAATGAGTCTTCACCCCCAGCATGCAGATCAAGAAAGGGAATCTATCAGAACTCCAGCTGCTCTCTCATGTTCCCTCCAGTGCACTCCCCACCACTGGGAACCACTGGCCTGGTGCTGAATGGCTTCATATGGCACTCACCTCATGTGATTAGTTTCCTTCCTTCATCATTATAGCTGTGAGGTTAATCTAGGTGCTTGCAAGTAGCTTCAGTGGGTCATTCTCATTTCTGAACACTACTTCTTTATGCGAACACTTAACGCTTGTCCATATTCCCTAGACGCATATTCTGCTTCCAGTTTATGGTATTAAGAATAATGCTGTCATGAACATTCTAGCACATGTCTTTTGGTTGACATGTGCACTCTCCTTTGTTGAGTTTATACCTCGGGATGGAATTGCTAGTTCATATAGTATGCATATATTCAAATTTAATAGATACTTCCAAATAGTTCTCCTCCTCGGCATGCATTTTTAAAGGAAGGGCAGCTGCTATTCTAGAGAAACAGCAATTCTTACATGGAGGCCTGGCTCTGTGGGATCTAAAATCTGACTCTAGGACCTGCAGTCAGAATTCTTAGTTCAGTTTCCCTTTTTGTCTTTGCTCTTTGTGCTCAGAGGAGACTGTTTTCATTACCTTCTGGGCAGGTGCAAAATACCATCATTAAATCAAGAGCTTACACACTTGCCTGGAAGCCTTGTGGGAATTCCTCAGAGCTGAGAGTACAGCTCACCCCCCAGCTTCATGAGCCTCCTGGTGTCAAGTGAATGAGGATTTGATCAAAGATAAGACACAGGAAGGGCAGGATGAAGAGTTTGAGGCACAGAATCAAAAAAAAAAAAAAAAAAAACAGGCCTCTAAGGACAGAAATCAGCTTGGGCAAATACTGAGGAATGCGCTGAGAGCCAGCTACTGAGAGGGAATTATGTAATGGCCAATGGGAAGGCAGTCTGGGTAAATATCTGAGACCAGAACAGTTGCCCACCAACAGCTAGGCAGAAAACTTTCTGTTTTCTCAGTGTGGCAGTAGTGGGGGAGCAGCCCCAGTGGGATGAAGCAGACATTGCTCTTTAATTTCACAGCTTACTACCTCCTCAAGGTGACTGTTCCAAAGATCAGACCCTGTGGCTGAACTGCCAAAACCCTTCTCCATGTTGTCAAGCCTGAAAATCCATGTCTACTGGTGCAATACATTTGGAAAACGATATAGCCATAGATAATGATCCATAAGGTACTTAGACTCTTGAATGTAGTAATCCACTTTTGAGAATTTCTTGTAGGGTATCATTCAAAACATAAAGAAGAAAACCAAATATTTTAACTTGTTCATTGCAAGAATATCCAGAATGCTTAAAAAAAATGGGGAATAGCATCAGTATCCAACAGTAGTGGACAATATAGCAATTAAAACTAGTAAAAAATAAATTTCTGTGAAATTTTGTTTAAATCAAAATCTCAGGATATGAAGTTGTACAGACATTAAGATTATAATGAAATAAACATGCACATGGAAGTGAAAAAAAATTAAAATTACAAGGATCATAACTAATGCTTATGCCCATGGTACACAAATAACATTCTAAATGTGTTACACATGTTAACACATCCTCATAACACCCTTTAAGGTACGTAGTATTAGCTCCATTTTATAGATGAGGAGATTGAGCCCCAAACAGTTAAAATAAAGTGTCCACATTAGCAAATAGTTTGACCTCCAAGTCCTTAAAATCTAAGAAGTCGTCAAGAAAATGCAAGTCATATTATATAAAGTGAGTCTATTGAATCTTCCCATCATTGAATGTTTTTTAATATCTTTATAACTAAATCAGATGTCACAAACATTTGTTGGTTATCCGTTAAGTTTCTTCTGTGAAGCTAAATTCTTTCACAGGCATGATTTCATCAAATTTTCACAATAATCTCATGCCATTGAGATCATTACCTTTATTTTAGAGATCAAAAAATTAGAGTGAGGGTATCTAACTGATTGTTGTTCTACTCAGCTTTTTCAATGCTGTGACTAAAAGATCTGACAAGAACAATTTTAGGACGAAAAGTCTATTTGGGGGGTCATGGTTTCAGAGGTCTTAATCCCTAGACAGCAGGCTCTATTCCTCAGGGATCAAGTTGAGACTGAACATCACAGTGGAAGAATGTGGCACTGAGAAGCAGCTCACGTGATGATCAGAAAGCAGAGAGAGACTCCACTTGCAGATACAAAATATATACCCTGACTCCACACCCCCAGGGAGGGACCCACCTCCTCCAGCCACACTCTGCTTCCCTTCAGTTACCACTCAGTTAATCCCCATTAGGGGATTCATTCAATGACTGGATTAAGGCTCTTATGAGCCAATCATTTTCTCCTCTAAACCTTTTTGTATTGTCTCACATATGAACTTTTGGGGGACACCTCACATCCAAACCATAACAACTGTAAAACCCTCAAGTGCAAACACAAGAAATCAAACCTTCTATAAATTGACAAAACCATCAGTGAAGAGAGGTGACTATAGGACAAAGAATGCCTGCCTTCTGCTGGATTTGGGCCAAATTGCAGAAAAATTTCATAGCATTAAACTAAGTAGTATGAACAAATTATCTGAAGGACATAAAATGGCCATTAGAGGAAGAGGACAACAAATGGGTTCATGTCAGTCAGCTTTACATTACTGTAACAAATGCCTGAGCTAAATTACCTTATGAAGGGGAAAGGTTTATTCTGGCTCACAGTTTTGAAAGTTTCATTCCATGACCAATTGGCCCCATTGCCATGGGCCTGTAGTTGCACAATACATCATGGAAGAAGCACATGGTGGAGGGAAACCATTCACCCCATGAAGCCCTAACACATGAGTTTGGGAGAGGGGCATTCTAGATGCAAACTATAACATGATTAATTGATGATTTGGAGGGGTTTTGTAGTAAATCAACACACTAGACAATTATTGAGAATGTGAGCTCCATAGAAAGATTCTTTGATTCAAAAACTTTTCATCTTGAAATCAGACTGAGAGAGAGAGAGAGAGAGAGAGAGAGATTGATTGATTGATTTACTGAACTAGTGCTAATGCAGCAAGTTTATCCCGGGCCTAGAATACAGGCATTGCATATTAGACCTGGATCACATACCTCCTGGGTGTGTGTGTGTGTGTGTGTGTGTGTATACATACATACAAACATATATGCATGCATACACAAATACATAGACATTTAAATATACAACTTACATATGATTCATATATATATATATATATATATATATATATATATATATATATATATAATCATATATGTGTGTGTGTGTGTGTGTGTGTGTGTAATTCTAAAGTAGCTGGCGTTATAGCATACAAAAAGCATTTCGAGCACATCTCCATATGAGACCTGGGAGTTTCATACCCACCTGTACTTTTGACTCCCTTGTATCTTCTATTCTAATGTGCTGGTTCATAAAAAAATCAAAGCAAAAGTAACCTTACATCAGATCCAACCAAAGTTTTACCCATTATTGAAAACAAACCTGCCTCCATCTTCTGCCGTAACACAGGTCCATGTCTTCCTCCAGTATCATTGTATCCCCCATTCTCAGAGAGTGCCTGGCATATAGTAGGCATTTGCTGTTCAATAAACTACTGTCAGATGAAACTAAGCAAGGAACCCCATAGTCCTGTCTGTCAGGAGCTCATGAGCATCAAGAAATAAAAGCAGTTTTCGGCAGAAGATGGAGGCAGGGTCAGAGGGTGAGCAAGGTCCCAGATTGTAAAGGTGAAGATTCTATCCATAGGCTGTTAAGCAATCCCTGGGTCCTTAACAAATCTTGTAACTTTTCAGAAGCACTCAATCTGCCTCAAAGACTGGAGAACACTTAGATTTCAAAAGCATTCGAGTTAGAAAGACATTATTTAACTTAACTCTCCTGATTTTCAATAAAAAAAAAAAATCTAAGATGATAGGAACTAAAAGTGCTTCTTCCAATATTATGGGCTACTCTGAAAGGAGAAAAACCCAGGAATTCTTCCTCTCATCACAGTGATGTCTTACTCCATGAGGATTGGAGAACAACGTGTGTCCGGAGAAGGGGTAGAATCAAAACAGAGTTGATGCCACTGAGGAGCTAGATGGCAAAAGAAGAAAGGCAGCCAATCTGGTACCTCACTGGACAAGGCCCAGAAGCAGGAGAAGTAGAAAATCCTTCAGGCAGACCTGGAATATGTAAACCAGAGCAACTGGGTACAATAAGTCAGCTATCATCTGTTAGCCCAACAGAAAGACATTTCCGTTGGAGAATAGGGGAATAGAAAGAAATCTTTGTTATACATTGCACTCAAACCTGGTGAAAACATCAAAATAATCTCATTAAAATGCAACACACTCAAAACAGACAAAAAACAGTCTTAAAAATCTGTTTAAGGAATTTCACTTAATCCTTTCCTCCAGTAGACCTTTTATTGTTTTCAATTTTTTCTACAAACTCATACTTGCATCATTGTATTTAGGACAAGGGCCCGTCCCTGCAAGAAATCATTAACTGAATATTCTTTCCACTACCTGAAGGGACAAGTTGGTATCAAATCAAATCTCTCAGTTTATATGGTGAAAACCCTTTCTGAAAACCTCAAGAGGTGACCTATCTTCACATTCTTTAATAAGTGAGAGTTTCTTTCAGACTAGGAGGTGATAAACAAGGTCACTTTTAACACCAAAGAAACATTTACATAAACCAACAGCATCCAGAATATGCAATTAAAAAAACGAATAGTTAATGAGCCTGCAAAATCATATGCATCCTTTTCCAGAGAAAATCTTGCTGAATTATGAGTGATGGAGTTTTCTATGGTTGAATCTCTTCTTTAATTGAGTAAATAAGCTAAGGTAAGAAAGCATAAATTAAAGCCTAAAAATACACGCACTGTGTGGGAGAATGGGGATAGAGGTGTTCCAGTCAAACAGGAGAAAGATTTATTTGGTTGTTTTTTTAAAGTATTTGAGTCTTGTTTTCATTTAACATTGTGTGTACACACACAAGCACACAAAATAGATTGTCATTTTGACCTGCTCACCTCTAGCTTGCCTGGATGCCCACACTCTCTATCTTGATACCTTCCCACTCCCACCAAGCAAAATAATGTACTTTGTTGTGAATCTGTTTCCCACTAGTGTGGTGGATTGTATTATTGGACCCAATTCTTCATACCTCCTTGTACTTGTGATTTATATTTAGCTGTGGGGCTCACTTTAGAGTGGGGTAGATGTGACAGTGTGCTGATTCCAAGCCTGGGACTTAAGATGTCTTGCAAGTTTCTGCTTGTCCTCTTCGTACCTCTCTATGCAAAGAATCTTCTGTTCCAAGAGGAGGATGAGGGATACACAGAGCAGAATTAATCTGTCTAAACCCAACCTCGAGCAACCAACTAAGCCCGACAAGTCAGCAGAGCCCCTCAGCCCAGCCCAGCCAAGATCAGCCATCCCCCAGGCTTCTGAGCTAGAATGATAACATTATAATAACTACATTTGATTGTATAATCTAGTAGCTACAATAATAACATAATAATAACTGTTGCTTTAAGTCTCTGAGTTTTAGGATGGCTTATTACACAGAAATAGCCAATGTATACACTAGATTTGCTCAGAAATTTAACAAAGGAGAGGGCCCATCCTAACACATTTCCAGTGATGGAGAAGACATTTCCCTATCACTTCTACCATTTATGCACAAAAGCTAACACTGGTTGCACCTTCTTCAAGGTACCATGAGGACTAAGTCCTCAGTGTCGTAGCTAGAGTACTCACACAGCTGAACACAAAAGATTATGCTAAGAAATGTTCAAAACTGAGAGAGTAGGAGGGAGGGAGGGACAGAGAAAGAAAGAAGGAGGAAAGGATGAGGGAGGAAGCAAAAATCCTCTTACTCTAGAGGTCACTATATCATTTTAAAGGAGACATATTAAAGCAGGGACATTCAGATGGATATCTGAGATCTTTGTTACAATTGATGAAATGTCATCTTTTAAATAATACAGATAACCCTTTTGCATAAGAAGACATAAACAAGAGATATACCTGGCTGTCCCAGGGAGGTAAAGTTCCCTAGAAACTACAATAGTGGCATCAGCTAAACAAGCCCAAATTTCTTTTTTGCTTCCAGGGAACAGCAAAGAGGCCTCCCCTAGGTTTCTTGCTCCAGAATTTGAGTAACAACCTCGGACTGCCATCGAGTCCAGTGAATTAGAGAGGCTGGAGTGTCCTTTGTTCAGCTGTGACAGACACAGCAGACAAGTCCTGCTTTACATTATACACAAGTGAAGTTGGGCTGAATCACTAACTCGTGGCCAACTGGCCCTGCCCTCCAACTAAGGCCTAACTGCCCAGATTGCTCATGTTGGCCAGATCCACAGAACTGTGAAAAACTGTATTCCTGCAAAGCAGCCATCACCTGAACACGTAAGTGATCAGAGAAAGCCAGCTCCTTTATCTAGCAATGTCACTGTGTCTCTTGGATTTATAAGGCTCACTCCCTTTAGTTAACTACCTGCATTTATCCTCTCAGGAGAGTGGCTAGCATTATCCGTCGTTCTCATCTTGCTGTGTATGTAATTAGACTGTTTCTGTTCAGCAGAGAAATGCTGATGGTGAAAAAAATGGCCTTTGGCTGGGTCGGCAAGAAAGGTCCTCTGTAGTCCTGGGCAAAGGCTGAGAGGGAACTTCTGGCCTCCAAGCTTTTCAGCAGTGTCCATGAGGTTGGGCCTGTATGGGTGCAAGAGGTGGGGCTGGGAGGGAAGACATTAGCAAAGTCTGGGAGGTAGACCTGGAATAGGAGGTGCCCAGAGAGCCTTTGAAATGCATCCATAATGGCTCTTAGGGCTTGGTCTCCTCCCAAACCATAAGTCCTTGGAATGAACATGGGTGTCTGGGTGGGACCTGGGGTACTCAGGGTCCTTGGGGCCACTTCTAATCACAAGCTATTGACTCCATTTAACTTACTTTTTAAAAAATATTTATTTTTTTAGGTGAAGATAGACACAACACAATGCCTTTTATTTTTATGTGGTGCTAAGGATCGAACCCAGGTATCACCTGTGCTAGACGAGTACTCTGCTGCTGAGCCACAATCCCAGCCCTTAACTTACTTTTTACCATCCAAATATTGTCATTTTCTAGTGTGCCATGATGTGTAAAGGGTTAGGAAGCCTTGGTGTAGCTGAATGGTGTAACGGGGTGAGCTATCTGTTATACAATATATATACCTCAGGGTACCACAGCAGACCCTGTCCTGAGCCAGGGAATCTGATTAGCCATCCCAACCTTCCACACCATGACTGGTGCCTTCCTCTCCTCATCTATAGAAGGAGAAGATTCTAGTAGCTGGTCTTTAAGGTTTCTTCTGCCTCAAGTTCTCTGCTGTCGTTCTGACCTTCACATTCTAGAAAGTTCCACCACTGTCATTTACAGTTCCACCCTACAACTCACCTGAAATGGCTTTTTCTCACAGAGGCCCTCTCAGACCAGCTTAAACCTCTTTGCTATATGGTGCTCCCCTCTGAAAAGCCGTACCACACTAGCAGATTTATTCGTCCACCCAGCAAGGATTTGCTGAGAGAAGTGCATAGTCAGAAACTGGACCAATGGATATCAATCCCAGTGACACTGCAATGACCCTGGGCAAGTTACTTCACCTCCACTTGCCTCACTTGCCTCAATGAGGAAATGAAACTAATAATCATGTCTATATCTCAGGGCTGTTTCAAGTGTTAGGTGAGTTGACCCTGATGGAGCACAATTCCTGGGATAAGGTGAACACACGATAAACCAGCAATTATGATTTTGACAATGACTTCTTCACACATCACAGGACAAGGCTTGCCCTGTGCCATTTTCTGGTAGGCTATAACTCACATTTGCTTTTCTAGCATTGTGACGTCCTATGCCTGACACAGAACCTGGCATATAATCATAGAATACAGGTCTGAAATATTGGTGGAGTGAATTTATGGACACAAGTAGTGTGTTTTGCCTTCAGTCCCATCAAATTCTCCTCTATGCTTGTTTTCCTAGTTAAGATTTTCTGCCTCTTCAGCTTAAACTGAAGCTTTCTTTGTTCTCCATCTCTGGTGAGAGCAAGAGACCAAATGTAAATTTGATTCACAGGAGAAATATTACCTTTTGGGGAAGTTGCATGAATGCCTTTCCCAAACCTTTTTTCTCCCAGCTCCCCAGGCTAATTGCCTCTTAAGGAATAACAGTTCGGGGAGCCAAATATCATGACCAACAAAAGAAGAAAATTCAAAAGATATTTATGCATTTGATTTCCAGATGTGGACAGGTCTTGTTTGTGCCTAAATGGTACTGACAATTTATGGTTGTCTTTGGAAAATCATTGGATAATGATCCAACTATCTAGAACCCCTTATTTTATGCCTGTTAAAAGAAAAGAAAGTTATTACCCAGGAAAATTTCCAGACTGCCATAAAAGAAAAGCAATTGCTGCCAAGAACCATCTGCCATAAAACCTCCCCTAACAGCTTCTTACCTTTATGTATCTGCAAAGCACCCTTTTTAAAAATGAGGGAAGGCCATCAATCATTTCTCTTAAGGCTAATTGCAAATGTTTGATTCAGAAATTAAATATTATAAAATATGAAATAAGGTATGTGGCATTCTGGAGTTGAGTGTGAGCATCTCCCAGAGGAGAATGCAAGGATCAGGACCATGGGACAAGTGGTGCCACTAACACACTATGGGCTGCCCATCAGCGCCCACATCTGCTAAAAGAAGGTGACTTATGGGAGATCCCCTGACCTTTGAAGTGTTCTTGTGAGAATCGATGACACAAAAGATGTGTGAGCACTGTGAAAAATTAAGCATGATATGAAAAACCAAAGATATAACCTTTCTTAATGAAACTAACAAAACAAGAAATCTGTAAGGGCAGTTCCAATATTTCTATGACATTCAAAGCTATTGTAATGAAGACCTAGTAAAATGATAAGCAGGTTGGGCTCTAGGTCAGTGGTTCCTAAATCACCTGAGCATCTGCTTGAGCTCACCTCAAAACCTAAAAACCTACCTGGTGAAGCAGATATTTACCTCCTACCACAGGCCTAGGGAGCAAGAATTTCCACAGACTTACTGACTCAGAATTTGTGTTTTGGACCTGGGAATCTGTATGTCAGCAAACTTCCCAGGAAATAACGATAAACAGGGAGATTGGAAAGACACTGGGCTGGATAGTTTTTAAGGTTCTCTGCAACAGGAGAGAAAAGAAAACCTGTTATCTGTGTGATCATCTTCATTAATATCTGCCACCACAGTGAATGATTCCCATGTCAAGTTCCACTCTATATTATTGCTCTATTTGGCCCCTACCAGGACCCATCCATCAAAGGATAGATTATAGACTGCCACCGACACCAGCGTCCCCTCCCTCCACCCACAGCAGAGATGAAAAGGTACATGCCAATAGAAGTAGGGACAGGCATGTCCTCCTCTCTACCTGCAGCCATGGTTCCAGTCTGAGTAAAAGTAGCCTGCATGTGGGGCACATTATGTCCACTATTTAAGAGATTCATGTGAAAATTGAACATTTATTCTGAATAACTGAGCTTTTAGATATCCCTTTCTTCTTCTCTCCCTCGCTCCCTCCTTGCTTCCCTGTCTTCCTTTAACATTACCTTGATATACTGATTATGTGCCAGTCCTGTGCTAAAGGCTAAACTCTGGGGGTGCCATGCTGGGCCTGGCGCAGCTTGTGGTCTGTCAGGGCAGCTCCAACGTGATGGCAGCCTGAGACGATGCTGCGAGGGAAGGGCACTCTGCTGCAGAGCCCTCAACAGGGAATCTGCCCTTGACTGGAAAACCGACCATAAGACACACAGAGCGGGGGCAGTTGATTAGCAAAGCTAGTTAACCAACAAGAGAATCGAGGCAAAGGAGACAGTTTATACAGAGGTCCTCCTGCACTAAGTCCAGAGCAGCCACCCCAGAGATGAAAGAAAGAGTGAGTGACATGACGTGACACCAAAGAAGTAGAGCAATGCCTCGTGGGTCATCCAGGTGACACTGTGGACTTTATCACATAAGCAGCCAGAAAGCTTCAAAGGGTTGTACGCAAGGCAGGGAAAGGAGTTGATGGGAGCACTCCAGAGACAGGCGGGAGCAAGGGTGGAAACCAGGAGACAATGAGGGCTGCGGAGTCAGCCCACTTGATGTGGCTGTGGCAGCAGCTGTGACAATGGGAGAACTGGGCAGTCTTAATGGATCAAATTAACAAGGGATGAATTAGAGTTTTACTGGGAAACAAAATAATCACAATATATTCAGTTTGGCAGAAGAGCAGGGCACTGGTTGGTACTGGGCAGAGGAGTCCTTGAGAAACTGTGATCTAATCCACTTTCTTAGACACATAAGGAAGTCCTGACCCAGAGATGTTAGCAACTTGTTTAGTGAAGATCACAGGTGGATTCAGTGACAGAATAAAGGCTAGAGTACTTCCTGTGCCCCTCACTATGGGATCAATATGAGCAATAACCAAGGCAGAGAAATTAAACAAGCTGAGTCCAGATTTAGAGACAGGCTGAATCCAGACTCTTCTGCAAAGCTGCTGGACATACAATACACACGCACGCACGCACGCACGCACACAGACACACACACACACAATCTATCTATATCTATCTATATATATATATAATATGTATTATATATTATATATAAGTAATATGTAAATACAATATATAATATAACATATATATGTATTTTTTAATGGCCCTAAGGCTCTCAGCTGGCCTGGACCTAATAAAGCCTCAGGCCATAGCATACTGCTATGAAAACAAAGATTTCACAAGGAGAACCAAGGAACTACCTCAAAATACCAGGAGAACAGCCCTCTTCCTTCCCCAGCCTCAGAGTCCACCAGGAGCATGCCCAGGACAAAAGCAAACCAACCAAAAGACCTTGCTCACACTCCCTCGTGACACTTACTGCACCCCTCCCCATCCACTCGTGGGGGCCTCTTGCACCTACTTTCCCAGATGTGCTCCTGGGGTTGATAGAGTACAGATGGATGCAAAGAGCCCCCACCTCCGACCCATGCAAGTCTTGGGCTTTGCAAACAATTACACAAATAGAGGCGAAAGGCTTCCCCTGGTGAGCATTACACTCACCCTCTGCCAAAAAGATGAGCACAGGCAAAGGAGTCAGAGACCCCTTGTAAGAGCTGGAACAACTTGCCTCTCATACGGATTGATAGTGTGGCTGCCATAAGATTAATTGTATTTTTCCTGGAACAAAGCTGGAAATCACTCAAAGGGCAATAAATGCTGAAATCTGTCTATGCTCTGCCAAAATTTCAGACAAAAAGCCAATAAGGCAATTTTTACCTTACGTGCTTGAATGGATTTAAAAAAAAAAAAAAAAAGCCAGATTCATGCTGAATTCAATGGACTAGATGAGCCCAGGAGTGCAAAAGAGACTGTTCACCTTGGTTTTTGAGGAGGAGGTTCTCCTGGGTCAGTTGTACTTCAAGCCACCATGTATTGGCATATGCAACCCAAGAGAATCCATACCCTGCATTTCCTTGTTAAATCCCATGAAAAAATAATGACTTATCAGATGTGTGGACAACACAGAGTTTCCAAAGGCGAGTTTCTTTTTAATGTAGAGAAGCCAAGAATGTGAAGATTAGGAGAGAAAGATAAACGAACCTGTTAGCCACTGCTACTTTAGGGTTTGCAAAATGTTTCAAAGATTGATATTGCAAAGCCTCATCCTGGAACTAGACCAAAGCCCTACAGTGTTCCCTCAGGGTTAAGTAGATGGTGATAATAACCTGTGACTTATACTTGTATAGTAATTTATAGGTTGTAAAGAATTTTCATACATCGTCACATTTATCCTCCCAACTAACACTGTGAGCTGGGTATTATTATTAATCTCACTTTACAGGTGAGGAAACTAAGGATCAGGTATTTTAAGTTGGCCTGTAGGAATGTATGAAAAGGAATAATCTAGCATTTATATACTGCCAGCCAAACATACAAATGTGCTTATGACAAAAAACACAGTAAGGGTTCTAGCAGAAATCAGATGACAAACTCAAAATGAATCCGTTTAGAAGGTTTTAAAAGGAACTATTTACAGAAGTGAGAGGCAGATTTAGAGAGTACACAAAAGAGAGATTGGAGCTCCAGGATTAGCAGGGTGGCTGTTACATTCCTCCGCCTAACGGGCAGGGAGAGGAAGAGCCTCTGTGACCTTCAATCAAAGCAGGCAGTGAGCTAGGAAAACAGATAAACCAGCACCTGGGCCCTGAGTAGGTTGCCTTTCTATTACTGCAACAAATACCTGAGATAATCAACTTACAAAGGAAAACGGTTTATTTTGGAGGTTTCAGTCTGTGATGGGTTGGCCTGGTTGTTTGGGGCCTATGAAAAGGCAGCAATAATTGCAGAGGCACATGGTGGAATAAGCCATTCACCTCATCTTGGTCAGAAAGCCAAAGAGGGAGATAAAGAGACCAGGGTCCCCACAATCCCCTGTGAGGGCACATCCCCAGTGACCTAAAAACTCCCATGAGGCCCACCTCTTCTTGAAAGTTCTGCCACCTCCTAAAGTGTCATCCTGGGACCCAAAGCTTTAACACATGGATCTTTACTGAACATGCATGATCCAAACTAGAGCAGTCCCCAAGTGACCAAAACCAGGCAAAAGTCAGAGGACAAGAGAGCAACTGAGGTAAGTCACATACCTGAGCCTCTTGTAGTAACAAACAACATGGGGGAAAGATGAAAGATCGGAAGGGCAAATAGCAGGTAGTCAACCCAGATATCTTCTGTGTCAAGGCCATTTCTCTAATAGTGGCTGTGGTTCTCCCAGGAACCCTGACCTACAGGCATAGTTTCTCCTTCACATGGGGACTTTGAAGAACTGTATACCAGCAAACAATTCCCAAACACTTCCTGGACATCCTGGAGTTGACAAAAAAGATCTAGAAATTTCAGAGAGCATGGTAAGGGGTTGCTTCCATAAAATCCTCAGAAGGAGAAGTTTATTGATCTCAGTGTTGAACAGAATAAGATTGATTTGGCACAGATTCCTTGCTTACTGCACTCATCTCAGTTTCTCCTCACAACCTTCTGGAGCAAGTCTATTGCGATCCGCGTCTTAAATAGGAACGTAGCACATTCCGGAGAATTCAAGTAACTTGCTCAAGATCAAATAGCTAACTGGCAGACTGGGATGTGAATACAGATTTGTCTGACCACAAAACATGTTCTCTTGGAGCTTATTAATTAGATGGGAAGATAAGTCATGCTTATTTGAAGAAGTCACAGAATAGTAAGTCAGCAGTATTTATTAGAGCTTACTCATGTTTCCCACTGGACTTTTATGCTGCTAAAAATATCCCACCACAAGGACATTAAGGAAGCTACTGTGTAGCTCCCTTCCCATGTGAGCTGAGTTCTGCTTTTCTATGCTGGAAAGTACAGTCTGCCCACATGTCCAGGTAGAAGAGAACAAGGTTATTGGCCACCATTTGCAGTTTTTGCCATGGACAGAAAGGCAGCTCTTACTCTGAGCTCTCAATCCCAGAGCTCATCCCAGGTTGGCAGGAGGAGTGGACATTCCTAGATCCAGTGGTGGATCTAAATGAACTTCTTCTCAAATCTGCTATTTTGCTCTTAGCACAAATACAGAATAAGCCCCCAAAGATGGCCATCTTCAGTTGCCATGGGCAGCGGAGCACAAACAAGACTTAAAATTTCTCAGAAAGCCCCAACAAGCTGGGTGCAGTGGCACACTCCTGTAATCCCAGCAGCTCAGGAGGCTGAGGCAAGAGAATCATGAGTTCAAAGCCAACCTCAGCAAAAGCGAGGTGCTAAGCAACTCAGTGAGACTCTGTCTCTAAATAAAACACACAATAAGTCTGGGGATGTGGCTCAGTGGTCAAGTGCCCCTGAGTCCAATCCCAGGTATCAAAACAAAAGCCCCATTACCCCAATTCCATTAGTTGATACAGTTTCTGCCCTGGAAGTGTCTACAACCTGGGGAATGGCAGCAGGACATCCTCAAAGCAGGTGCCTTTCAGCTTGTCTTGCTCACCCCTTCCACTCCAATTCCATTGCCAGGGCTTACTCCTCTCCCTGCAAGGGCTGCTGTACATTAAGATTCCATTTCACAGTGGGGTGAAAAGATAAGATGTATCTTAATTTACCTGGTGTTCTGCCTACCTAGCTTATTTAGATTTTCAGCCTGCTGAGAAGGAATTGGGCCTAGCTTAATGATCAGCTCAAGACTTAACCTGTTGCTGACACTTGAATGTGTTCTAACCCTGGTTAAAATTCAGGGACAGCATTTAGTCAGGCTGCCTGGGGGTAGGAGATCCACTCTGGCCCTCTGTCATTACTTAATTTTCTGCCCAGCAAAGTCAAGAAAATAGAACTTGTAATAAGATTAAGTCTGAACTTAGAAAATGTCACTCCCTGAATTCCAACTACTGCTTTTAATGCTTCTTGGCATGGCTGAGGCTCCATATTTCTAAGCCTGACACCCAAGCCTTATAGTTCCTACAGTTTCCAGGAGCTTGCTGGTTCTCTGCTGCCTAGTTTCTACAAATTATTAGAAATTAATTTGACTTGGTTCAGCATTATCTGACAATTGCAATGACCACCCCGTGAACCTTTCTGGCTAATTTACATCCCCGCCATGTGGCTTAATGTCTCCGATGCTGGCGCACATTATTTTAAGCTCATGCCAATTATAATTTTTTAATACAGTCTGAAAATCATGCTGTTACTTAGCAACAAAGGTCACTCCAATAAATAATAATATCTCCTGGGCCTATTGATACCCTCGATTCTTTTTCACAGGGATTGAGAGTTAGTAGGGAGACCTTTCCCAGCTACTGCTAAGGTTTGATCTATTGACAAGTGCCTGCTACGTGCAGCTCCTTCAATTATGACCAAGCTTGGCTCCCCCTTCACTGTAAATCTTCCTTTTCCTAATTTAGGCCCCTGGACCGAGATTAAGTGGGATGAGTTTCCCTCCTTCCAGCCCTTCTCCCAGTGTCCCTTATACCTAGGGAACAAACAAGCTGGTTAATGTACAGATCCAAAGGGCAATGGGATTCAGAAACAACAAGCTGAAGTCCAAGAAACCTTTTATTTCAGAAGTCAAGGATTGAACATCTCTAATGACACAGAAGGCCATGACTTTTTTCTCCTCACAGAATCTCATTTTCCTTGGGAAATGATCTTCAGCATGCATATAGCATAGGTGGATTGTTAGTGGACAACCCCAAAGGTACTCAGGGCTTAGGGTTCTCATAGCATGCCTGACCCCAAACTT
Source organism: Marmota flaviventris (assembly GCF_047511675.1). NCBI lineage: Eukaryota > Metazoa > Chordata > Mammalia > Rodentia > Sciuridae > Marmota > Marmota flaviventris. Next base: position 17,108,156 of record NC_092508.1, read on the forward strand.
GAACCCCAGTGCATCCCAGCTAAGTATCTCCTAGTCTCCTATACCTCTCGCTGCCATCTCTTCTCAGCTGGGGCAAAGTCTCCTTCTGCCCCAGGAAATGGGGAGCCAAAAGTCACCTTAGGAAGCTCAACGACTCAGTGTTGTTTAGAAACTGTAAAGGAAATCTTTGTTGTGGGCACTCAGAGAAGAGCTAGCATGTCTTCACAAAGTCTTTCATGTCTCAAGGAAAGGGAAAGCCTGGCCAATCTTTTTGCCATTCTTCCTGATGCCCAGCACAGATTACCCTAAGATCATCCTCATACAAAAGTCCCTTGATTCTCTATCCCATTGGGAGCCTCCATCTTTAGGCAACGATACCAGGATTTCTTTCCCAGAGTTTGACTCAGTTGAGGCTTTACAGGTGCCTCACACCACCAGTCCATATTCCCTATTCTATAGAAAGCAGGTCCAGTGTTGTTAGTTCACATTAATTCATTCCCAAGTACTATGCCAAACACTTTCCATGTGTTATGTGTTTAATCTGAAGACAGAGGGACTACCATTATTCCCATTTTGCAAGTGAGACACTGGGGCACAGAAGAATGCTATATTTTTTTGCTTGCCATGTATCAGATACGAAATGCGTTAAATGTTCTGCCTCTAAAAATTTAATTCCCTTAACTTCCCACATACTATGAAGTCATCCTCATCCCCATACTCATGATGACACGTATTTTAAGGGCCTTGAAATCAGAATAGATTGGAAAATCTTGAGTGGTCCTAACTTCTACAACCCAGCTATGAAACAAAATTACAGGAGATTCTGTTCTTTCAGTCTTGTTATTTGAGATGCATGCCAGCAAACTGGGCCAGCTGAATTCCTCTTTCCTTCTCCAGTTTCCCCATAGCTGTAAAGGTGCAAACTTGGTAGCATAATTCACTGTATAATGTCCATTTGCAAGACACTGTTCTAGATACCAGAAGAAGTGGGGATCCATAAGACACCCTGGTTATGATCTGAACCAACAGTCAAGAAATACCCCATCATTGGTAAAAATGGGAGTTCATAACTCACTTGAATCAAAGTGTGAAATATGATATATCAAGAACTATGTAATGTTTTGAACAACCAACAATAAAAATTAAAAAAAAAAAAAAAGAAAGAAATACCCCATCAGGGTGAAGAATCTAACTGAATAGGATTTGAGCACCACTGAACTTAGCTTTCCTCTTATCATCACTTCACTTGGTCCTAAGGACAGGAGGAAAATACAGCCATCTGGCTTGCTGATTTCCTTCCAGACCAGCACCTTTCATATCTAGATAGAAGGTCAATGATCTGTAGAGAAAGTGCCCAAGTTGTATCATTTCAACAAGCGCCAGCAGGGCCTTCTTTCATTCACCCTCCGTGCGGAATGATTGGCCTTTGTTTGGCTGATTAACCCTGGTGTGTCTAGAGGTCTGAAGGCATCCACACCAGGCAAAAATGGGCCATTGTGTGGGGGAATTTGCCTCCATTATTTCATCGAAATTAGAAATCACTTGAGATTTTGTTCCTAAGCCAGGGTCGCCTGGGGCCTCCAAAACGACAGCTGTTAGAACATGCCCACCATCCTCAGGCTTCAGCTGCACATCACTTAGAATCGGGGTAGAGCCTCACTGGCCTCAAGCTCACCCTCTGGCAGGAAATTGCTTCCTACACTCATCCATGGGACAAAAGCCAGCCACACTATCAGGATCCACAAAGAGGCCAAAAGGCAAGGAGCCATCCCCTCAGATCAAATTCATTGCACCCTCTGCTTCTCCATGCTGCTCTCTCTCCCTGACCTGTTATGTTCCCTCATTCGATTAACTTGATTTCTGAAGTATGTCTGTTCCACCATGCCTTGGTGGTTCCCTGTTTTCTTCATCTTGAATTTATCCTAGCCCTCTGGTGTATGAAAGTATCTTCAAACAGTGCCTTCGTGTTCTCTGCTTGTCTATTCATTCCTTTCCTCATTCTTCACCAAACATTTATTGGTAGCTATTAGATGTGTGTGCAAGATACCAAAGATACAAATGAATAAAATGCCACTTTGCCCTTGAAGAAGTTAAGGTCAAGTAAAAAACTGCAAGCTATTGACACTGAAATTCAGGAATAGCACAGAGGAAGGTGAAGCAGACTAGGAGGTAAGAGAGACACCTACACAAAAGAAGAAGAGAATAGGGGTTCCTGTGCCAGGTCCTAAGGACCAAGGAAGGGAATGTTCCAGAAAGAAGGCTCGCCTATACTCAAAGGCAAAAGAATATGAAAGAGCTGGATGGGTTTAGGAAACTGCAACAAATTCTTGTCAGATTGTGGTATGTGAAGAGTGAAGCACAAGGAATGTGAAGGTCCAGAGGTAACACAGGCCGGGCTCTAGATGGCCTCATGTGACCCACTGGAGACTCTACTTGACAACATCAATAGCTTGCAATTTTGAAGGGTGACAATGAGCCACACCTTGCACAATGCACTACACATGCATTTTATCATCCAGGCTTTATCACATCCCCATGAGGCAGGAATTAGATTGAACCATAGGAAATTTACCAGTGTTCCACTATTTTGACCTACAGATATGAAAATCCCATGGCCCACAAGATAATAGAGTGAGTATCATCACCACTGACGACTTGGGAAAATTAGATTTGTTTCTTGCTAGTGTTACTGGGCTAATAAGTGAAGGAGGAAAAATTCAAACTCAGCCAGACAGGTGATGTCAGAAGAGGGGTTAACTTTTACATAAGGAAGAAGTCCTCAAGGAAGTAAGAGTGAACCATGCAGTCGCTAGGGTGGAACATTATGGAAAGATGGCGGGGGGGAGTAAGTGCAGATTCCCCTCAAACCAGAGTGTGCTCAGTATGTTCCAAAATCTCAAGAAGGTAAGTATGGCTGGAGTGGAGAAAAAATCCAAGGAGGAGAGGTAGGAAATGAAGGTGAGAAGTAACATGGAATAAAATCATGTGGGCTTTCTAGTTGAGCAAAGACTTTGGCTTAAACACTAAATGAAATGGAAAACCATGTGACAAACATTTCAACAAGATCCTGCTGGATACTGGGTTGGGAATTGATTGCTGAGGGACAAAAGACAAAAGTGAGAGGGTCAGAGAGAGGTCACAAGTGATGGTGGTTTGGATGAAGGTGTGACCATTGAGGGAGAAGAACCACAGGGCTATGCAAATGGTCAGGATAAAAGTTGTGACAGAGAAGAGTCGAGGATCGTGCCAAGATGTTTGACAATTATAGATTCCAAGAAGAAATTAAAAGGGAAATTGAAAATATCTTGAAACCAAGAAAAAATGGAAACACCACGTACCAAAATGGTGGAATCCAGCAAAAGCAGTTTTAAGAGGAAAATTTATAAGCAATAAATACCTACAACAACAAAAAGAAGAAGAAGCCAGGTATGGTGGTGCATGCCTGTAATCCCAGCAGCTTGGGAGGTTGAGGCAGGAGGATCACTAGTTCAAAGCCAGCCTCAGCAATGGTGAGGCACTAAGCAACTTGGGGAGACCCTGTCTCTAAATAAAATACAAAATAGGGCAGGGGATGTGGCTCAGTGGTTGAGTTCAATCGAAGGAGAAGGAGGAGGAGGAGGAGGAGGAGGAGGAGGAGGAGGAGAATAGTAGTCTCAAATAAACCTGATACTAAACTTTGAAGAACTAGGGGAGGAAAAAAACAACTAAGCCCAAAATTAACAGTGGAAGGACATAAAGATCAGAGCATGAATAAATGAAATAGAGACTAGAACAGTGATAGAAAAGCTCAACAAGACTAAAGTTTGTGTTTGTTTTTGCAAAGCTAAACAAAACTGACAAACTCTTAGCTAGATTACAAAAAAAAACTCAAATGAATAAAATTAGAAACGAAAAAGGAGGTCTTACAACTCATGACACAGAAACACGAAGGACCTTAAGAGACTACTCTGAACAATTTTATGCCAACAAATTTCTAGAATAAATAAATTCCTAGAAACATATAACCCAGTAAAAATGAAGAAATTGGAACTCTACACTGACCAATAATGAGTAAAGAGATGGATCAGTAGCTAAATCCTCCCATCAAAGAAAAGCCCAGAGACAGAAGATTGAAAATGGATTCTTATCTCACCCCTGATTATAAGAATCAACTCTAAGCACATTAAAACTTAAACATAAGACAGGAAACCACTGGAATAAAACATGGGAGAGAACACCAGGATATTGGTCAGGGCAGTGATTTCTTAGATATGACCCCAAAAGCACAGAAAACCGAAGAAAAACCAGAGAAATGGGAGTCACCCAACTACAAATTGCCACAGCAAAGGAAACAAGGAACAAAAGTGAGGAGACAGCAGATTGGGAGAAAACATTTGTGATTTATGTGTTAGATAAAAGGCTAATGTCCAAAAACCAGCAGGAACTCACACTACTCAATGCCCCTTATATTAAAATATGGCCAAAGAAGTCGGAGAGACAGTTTTCAAAGGAAGGCATACAAATGGCAAGCAGCTCTATGGGAAAGAACACTCAACATCTCTAATTATAAGAGAAATGCAGATAAAAAAAAAAAAACACAAGGAGATATTGCCTCACAAATGCTAGATTGGCTATTATCAAAACATATGAAAGATAACAAGGGTTGGTGAGAATGTGGAGAAAAGAGGCCACTTACCCACTATTGGTGATATTGTAATTTACTACAATCATTTTGGAAAACAGAATGGAGGTTCCTCAAAAAACTAAAACTAGAACTACCACATGATCCAGGAATCCTACGACCCGAAGGAGTTGAAATCAGCTTGTTGAAGAGACAATGGAAACAATCTATGTGCTTGACTACATCTCAAGCTAATGGATTAATAAGACCAGTAGCTCCTAAGCACGCATGACTCTTCCCCAGTAGATGCTGCTATAAAAGAAAACAGACACTCATCAACAGAACTTCCCATTAGCAGCCCGAACCCAGAGAAAAATCATAATTAACAGCAAGAATCCCGTTTCTAAATCTGCCCCTTGCTTCTCAGCTTTCATTAAAAGTCTTCTATCTGATATGGAAATGACTTCCCTGACATTCCCTGACTTGAGTGACCCTTGATTCACTAGCACACACTTTCATTTCCTTTCCCGTTGATAACACTCCACTCCAAGCAGCATTTTCCCTTCCAAATCCATTGTAAAAGAAATTATGACATTTCACCGAACAAAGTCGAACATCTATATGAACACACAGTTACGTGTAATACAGGCACAAATGGGTTCCATATGTTTTTTGTTTTTTGTTTTTTTTTAAAGAATAAGTTTCTACCAGAACAAGAGGGCATCCAGAATTAATCACACACACATGGGTTTTACTTAACAGTCTGCCAGTGGCTTTGATTTCCGAGAAAATTAACATTTTAGTCTATGTAAATAATCTTTGCCTTTGAAAGAAACAGAAGGGAAAATGATTCCCCCCCCCCACCCTACAAAAGAATTTTCTCCTTCTGGCTTATATGCATCAGCTGAGGTCAAGGGGAAAATCTTCTGCCTTGCAACACTCACCTTCATTCAACCTTGGTTAATATCTGGAACAGCTGACAAACTATGCTTTGGCTGTCTGAGTCTTACTCTACACCTAAAGGTAATCAGATAGCATTTTCTGCACAGTGTCAGGCAGCTCTCACATTCATTTTAAGTAGTTACACTAGGAGAACTGCCACAAAGTGTGGGACAGCAGGTGGTTCTTCCCTGCCAATCCCCAGAAAATACAGATATGCTGAGCTTTTATTTGATCTTCTGGAGGCTTTAATGCATCATTATGCGATCACATTGCCTTTTACACGTGTTAACGTGTGTGCTACACTTTCAAATATGAGCACTGTTGCAAATCTGCCCCCACCCTCCAAGATAAGGAGAGAAAGGACTTTGATGATTCTCTGGAACCACCCTAATGTGGCATGATAACTCCCACTGTGATCTTTAGAAGAGAGGGAAGCCTCAGGGATTCAGCCCTGCTGTTCCCCCCCACACCCCGCCCCCCTCACCTAGGAAATAGACTCCCAAACATAATCAAAATTGCTTTTTTCATGGATGCTTGTAATACATCGTTTCAGAGAGAAAACCCTGGGAGGTAGTTTTTTGGTTTTTGTCTTTTGGGTTGTTTCGTTGTTGTTGTTGCTTTCCTTTGTTTTGTTTCTCTTTGTTTTTGTTTTTCATAACTATGTTTGATTCTGACACCAACTCATATAGCCAGAGGAATCTCTTCGACTGACTTCAGCTTCCTTGTGGAGTCCCACAAAGTGACCCTGACCACAGGCTTCTTCAGCCATAGGCAGCTTTGGGAAAGGCCAAGGAGGGAAGCATCCTGACACCTGGCTCAGAAGCGGTCCACCTTGCCAGGTGTGTGACTGATGTAAGTCACCGATCTTCTCTGGAGCTGCACTTTCCTCATCTGGAAATGAGGCTATTCATCCAGGTAAGACAAACTGAACGTTCAAAAACAGGAAAAAGACTAAGCCAGCTGTTGCACCTCCCATCAGGGAATACTCTGGAGTGGGGATACAGAATGAGGGAGACGGAGTGGTGCTGACATGGAAAGATTTCCAAGACGCACTGACCACCATAAGTAGAAAAAGAGCAAGTGACAAAACCAAAACTGACAAATGTTCCCATTCCTACAAAAGGCAAATTCCTTGTAGAAAAGTAAATTACCATGTGTTTAGGGGTAAATATGTGTGTGACATTCCTGTTCACCTTAGAGGTGGCTGTGAAAGGATACTTACTCATCATATCCACGAGGCAGTAGTAATTGCCTCCGGGGAAGAGATCATGATTGGGTGCATTAAGGGGAGAACTTTCTCTTTATGCTGTGTTCTTTGGCACTCTGAGTTGTTTTTTTACAATGAAAACGCACTTATATATCCCTTGCATAACTCAAAAATGAATAAGCTAAGTTGAATCATTATTTCTTATTTCAAGTGCCATGGCAAAAAGTTAGGTTCCTCTGGAATATTCACTCCTCACAATATTTATTCCTGCCGCCCCACTCCCCATTGCATCTCAGGGATACAGTTTTACAGCTGAACATTTGCTCATCCCAGGCTCCCTGATAACTCCAAATAACAGGATGACATAGATAATGAGGCATGCATAGATGTGCTAGGGGAGGAAGGAGGTGGAACCTCTTGTTCCTGTCTTGAAAGGACAAGATACTAGAGCTGCCGCAGCCATTTTGCCAACATGAGATATCAAGGGAAAAGCTCAGAGAATTGCAGAGAGTCTAGGCCATATGCTGTTTAGCCACTAAATAAGGATCAGCAGCTGCCAAGCCTCCAAAATCCTTGTTTCATTAAAAAGTATAAATCCCTATTAGTTTAAATTGTTAGCTGGGTTTTTGTTACCAACAACAAAATGCATTCCCATCAGACACAAATGCCTATCACCTGCCAGGCAAAGTCAAGCTAGAAATGTATTTCAAGAGAGACCAAGAATTATCAGCAGCATAAAATATCAGAGATTACAGAGGTGGATGAAATTCAAAATATAAATAATAAGAACAGGGATAAAATAAGAGTGCCCTGATTTTTCTCATAGGAGTGTTGAGTCAATTAAGTAAGATGCTGTGTAGGAAGATAGTTTGTAAATGGGTTAACTGCAAATACAGAATGTTTTTATTGTTGCTGCTGTTGTTTATTTTTGCATATGAATCAGATGCACTCTTGGTAGCAGTAACATTTCACAGTCAAATCATGCATGGTAATTGAAATTTTAGCACATCACCTGTATGACCTATGGGTCTAAGGAAAATTGTGTGATTCCTGTCCACCACTGTTTCTTCATCTAGAAACTTGAATTCACAATGGTAATTGCCTCCACAGGACTAAAGCAAGGATGACATAAAATAATATATTGCAGGGTTGAGTACAGAGCCTGGCACATGGTGGCCAAGGGAATGAGTGAGTCATTGTCCTTATGAGATGACCCAAAGGGTACCCCAAGGCATGTCAAAACATGCCCCCTTGGCCTCCCCACAAGTCAGAGGAAGTCCCAGGAGAGCAACTGTTGGCATAAAGCCTCAGAGTTTGGGGCTGCAAAAGAAATGAAGTGCTCACCTGAGCCACGTAACCCAGGTAAATGTTCAGGGCAGCCTGAGAAGCAAGGGAAGTAGGCTCCGCCTCTCAGGGAATGGGAAGAGGGAAGACATAAGGGTAAGGAAAGGGAAAGAACACACAGGAGACCAGTCACAGAGCGGTACAGGAAGTGCCACCAGCCCAGGCATGACTGATGGACAAACAGGGACACAGAGGGTAGGGGTCACGGGGGAAATGGTCCAAGGGCTGCTTCAAGCAGAAAAGGGAGTATGCAACGGATTAGATAAGCTAGGACAGCAGAGGGACATCCAGGAGGAAGGGCAATGTGACTCAGGCCAGGGGAAAAAAAAAAAGACTGAGCACATTTGGGAGTGACATCTGGGTGGATACCATGCAGGAGGAGACCAAAACATAGGAGCTATGTAAGGGGTGTGCTGTATAATGAGTGGGAGGAACATAAGCATGGCTGGGAATCTGAACATGGAAGACTTCATTCAGATGGATCCAAAGCCTCAAGTGCAGCCTCTAGACAGGGTCACAGAGATCCCATTTAATGAAGATGACCAGAGCTTTCCCTCCTCCTGCCTGTCCCTGCTGAGATCGCAGTGCAGTAGTACAGTGGTAGGCAAAGAATCAGGGACTGAGGAGTGATCACGTGGGTGAACAGGGAAAGAAGGAACATGGGTAAGTCTGAGAAGTTTTACGATAAAGGGCAGCAAAGATGATGGCTGAAACTTGGAGCAAGTCAAAGAATCCCGAGGAAGAGAGGCAGGGAGACAAATGAAAGAATAAGGGGCGGACCACTGGCATGGTTAGGCAGAGAAGCACTGTGCTCTGCCCACTGGTTCTGTTGGGGCCAGTGACCTTGGGAAAGTCAGAAGCCTCCCTGAGCCTCAGCTTTGCATCTGAAAACTAGATAGGAAGGGTCTCGAAAGACAGCATTCTGAGCTTCCTTCAGGTTATACTGAAATGTTTAGAAACCTAAACACCAGATTGCTGCTCGGTGACCCAGAGCAAGCTGCATTATTTTTTAAGCTTCAGTTTCCTTGGGTGCAAATGGGACTAAGTCTCCTATTTCAGAGGACTCATGTAAGAAGAAAACAAATAACATGGCAAAAGTTCCTGGCACACACCAGGACCTGGGTTAGCTGTTGTTATTTTGTTTGGCAAGATTATCAAAAGACAAACAAAATGACCAGATCAGGAAAAATGTATGGTTCAGGGTGTCTTATAGACCCAGACACAGTTTCTTACCGTGCAATCTACCTGGAATATTGAGGTGTTTATGACAAATTAGTCAACCAGAAAACAAGTATACAGTAATGAGTGCATGCACACCGGTCCAGCTCTGTCCAGGGTTTTCATGTGTTAAAGGAGTCCCTCCTCCAAAAACTCTCCATTAGTTGTCATTATGCTGTGTATAATGTCTATATGTGTGTGTGTGTGTGTATGTGTCTTTTTTGTCTCTTTAAGATAAAAGTAACAAGGTCTCCTATTAAAACATACTGTCTTCTGGAAGGCAGAGAAGATCAAGCTTTTATCAACTGTTAACACCTTGGATAGCCATGAGTTTAACAGATGAGCTACTTAGTTATTTTATAGGCAAAGCAAATAGTTGTGATCCTGAGCTCATTGTTTTCACCCTGGGGAAGAGGATGCAGAAAAGTCCCATCTGTGGGGAGATGAAGGAAAACAGGGGAAATAAGGCCAGATGCCACTGAATTGAGTTCTTCTGAATGCCAAAGAATTTCTCTGGGGAAGTAGAGTGAGCTCTTGGGAGCACCAGGACTCCACACAGAGCATGAGGGCGTCTTGGGAATTAGGGAAGGCTGACTTGGAGGAAGCCCAGCAGTGGACTGGCTCATCACACGTTCTATGAAGGTCATCACACGAGATAAGCCGAGTCAATTGAAGAGCTGAAAGGCAGCCAAGTTCAAGGCCAAGGATCAGGCCAGAAGTGGGTCTGTGAGGAATCAAGCATACCTCCCACATGAGCAAATGCTCTGACAGAGGATGCAGAGCTTCCTGCTGGTGGAGCCAGGGCATGCCCAGCCTCTTACGGTAAATCTTTAAGAATCCACCTGGGAAGGCTGACCTAAGGATTCTGAAGCTCTGAAAGGTGTGTTCAGTGGATAGGGAGGTGGCAAAAGAAGGGGTGCCTTGTCTTTAGGATGTTCTGGGAAATCAGATCATGTGGAGCCAGTCCAAACTTTGAGAAAAGGAGGGGAAGGAATGGACAGCAACCATCTTGGAGCCATGGCAGGCTTGTGGAGCTGATAGGCTGGGAGCTCTGTGGCGGCCAGGCCCCAATCTGTCTAGTTCACTGCTGTGTACCCCACATTTCCAAACATATAAAACCAATGAATGCACTAATTATTTATTAAATTGATTAATAACATGTATCTGACAACAAGGAAATAGATTTAATCTGAGTTCAGAGTGCTGCTTTTTTTTAAAAAAATTATTTTTTAGTTGTCAATGGGCCTTTATTTTATTTATTTATTTATTTATTTATTTATTTATCTATATGTGGTGCTGAGAATTGAACCCATTGTCTCACACATGCTAGGCAAATGCTCTGCCTCTGAGCCACAACCCCAGCCCCAGAGTACATTTTCTTTTTTATTTGTTTTAATTAGTTATACATGACAGTAGAATGCATTTTTGCACTTTGATATATTATACATAGATGGGATATAATTTCTCATTTTTCTGAGTGTACATGTTGCAGAATCACTTTGGTCATGCAGTCACATACATACATACAGTAATAATGTCTGTTTCATTCCACTATCTTTCCTATCCCCACATCCCCTTCCCTCCCCTCCCATCACTTCCTTCTACCTAATCTAAGGGAATGCTATTCTTCCCTAGTGCCCCTGCCTTATTGTGAAGTAGCATCCACATATTAGAGAAAACATGTGGCCTTTAGTTTTGTGGGATTGGCTTATTTCACTTAGCATGATATTCTCCAACTCCAACCATTTACTGGCAAATGTCATAATTTTACTTTTCTTTAAAGCTGAGTAATATTCCATTGAGTATAAATACCACATTTTCTTTATCCATTCATCTAGTATGACATAACCATAATTCAGCAAAGTAGCAGGACATAAAATCAACATTCATAAATCAAACACATTCCTATACACCAATGATGAATCCACTGAAATAGAAATTAGGAAAACTACTCCATTCACAATAGCCTCAACAAAAAATAAAATACCTGAGAATCAATCTAACAAAAGAGGTGAAAGACCTCTATAATGAAAACTACAGAACACTAAAGAAAGAAATTGAAGAAAACCTCAGAAGATGGAAAGATCTCCCATGTTCCTGGATAGGCAGAATTAATATTGTCAAAATGGCCATACTACCAAAAGCATTATACAGATTTAATGCAGTTCCTATTAAAATCCCAATGACATTCTTTATAGAAATAGAAAAAGCAATCATGAAATTTATTTGGCAAAATAAGAGACCCAGAATAGCTAAAGCAATACTTAGCAAGGAAAGTGAAGCAGGAGGCATCACAATACCAAACCTTAAACTATACTACAGAGCCATAGTAATAAAAACAGCATGATATTGGCACCAAAATAGATTCGTATACCAATGGTACAGAATAGAGGACACAGAGTACATCTTCTTAATCATGTGATACGGCTCCTTCCTTCTCCCTGAGGCAAGTAAGTCTTGAACTTGTTGATGGTTGAGACCATTATCAATGAAGAGAGGGCCAAGTGAACTGGAATTTGAACTGATGTTTAGCATGCAGAGTTAATGATGAATTAATCTACTTGAACAATGAGATCCTACCGAGGCTGCTGAGTCTCTCTGGTTATACCAGTGTTCTGTCTGACCTCTGTTATGGTTTGATTATGGAATGTCCCCCAAAGGCTCATCAGGCTTGGTCTCCAATGCAGTCATGTTCAGAGGTGGGATTTTGGGAAATAGTTGGATCATGAGGGCTCTGACCTCATCAGTGGATTAATCCACTGATAGTGGTGAAAACGGTGGGCATGGCTAGAAGAAATAGGGCCCTGGGGACTTGCCTGGAAGGGGACTTCTTGTTCCTGGATGCTTCCTCTTTCTCTGATGGCCAGCTGCTATGAGCTGAGCAGCCTTCCTCCGCTAAAGCCTTCCTCCATGATGCTCGGCCTCACCGCAGGCCCAAAGCGCTGGAGCCAGCCAACCATGGACTGCACCCTCTGAAACAGCGAGCCAAAATAAATCTCTCCTCCTTTAAGTTGTTCTCCTCCGACATTTGTCACAGTGGTGAAGAGCTGACTAACTCACCCTCTCTGAGGTGGAGCCCCTAACAATCAAATCCTTTATTTGGCTGAGCAGAAACATAGTGGTACGCCTTACCGTTCCTGTGAAAGTGTGCCCATCGTGAAAGTTAACCTCTGCGTGAGAAGGGAAAATTCAGCTCCCTGCCAAGAAGTCAGGCCTGGCGTCTTTTCCATCACGGGGCCTGAGCACATCCACCACCAGCCTTTTCTTTCTACCTTGTCAGGAAGCCAAGAGTGGCATTTCAAAGGACAAGCTTACCCGCTAGCAATTTCTCTTTTCCTTCCCCACGTGCTTTCTTCTCATAAAATCGACCAGACAGTGAAGCTGCGAAGATTGATGTCCTGTTCCTCCTCCTGCCTCCAGTGGGCGTGGCCCAGGAGCTGTATAAATATTTAAGTAAAAATGTTTCGAGACAGAGATGATCTCAATTTAATAATGACAACAACGACAACACAAACACACAAAGAAAAAGTGAAGGGCTTTAATTGATGTAGCAGAGGGGTGAATTCGAGAGAACATATGGCACACAAATAACGAGCTGGACAAAACTGCAGGGAAAAATCTCTACCTCGGGTTTCTGAAAAGCTGTGTCTTAATGCTCACCCACATCTGGAGCACATACATCAGGAGTGGACCGTCCCTGTGAAATGTAACCAAACAAATCAACTGCTCTGCTCCTTATTTCAAACACTTTCGTTTTTACAATGAATGGGAAATCTATGGCAATTGCTGTTATAGCATTTATGATTTAAAAAATCAGCAGGTAGACAGATTAGAGAAAGTGAAACAGAGTTTCATATATTCTGCAATCCCATCCTCTCTGCCAAAAATGAACTGCTAACGTAAATCCCAGAAGTCGCACCTTTGTCTGCCACCTCCTGTTTCCTTGCCCCTATGCAGGATTGTAAATGATAGAACTTCAGTGGGACTTAACATAAAGTGAATTCACCAGACCTGAGATACGGCAAATTTTAAGAGAAACTAAAAGTCATTGGAGGATTTCTTATTCCCTCCATTTTCCATGACAATTGGATGACTAGTTTTCCCATTCCCTAAATTCTGAAAGTCAAAAATAAAATATGTAATTTTTTGAACAACCAACAATAAAAATTAAAAAAAAAAAAAAAAACATGGTAGGGGGCTGGGGATGTGGCTCTGGAGGTGGCGCGCTCACCTGGCGTGTGTGCAGCCCAGGTTCGATCCTCAGCACCACATACAAACAAAGATGTTGTGTCCGCTGAAAACTAAAAAAATAAATATTAAAATTCTCTCTCTCTCTCTCTCTCTCACTCTCTCAAAAAAAAAAAAAACAACTTGGTAGGCATGTTAATTATCAAAGCAGAGGTACAAGAGCCATGTCATGGGCAGGGGTTGTAGCTCAATAGTAAAGTGCTCACCTAGCATGTGTGAGGCCCTGGGTTCGATCCTCAACACCACAGAAAAATAAATAAATAAAATAAAAAGGTATTGTGTCCAACTACAACTAATAAATAAATATCAAAAAAAAAATCTCTTAAAAAAAAAAAAAAAAGACATGTCACATCTAGCAGAGGTGGGCCTTTTACCAACCAAAGGAAGGATCTACTAACAGCCTCATGTGAAAAGCAAATGCCCCTCCCCACTTGAAACTGTTTTTCTTCAACTGCCCCATAGAACTTACACACATCTCCCAGCGGATTTTCCCTGATTCTATAACTTTTGAATATCTATGCATGTGATTATCTGTCTATCCGTGTACAGATATTTTGATACATTTATGGATCCACACGTGTATATGACCATATACACATAATAATATAAATGTATATGTATGTATACAGACCTGAATGTGCATAGACATATATATTTTAAAAAATCATATGCTAACATGTCAACATCATTTTTTAAAAATAAAAATGTATTTTCCCTTGCATGTGACAGGCAGTTATCCTCTTGGGCCTCAGTCTCTGAGTCTGAAAAAAGGAAAGACTTGGAATCATGGGTGGAAAATGGGTTTCGACTTGCTTGCCAAATCTGATCCCTTGCCAGGGTCATTATGTTGAAAAGCATCGGTGAAGCTATGCCTGGGCCCAGCATAAAAGAGTACTTATATTTATAATGAGTATTTATATATAGTGAGCATTTATAATGAGTAATTAAAATAAGTCATAACACGAGGCAGATCAGACATGATATTTCTATTGCTCTCAATGAGCCTATTAAAGTCTAAATCCTATTCCCTTTGTGGGAGAGTTATGGTGGGGACAAAACAGAAGCTTGGAGTTGGTCTAGCCTTTAGGGTTTCACCACCAAAGAAACATTATCTAAAGAGATGGGGTCAAAACTTGAACCCCAGCGTTCTACGTCCAGATCTGTTATAGAACACCACACTGCCGTCCCTAAATTCCACCCAGCTCTGTGAAGGAGAATGCCTACAAGTGGCCAGTGAATCGGGCAGGCAGAATCCAGCCAGGAAGTGGGAACTGCTCATCTCCAGGTAGTTTAAGTAGAATAAATTTAATTAGGAAATTAGTTACACGGGTAACTGAAGAGCTCAGAAATGAAGCAGGTGAAGCAGTCTGGGGATTAGTAGCAGCAGGAAATTGCTATCATCCTTAGACTGAAAGGACACAGGGAGAAGGTGAGGATCCCAGGGACATGTCAGAAGCGCCAGGGCAAAGTTGGAGGAGAAACTGTGGAGAGCTGGAACCATGGAAGAGAACGGTAGGAAGGATCTGCTTCTCTCTGCAGCCTACTCTCCAGTCTTTTGCAAGAGTCCCCATTGACCAAACTCACTCAGAAGCCAGTTACCAAGAAAGCCTGGGAAACATAACTATATAACTATAAGCCTGGGGCAGACAAAATAATATAACATCAGATAAGTAGATAAATACAAATAGGACTTCAGGTCATGGCATAAAAATGAAAGGCTACCTCCATATCCTAGGGATAGGCCCAATTTTTTCTGGCTAGTCCATTAACTTATTCCTGTTCCCCTCTCTGTTCCCCTCTCTCAAGTAGAGCCAGAAGGGTCATTTTTCTCCTATCTGAATCTCTCACCTCTAGATTCATGGTCAAGGGGCACAAAGAGGTGTATAGAAGTCTTGATAGAATTTGCACTGCAGCCAAACCAAAAATAGTCTCCCATCCAGTTCATCCCAACTCTGTGTGAAGGTTTAAGACACAGACAGAAAAGGGAGACTACTAAAGAGGGAGGCCCAGGAAAACGAGTTCCCTTCAAAGACCCAGAAATTAAATAAAAATATCTTTAAAGCAGTAGATCAGAGAGAGTTCTGTGTCTACCAGATTCCTGACTTCAGAGTCTCAGATAAGGATTCTCAAATGTGGTGTCGGCTATCTATATCAGAATCTCTTCAAGACTCCCATTAAAGACTTAATAGAATTAGTAAATCTAGATGTAGAACCTGAGTACTTTATTTTTGGTGGAGTCTCTGAGATAAGTTGGGAATAAGGTGCCTGAACAAGGAAATCCTCCTCAGCATCAAGCGGAAATTCAGGGTGTGGCCTCTGGCCTTCCGTCCCAGGTAAGCTAGTGATAGCCTTTAATGATTCATGCCTTCTATACTGTCTAGGGTGTGCTGCTCTGCTTGATCACTCACGCCCTGCCCATTGCTCCGTCCTGTCTCTTGAGTCTATTTCACCTCTGGACTGTGGAGCTACAGTTCCTTTCTCCTTCTCTGGGGAAAAAGTCTGGGGCTGACAACTTGGAAAGCTTGCTTCCCCTCCTCACTACAATCACCCCCTATTCTCTCTCATACTGAACTCTCCAGGAGAAGCCCTCCCCTGAAGCTGGGGTACTCACGCTGCCAGCTCCTCCTGTTTCCCGTATCACTCTAAAGTGGCAGAGGAAGCAGCTGTAGCAGACACAGCTGCCCCAGCTGTGGGTGTGGGAGGCTTGCCCAAAACAAGGGGTGGTAGCCCTGTCCCCTCTGTGTTGACTGAGGTTAAAGAGCCCTGGGGGTTAGTGCCATGTTGTACCTGATCTTGGGGGACATATTTTTCTTCCCAGGTCCCCCCCCCCCACAGGGAAACCTACCCTCCACTGATTGGCAAGTGCCCTTTCTTCCTCTCAACAGGGAAGGATCGGGATGCAGCATTGTTATTTGTGCCCGTATAATGGTGTTTCTTTTCCTTTAAACAATCAACAGGGGCCACCTTCCAGAGGATGGAAGATGAAAAGATGGCGAGATTACCTGCCAGGACCATTTAGACTTTAATGATTTTCATGTGAGTGCTTCCAGAGAAGCTGTACAGCCACCGAGTCATAGGATGCTGTTCTAATAAAATTAAAATTACTAAAATAAACGGCCAGGCATCTGGAAAGCACCAAGAACACAACATATTATACAAACTGACATCCAAATATTATACACCTACGTGGCCCTCGAGTTACAACAAAGGCATTATGCATGCTAAAGCCTTATTTTAAAAATTTTAATTTCCTTGTAAGTAGATTTTAATCACTAGGTAGCCAAATCATATTCAATATCAATTTCCTTTATGTTGTCCAGTGGTTTATAGTCTCTTTGTGTCCAATTCTCAAATTCACATTTACATACATTCTAGAGCTACAAACACCAACCAAGGGCTATTCTAATGAAAAGTGTTTACAAATATCCAAATAATAAATTTCCCTTCTTTTTTTTCATCTAGCTGTGTCAGATTTGGTTAGAAACAGATTTTAGGTAGGATTAAAGGTCTAAACATGAACACGTTGTGATTCTATGAGACTCAAGCTCTGTATATGACTCTTAAGAAACAGAACCCTGAACACCAAATGACATTCAGTTTGATCATGAATATTGATAATATTATATTTATTTTAAATATAATGTATTCATCAGTACTCAACGAAAAGTAAAATTAAACTCATCAGGATCAGAATAACTGTTTGGTTTTGCAAAAGTCAAGGACCCTCGTTGGGTGGCTTAATGATTTCTTGTTTGTGTTCTGTTTGCATAAATTATCCATCAAGTGCAACCATCTCACCGGATGCAGCGTGGCACTTGCGGGGGAACAAGAGCTGCATCAGGATCCTCATTAAAGGGAAATGCGATTGGAATGGAGTTATCATTCCCTGCCTGGCAGAGCTCTGCTGTCCCCATGCTCCATCCCTCTGCACCAATTCCATTTGAAGTCGGAACTGGGCTCACAGACCTGGATTTTTAAAAGCAACGGATGCAATCAAACAATAGACGTTGTAAGAGACAGCCGCAGCAACCATAGCCAAAAGTGATAAAGAAAGGGCAGAAAAATAGCATAATGGGTTTCCAGGCAATCAGATGAGTCTCTGAGAATGCAGGTGCTGGTTAATGGTCTCTTCATTCATCTAGCCATTTATGTACCACCAAAAAGAAAGAAAGAAATCCTTTTCTCAATAACTATAGATATTCTTTCTACCTCATGGTGTTATTCTCTAATAAACTGGGTATGGATCAGGCCCAAGTCATGCTGTGTGTAATACTAATTAAGTAAGACAGGCAAAAATAATAGCATCCTTGTTTCACATAGCACAACCACCGTGTTCCAGTCTGGGCACATCCTGCAGCTATTCCAATGTAATCGTATTACTTAACTCAGGAAAGCCTCTGAGAATGCTGTTTTCTAGAAAAAGATAATGCAAAATGAAGTTGTAGAGCAGGAGAGAAGCCACATAATAGGAAAAGAGTAACTTCCCAACAGAGTGATAAGACGTTATGTTTCTGAGATGTGCACAGCTGAGCATATGTTGTATTGGAATTAAAAAATGCAGGTGAATCCAAGGAAAGGAAGAGACACACCACTTCTTATTGCAATCTTAAATAAAACTGCCTGTGTGCCTAGAGACGGTTCTGGTTTGGTTCACAGACATTCAGTTCTGAAATAAGAAATTGAAGAGCATTATCAAATGACGATCGTCACCATAAACTGGACTTGGCTAAACCTGCCCTCCAGGCTGAGACACTATTACCAGCAGCTTAAGCTTGTCACAGATGTTACATGCAAGACAGCATATTCCTGCAAGATCCACACAGCTGGGGCCCAGAGTCAGGCTGTAACTGGCTCACACTGGTCTTTAATACTCTAAACTGATACCCAAAACGGCAGAGATGTGGTGTGTTTAAAGCATATAAAGTGCATCCTCAGGCCTAGTAATAGCTCATAATATGACCTTGCAAATAGGTTCAAGTATATGAAGGGACACTGGACACACAGATGACAGGAAACAGCTGTGCTCCATTTGCACAAAGGAGAGGAAAAGAGAGGAAGGAAGTTGAAATTACGACAGGCAGGTGTGACAGGTATTAAAAGACAGAAATAGGGACAACCAAGTTATTAAACAGGAGCAAAATTATTAGGAAAAAGCAACAGAAATAGACTTTAAAACCCTGAATGTCAATGTAGGTGTGCATGGTAACAGCAAGTAGTTTGAACATCATTTTCTTCAAAATATATTATATCAAACAATATGAGGTAGCCAGTTTGGTAGACCACAGATGGTCAAATATCAGTAATTTCCTGTGGTTCCACCTAATGCTTCTGAAGAGAGTCTCCAACAGCATTGAAAGCATTAGGCAATCAATAAATATTTGTAGGATGGGTGAGCAAATAAACAAAATTTAAAGTGTTTAAAATAAAAATATTTAACTGAATGAGCAAGAATTCCTTGGTTTGTATTGCATATATAGCACTCTCTCCTGTAGATTTCTTTTTTGAATCTACATCGATTATTTTTCCATCCAAGTTACCTCCTTTTAGTCTGTCTTTGAAGTTGTGTTCGAAAGGGTCACAGACTTTGGCCATCTGTAGACACCATTAATATTTGTCTTCCTCACTCTTTGGCTTTACCAATGATAATGGTGAATGAAAAAAATCAAGCCCATGTCTTTTTCTAAACTTTGTGGGTACTCATTGGAAAAATAGATACCAGAGGATCTGATAATGATTGTTTGCTTTCAAGTCTTTGTGCAGGTTTAGAAGTGCTCAAAGAAGAATGTTCATCCTCATTGAAGAACCTTGAATTCGTTCTATTCGTCGTGCAGTGGAGATGTTCTGTGACCCCTTGGCATGGTTACATGTGCCAATTGCATTCTTTTGGTTGCACAAGTCAAAACCTTTGCAGTAGCCCCTATTTTTCTCTTATTTTGCTACACCCCACATCCAATATATCACTAAATGTTGAAGAACCACCTATGTATATCCCAAATCCAGCCACTCCTCACCATCTCTTCTGCCAGTCAGCCTCACACACACCCCAACCCCCTCCAAGGCCCAGCCATGATCCTCCCCGTCGATGATCACAAGAACCCCTGACTGGTCCTTCTGCTTTTAACCTTGCTTCCCTGTACCTGGTACTCCATAAAACATAATACTCATCACCCTCAGAAGCTTCTATATCTCCCCTTTTCAACCAAAGTCAAAGCCAAAGTCCTTGAGATGGTCTAAGAGCCCTTCCCAGTCTACTCCACAGACACACCCCTCCCCACCCTGCTGCCTCTCAGCTTAGACTCCTACTTATTTCCCTCTGAGCACCCTGCTCCAACATTGGCCTCCTCTGACACCCACTGACATCTCGAGTTCTGCCTAAATGACCACCCACTCTTCCCCAGCTCTTCATGTCTCATTTCCCTGCTTCCATACATTCCCTTAGGCTTTTGAGTGGTTTTAAAATAAATCATCAGGGCTGCGGTTATGGCTCAGTGGTAGAGCACTTGCCTGGCACGTATGAGACACTACGTTCAATTCTCAGCACCATATATAAGTAAATAAGTAAAATAAAGGTCTGTTGATTTTTTTTTTTTAATTTTTAGGTGTCAATCAATCAATCAACCAACAAACTCTTTGCTATTTCTCCCTTCAAATATTGGTGCCTAATTTCACTCCTCTTCAGTGCGGGCTTTATTTGGTCACTCAAATAGAATGTGGCAGAAGTAACAGGTGTCATAGAAAGGTATGTGGCTTTCTGTTTGTGCATGCTTACTCTTTCTCTGTCTCTCTCTCAGAAGGTCGCTGCCCTGTCATAAAGACACCCAAGCACCTATATGGAGAAGTCCTCATGGGGTAGAACAGAGGCCTCGCGCCAACAGCTGTAGGAGCAGACACCATGGCAGAGGGTCCTCTGGCCCCCATCAAGCTATCAACTTGCTACAGCCCCAGTCAATATTTCAACTTCAACCTAAAGAAAGATCCTGAATCAAAGACACACAGCTACTCTCAGATTCTGGACCCATAAAACCTATGAGGAAATATAGTCATTGTTTTAAGCCTCTAAGTCTTGGGAATAATTTGTTACATAGTGGTAGGTGACTAATTCAGTCCCATCACACCTAGACATATAGTATGTTTACTTATCCTGCTTATTGACTGTCTCCTACAAGGATTACAAATTCTATGAGGGCAGGGATATCTATTTTTCTTATTACTGTGATCCCCACACCAAAACTAGCTAAATGAATGAATATTTTACTTTTTAATAATGAATAAGGTTGACATCAATATACCCATACATCATTGGATCAGCAAAAATGTGACACTCAGACACATATTCAGGGTGGTAGCAAGACTATATATGACTTAGATTTAGGTAGTAGGAACAATGATTCACTTGGACATACAGCAGATGCCTACCATGAATGCAGTATGGAAATAATGACCACAAGGACAAATCTATTTTCCTATTGAATGCCAAGGATGTTTCCTCCCTGAAAAACAAATCCATCCATAGATGACTTATGAGTCGTTTCTTCAGCCAGGCAGACAACCAAACCATGAGCAGAACTTCCTACAACCATGAATGCCCAGACTCTTCATCCCAGTATCCTGGTTCTGGAGGGGTGGAAGGAGACCTTACTACCTTTAACTGTAAAATAGTCCTTTGGATTATTCTGCTGCACAACCAAGACTGAGAACACCTTCACTGGGTGGAGAAGGTTGGCAAGTCCAAGGTCTACTTGTGCTGAAGCACTTCACAGCAATGCAGCAACGCGGAAGTCCCCTTCTTCATCCGTTCACTCATTCATTCATTTACTAATATTATGAAGTTGCTAGTGTCCTCAGGGAAGGGGAGCTGGCAGAACTCGGGAGCTAGGGAGGGAATTTGAGCTTCTGCTTGATGAGACATTCAACCCACAAAGCTGGTTGTCAGCAACCTAGCCTCCTCCCTGTCTTTCCCACCATCCAAGGCTGAACACACTCTGCACACACACACCTGGGCCAAAGCTAGATTGGACACATATCATCAAAGAGACGTGGGCTGGATGACAGCTGACTGTACAGGAGGGCTGAGGTCATGATGGGTGTTTTAGTCAGCTTTCCCGCTGCTGTGACTAAAAGGTCTGACTGGAACAATTGTAGAGGAGAAAAAGTTTATTTGAGAGCTCACAGTTTCAGAGGTCTCAGTCTATGGACATCTCATCCATTCTTCAGGGCTTGGGGTGAGGCAGAACATCATGGCGGAAGAGTTGTGGAGGGAAGCAACTCATATGATGATCAGAGGCAAAGAGAGAGATTCCACTTTCCAGACACAAAATACATACCCTAATATATACCCCAATTAAACAAAGAAAAAAAACACACACACACACCCCATATATATATATATATATATATATATATATATATATATATATATATATATATCACCCCAAAGGCATGCCCCCAATGACTCACCTCCTCCAGCCACATCCTACCCACTTTTAGTTCCACACAGTTAATTCCATCAGGGGATTAATTCACTGATTGGGTTAAGTCAATCTCAATCCAATCATTTTTCCTCTGAAACTTCTTGCATTGTCTCACACGTGAGCATTTGGGGGATACCTCACATCCAAACCATAACAAAGAGCAAAGGAGAAGAGCACTAAAAGAACTCCAAAATTTAAGTTCTTCCAGAGGATGAGGAACTTGCTGTGAAGACTAAAACATAGATCCCTAAGACCGAAAGGAAAGCAAGACTGCACAGAGTCCTTTAAGTCAAAGGCACAGAAAGTCAAGCACAGGGGTAACCAAGCCTCATGGCTCTGTCACCTAAATGGATGCCCTGCTTGCCCTTATCTGTACACTTCCCAGTCTATCCAAATAAGGGATACCTCTATCCTAGTAAGTGACAGTTTATTGAATCCTCTACTAGCAGTGAGAGAGCACACAGTTTTCTAGACCATATTTCTTCTCCTAGTCTCCTACTAACTAACTCTGGAGCTTAGGGGGGAAAAAACTTGAATTATTTAAGGGTCTCTGTTTCCTCATCTACTAAGTAGTATTATAGGAATAAACGATCTCAAAAGGTTTTTCTTTTTCATTTCTAATTTTTAATTAAAAATAGGTTGTACAGGGCTGGGGATGTGGCTCAAGCAGTAATGCGCTCGCCTGGCATGCGTGGGGTGCTGGGTTCAATCCTCAGCACCACATAAAAATAAAATAAAGATGTTGTATCCACTGAAAACTAAAAAATAAATATTAAAAAAAATAGGTGGTACATACATGCATGTTCGCGCACGTGCGCGTGTGTGTATGTGTGTGTGTGTGTGTGTGTGTGTGTGTGTGTGTGTGTGTGACCATCCATTACTCAATGTTTTTCTCTGAGAAATGGAAAGCACTGTGTGCAGGGGAGGCTCGATGATTTGACTTTATTGGTAAGGGAGGCAAACACCAGCAGGCATATGCTAATTTCCAGAGTAGTAGCTGACAGCCTTATCCTTCATTTGGAAAGTATTTCAATACCAATTGGATGAGTTAGAACAAATATCCCCAGGCATTCTAGAAGTACCAGAAAACTGTCAGAGCTGGAGATTAGACCCAGAAGTTCATCTGGGTTACACAATGCCCTGGGCTTAGTGGCATCTGACAACAGTGTTGCCCTCCCACCCTGTGGTTCACAGGCCTGTCTCTTGTTGGGGTGGGGGGTGCGTCTGAGGATGGTAGACCCACATCAAGGGCGTACACAGTAGCTCCCACCTTATGGCTTAGCGTAGGCAGGGACATGATTGATGCTGTAGCAGGTGGTGAGCTGACGGCCGTGGGAGGTTGTAACTCCTTGTTCCCTCTGCCAATTAATTCCCAAGGAGGGATCATTCTAAAGAGAGAGTCCCAGTCCTCTCCCTACTCTCCGGAGGGGGAAAGAACTATAGAGATTTAGAAAAACAAGTGGAAGATGGGGATCAGGAACGGCCATTCCCACCACATACTAAGGCAGGGCTTCTCAACCTCAGCACCATTAATATTGTAGGTGGGATGACCCTTTGTTGTGCAGCTGGTCAGTGGATTGTAGGGATCAGCATCCTGATCCCTACCTGCAAGATGCCAGAAGCATCCCTTTCCCCACTTATGATAACCAATAATATTTTTAGCCATTACCAAGTGTCCCCCAGATTCTTGCCCATGAAGAATTACTACTCTAAAGAATGTCCCCCATAAAAGGGCCCAGATAAACCAAGCTGCTGAAGGCAGAATTGCTCACCCCCCCCCCCACAGTGACACTTCAGTCAACACTCTGCATGAATTTATGTTGTTTGTATAATTAAAAATAGATAGATAAATAAATAACAAAACCTCTACAGACAGTTCCACCCTGCTCCCTCTGACACCCCACATCTGGATATTGAAAGCTCCCGCTGACACCTGCCCTTTGGAGACCTCACACCACAAAGCAAACCTGAAAACACTTATGTTCCCAGCCTGTGTGCCCCCTCCCAGCCATTCTGCATTGAACTTCCCCTGTGTGGATCCCAGGAACAGCTGGTTTGTGGAAGGAATTATTTGTGATAGAGAAGAAAGAACAACTAGCCATCAGAATACCTGTTGGAGATTCACCTGTATCACTTACCAGCTGTGTGACCTCCAGCTCATGGCTCAAGCTCTCTGAAGCTATTTACCCAACTGCAAAATGGGAGCATCCTGTTTGTCTTGCCTTTCTCAAATCACCATTATGCAGCTCAAACAGAAAGCATAGAACATCTACAGAAGGCTGGACAGTGCTATCTATGGTGATCACTGTTGTGCTTGAGCCTCCCACCTCTGAATTAGCAATGCAGGAATCCACTGAAGGAATCGGAGAATATTCTGAAATACCAGTCTTCTTTCAGTTTCATGCTCACTTGAACCAGAAGTCCTCTCTGCTTAATGTCCAAAAATGTGAAATATCTCCAAGCAATTTCTTTATGAAAGATCATTCGTAAGTCCAACCACCATGGATAACATTTACTTAAAGCTTCTACGTGCCCTTAGAAAACATCAGTGAACAAAACAACTCAGGATCTCTGCGCTCAAAGGGCTTATTTTGTAAATGGGGAGACAGAAACAATAAGCAAATAAAAAGTAACATTAAATAAGTGAATGACACGGTGTGTTAGATGCCGACGGATGCTGTGGAAGGAAAGGCACATGAGAGGAAAAGGACCGTGTGTGTCACTGGTGGCAAGCAGGCTGCACTTTGAAATGGGCAGTATGGGTGAGAGGTCAGATTTGGGCAGAGGTGAGGAGTGAGCCCTGAGTCTCTGGGGACAGGGTACCACGAGTACATAAGCTCTAAGGCCAGAGCCTGCCGGGTGCATCCCAACAGCAAGGAGGAGGTGACTCTGGTGACCTCAGGGAAGAGGAGAAGGAGACGGGCTCAGACAGGTGGAGGGAGGGGTTGAGGCGATTGACAAGTAAGGAGCCCATGTGCAACACACTGGGGACAAACATCAGCCAGTGGGTCCCTCCACAAGGAGGAGGCAAACCACCAGGGCGCATGCTGCCAGAGGAGAGGGACCAGGGGGTTCCAAGGAGCGCGACTGTTTTGGACAACGGCCTTGTAGAGGATTAGTTTATAAGGAGTGAAGCAGTCAGTGGTCTGTGTCCATGTTCTTCAACCAGAGACTGCGTAGGCATATCAGGCATCCTCTGTGATAACCACCACCACTATCCTCAGAAAATGGTCACGTGACCTATATGAGGGACACTTGGTAGCCCATGAGAAAGGGGAATAGTCATCTCGGGTGACTTCCTCTACTCTTGAGTAGACATCCAGTCTCATTAAACACACACACACACACACACACACACACACACGGCCCAAAACAACAACAAAATAAATAAATAAAACCAACGCAGAAGGCTCCAGTTCAAAGAGAACAAGGCCCAACACCTATTCACCTTGACATGTTGGCCCACCCAAGCTCCTCCCCCAGGCAGGATCTGAAGGGGGCTGTGCTGCCCTCTGCAGAGGCCAGCAGCTCACCCCTCTGACCCTCCTCAGTTCCCTTCCCCTGGGTCCTCAGGAGCAAGCCATGGGTCTTGGGCTGTGGCTTCTGTCCGGGACGTAAGCATCCCAACCTTGCCTTTTCTTTCCCATGTTATTTGCAAAGAGACACCAAGAGAGAACACACAGTTGGCTTTGTGCCCGAGGGCGCGGCAGCAAAAGCAGCGGGGGATGTGCCTCTCCCAATAAAAATTAATGGAACAAAACCCCCCTGCGTGCTGCCTCAGTTTTATCTCCCAGGGAGCTTACTTTTCCATCCATCTCTCACCAAGCCCTCCTTCTGGGTTCTCCTGTCCCCTGGGTGTCTTTGGCATAGGTTAAAGGACCATCATTAAAGGGAAAGGGGCCAGGAATAAATCAGATAGGGGGTATTTCACATGCACCCAATACCAGTGCATGCAAATGAGTACACAAACACGCACAGGCATTCATATACACATACACTTGCACACAGATGTATCTTTCTGTTGTTTTTTAGTAAGTGAAATCATTAGCAATTTCATGGGGAAAAAGAACTACACCATGAAAGCCCAGGCAGGAATTAATGTGAAAAGATATGAGGAAGCCCTCTAAGGGTTTGCAAAAATATCAAAAGCCTCTGGTTTCCTTTTTGCTTTGTTTTTCATTCATAAGCACTGTATGTGTACCTTTTTGTTGTGAAAGACTCATGACAGTGTGCTTATACACACAGCAGTAGCATACAAGCAACCCTGGCTTCCTACCTGTCAATCACACCCTTCCTCAGAGGTAAAATCCTGTTGTGCTGGATTTATTCCAGACTATCAACTTGGTTGCTTTGGGAATAGTATTTCCAGAATCCCCTTCCCTTTAGAGTTCAAGGTTAGAGTTGGCCAAAAGCTACATGTGATTGGGTGGGAAAGTGAACCAGCAGCCATCATGTTCTAAGGTTGTCATGGGTCCAAGGTGAGGTGAGACAGAGCAGAAGTACTAGCCAGGTCCAGTTTGTTACTATTTCCCTCTCCTTGTCTAGCTCTCCTTCCCAAATGCCAGCCCCTTGACCAACAGTGACTCCAGGTGTCCCGAGATGTTTCACTGTAAATTCAGACATGAAAGCCACCCACAGTCCACAAGATGGTGCCTACTCATGTCAGCTGATTTACATACTGGAAAAAAAATGCAATCCCCACACAATTGGATAATTTGGGGTACCAACAGCCATAAATCAAAGAGGGAGGGAAGGAACACAGCGGATAATGGGGGATAAAATGCAAGCCCAGGGTCAATGATCAGCAGAAAGATTGACGATGTGTCCAAGATACCAGCAGCAGGTGCAGTGAGCTTCGGTAAGGCCCAGCACACACAGCACTCTGGGGGACAGGGGTCGAAGAGAGGCTGATGGCATTTGTGATGGGTTGTCCCTCCTGGAGCTGCCCCCCCCACCCTCCATGCAGGGCCTCCCTGAAGGGCTGAAACCAGGAGGCATATATACTGAGCATCCCACCCAGACCCTCAGCCTAGCAGAGGTCGGACAGCATCATCGAGGGAGGGACAGTTCCAGTCCCAGTTCTTGTGACTTGTACTGAACTCAGAGTTAAAGAAGGGAAGAGGGCAAGGCCTGATGGAATGTTTAGAATGGTCGCTATCTATTATGCTGAAAGCTTGAAAGCCAGTTAGCCAAAGCAATGTGTATCTAAGTAATGATGCAGCACTAGATGGAGTATTATACAACTATTAAGCATGATAGTTATGAAGACAGAGTATCAATTTAATATGGAAAGTTATCAAAAGATGGAACATTCAGTAGTAACTACAAATATACTCTTATATTCATGTGGATATACATTACAGAGAAGATCTCAAAATAGCAGCCATCCTAATGAGGGGGTTGTAAAGTTATGGGTGCTTTTTCCCTCTACTTTGAATATATCTGCTGGTAGACTGTCTTAAATATAATGTAGAAAACTAAGTAAAGCTGTGTACCAAGGTGCCTGAAATGAACCTGAGCCCATACATGGTGTTGGTTCAAAGTGTATGTGAGCACAAGACCCCACATGTGCACCCAAATGAACACATGTATCACATGCACACTGCACATGACATGCATATGCCACACAGGCAGATAAATATCCCACATGCTCTACAGAGGCATAGGCATGTACTTTTTCCCACATGCATTCCACAGGAACATAATTTTAGGTAAGAATTCGCTCCCAGGGGTTGTCATTAGCTGGTGAGCAAGGGACACCTCTCCCTTGTATCCTCACAAGATAGTTTGCTCTCCACGCAGGGCATGTCATGAACCAAATGGAAGTCCTAAACCAGCTCCTACTCCACGGACCCTATTTATCTAGGAGCAACATCCGGGACCTGTCAGATGCAGCGGATCAGATGCATTGAGAGAATTCAGAGGACTAGCTCCACAAAAGCTGCATTCTTTGTTTGGGAAAGCCCAGCCTCATACATTCACAGACACTTCTTCCCGTTTCTCTTGCACACACTGGCTCTTGCAAATTTATTTGCTTCAGGGAGGTGTGCACATACACATGAAACCTGCCCGTAATGGTCGTCTCTCATTTACGATGCTGGTGTCGAGCTTGCTGGAGTCTTCCAGCATTCAACATTAGGCACGGTACATTGCATGTATATAAATCAAATTAACATACACTGTCGCTGCCTCGTTGAGCAGCTGTATTCTTTGTGTTAAATTTCATAGTTAAAATGAAACACTTTTCCATTACTAGATTGCAGCTCCACTGGGTGACTGCAATAGTTACCTGCCAGAATTAAGCCTTGTAATGCCAGCCCTGTCTCAAAGTGGCACATGCAAACTGGATTTACAAAGTGACTGAGGAGTTGCT
This sequence comes from Marmota flaviventris, assembly GCF_047511675.1. Classification (NCBI taxonomy): domain Eukaryota; kingdom Metazoa; phylum Chordata; class Mammalia; order Rodentia; family Sciuridae; genus Marmota; species Marmota flaviventris. Next base: position 17,136,538 of record NC_092508.1, read on the forward strand.
AATTGCCACCAGAATAAAACATTGATGCCATTTCAAATCTTTGAAGCAAATGTTTGTATAAACTCAACACCAAAAGTAAGTACATGCTTGGTTCATTTGGTTACAGCAGGTTACAGTTTGGCCTATGACCTAATTCATTTGCTGACCCACACTGGGTGCCTACTCATGCACTCTATGCATCAGTTTTCAAAAAAAAAAAAAAGAAAGAAAGCCATGCTAGGTATTATTACCACGGCCCATACAAGGAACTTGAGGCCTAGGAAGATTGTGATCTCATGACATAATTAATAGATGACATGACCATGACTCAAATCAGGATCTGATTGGATCCAAAATCCCCATTCCTTCCTCTTTGTCAAACTGCTGCTGGATGAAACAGTAGAGACCCACAACTGCTAGAAAAAGCAAAATCACTCAAAGTACAAGCTTTGCTGGTGATGGATTGGTAGTGGCATCTCCTTGCAGAACATACATCATGGTTATTCTTAGCACACCAAGTGCCTGTCCTTAGGATCCCAGATGTCCTTTTCCCTGTCATGTGTGGTATATATGGTTCATATGTTAGGCCCAAGGTAATAAGATACAAAGCTTCCACCCCACTGCCTCATCAAGGCCAGATGTGGAAACACCCACTGCCCACCCCCGAGCCTGACACTTCAAAGCCAGGTGGTACCAGCCCAGCTTCCTCAATTCTTGGCATTTCAGCTTTCGGGGGGCTTCTAGGCCTGCATAAGCAGCCTCTGCCTCACTCCTTCCAGTCAGAACTGGCTTTAGTCTCTGTTTGATAACTGATGTGCTTTCCATCTCGAAACTGGACCCTGATGCCATACCCATGGCTTTCATAGCACTTGAACCTGCCTAAGACTTGAGCCTCAACTAATGTACAGAGTCCTGCACTTTTAAAGAGTGTGACACAGTGACGGGAAGGCAAGGTGATCAATCCAGTGCCCTGAGTCTGGAGGACACCGACTCAGTTCCTGAGAGGGCAGCACACATTGCTGTTTCCAGGGCCAAGAACTGTAAATCTCTCCACGTGCAGAAATTTTGCAGTTTCAGAACAACTACTGTGGGTCAGAAAGCCTAAGACTGGACAGCCTGAGCTAAAACCATTACCCAAATATTTTAGTAGGCTACAAAGTAGAAGAATTATGTGTCTTGGACGGGAGATTCTTTGCTCTGCCAAAGAGCCATTTTACCACAGGGTGGGTAACTCACCTTTTCCACTCCAGATATATCCATGTGGCAATTAAGATGTTCATCAGAGCTGGCCATTTCAGCGTGACCGTGATGGGTGTCTGCACCTCATGGGGTTGTTTAGGAAGCCTCAGGGTTCCACTCTTCAACGTATTGAGTTTATGGAGTGTTTGCAGACTCTGAATGTTGACTCGGGGTGTCCCTAGGGCAACTCTTCCAGGAACTTTGTGGGATAAGTTCAGTGGAAGTTTTATCTCAGCAGAACAAAGCACAAGCTCTGGGAACAGAGCAATCTGGGCTCTGCCACTGGACAGCTGTATAGCTTTGGCAAGTGGCTTCATTCCAGCGTTTATACCCACGAGTTGGAGGTAGCACAGAGCAGCAGCAAAGCCCACAATCCCTAGAGTCAATTGCCTGCTTCTCTTTGCCCAAGTTCCCTCAGTAGGTTTTAAAGTAGTACCCAGGTTTCCTTTTGAGGTGATGGAATGTTTGAACTGGATACAGGTGGTGGCTGCACAGCAGTGTGAATGGACTGGCATCACCATGTTGTTCACTTCAAATTGACTAACTTTAAGCTATCTTCATTTCATCTCCATAAAATTTTTTGGAAGTTCTATCCACATCATTAGGTTGTTGCAAAAATTTAAAGTTAGTATATATGAAGTTCTTATGGCCATACTTGGCCCATAGTAGGTACTATACAATTATTAGCAATTATTTTCCAGAAAGTATATTGGGCAATTTGCACATATTTAATCCTCACAACCACCTATGAGATAGGAACTGCTATTATTCCCATTTTGCAGATTAAAAAACTTATGTTTTGAAGGGTAAATTTGCTATTCCAGTTAATATGGCTAGGTGGAAAATTACCCCTAAACTTATGATCTAAAGCCATTTATCAGCCTACATTCAGGTAAGGAATAACAAGGATAGTTTGCCTCATTTCCACAATGTCTCCAGACTCTACTAGAAGACTCAAAGTCTAGGGGCTGGAATTGTCTGATGCCCTGTGCACTTATAGGTCTGGTGGTTGATGCTGGCTGTGAGCTGGGAACCTCAGGTTCTCTCCACAGGGGCCTCCCACGTGGTCTCTCGGTGAGGGTTTCCCTCCAACATGGTGGCTGGGTTCCAAGAGAAAGGTTCCCAGGGAGACAGAACCTGATGGAAGCTGGATCATCTTCATAGTCCACCCTTAAGCCACACAGAACTATTTCCACCTCCTGACATTGAAGGAAGCAGTCATAAAGTCTTGCCAGCTTCAAGAGGAGAGAAGGGAGACCCCTCCCCTTAGTAGATAATGACAAGATTTGGAAAGAGAAAATTGGTCAGAGCTGAAATATTTCTGTAGCTATTACTTGAAAACATTCCACCACAAGAACATTCCCAGGACCACCAGGCAGTCAATGATGAAGCCCAGGATTCAAGACATTGACTCCAGGGCCCAGTTCTTCTCCACTGGAGGCTGAGCAGCAGTGTTTTCCTTCATCAAATAAAGGCAACAAGATAGCATCTACTCTACAATACAATAATATATTAGGGTCTTAATTTCCTAATCTTTAAAATAGGGTTAATAAGATTTCCTACCTATTCAGATAGTTGTGAGACTTAATTACAATGAATAAATCAAAATGATAAGTCAATGGGAATACTCATGTCAACTGGCTCATACATGCTCTTTCCAATAGAAAAGTCTATGTGAAAAACCAAATGAAGATCAGCAGTTTATTTGCTTAAGATTACTGGAAGTACTGAGCTAGTTCATCCAGATTTAGACCTATCAAGGGGGATAACACTCTTTCATCCTTACCCCATACTCTGTAGACAGGAGTTAGCAAATGGCTATTCTCTAATTCTCTTCTTGTCTTTCAAACTTGTTGTTGCAACATCACTTCATGAAGCAATTAATTAAATTGCTGTTTTTCTTATATTCATTATTATACAATAGTGTCTCCCTAGTGAAGTTTTCAGAGACGCCCTAGTCAACAGTAAATTTTTTAAAAATTCTATTAGGGAAGATTAATTTCTAGGAGGATTTTTAAATACCCCTAGTCTCCCCCATTTTACATTCACTCTTTCTAGTTTCCCTTGCAGCCAGGAATGCTTCTGGATCTTGCATTTTGTTTTAACTCTAGAGGATGAACTTCATTTGGTCCCGCGGCTCATGTGCAAGCTATATGCCACTTTAGTCGGCTCACTAAATGAAGCAATGGAGTCACTGTCACCACTGTAATAACACATTCTGACAAAAACATGAAAGATAGTGTATCTCTGCCTTAACTCATGTGGGTATCAGTAGAGGGGAAGAAAGTAAATTCTTTTAAAATACAGACAGAATCTTTTATCAATGAAAAACTGTCATCCGGTCTTTCTTATCTCTTTGTGCAGTGACAGCGGGATTTATCTTTCTTAGAAGCAAGCCTCTAAATGAATATCATGCCTGTTTTTCCAAGGTGAGCAGTTTTTCATCTCTGGGCAAGTAGACATGTTTTACATAGATGTCGTGGTGCACACATGCTGTTTGTCATCAATCCCGGTGCCCTCTGAGATGTCCTGGAGCCCTGGGCTTTGGCCCACATTCCTCTCAAACAGGAGAGCCCCTTGCATGCAGGGACTTCTCCACAGATCCTCAGTGAGCAAAAACTCCATGATGTGAAGGCAGTAAAACCACTCTGCATAACGCTATGATGGCAAATGCATGTCATTGTAGATTTTTCCAAGCCCATAGATACAACATTGAGAGTGAGCCTTAGCCATAGACTATGAACATGGGGTGATACTGATATGTCAGTGTAAGTTTATCCAGTGTAACAAATGTACCACAATGAAGGGGGCATTGACAGTTAGGTGGGGCTGTATCTGGACGAGGTCAAGGGTAGATGGGAAATCTCTGAATCTCATGCTTCCTTTTGATGTGAACTCAAAATATAAAATCTTTACCACCAAGTTTGTGATATAGTCTGTCCTGGGCCATATTCATTCCTTTGTAGCCACTAGCCTAACATCCCTTCCATTGGATGGACCAGTGTAGTTTGGAGTCAAGATGAGAAAGAAATCTTTCCTCCAGCAGAGAACTCTGCCATTAGCACATCTTTTTAGGCACCAGCAAAAAAAAAAAAAAAAAAATCCAGTTTTTTCATTCTTTGATTTTTAAAACCACGCATTTTCTGGGAAAGGTAGCTTTAGATTTTCCTCTATGGGTTTACTGTCTTGGCGATAAGAGTATCCAGCATCAAGATGATGATAGAGGTAATAAAAATAGCTGACATTTATTGAGCCTCTGCTGTGCATCAAGGACTCTTCTGAGCAGACTGCGTGCCTTAACTCATTTCATATTTATAACAGCCTTTGAGGTCATACTATAATTGTCCCCATTTTACAGAGAAGATACTAAGACACAGAATGGCCTTGGAGGCCACGTGGCTAGTACTAGGATGTGAGACCAGGTAAACCGTTTCCAGAATCTGAAATCTCAGCTTCTTCCTCCAACTACCTGTCAGGAAGTCCCAAGGTGGTACCACGTCCCAACTTGGCTATTTTCCTAACATGCCAGAAAGTTACACACTGACAGTGTGGACTTCCCCAGAGGCCTTCACTGGATCTCCTCTCTTTTGTTCAAATTGCAAAGCATGATTCCTATTAAGCCCAAGATAAGACCAAATCCAGTATAAGAGGGAAGATTCCCTGGCTCAGACCAAGCCCCAGGAGGCCTGAGTAGAAACCTTCTAGCTGAGAAATCTTGGCAGTTCTAGCAGTTTGGGCTAATGTAAGCCAAAAGGAGAAATTATTAGAAGAGTACTGAGATAGGTACAGAACTAAAGGAAGATGGAACCCCAGACCTCAGGAACAATAGCAGCCAGGACAGTTCTGAGGACCCAGCCACAGGAGCTAGAAGACAGTCTCTATGCTCACTTGTACCAGATAAGTGAACTCTCACTACAGTCTGTCTTCATGTGCCTCATAATGGGTGTTCATTCCCAAGACAGGCATCCCATTGGTTTATCTTGGGTTGTGTGCTCAACAGCACATGGTATTTTCATAAGAGGGCCAAGTAGAAGAGCCTCTGGGTTCATTCTAATCACAAAATTCATCCCAGGAATCTGCAGCTCACACTTTGCCACTGTGACTCGTTTTGTCTCTTTAGGGGCATTTTATAAACCGTGGGGCAATTCTCTACAAAGGAGAGCTTCATTGGAAGCTCCAAACAATTCTGAAAAGGATTAGGACAGGCATCATTTTCTTTCCTGTGGATCAGAACAAGGAGACAGAGAATTTCCAGGCGACACTACAGTTTGAATCCCAGGTCTTCTAACTCCCAGATGCTGCTTCTCACCCCACTTTGTGCCTTGAGAGCTCAGTGCAAGCAGGGTAATTTCGATCTCTTCATGGTTTAGCATCTGGAGGCTTTGTCTCCCCTCCTTCCTCTCTCCACCCAGCATACACAGGCATGCCTGCAAACACACTCACTCAGGAGCCCACCCACTGCCAGGGAACGAGCTCAGCTCCACAGCACAAGGACCCCCTCTGTAGGGAAAGGAGAAGAGGATGAAACCATTGAGCATTCCTGCTGGAACTTTGTTAATGGTAACAGACAGGGACTAGAGGGGACTTGTCAGAGATGTGGGGAAGCCCAATTGCTGAGTTGCTGCAGGAGGCTCTCCCAGAGCACACTTGTGTCTATTTACCTAGCACAGGAATGGGGAGGGGGGTTTATGAGATGCAGCAGGGTGTGAGCCTCAGGGAACACTTGAGTGGTTCTCAGTCAGGCATGAACCAGTCTGCAGCTGAAGGCTGGGGGTGGGGGGCGGCACTTGCTCCTTTTCACATCTGGGAGAGCACCTGGCTGCACCCTCCAAGGTGCACTGCCAAAGAATCAGACCCCATCAGAGTTAACAAAGTAACATTCACTTATGCTAATAGGCGTCCAGGGTTAGTTCATCATTACTAGCGGAGTGGATTGGCCCAAGACAAGCCGAAGTAACACACTTAAAAATCTCTCTGTCTTGAAATAGGCAGGGGAAGAGAATTTATTATTATTGTTTCTCAGTCACAAAAAGAGAGAGAGAGTAAAAATGAATGAAGGTCACCGTTCCCTTTACAGCTGATCGACTTACCTTTCTTCTTCGCTCCTGTGCCTAAGTAGTAAATTGAAGTTGGAAACAGAGAAGCATACTAGATGATTTTCTGTTGTTACTTTCATTTTCCCCCAGAGGAGAAAGGACAGCCTATTTAAAACAACTGAGCTATTATATCACAATGCTTCTTGTTTAAAATTCAAACGTCATTGGAAACATGTATCAGCAGAAATAACGCCTAACAGGGATTGTGAGACATCAGTTAAAAAATAATAATCCCAAATATACAGGCAGTTCAGAACTTTGCAGTTTTTCAACATTTACATACAAAAGATTTTAATATGCATAGATAGCACATATTGGTATGTAATATATAAATATACCTAAAGTATGCAAACATACCTAAAGTTATTAAGTAGGATGTAAGTCATATCATGCATATAAATTATGTGTACTTGCATATATGGTACATATGAAAAACACATGATCCTCACACTCAGGGAGGTGGATGGATGAAAGTGGGACTCACTGTTCCAATGACTTGTCCAAAGACATCAAGTTTGAAATAACTCGGCCATTCAACTTGGTTTTTCTGACTTCAAAACCTATGCTCTTCTCTCCACAATACTTCATCTTTTTCAGGTATTAAACCAAGAAATATTAAGACATGTCAAAAAAATCATCCTGTGATTTATCTAAATGAGGCATGTGTACTCGAGTACCCTAGTAGCCTTCGTCTACTGGTGCCATTGGACAGTCTACAGCAGAATGTCTGCAATAAACCAGCATGAAAACAAACCCTGGATTGATATAGATCCCTTAGGAATAGGAAGTTCAGGGTCAATAGCTCCAGAAACATGAATAAATATTTAAACCAACAGAGGAATTATCCCTCTGGGGAGGCGCTTGGCTTTAAGAGTGGCAAGAAATGTGCAGGAGTATATAGACGGGACCCCAACCTCGTGCCAAAACTGACCCCCAGAAAACAGCCTGAGTGGAGGTCCCCAAGCTTGTGGAGGCCCCTAGCTCCTATCTGGGTCTTCCCAGTGGCTGCATCTAGGGGTACCCATTATTCCCTAAAGAAGTCCCATCCCATGGTTCTCACAACAGCAGCCTGAGGGCAAATACTATGTGCCTTCACTTAGATGTCCAAATTTGCAGTCATGGGAGCCCTCATCTATTCTTCTGGCAGCAATCCCACAATTCTTCATTGTTATTATAGGGAGGCCCTGGGGTGTCCCCAGAGCTCCTGAATAAGTTCTGTTGAGGTTCTTTTCCTCCAGCCTTCTAGGTCTGGGGTGGACCTTGGTCTATGCAGACACTGTGCTCACTGAAGTTCTACTGGGCTCATGCCTCTCCCTAGGGACTACATGTTACCCACTGGAGGATACCCTACCCCCAAGGACCAGAGAGCTACATGGAGTTCTGTAAGAAATTGGGAGGAAGAAGCCCTGTCCCTAATTCTGTGTCCCTCTGTCCCCTCAACCCTAAATTATTCCAGCATATATGCCTGGAGTCTGCCAAAGTTATCGGGAACCCAACTCTTTCAGCGCTAGACTCAAGCTAGGTAGAAAGCTGATCTTCTCATGTCACAGAGAAGGCCCTCTCCATGACAAAAGTCCTCCTTCCTTTCTCATTCAACACCTACCATTCCAACAGTAACTTATGTCAGTGGACACCAGCAAGGGTTGCTGACACACAGGTCCCTACGCAGCATTTGGGTGGTTGAAGTTATCCCTCCCCGTCTGTCTGCCCTGAGAAGTCTGAGAAGGCCAAAATGAGGGTGGGCTGGAATATTCCTGGAGGACTTCCTGCTGGAGGTAGCACTTCTGATTCCTAAAGGAGAAGTCAGACTCCAACAAAAAGATAAAATAGAACGTTCACTACCCAGAACCACTTGGTTCTGATTTGTTCACAGTTCAATGAAACTAATAAGCCAGGTGTTGCCAAGCAAGAAGGAATCTAGCAGAAGAAAACCTTACCCCTGGAAAAACCAGGACCTTTCCTCCCACTGACCAACCAGGCCATTCTCTTTTCTAAGTACAAATGAGTTTTCCTCGTATCTGTTGAATCCACTTTCCAATTGGGCAACCCCTCCCCTCAGAAAATGCCAAAGAAAACATTGGATCTAATACGCTAGGTCCTCACCTTCCCCATGATGCTCCATCTTCCTGCTTTTAATACCAACTTTGAAAGGCAGCGCTGAGGTAGAGGGAATAGGCCTTGGAACGTGAAACTCTAGAAAGCCTATCCTTTGGGTGGATGCAGGGTGCAGCCCCAGTATCTCCTGACCAGTGGCCATGTCAGTGCCACAAGGTCCCTTGGGAGATAAGAGATAAGGCCTGGGGGGGGGGGGGCTTTCTATCTGCAACGCCGGTCCCCCCTTCTCAGCCAGAGGTTTCCAAACAGTCAGGCCCTTTTGCTGGGCCCCAAACCCACATTCTTACATGTTAAAGCTTCCAATGGCTTTAATGTGAGTTCCATGCATGTAAGGCCTGCAGGATTGGACCCTCTGGGAGTGTAAAGTGACAACATAATAGAGAAAAATCACTTTAGCAGGCAGCAGTGACAGCTGGGCCAGCCTCAGCAAAAAGGGAAAAGGCCTCGGTTTAGACAAATTACTGAATGAAATGATCACATGAAAAGCCTTTTTTACAGCTGCCACTAAGAAACCCAGAAAATATATAAAACATGTGAAAAAGTAAATAAAGGAATTTTTGAACCTTTTTTTCCCATTAAAGGTGTGGTAAATGGTTAAAATCCTCTAAAAAGATCCTCAGTGTTCTGAATCATGGATCTGAATGGAAAAAACGTGGCTATTCAGATTTTACATGTCAATTATTATACAACCAATAAAACATAAACAATGAAAGTGCTCCAAAAAATCCTGGAAAATTCCAAATCCTATTTCAGAGTCTCCACAATTAGACTCCGATCCTCTCATTTCCGTGATTTTGACATCTCATTACCCTGCATTATACCTTAACAGACTCGTTTTCTAACATATATAAAAACGACTTAATGCGTCTTCGGAACCATCTCAATTACCTAATTGATGAGGGCTATCAGCCACTTAAAAATAAAACAGACATTTCCTTAACAAAAATCCTTGTGGGGGAGGGTATGATGGGATAAAGCCTGGGTTGGGGAAAAATTTAATATATAAGATGTTGCAGGGTGGGGCACCCAAGTGGCCCTTAAGAGATCTGGTTTCTGATATTGAATCTGCCGTTAATTTGCTGTGTGATTTGGGGCTAGTATTAACCCTCCCTGGGCCTCGGTTGCCAGATCTCTAAAATGAGGGAGTTGGGAAGGACGCTCTCAAGGACCCTTCCTATGCTGACAGCCTACAATTTTGAAAGCTGCCCAGGGGAAGACCCCTTTAGAACATGTGCTCATGACCTAGTCATTTTCAAATTTAGAGACAAAAACATTTTTAAGTCTCCCAGTTATTTTCCATAGACCCAGTTACAAAAACTGACAGGGACCCCCCCCCCTGCCAAAAAAAATAGGGCCAAATAATACAATGATGTTCTTGTGGACTGACCCACGTAATTCCCAAGACTCTCTCAGATGAAAGCAAAAAAGACTTTCAGAAAACTTTCAACATCCCTTAGAAAGGATTTGGGGAATTGCTTCATTTGCCCAGAGGAGGCTTCTAATCCAAGGGCCCTTGCAGCCCATACTCTACTTCCAAGAGCCAGGCCAGAGCCAGGTAAAAAAAAAATGCCTGAACCAAAATGTAGCCTAGCCAGGGCTGCACACTTCAGGAAAACAGGAAATCTGACAAGTGAATACATACATATATTGAAACAGGTATATACAAGAAATGCATTACTGAACAGTATTGACTACCCTTCTTCTTCCATGACCCTTCCAGTACTCATACTAAAACTTTTCAGCCATTGCATCAGAGACTTCTTCCTAATCACTGAGGTCCATGCTCAATCCTCTGTGAGATGTGATCTCCTACAGAGTACTGAACACCTGCCCACCTCTAAGCCAGAATTCAGTGTGGATCAGAGCAAATTCACTGGTAGCTGGGGAGCCCCTTGCTTTCAAGAGAAGCTCAAGAGCAGGCCTGGAGACAGCAGTAGGAGCTGCAGAGCTTCTCATATTCCTTTCCACCCTGTGCGTGGAACTGTTCAGAACTGTTCCTCTTCCCATGGCCCCATCTCCATGTGCCTCTTCATCCACTCAGCCCAACCCAGGGAAGAGCAGCAGCCACAAGCAAAAGCATGCACCCTGGGAGAAAGGGTCTCTGTTAGTGGAAGTGTTACGCTCATTGTCTAAATGGGTCACCATCCAAAGGGATTGGACTGGGGCAGGGATTCTAGGCACCAGTTGGCAGTTCTGTGACCTAATGAGGATAATCGCTCCATCCAGAAGGGAGCCCAACAGGCTGGTAAAGGTACCAAGCTAGTATAGATAAAAAAAGGTGGGTTTCTTTTTCCTCTTGAAACTTGGCTAAACTGTATCTTAGCTCTAACATAGGTGGATACATATTTCTTTCCACTTCCTGCTTGGAACTGCTCAGAAATTTTCCTCTTAAGCAGGGCTACTCAGTTGGCATCCAGAAATCCAGATAGGAAAATAAGAAGAAAACAGACATTTTGGCTGGCAGTAGAGGGCCTAAAGTTCTGTGGATCTGTTTTTTCTATTCTACTGGAAATTGACCATGTGGGGAGTAGAGGATACTCAGGACCAAGAGGAAGGGAGGGAGGGACAGAGAATAAAGTGCATGTGTTGGGAATGTAGAAGGTGATGGTCCGTGGTCTGGTATCACAGATCCATGATATAGGGTCAGGCACTGACTCTCAGAAGGTCAGAAATACTCAGGGCACTAAGTTCCTAGCCAGAGGAAGGTGAGAAGAGGAAAGAAAAGGGATGAAAGAAAAAGTAGAGAAGAAAAGGAAGGAAATAGAGTCAAAAGGAGAGGAGAAGGAAGAATTGCAAAAATGAAGTATGTTCCAGTAAACCCAAATGTGCTTTTTATATGTATTTGTATTCATTATTAGGGGTAAATTTGTTATAGCATAACATGGTAATTGCACAGTAAGAACAAACATCAAAAACAACAATTAGCCTTTTAAATAGCCCTTTGAGCTACAAGCCAAAGCCCAGTGGCCTCTCCATCTCTCACCTTCCTCATTGACTCTGGTCATAGTTAAGCCTTGCCAACATCATTGTTCTCCAGTAAGGCTGTGGAGGGAGTGATAGTTCAGCCTGATTGAACTACTTTGTCCATAAGGATGTGGAAAGCACTTCTTGCCCAGGCCCTTCTGTGTGTGTTATGAGGACACAAGCATAAACATGTGACTCCCAAGCATTTTTGCTTATTTAAAATCTTTGATGTTAATTTGTCCATCAGCAGTTAGGTCTTAGGTACATTTACCAGGTAAAGGACATCTCTCGGTGTCCCTGACATCAGGTTTCCCCTGCTGTGCCTCTAGGTTTAGATTCAATGCAAATATGTCCTCAAGATTCTGCAATCACCAGGATTGGAGCCCCAAGAACTACTCAGTCAGAGGAAGATGACATGACGTGTCATGTGCAGATGACAGCACCAGCTTACACTATCCACATATGGACAATTGCAGCCTAAACATCAAGCCTAATTGTGACCATTGCCCTCAAGCCCAATAAAATGAATTTAGCTGGGCACAGTGGGCACACCTGTAATCCCAGTGGCTCAGGAGGATGAGGCAGGAGATCACGAATTCAAAAGCAGCCTCAGCAAAAGTGAGGCACTTTGCAACTCAGTGAGACCCTGTCTCTAAATAAAATGCATACTAGGGCTGGAGATGTGGCTCAGTGGTCGAGTGCCCCTGAGTTCAATTCCCAGTACCCGCCCCCAAAAATTAATTCAAGTGAAGAAGCCCTGCCAATAATGAGATTGTTGTTAGTCTCAGGAGAAAGGAGCTGTCCATTCCAAATCAGGAGGAAGGGCTGTCCATCCTCAGGTAGGTGACAGTCTTTTCTGCTGCCAACCTCACCTTGAGCTTCCTCACTCCTGGCCCTGCTTTGGAGAACCAATACCCACAGATTCTCCTGGTGGAGCCCAATAGCAGCCTGAAGGCACAGACCACTGATAAATATCTCCAGGTATGTCAAATGTTTAACAAAGCCCACCTGAAATGGGACTTGTCTTCCTTTCCTTCGGACATTTGGGCAGTCTAGATTCCTGTCAGTTCTTCTCTGGTATATCCCAGTCATCTCCAAACTAGTCCCCGTGCCTGCACTCTCTCCTACATCATCTGTATAAATACTTGTTGACACCCATTACCATTTGGATCTGGAATGTCCCCAAAGGCTCATGTGTTGAAGGCTTTGTCCCCAGTACAGCAACGTTCAGAGGTGGGGCTTTGGGAAGTGATTGGATCATAAAGGCTCTGAATTCCTTAGTGGATTAATCCACTGATAGATGAATGGACTACCAGGAGTGGTGGAAACAGTAGGTGGTGGTGCATGGTTGGAGAAAGTAGGACACTGGGGGTTTGACCTTGGAGAATGCATCTTGCTGTGAGCTCTTTCCCTCTCCCTTGCTTTCCCAGCCACCTTGAGGCGAGAGTTTGGCTTAACACATGCTCTTCCACCGTGATGCTCTGCCTCACCTCAGGCTCACAGCAATGGAGCCAGCTGACCCTGGACTGGATCCTCTGAAGCTGTGAGCCAAAATAAACCTTTCCTCATCCGAGTTGTTTTTTCAGGGATCTGTCAGTGAGATGAAAAGCTGACGAACACACCACCTTTGCTGTGCCAGGACCTGGAGATACAAATAAACAAAATATAGTAACTGAACTTGAGGAGTCAGTCTCCGGTTGGAGAGAAAAATATATAAGCCAATGACTATAAAACACTATGGTTCTCATCTTGGAAGAGACAGATGACTCCCAGGAGTGGTACAAGAATGAACAGGGAAGTAAGAAATCCTGATATAAGTCCTGGAAAGGAGGAACAATTTTCAGACAGGTAAGAAAAGGAAGGATGTCCCCTTCACATGTCAGAGAAGCACCATGAGCAAGAGGACCAAAGCCAGATCAAGTAAGGAGCCCTCAGGGAGCGACAGATGGGAAGCCCCCCGAGAAGCAAGCTGAAAAGGGAAGTGAGTGGGGACTTGGGCCCCCAGTTAGGAACCTGGTCTCATTGTGCAGCAGGAGCCATGGCTGAATTATAGGAGAGATCTGTTAGGAATTTCATCCGAGGTGTTCACAATGTAGATGATGTCCATGGGACAAAGGAGGAAAATCCACTGAGGAGGATATTGGGATGATTTGTATGAGAGCAGAGCAGAGCAGAGGTTGCAAACCAGAACAATGGCGGAGGGAAAGGGGCTGGGAAGAGCACCTTTGGGTGCTGTAAAGGATTAGCTAGGTTTTATGGTACAACTGGTCAGCCTGACCAACTGATCAAGTCAGCTGTGGGTAAGCCAGGGTTTTCTGTCTAAGGTTACAGTCTTGACTCCACAGCAGCTCTGAGTCCATGGGGAACACAGCCCTTGTGCAAATGGGCATTTAGACGCAGCCTGTCCTTAGGGCACTGCTTGCCTTCATCAGGCGCTGCCTCTGTGCCAACAGAACCCACACACATTCTTCTAACATATGCTTTTGTTTTTAGAATCATGATTAGCCCATCTTAGCAGAGTTGTGAAACTCAGCTGGTTTTTTAATTTTGATTTTTAGCAAATATAATTTTATTAATTTATTTACTTCTGATTGCTCTAATAAAAAATTAAATAAAATCCTTCCAAACTGCCTTTGGCAGATAGCAAATCCTGAGCATGAGCAGGAAAAGACAAAGTAGTGAAGGAGAAGCATTTCCCTTGGAAACATTGAGAAAGAGGCAGTCTGCTATTTCTCCCATTGCCATGGAACTTTTGAGAGGATAGGAAGAAAACTGAACTTCCTAAGATGAAACGCAAAGGAAAAAATGCTTAGTCTACAAGCTCTGTGATGGTGAGGGCAATGCTCACTCCTGTGCCTGGTACATCAGACATAATCAATATCTGCTGAGAAAGAGGGAAGGAGGAGTCGCTGTTATCAGGAAGAGCACTTGGGGACTCAGTGACTCTCTCATGGCTGATGTCCTCTGTCTATTCACACCCCCACCTGAATCAGAAAGAAGAATGAAGCCCAGAAAATCAGAGGGCTGAAAAGCTAATAGTGCATCAGTGTCCTTAGCCCTTCCTCAATTGAGCCCCATTGTTCAGTGGGTCACGTAGTTCTTCTGCTTCTGAACATAAAAGTCTTTTGTGAATACCACACTGCTGTACCCTCTTCCTGCCATGCTCTTGCCCCAAGTCCCACCTCAAATTTGACCTCTTTAAAATGACCTGGCTCAACCTCACATCTCAGATGGACTTCTAGGGACTACCATTTACCCCCTTTCTTGCTATTTACAACACTGATCATTCCCCAAATTTATCCCATTTAAGCTGGCATGCCTGTAATCCCAGGTACTCAGAGTGCAGAGGCAGAAGGATCACAAGTTCAAGGACAGCCTGAACAACTTATCAAGACCCTGTCTAATAATAAAATAAAAAGGGATGGGATGTAGCTCAGTGGTAGAGTGCTTGCCTAACATGCAAGAGGTCCTGGGTTCAATCCCCAATACTAGACAATAAAATTATCTTGTTTACAGTTGTGATGCTTAACAACACAGATATGTTCTGTGAGAAATGCATCATTAGGCTATTTCATCATGTGCAAACCCCATAGAGTATACTTAACACAAACCTAGATGGTATAGGTCAATCAATTAATGTGGCCTCTTGATGCAATTAAGAGATGCTGTAAACATAAGACATGCGAGGCTACTGCTGTGTAATGAAACATGTAGTCTTACAGTAAGCTGTTTATATAAGTAGGAGTGCACACTAGTGATCAAACACATAGTAAAAATATAAATGGGTAATAGGCACTTATTACCATTAGGAAATATTAGGTACTCACAGAATCATGTGTGCTCCACATTTACATCACTGGCAGCACAGTAGGTTTATACAGCCTCACCACAAAGGGATCAACATGCTGTGGCACTGTGATGGCTACACCATTGCTGGGCAATTGGAATCTGTCAGCTCCATTATTCTCTCATGGGAGCAGTGCCCTATGTGTGGTCCATTGCTGAACGGAACGTTCTCAGGAGGCACATGGCTATATTTATGTGTTTGTTCATTTATGACCTATTTCCTCCCCATAGAATATAGGTTCCATGAGAGCAGACATACTGTTTTCAGAGTTCATCATTGAATCTGAACTAAGAACAGTTTCTGGCACATAGTATGTTCTCAACCAATATTTTGCTGATTGGATATCAAGTTAAAGAGATGGAGACATGTAGCATAAGGGTGGATCTATAAATGCTTGCAGAATAAATGTGCATAATGGAAAGATCTATAACAAAATTACACTTATGTAGATTAGAAATGTAAGCACACAAGGCATTTTTCAAAGTGTTATATCATTCATTATGTTGAGGTTAGGAAAGGATTGAGGTGTTAGAACAAAAGAAACACACACATACATACAGACAAATGAGAAAGAAGCTGCCATGGACCAATTCTGATCATAGCCATGATCTGAGATAAGAGAAAAAAAAAAGGAGGAGATATCAGAGGTACTTAGTACCAGGCCCACACTGAGTTATTAATTTATATGTAAACTATATTAATAAATCACTAGATCATATCTGCTCAGTAAACTGTTTATTCCATGAAAGAGATTCATTTGACCCATATTTTATTTGTTATGCTACACTTCCAAATAAAGATCCCCCTCCAGAACTGTAAAGGAGAGAAGAGATTCCAAATGCTTGGCCAAGTGGGCATTGAGCTTGAGATTCTGCTGCCCAGACAGAGCAGACCAGGGAGGTCACCCTCCTTACGGGGTGATCAATCTCTTCCTGCTTTGCTCACTGAACGTCCTTTAGGAATGACACGAGCCTGCTTTACTTATCAATCAGTTTCACCAAGCTCATTTCTAAGGTTCTAAGACACAGAGATCCCTGGATCACCCAGGAGGGAGGAGGTAAGAGATGACAACAGAATAGTTTGCACAATCGGACTCAGGTCCCCATCAGCCACAGCTGCTGGGCTAATCACATGAACATTAGAGCAAGACAAAACTTTTAGCAATCTAGATAGACTTTCCTACCCTTCTGGTTTGCACAGTCCTGGAGAAACTAGTGTCTACGCTCATAAATGTAGAGCCAGGGCTGGGGACACTGTTCTGACTCCTTTTGCCGTGCTCCTTCTTGGAGCCTGAGAGGTCTACATTGTCCAGCTGCTGACCTGTACAGTGAGAGACTGAAGCTAGGATTCCCACAGCTTCCCAGAAGATGGTCAAGTGTATGCTATGCTTTTAAAACATATTAATTTTTTTCACCCAAATTGAATCCTTTGCTGTTTTCAACTGTTTCTGAAGTTTAGAATATTCAATATTTTTAGTACATAAATACATTGATTTATGTACAGTGACTCTCAAAATATATTTCTTGGGTTCTACTTTTTTTATTCTTAAAGTATTAAGAATGGTAAATCTGCCTTCGTGTGTGTATTCAAATTTTTCACATTCCAAACAATGCAATCATAACTGCACTTAAAATAATCATTGCCCCCATGCTCACAACCATCCTTATTATTTCAAATGCAGAAAAGAAAGAGGGAAGCAAGAGGAAAAACTCTGATCTTAAGATAACTTGTTGGTGACCCCTCGTAAGTGACAACCAAGCAAAACTTCAAGAAACTTGTGACTCAGAGCTTGAATTTCAGGCAAACGCTGTCCTGCATTTCTAATGAAAAACGGATCCTTCCCCCTGCTTTTGAAGTGCTCTTTGGGAATTGTTTGAGTGTTCTTTGCAATCTTTTATACCCAGCCTAAGGACTCTGACAAACTCTCTCTTTTCCTTCAAAGGCTTGTTAACTATGTGATGAATACACCTGTCACTTCCAATTCTAACCTTACTTTCTGTTGTGATGGCTGTAGAATTTGGTATCTATGGCAACTTTTCAGTGGTTCAACATCGATTAAAAAATGATTGGCTTATCAGGGTTGCTTGGTTGATTGATGGAAATGATCAGGTGCTCAAAATAATCATGACAGATAAAGTCTCTTGATTAGCCAGTATTTGCAAGATTCAAAATTTTAGATTTCATGACTTTCTTTTTATTATTTCCATGCAAAAATAACCAGAATTTAATTCTACTGAAGTAGTTGCAAGTTAATTTGAACTGTCTTGATGAAGGAAATGTGATTCAATCCACACATCTTATTTAGGATCCAAACAGTACATTTCATCTATTCTAAAAAATCCACTTCCTGATTTTCTAATACCCCAAGGTCAGAGACTAAGTTATGATTTTTTTTTTAAAGAAAATCAAGTTTGGTGCTGAGAAACATTTCAGGCAGGTTTAGAACATTTGCACATTAATTATAAAGCTTTTCATGCTAATGGTTCCTCAAGTGTGTAAAAAATGACAATATTGTAAGAAAGAAACATTAACCAGAGCCTGACCCTCCTAGGAAATTTAACACCTTATTTTTTAATAGAACTTTTTAAAGCAAGGCCTCCAAAGTGGGGTGATGTACCATTGAGAGTATATTAGATAACCTCAGGTTGTCCATAGACTTTTTTAATTGCCAGGTATTTATTTTAGTATGATTTGGCTGTTAGTCAATCATTTGTTTTCCTTAAAAGAAAAAGGTAGCAATTTCATATTACATAACTGAATACTTCTTTCTTTCTTTCCTTCCTTCCTTCCTCTTTCAGGGTCAGTGGCTGAATCCCGAGCCCGGTGCATGTTAAGCACAGGTTCTACACTGAACTACACCCCCCAGATATTTTTTAAAATAACTATATTCATTTCATTTCCTAGGCTGCCATAATAAAGTACCATAAACTGAAAGGCTTAAATCAGCAGAAATGTGTTGTCTCACAGTTCTGGATGCTAGAAATTTGAAATCAAGCTGTCTTGGGCAGGGCCAGGCTCCCTTCACACCTCTCCCCAGCCCCCCTACCTGAGCTGCCAGTGCTCCTGGGCACTCCTCCTCAGGCAGCTGCATCTCTCCAGTCTCAGTCCTGGGCATTACGGATTGTTCTCCTGTCTCCACCTTAGAGGGGCCATCTTTTTAGGAGAACTCGGTCATATGGGATTAGGGGCCCACCGTACTTCAGCATGACCTCATCTTAACTGATTGCATCTCTAATGACCCCACTTCTAAGTGAGGTCAAATTCTGAGATCCTGGGGGTTAGCACTTCAACATATAAATTTGGGGAGGCCACGATTCAGCCCACAATAAATAACACATTAAGTCGGTGATTACAGTTGAAGGTAAAAGGGTTTGTTTTGTTTTGTGTTGTTTTGAGTTTAAACTGACTTTCAAAAAAAAAAAACAGCAGGGGTGCTTTGTGAACATAACAACATTTGTAAACATGATACAGAGAATCACTGGTGCTGGAGGTGAGACACAAAAGATCCCCCACTCTTGACAATGTCACCTTGCAGCAGCTTCTGTCAAGAGGTGGAGTCTTTTTTTTTTCACCTCTTAAATTCTGCCTGACCTTGGGGTTTGCTTTGGCCAAATTAGCCAGAATGCAGTCTGCGGAAGCTTGAAAAGTGCTTGCTCATTAGAAATTGTCCTCTTTTCCCCTCGGTCCTGCTGAAAGATGTGAAAGACCACATGGGGCAGAACCAAGGCCAACAAGTGGCTGGGAAGCCAACCCAGGTGCTAACTATTGACACGTGACTTGCACCCCAGACCAGGTAAGCCAGCAAAGCCATCCAGCAGAGCCCAGTACAAATCATCATTCTGTTGAATCTTGAGCTAAACAAACCAAACAGGATGCTGTTTAAACCACCACTCAAACTTCTCATCAATTTGCCATCTATTTTGCTTAATAGTTTCACAAATATTCTAGGGGTGCTTTTCATCAGAGCTGTTCCTAAGGTCCCAGAAAGGTGGATCTGGGATGAAATAAATGCTGAAATCATTGGGGAGCAGTTGGGAAGGCTGGATGAGGAAGGTACCTTGCAGCATTTGGCTTGAAGTGAATTTGACAAAGAAAAATAAAAGAACCTCAGAGGCAGAGAGAAAGGATCCAGGCCTACCAAGAATGCAGATGAGTCATGTTCCCACCAATGTCTCTTTCTCTCCCACATTTTCTGGACATTTTGGTTTGGGGGAAGTCAAGAAAGAGATTGCCATAAACAGTAGCACCCATTTTTGGTGACCCAACCATGGGGCTTTATGAGCATGTATGATCATTCTTCCCAGAATCTACCCTGTGGGAAGCTCTGTGTTTAAGGCCCAACTCTGAACAGCCTAATGGAAAGAGAATTAGACTCTAAATTAGGATTCCTGGGATTTTTACCCCCCAAGGGATTCACATCTATTCTTAAGTCCTCCCAACTTGTTTTCCACTCTGCAGTTAGAATAATCTTTTCAAAACATAAAACGGATCATGCCAACTCCCATTTAAAATTCTTCCTCAATTTTCTGTTGCTCTTGGAGTGAATATCGGATTCCCTAAAAAAAGCTTATGTGACCATAAGTCTGCTCAGGTTGCCATAACAAGACACCACAGGCTGGGTGTTCTAAACAGTAGAAACCTATTTTCTCACAGTGCCAGAGACTGGAAGTCTAAGATCAAGGTACTGCAAAGGTTGGTGTCTTTTCCTGGCTTATATATGATAGACTTTTCACTGTATCCTCATGTGCCTTTTCCTGTGTGTGTGCATGTACTGGTATCTCTCTTCTATTTTAAGGACACCAATCTTATTGAAATAGACCTCTCCTTTATGATCTCATTTAACTTTAGTTATCTCCTTAATAAACTCTCCTACCTCCATATATAGTCAGACAGAGGGTTAGAGCTTGTCTTCAGGCCACCCCTTCATACCCTTTGTATGCCATTGACTAGCCCTCATTCTCTGCCTCCTGCCATGCTGGTTCTCTCCCTTTCTTGGACTCATCTGTCATTTAATGGGTTATGAATTTATTCTAACCCAGGTGATGCCTTGCTCTCATAAGAATGTCAACAACTCCAAGAGAGCAAGGAAGAATTGCATCTGGTTTTGCTCACCAGTTTATCCCCAGGCTGTGTACTTAACGTACAGTAAGTACTTGATCATAGTTTGTAGAATGAATGTAAAGTTTAGCAAAGGACTTGAGATTTATCATAACTACGCAGGTTCAACGTGACTTGGAGATCTAGGAATTAGTGCTACCTATTCATTCATTTATGCAGTAAACATGCTGAATAGCATCTACTGAATGTTAGGTCTGGAGAACACTAAGATCAATAAGATAGACAAGTATCAAACCAACCCCTCTGAAGGCCATTCTTATTGAACTGTATTTGCTATTTCCTTTATATCCAGTCTTTAGTCTATTCTGGTCTCAATATAAACAACTACTAAAAATTTTTAAACTATGTTAATAGTTAACTGTTTATATTCATTGCACACATATTAGTTAAAAATCTTAATGCTAGAAATAAAAATCACTCCATGTCATTAAAAGTTTAAAAGGCAATTATCATGCTTTCAGGGATATGTCCTGCTTATGATCCCTGGAAAATGACTGTCAATAAATTCTTTATGGTTTTATGGTAGCAAAAGAGAGAAAATACAATACAGGTAAGAATTTTAAAATATAAAAAAATTGAAAGATGTATACCAATTCTAAAAATTATTCCCCAGGACTAATGCAACTATCAGATGGATCACATGTTTTAATAACACTGTAATATAAAGTAAATTAAGAGGAAATCAAAATAAAGCACATATATCATGTACACACCAGTGCTTCTCAAAGTCTTACAAAAAGGAATAAATTGAACAAGGGAAGAATTTAGGAGATAATTACTGGCCCCAAAACTTGACTTTATAAATGTCTTTAAATTTAAAAATTGCAGCTATCACGTGAGAGTTACCTGCAATTTGCTGGGCTCCCTGTTAGATGTTTTACATGTTAGATGTGCTGATCCTCCAGGCACCAAATAGAGCAGGACTAAGCATCCCCATTTTACAGAAGGGAAATTTTCAAATCAGAAAGTATGAAACACAATTAATCAGCAGCCAAGCTGGAACTCCTACTTCAGCCAATCTGACCTCAGAGTCCCCATTCTTGGCATTATCCCATGCTGCCTCAAAGCTGTCAAGAACAGGTTCTGATTGATTCCTCCAAAGCAAAGTCTGGGATATAAATAAGTAAATTAAATGAATTAAAGTAGGTTTGTGTCTCTATTTTGAGACTGGAAGTGTGATCCCTAAATGTCTCCTGAAGCCCAGAAGAGAGAAAGGAAATGTCCTAAGGCTTTTCATTTATCTCCATGAAGCAATTCAGAAAATTGCCCTGCAAGAGGAATTTTTAACTTAGACACAGTGATACAAATATAGGCACATGCATGGCCAGACATCTTCACCCAGGAGAGCCGGGGACCAAACCCTCTCCAATGTGATATCAAGAAGAGTGTTATCTTTAAACCTTTCCCCTGCCTGCTGCAGACTTGGGGAATTCCACCTGGGAAAATTTCTTTCCTTTGGGTTAAGGAACCCTCTTTTAAAATGCATAGGGCCTAGCAAGATAATTAAGCCATTAATTCCTTGGCTCATTTGGTTTATTTGAGAGCAGTTAGCCAATCACCTAGCAGTCCTTAAAGGAAGTGGACCAAGACAAGCCATTTCAGGTGCAAATGGCCTTCCCTTTCCTATAAAGCTGACAGAACCCGCCCTACTATGGTGCCAGGAGATTGTCCTCATTTTGTGCCCAATAAGAGCTCTGTGTTTTGAGATGTTCCCATCTGTACATTGTGCATAAAGATAATAACTACCTGGTAGAGCTGTTTTGAGGTGAAATTAATCAAATAAGCACAAGACAGGATTCTAGGTCTTTAGTAAAGCTCTGGAAACCATGCCTGGCATACAGTGATCTCTCAATCAGGGTGAGTATTTTAATCTCTTAGTCTATTAGTTTTGTTTTTTGTTTGGTTTTGGTATTGAGAATTGAACCTAGGGGCACTTTACCACTGAGATACATCCCAGCCACCATCACCCCCCCCCCTTTTTTTTTTTTTTTTTAAAAAAGGTTCTCCCTCAATTGCTTAGGGCCTATTCTTTTTCTGCGGCTGCTTTGAACTTGCAATCCTCCTGTCTCAGTCTCATGAGCTGCTGGAATTAAGGTGTGTTCCTCCTTGCTGGGCTGTTATCTCATTTCTAACAGGAGTAACAGAACTCTTAACTGGAAATGCCTGCTTTCCTTGATCATCCAACAGAGGTGTACTGGATGCCTGCTACAGGAGGGGCAGGATGCATTGGTGACTCTAAGGTACTCATTTCCCACACTTGTTGAGTTTACACTCTAGAGGGTGAGGCTCTGGAGGAAAGGAACTGGGACCTTGGGAGGCTCTTTCTGAGGAAATGACATTAAATTGACTTGAAGATGAGGAGTTAAGTGCACAGACCTTGGGAGAGTTCCAGGGAGAATTCCAGGGAGAGCTTCAGCTATGGCTAAAGCCTTGAGGGCAGAAGCTGAGAGTGTCCCAGGAAAAGAAAGAAAAGCAAAGGGGTTCTTCATATACCCTAGAGATTAGTGCTCTATCTGATGTGTGAGGGGTAAAGACTTGTTCCCAGGATGTAGGCTCTCTATTCAACTCACAGATTGTTTCTTTTGCTGAGAAGAAACTTTTTAGTTTGAGTCCATCCCATTTATTGATTCTTGATTTTAATTCTTGCACCAAAGGAGTCTTATTAAGGAAGTTGGGGCCTAATCCCACATGATGGAGATTAGGGCCTACTTTTTCTTCTATTAGATGCAGGGTCTCTGGTTTATTCCTAAATCCTTGGTCCATTTTGAGTTGAGTTTTGTGCATGGTGAGAGATAGGGATTTA
This sequence comes from Marmota flaviventris, assembly GCF_047511675.1. Lineage (NCBI taxonomy): Eukaryota > Metazoa > Chordata > Mammalia > Rodentia > Sciuridae > Marmota > Marmota flaviventris. Next base: position 17,159,699 of record NC_092508.1, read on the forward strand.
ATTTCATTTTGTTGCATATGGATTTCCAGTTTTCCCAGCACCATTTGTTGAAGAGGCTATCTTTTCTCCAATGCATGTTTTTGGAACCTTTGTCTAATATAAAATAATTGTAATTTTGTGGGTTAGTCTCTGTGTCCTCTATTTTGTCCCATTGGTCAACAGTCCGTTTTGATGAAGCACCAAAAAATAAATAAATAAATAACCCAATCAATAAATGGGCCAAGGACCTGAAGAGACACTTCTCAGAAGATGATATATAATCAATCAATGAATATATGAAAAAATGTTCATCATTGCTAGAAATTAGAGAAATGCAAATCAACACCACTCTAAGATTTCATCTCATTCCAGTCAGAGTGGCAGATATTATGAATACAAAAAAACAATAAGTGTTGGTGAAGCTGTGGGGAAAAAGGTACACTCATACACTGCTGGTGGGACTGCAAATTGGTGCAGCCAAATGGAAAGCAGTATGGAGATTTCTTGGAAAACTGGGAATGGGACAACCATTTAACCCAGCTATCCCTCTCCTTGGTCTATACCCAAAGTACTTAAAAACAGCATACTACAGGGACACAGCCACATTAATGTTTATAGCAGCACAATTCACCTCAAAACAACTCTACCAGGTAGCTAAACTGTGAAACCAACTTAAATGCCCTTCAATAGATGAATGGATAAAAAGAAAAAGTGGCATATATATACAATGGAATATTACTCAGCAATAAAAGAGAATAAAATTATGGCATTTGCAGGTAAATGGATGGAGTTAGAGAAGATAATGCTAAGCGAATTTAGCCAATCCCAAAACACCAAAAGCCTCTGATATAAGGAAGCCGATTCATAGTGGGGTAAGGAGAGGGAGCATAGGAGGAATAGACAAACTCTAGACAGGGCAGACGGGTGGGAGGGGGAGACAGGGGGCATGGGATTAGAAATGATGGTGGAATGTGATGGACATTATTATCCAAAGTACATGTATGAAGACACGAATTGGTGTGAATGTATTTTGTATACAACCAGAGATATGAAAAATTGTGCTGTATATGTGTAATAAGAATTGTAATGCATTCTGCTGCCATATATAAATTTTTAAAAAAATTTTAAAAAAAGAAAACCAAAGGGAGTAATAGAGTGGTCAAGAGGGAGAAGCAGGTGGAAGCAAGACCAAGTTCATGTGCAAACAAGGCTTGGGGGGCATACTAAGGATTTCTGAACTTCATACTGCAGAAACAGGAAGTTCTAGGTTTATCAGTGTGGACAACTGTAGTATGCTTGTTCAGCTCTAACTGCTCTATAGAGACTAGATTCTTGGAGACACGGGTTATAGGGAAGGAAGCCAGGCTCAGCAGCTACTGTCATCATCCAAGAGAGGGATGGTGGTAGACGAGAGTGGCCACTGGTAGTAGAAATGGAGAGTAGGCAACATTGGAAATTATTTTGGAAATACAATCAGCAGGACAGTCACATAGAAAATGACCCAGTATGTCCCTCCTTTTCCCTCTTTGTGAATGGCCCAGTCCAAAAGTAGAGTCACCAAAGTGACACTGTGGTCTCAGGAGAAGGGCTACACTTTGGGCCCCCTTCAGCACAGACTTCTCCAGCCCACAGAAGCTACTGTATTAGTGCATCTCCCACGGTGGAAGGAGTTCACCTGGACAATGGACTACAGTCTATCTGGGTCCGATCTAAGTATCCTCCAGTCTCCAACCCTAACACTATCTATCTTGAGCATCATGAGTGCTCATTCCAGACTTCCAGGAAGTCTTCAGTGAGGAGGGGGAGGCAGATTCCATAAGCCTAAGGACCACTGAAAGCATTGCTGCTTCTGAGACCAGAAGTCCCCTCTGTGCCTAGAGGCCACTGTACCTACTCCTGGGGGCAGAGGCAGACTTGGGTCACACACATCCCCAGAACAGCAAGAGCCCACACGGCTTGTGGATGCAGCAGATGTGAGAGCCAGCAAATACCCTTAGGAACGTTTTTTCCCTTCAGTTCTGGGAATCAAACCCAGGATCTCATGCATGGTAGACAAGCACTCTACCACTGAGCTATAGCTGTTCTTAATGAGCTTTGTCTACCCCTGCCATTCTTCTGAGGGCACCAGTACCTCCTTTCCTTCCCTTTTCCCTCTCTGCTTCTCTGCCATTTCCTATTCCCACCCATATTCTCCTCTCACAAGAGTAGATACATGTGAAGAGCAAATTTTAAGATTTTCATGTCAGATTGGCAGAAGTTTAAAAGACTAATAATATCAAATGCTGGAGTGGATGCCAGGAAATGCAACATTACCATTCATTTAGGGAATGTGTAACTTAGTGATGCCTTTTTGAAAGCAATTTGGCAGCAACTATCAAAATCTTAAGTACATATGCCTTTTGAGCAATCCCACTTCCAGGAATCATGCTGTAAAAAGTACTTGTTCATATGTACAGAGAAGGATATTCAAAGTTGTTTATAGCTATTTATCCCAGATAATACACAACACTGGAGACAACTCAAATGTCCGTCAATTAGAGAGCAATTTAAATAAATTGTGCTATAGCCATACTATGGAATACTATGAAGCCTGTGAAAGAAATAGAATTAAACCTAAATGACTTCTAGGACAAGACGTAGGCAAACTGCAGAGCAGTTACAACACCTGTGGGCTCAGTAATCTTTTTTTTTTTTTTAAGAGGGTGTGTGTGTAGGTATTTATAAGCATGGAAACACATATAAAAGAAAATGGAAATTTCTAGTGAAAGAAGTGATGATTATAGGAAGCTAAAGGTGAATATCCATGATACATAGGTATATGAAAAGCAATTCATGGAGACAGAGAGTAGAACAGTGGCTCCCAGGAGCTGCAGGAGGAGATGATGGGGAGCTATTGTTTAATGAGTACAGAGTATCTGTTTGGGATGATGCAAAAGTTTTGGAGAAGGGTGGTGGTGATGGATTCAGAGCAACATGAATTAGCCACTGAACTGTGCACTTAAAAATGATCAAAATGGCTGGGTGCAGTGGTGCACATCTGTAATCCCAGTAGTTTGGGAGGCTGAAGCAGGAGGATCTCGAATTCAAAGCCAGCCTCAGCAAAAGCTACGTGCTAAGTGAGACCCTGTCTCTAAATAAAATACAAAATAGGGCTGGGGACGTGACTCAGTGCTCAAGTGCCCCTGAATTCAACCCCTGTACCCCCCCAAAAAAAAGATCAAAATGGTAAATTTTATGTTAAATGTCTTTTATCAGAATTGAAATTTAGTAAAATGATTAACACAAATGATTGCATGAAGACTGATTTCCAACACCAGACATCTAAGGATAAGTCAAGACTCTTTGTTTGTAAATAATGGCACTTAATTCCAGGAGGTCACAGAAGGATCAACTTAGCCACCTCCCACTCCTGGACTCCACAAGCAGAATGCTAACGAAGTATTTATAGACTGAGCACCGTCCAAGCTCCCAGCCTCAAGACCCTTAAAAATGGTCTTCTTTATTGGCACAGTCATCTAATCTCCCTGCTTCCAATGGTGCAAATTGAAGGACTGACTTATAACTGTCATTTTAGGGGGAACAAAAAGAAGAGAAAGGCCATGATGGTTTAGCTCAGTTCTTAAAAGCCCCCACATGGAAGGAACAGCTCATCAAGTGCTCCAGCGTCTCAGTGCTGAGCAGTGGCCATTCTACTGTGTCAGCTGGCTTCCTGGAGACAGAGCCCCTAAGGACGCCAAGTCATCTCTGCAAATGAGACTTGAATTAAACTACCTGGTGCCCAAACATGTCACATTTGGCATCTGCACATCATTACTTGGAGCTCATTCTACAAAGCAGAGAGACGACATTGATTACATTCAGCCAGACCACTTTGGCAAGGAAACCAAATAAACACAAACAAACTGGAGTCTCATAACATTTCACTGCTCTTCCACGGGCATCTGTCAGAATAAAAGAAAGGAGATGTTTATGCTGAGGCAGGAAGTCCAGGTCAAAGGTGGAGGGAGAAAGGCTCCAGTCCTTACAAAGAACCCAGAGCAGGAAAGCAAATGTCACTGATAGAAAGTCCATCATTGCCATAGGTAACCAAATATTTTCAGCCTTTGATTTTTACAGGCAGGTGATTTATGAGTCATGACAAAACAGAAGGGACATACCTTGAGTTAATGCCCATTTAGATGAGGGGATAAAACTTGTATTTACTCTCAGGTCTCTTAATATCTCAAATGAATACTAATCGGAGATATTGAAAATGAGGATGCCATTTTCTGCTGTATCTCATGTCATCTGAACGACCTTGCACTCGAGAACTGCAAGGCAGGAATTTATTTGGTCTCCAGGAAATTGTGAATGTCTAAATTAGCAAATCCAAGCTATCAGAGCACCACTTGAAAAATATAGAACAAAGCACAGAGGAAGATGCAAAAAATAGCATTTGGAAGAAAAAAAGGGGCATAGCCTAAACTTTCTTAAAAGCCTGATACTGCTTTTGCAAGGAGCAGAATGAAAACTGCATTTTCTGTTGAAAACAAAGATTGACTTTGACTCTGGGGCTGACCTTCCCCCAGAATCAGCTGCAGGAGCATGGCCAAATTAGAGTAGTTAGAACTGGGGAGACCTTCTTTTGTCCCTCCCTGCCCCCCCACCAACTGCAAGAACACCTGCGTAGCCATGCCAGGGCCTTGGAGCTCACTGCCTCACTTTGTGGAGTCCCTTCATCCTCCTGAGCTGAGAGGAAACCTCCCCTTGAGTTCACATCCACTGTTCTTAGCTCTCCTCGCTGCAGGGAGCCAGCACCAAGGTCATCTCCTTTGCCTCCATTACTGATTTGGAGAATGGCTCTCCCCTTTTTCTTGCAAACTGTTCTCCAGGCAAAGCATCACAGGGTCCTTGAAGGAAGTGACTTTGGCAAGCACTAGATCCCTGCCCTGATATCCTGGTCAACATTTTCAGCCTTTTAGCCAGAGAGTTTCTTTGAAGAAAAACTTGAAAAAGCAAATGCCTCCTTTTCCCTCCACTAATACCACTCTAAGCTGTTAATGATCAATTACTCTTGGTATGCAGGAAGGAAAAGCCGGAAAAAAAAAAAGAAAAAAGACTTTGAAGAGGAAGGTTAAAGAGGAGAGGGAGAAAGAGAATGAAGTATGGGGCTGGTAGGGAGAGGCAGAGAGAACAAAAAAGAAAGAAGAGAATGATAAGAAAATCTGTGCCTTGATTACAACTTTACCTAATGTGGATACGGCATATGCACAAATACACACACACCACGCACACCATACCACACATACACACACACAAGACTCAACACTCATTAAGTAGCCCAGACAAGCATCCAAATAGCTCAGTGCACCTTCTGAGCATTAATGAGTCCTCCATTTTAACAACTTAATTACTTACTCATCCTCTTCCAGCCACATGGACATAGAGGCAATGTTTACTTAAAGAGCTTCACTCTCTTTAAAAGCCACCAATAAAGATAAGTGGAAATATCAAAATTCTCTGTAAACTAAAACCTCGCAGAGATGCCTCACATATAATACTTTCTAATTGTGACCAGGAGCCAGATGGAATAACCTAATAAAAGTCAAAACCAGGGACAAGCAGAGCTATAATACATATGGTCAAGTGGTCTGTTCTGATATGGAAATTTCTTTTGCAGAACCGAATAGATTCTATAGGCATTTTTCAGACTTTAATCTCATCTGGCTGATTTTTCAATTTCAAGTCTCCATCACAGCCCCCTCCATCACCCCAAGCCTCTCCTATAACAAATCAGCTTATTTTGTTCAAGTCTTTTTGCCTTAATGTTAGTAGAAAAAAGTAAAATTCTCTTTTGACAGCAATATCAAATGCAATTCAAACCTTTATTTATCTTTTGTCTAATTAAAATAGAACTTTTGGGCACTGGATTTGATCCTCAGAACCACATAAAAATAAATAAATAAAGGTATTGGGTCCATCTACAACTAAAAAAAAATTTAAAAAATAAAATAAAATAGAACTTCTATCCTCCCCACACACTGCTGAGTCGTCCGGATACCACATCATTTCAACTGGCTTTCTTAGATTGCACTAAGGAGCACAGTGCCCCCACCTCAAGGAAGCAGTGACAAGGAGAAGGAATGGGGGGTGGCACTGAAAAGGATCATAGAAGGAAGTGAGCTATGGATCACTCTGGCATCTCCTTTGTTAAGAAAACATCCACTTGCATAGCAACTGTACAAAGTATTTTCATACAAACAACCTTGACTCTCATGACATACTGCTGAGTAAGCAGGGGCGTAGTGATTGTCCCCATTTTACATACAAGAAAACTGAGCATCAGAGAAGTCAAGGAATTTGTCCTATGTCATGATGACTTACAAACCCAAACACATAGGTATAGCCTATACTCAGCTCCCCTCTGCTGCTCTTTTGATAAAGCCATCTGAAGACCTGCCTGGCCCTAGCTTTCTTGCAAAATTAAAGATCCCAAGCAATTCTTGGAATTCACTGTACAAGCACTTTTGACTAGGCCTCTATCCAGTTGATCACTCAATGTCAAGGCCAATACCATGAATGTCTCACCCTCATACCTACCTCCTCAGCCAGCTTTTGTGTGGGCAAGGAACATGATAAATAAGCTCCCACTGAAGCATTCTCAATGGAACTCCAGAGGGTTGGTAGCTTGCTAAGATCTGTAACTAGTCAGTGGTAGCACCTGAACTTGAACCTAAAACAGATGTCATTCCAGATCTTACTGTAAGATTGGTAAAGTGGGATTCAGAGATTCCCAGAAATCCCTAATACCACCCCATTTGGAAAGTTACATTCTGTGTGTACATCACATCAGATCAAGAATTCTCAGCAGGAAAGAGTCTCATAAACCTTATCATGGTGGTATATATGAGGATTGGAGGACAAATCTTTAAAGATCCCAAAAAAGAAATAGTTATTCAGAGGAATAGACCTGTCTTGGGCGATGAGGGTCCAGTTTCCAGGAAGACCTACAGGTGCTGGCCATATCACCAATAAGTCTCAGAACCTCAATGAATGAGTGCCTGACCCCTCTCTTCCCATATCTATTTCCTGCCCTGTCCGAAGCCAGTTAAAACTGAAGTCAGTTCCTCCCCAGCAGGTCCAGCCCTGGCTTGCCCCACATTCTGCTTCTGTCCAGACCCTTCAAAAATAGGTAACTACAGGAGATTAAACTGCACCTAATACTTACAGTTATGTGCTCAGCAAAATGTAGAGAGCATTCTAGGTTACTCAATGCAAAGCATCTAATTGAGGTTACCATTGTAACATGAAGCACAGCTTTGAGTCAAGCCCTGTGCACCCCTACAACCTGATGATGGTGTCAATCACCACCCACTGAGCTTGATTCTGTGCCACTCACCATGGGAATCCCATTATTTACATTAATTTATTTACTCCTCATTAACCTCAAGAGGTAGATGATATTATTATTTCCATTGCAGGTGAGAAAACTGGAGCCAATAGTGATTAAGAAACATGACCACCAGTACAGCAGTCCAGCCAGGATTCAACTCCTATCTGCCTGATTCAAAGTCCTGGGCTCTTACTTGTGGTATTAGCATTCAGTCAGAACTAGCCAATGAGAAAGACTTAAATGTTTGAGATTGGCAGGGACAAAACACAAATATTCAAGTGCTTCTTTCAAACTCCCAGTCTCCACAATGATGCTGGATCTTGGCAAACACACACTGAAAACGAGCTCCTTTTCAGAGTAGTTTCTGTGCTGGGGCCAATTCTAAATACCATATAACCAGACTTTCTCTCTGTATTTTTGGAACTTTCTCAGGCATAACAGGAATGAAAACACTCATCCACTGTAGGGGAAATGGAGATGAAGTGTGGAAGAAAAGTTTTGCCAGCCGAGTTGGCGAGGGGATGGGAACCCGGGAAGGGTGACTGGGTTCTTCCTCCTGTGTTCTAAGCAGAGAGAAACCCATCCCATCTGGCCCAGCCCTTTCCCTGGGCTCTTTCTCTAGCTTTTCCCCCAACACTTTATTAATTCTTCACTTTCTACTTCTGTCTTCTTTCCACTATGCTCTTTTCCCCTTGAGGGCTATAATCATGGTTTGGAAGGGGACAGAGACAGCAGGGTGCCCAGAGGAGGGGAAATGGAATTCACAAGACCAAGATGATGTTGGGGTGCATCTTGGTTCATTTTTAAGTCTCCACTGATAAAATAACAAGGCAATGTCAGGGGATAGGAAGTCCACTGGTGTACCAACGGAACCCTGGCTTCTAATCCTGGCCAACGAGGTCTATAACCTCCAGTCTCTGTGTTTCTTGGAGTAAAATGGGAGGAAACAGAATCATCTTCCAAGTTCCTTCTCAGTTCTGATCCCTAGAATTTCATTAGCTGAAATATGCCCTGAAATATTATCACAAGATAATGTTTTATATTTTATTTTACTATATTTTATATTACATTTCATTCTCTGATGGAGTAACCCTGAGGTGAGTCCCAAACACAATAATTGGACTTCTCAGTGTGAATTACTGGTCTGATTACTTGTTTAACTGGATCATTGTAAAATCAGACTAGATAATTTAGAACTTCCAAAGTGGATATCTTTTTCTCTTGATACTTCACTTAATCAAATGAATCCCATAATTGCCAAACCTCTGCTTTGAGCAGGCAGGGACCCACCTAAAGATAAGGATATTTTCCCACTTGGGAAGGGTTTCTAAGCAACAAGTGTGAATAATCTTTTCCACTGGAGTGTAAAATCCAGCCCTGCCAGAGACCGTGTGGGCTTTACATTATTTCCACACTACTGTTGATTTTGTCAGACTTCTCAAAGGCAAGGAGACACATAAAGACAAATAAGAATAAAGCTGAAGTGCTAGATATGTATTTTATTTTCAGTCCTGAACAGCTTCCCTTCCTGGGAAGGACAACTCTACTTAACTTGGAGAGTTTATCACCAGCCAGGGGCAGAGTTACAACCAGTGACAAAGAACTATTGTCATCCCAGGAATCCAACAGAACGGTTTCTATGGCTGCTGCCTGGAAAAGCAAGTTTTTCTTTTCCTAACTAGTTATTAAAGTACTTAAGTTGAAACCAGGGAGATTTCAATGACATCAGAATATGGACCAACCCTAAGCCTTTGTGAAAACTTAAATGACTGCTTAAAAATGTCCTGTTAACTTTCAATTTTTTTGCATTTTTCATTTTTCAGTTTCTTTTTTTCTTAATATCTGTTTCGTTCTCTTAGTATGGCTGTCTTGATTCAGTTAACAAAAGGAAGTTTTTGTCTTTGTTTTTTTTTTTTTTTTTCTCAGAAGGAACTTAGGAACAATGATATTCTTTGAACTTACTAAAGGTAGCTATTTAGAATTTGCTAAATTGGACTGAGCATTTCATGTCTATCGGGCACACTCATCTGATAAGTCTTTGATGCATATCTCTATCGGTTTGTGGTCAGGACCAAAATTAAAGGCAGGTGGGGAAAGCAGGCCGAGGGCCTAAGAGGCAAATCTAGAACATGTAACAACATTGTTATTATTGGCTGGGGTCGGAGCTCTGCATCTTTCCCCTGCACTGGGAGTCAGGGCTTGTCTGGCAATGCAGGGGAGGCCTCTTTTTGGGGGTCATACTGGGCTGACGGAGGGCTGAAAGAAATGGCTAGAGCTCCAGTGTGACAGAGAAAGAGTGTGTCCTGGTGGCCAGAGGACAAAGCCTCAAGAGGAGGAGGGCGTGGTTCTCAGTGAGAAAGTGGTGACTTCCTGGCATGTTGGCGCCTTTTCACAATTTGTACACCAGCATAAGTCAGCATGATTGATGTTAAATTAACAGTACGCTCTGGAAACTCGAATAATTATTTCCCTACTATTGGGGAGATATTTATAAAGTTGTCTAAGGTGACAAAAAGATCAGAGGTTTACACCAAAAAAAAAAAAAAGACAGTTCTTTACTCTGCACTTTTTCTTCCTCAGCCTTTCCTGGAACCAAGTAGTTGGAGAAAAGAAAATAAGGATGCAGGAAAAAAGGACGGATGGGCAAGTCTAGACAGCCAGCCTTCCTCTCGGCACCAGGACAGCTCCTCGGCTGGCCTAGGCCACCTTGGTTTTTCTGTCCTCCATGTAGGAAATGTCCACTTATTTTACTCTTCAGCTGAATTTATATTTCCTTGTCAGAAGTCTTGACCACTGAAACAAAGCACTGTAAAATTTTTAAAAAGATTCAAGCCCTAGGATTACGACCCATCCCTGAGGAGAAAGGTCTGCCATCTCTGTCAAAGTCGGGGTACAGAGTTTTTGCATATAAGGGAAGGATAGGGGAGTGCATTTTAACACGTCCTGCCTATACTATTTGTGCATAAACTTTGGTAGGCACCTGAAAAAAAACTAGAGCATATTTCTGGAAACACTGAACAATGTGGCAACAAGGCCCCACTAGCTTTCTGGAAGTACCAACCCTTATGTGTTGAGTCATTCCCATAAAACACTTCTAGGAGGCATCCGCCAACCCCAGAGTACTGGATGGTGCCCAGGAGATGGTGCCTTGGGCACAGCCCAGGACACAGTAATGCTAGACTTGTAGACAGAACACTTGGCTATGAATTCCATGATGTCACCAGGCCCGGAAACTTGACCTTGAGTCATCTCTGTGGTGCAAGTGCCCAGTTGAGAACCACTCTTTCTTCCTGCTCAGGATCCAAGCTTTGGGGCCTATCCCACATCATTTGGCTTTCACTGCCACTCAGGGCACAGGACTGAATCAGACTTTCTCCCTAGTCATCCATAACCCTGGGGATCCAGGCTCTACATTTTTTTTTCCTAATCTTTTCTTAGCACCTATATCATTTCACATTCCACAAACAGGGCACGCACGAGGCTTCCAGTATCTTGACATTCTTGCCACCATTGTTATTTTCTGTTTCCAAGCTCCATTTGGCAACACCTCTCATCTCTAGCTCCTTTCTTTCATTTTCTCCCAATACCTACTACACTAATAATAGCTAGCTTTTGTTGGATGCTTTCCTCAACATGGGGACTTTGTGTATATTAACTCAGTTAACCCTGTGTGGTTCCCATTTTTAATGATGAGGAATTGATCTGCCCCACCTCACAAAGTTAGAAAATTGGGATTTAAAGACAGATGATTGAACCACTCATATTTATGGAGGCCTTAGACAACCTCATTGTCCCATCTTCTGCTGTTGAGTCATAGATCACATCAGGGCTGCCCTTCATATTCATTTGAAGCCTGAGTAAAAAGGGGTGACATTCATGCTCCACTCTAAGGATGGAAGCCACAAGCCCTTACATGTTAGAGACAGCATCACTGACCTTTCCTTGGCCCAGGAATTCTGGATGAGTGATGGATGCTAGGGCCATCAGCATCTGAAGCATCCAGGAAGCAGCTAAGGATCTGGGATCCTGGAGCCCGCCCTATGCCTACTCAGGTGGCTGAGGCTAGGACCAAAGGATCTGTGTTTTTATCAAGTCCCCCAGGTGATCCATAAATATGGTAATATTTGGAAATCACACACTATAGAGAAACACAAGACTTCCCCCAAATGATCTATGGGACAGTATTTCTTTCACTAAGGTGTGTTTGGAATTAGGGATGCCATTGGGAAGATATTTTTCCATGTTGGTCTTATGAAGCATGCTTATGGCTACAACAAATGCACTTTAATATACATATCTGCTCCCTGACAAAACATGTTTAGGGATGAAAAGAAACAACAGCACCACACACATACAAATACAGAAACAGAAAGTGGGATAATTCAGTTAACTACAAGGCTACTTGGTTTGTTTTGGCTTTCATTAGTTTTGTTTTGTTTGGGGTTGGGCTTTTTGCCCTTGAAAGATTTTGATGTTTTAGCCTGCAGGGCGACATTCCTTAAAACGTTCTTGCCCAGCAATTCTTTCTAGAAAATCAAGGACTGGTGGTCCCACAGCAATGGTGCCAGGGTTTGTCCCAGGGAGGTGCCCACAAGTTCTCAGCGGCCAATGGGAGACAGGGTGGTAACACAACCACTAGTGAATAACCAGATGTGATCAAGCTCCTGGGAGTGGATTGTATTTTAGAAATACTGTGGTAGAAAAGCAGAATTTCAGACCTGGAAAGAATTTTTAAGATTTTTCAGTGGAGACTCCAACTTTAGAAACTTTAGCAAGTAGAGACATGAGGAGCTTATCAGCACTCAGAACCCGGCCTGGGACTTCTGAATCCTGGTCCAAATTCTGGAAAGAACTCACCAGAGTTTCCCAAAGCACATTTAGTTGTTTATCCCTTAATATTGTATCTCCTTTCTGTCTTCCCTTCCCCCCCCCTTTTTTGTGTGTGTGTGTTGTTATTAATATCTCTCTTAAAGTCAACTCACATTTTTACGCAGATTTCCTGAAGAAGCGAACTTTGAGTTGGTAGTATAAGTGGAAGACCAGCATCAGTTGTTGGGAAATAGGTCCCAGCCCTCTCTTTCTTAGCCCCCAGGGTTTAGGGCCCAGGTGGATTTAGGTAAGGCAGGACACTCTATTGGGAAATTCTGCCAATAGAACAGAGCACCTGCCTGGAGCCCTAAGCCTGTGCCCCACCCCCAACACCCCATTCTCTCTTTGTCAAAGGGGAGATTAGCAAGTGTTGCAGAGCTGTTAGAATCATCACAATGACCAACTGAGATTCACTTTGGTTTATCCAAAGATTAAAGGAGAGTTGAAAAGGAGATCTCGCTTAAAATTTAAGTCTACTCTACCTGCCGCCTGTCCTGCCCACCAGTGGGGCCTGTCCTTGGGTAAAGATGCCTACATTAGAGGCAGGCTAGTGCTGTCCTGCCACTCTCTGGCTTTGTCCCCACTCTCACGACCTCTCCTGCTTGACAGTTTGAATTTCTGCTGGGCAGAGACATTATACCCTCTCACACAAAGAAAGGGCACTGGGTATCCATTGCAGGTGAAAACACAAATGAACAGACCTTTTCTGTTTGGTCCCTGGTGGTAATTATTATGCTCCAAAACAATGATAATGTTCACAGTGAGATGTCTTAAAGTATTGTCTACTTAAGTATCTTACAGTCTTCTGTTGCCTGTGAAACAAGGTATACATCCCCCCGTTGAGCATGAGGCACACCGGATCCCAATATACTTTTCATAGAAGAAAATGCTTCAAAGTCACAATTAGATTTGGGGCCTTCCCAACCTAACAGAGTCTCCAGCCAGCTTTCCATACTTCCTAATCAACCAAAGGCATGGAACCCACTAAGGATTAGCAGTTCTTGGTCTGGAAGACCATTAGAATCACCTAGAGAGCTCTGAGGACTCCCAAAGCCTTGGCTGTACCCAAGACCCATATTATCAGAATCTCTGGGGGTGGAGCCCAGCCATCACTAGTTTGAAAAGCTCCCAAGAGATTCCAACATGCAGCTAAGAGAACTCTGGGATGTCACTTCATACCTTCAGGACTTGGACCCAGGGATCTGATTTTAAATAAACACAAGATTGTAATGGGAAAACAGATTTGGGGGATCTAGTTTAACCTCCATAGTCTATAGACTAAGAAACAGAAGTCCCATATTGCCAAATCAGAGACCCAATGTCAAAAACTGGTTATAGCAGGACTGAAAGTAAAATCCATGTATTCTAATTCCCTGTCCCATACTCTTCCCAGGGTGCTGTCCTGCTTTCTAAACTTTTCTCACTTCAACTTTTGAATATTTCTTCTGCCCACCACATATACCAATGACCCATATATCCCTTAGCTCTGAAATATAGCCTGGCTTTTATCACGCTGATGCTGCTCTTCCCACCTGGAATAGCCTAGGCATTCTTCCAGCTTAACCCAGTCCAGGCTTGATTTCTTTAAGGCTGGTCCCACTTTCTGCAGAAGATTTCTTAGCAATCTCTTCAAGACACTCCACCTCTGCCTTCTCTTGACCCCTGCAATCCATACAGTCGAAGTTTAGCATGAAGTTATTCTTTAACAACACAGGGCAGAAACTCCCAGAGGACAGAGACCAAGGCTTATGTTCTTCTCATATCTACCCAGTGCACTTAGAGTAAGCACTTAGCAAATGCTCCTCCGTCTCAGACAGAAACCCTCAAAGCTCATTCAAGTGTAACTTGTTGAAAATCACCTTTTGGGGCCCTTTCAGAAATCTGTTGCAAGGAGAACAAAAAAAAAAAAAGAATTACTTTCTATGTTTCTTTTTTCCTATATTACTTCAAAAGAATGGCCTTGAGGTTTATGTCACTTGCAATCAAGTGGCAATGAACTTGACACCTAGAATACCTAACTTTTCAAGAGATCAGCTTGACATATGCATAGATATTATGCATGTCTTCTTTTGTGTGCTGTCTTTCAGCAAACATCAATGGCTTTTCAGAATAACAGACAATCCTGGGCTATTGCTGCACAAGCACGTGTACTGCTAGAAACCACTCAGTCCTAGAAATAAGCAGAAAATCCTTCTAATGCCTCAGGGAGTCAAAGGGCATACAAATATGGCAACTCTCCTCATTTACCACTTCAGCACTTAGCTCAATTGATGTCCTCAAATCAAAAAGTGCCGAAGCTCAGAACCCGGAGTTCAGCTTTAAGATTTCTCATTAAGACACTCCAGTTTCTAATTGGTTTTATTAGAGCTTTACTAAGCTGTTTGGATATTTTTTGTGCAAATAAGTGGTCAAAGTATAAATTACCTTGTTAGCAATTAACACTGAGAAGTCCATGTTGGCAGAAATGTATACTGGTAAAGTTACTTTGGAAAATTGCCTGGCAGTTCCTCAGAAGGTTAAACATGGAGTTACTCTATGATCCAGCAATTCCTAGATACGAAGCCAAGAGAAATAAAAACATATGCATTCACAAAAACTTCTCCATAAATGTACATAGCAACATTATTCGTAATACGCAGAAAATGGTAAAAGCACAAATATGTCCATCAATTGATGAGTGGATAAACAAATAAACATTTTATCCATAAAATGAAATATTTAATCATAAAAAGGGAAAAAAGAACTGACCCATGCTACAACATAGATGAACCCTGAACGCATTGTTAAGTGAAAGAAGCCAGTCAAAAAGGACTGTATATTGTGTAACTCCATCTATACAGGCAGAAAGTGCATTAGTGGCTTTGTAGGGAAGTGGGGGCAAGAGGCTGGGGAGGGAGGGAAGTGGTCGCCAATGGGTTGTTTCTTTCTGGGGAGACAAAATGTTCTAAAATCAATTGTGGAGATGGTTGCATACCTGAATATACTAAAAACCACTGGACTATCTACTGTGAATGAGTGAATAGTAAGGTATACGGGTTATATCTTAATAAAACTGTTATATTAAAAAAAAGATTCCAACCTTTCTACCTCTTATTAGCAATGTGATCTTGAGCGATTTGTTTCAACCTCTCTAGGCTTCAGTTTCCCCATCAGTAAAATGTTTCTGCATTATTTTAAGGATAAAATAAAATAATCTTATAAAGGGTTTAAATTTAAAGTAATTCTTCAATAAATGCTAGCTATTTTTTCTATTATTTCCTACCCTCTGGAAGAAGAATGGTCAACTGGATTCTGTATAAGAAACTCGTATGGTTTGGATATAAGGTGTCTTCCCAAAACTCCTGTGTTCGTGCAAGAATGTTCAGAGGTAAGTGATTGGATTGTAAGAGCTATGACCTAACAAGGCCATCCTTGTTTGAAGGACTGGGTGATAACTGAAGGCATGTGGGATATGACTGGAGGAAGTGGGTCACTCAGTGTGCCCTGGAAGGGTGCATCTGAGGCCCATTTCTCCCTTCATCCCTCTCTTTCTGATTCCTGGCCCCACCAGGAGCTGAGTAGCTTTCTTCCACTGGGTCCTTCCCCAGTGATGTGTGCTGCCTCACCTTGTGCCCAGAGCAATGGAGTTGGCCATCTATGGACTGAGACCTCTGAAACTGTGAGCCCCAAAGTAAACTTTTTCCTCTAGGATGTTCTTGTCAGGTATTTTGGTCACAGCAAAGCAAAAGCTGACTAAATAGAAACCAAGAAGCAGCGATCCCATCAGAAAAGGGACTCAAAGAAGAGGAAAGAAATCTTCCCCAGAATTCTTCTTGCATCTGTACTTCAGCCCGACCCCACCCTCTCCTTGCCTCTAACCACATCAATATGAAAAAGGACTTAAAAGATCTCTGCATAATTTCTACTCAGTGAACTGTCATTTAGGCTGCTACAGCAACATTCCAGGACTTCTGGAGCTGGAAGAACTAACCAAGAGAAGCAAAGTGTGTTTAATTAAAGCAATGGTGGAAAGCAAATAGAAGGAAGCTTACCTGCCAGGCACACCTCACACATCTTCACAGGCAGAGAAAAATTCCATTCTGAAGGGCGGGGAAATTATTGCTATCTGGAGCAGCCAGCCAGTGAGAAATTATGCTCTGAGTTTTAGCTCAGCCAGCTTTCATTAATGTTGGAAAATATCACCATATAATTCAACCCAGCTCAAGTCTTACCTCCTCTCTAAAACCTGTCTGGCCATCCCAGTCCTCAGTGATTGCTCCCACCACCAAATTCCTACAGGATTAATTCGATAACAGAAGAGATCCACCAGGACTGAGTCTGGCACATTCACAGCTGCTCAAAAAATGATCTTCCAGCCATCCTATGGCACCGATTGTTGGCACTAGTCCTTGGGCTCACAACAAAGTCCACCTGTTATTATTTACATTTTTATTTATTCATTCACTCATTTTGCATTACTGCAGATTGAACCCAGGATCTTGAGCATGCTACATAGATGCTCTACCACAAAGCTACATACCCAGCATTTATTTTTTTAGACATCCATTTTTTATCTCCCCAACCCATTTGTAAAGCCCAGAGAGGACAAGGATCCCATGGTACACTTCCCCACTTCCCAGAATCATGAGCTTCTTCATAATAAGATTTTCAATAAACATTTATTTATGATGATAATACCCATTCCACCTTTTTTGTAGAATAATGTCTGGGGATATGTGGGGGAAAGTATTACCATAAATATTATGCAGTTTAAAGATGCATTCTGCCACTAAGACTTCACATCAAAATTGCATGAATAGATGGGAGGATTGATTTTTTAAAACAGAGGGAGTAAAAAAGCTGTGCTTGATAAAGGACAAAATGTACTCAAAGAAATTTTATAGCTAACCCATCTGACCCAACCCTCCCCCAGCCTCCATCCAGCTGCCATTATAAATCCAAAGCTGGTTTGGACAAATATAGATTATTGAATCTGAAAGGATTCAGTTTGCACCCCAGTCCAACCTCCTTCTTGTTAGACATGTTACAGAACAGCTCTGAGCCTCAGTTTCCTTTCTTGGCATTTGTGGTACAATAAAAACTACCTTACTAGCATTGTGAAGTGAAAGGCACAGTGCTTAATAAATGCCAATTATAATAACTATAACAGTTTAATTAAGGATTTGTAGGCGATTCCAAGGCATCCTATGGTCGAAAGTCCTTCCTGTACCTGAGTTATCTTGAACACGTTATTAGCTTCCTTAACTATAAAATGATGTCTGCCAATGACCACTAGTTATCCACCAAATGCCCCACTTCATCTTCCTGAATACTCAGCAAATCACTACATTTGCTAGCCATTTTTGAGGTCAAAGGTACCAATGACACTCAGCTCTAATCAGTGAAATGGGTACCAAAATGATCACGTGTAACTTATAAGACAAATATACAAAAACTTTCCACACTGATTACCCCATGCTCTTTCCCTGGATATTAAAGGCAAACATGGAAGCCACAGGTTATAGAAGGCAGGTCTTCCATCAGTTTGAGTCCCTGAATCTATGTGGAACAGAGGTTTCACACTGTTGTTCAGCTGATCCTTGATAACCATTGTCCTAGAACTAAACTGAACTGCTCTGTAAATGAAAACACAATCTGTTGGGTTAAACCAATGAAATTTGGGGATTTATTTGTTATAGCAGCTTGTCACGACTTCTAATACTTATCCATATAGGTGTTGAACAAAGATTAAACAAAATAATATTTTTAAAAAATGCTTGAGTCAATATGATTAACTCCCTTCCAATCATGGGTCTGTTACCCACCTGAAAATACACCAGTAAAATAATTTTTTTCCTTTGGAGCAGGAGTTTTTTAGAAATATTTAAATGTACAGATTAGAGTTTGCTCTCTGAAGTTTATTGTCAAGCAATAGTTTCAAGGAATTCTGACCATTTATATCCTTAAGAGAGGTCTCTAAGTGCTCTATGATCTGGGATATAATGCTTTCCTTGAAGCTTAACTAGAAACCAAGAAGGTTACTAGTCCAGTCACTCAGCGAGCAATGGACCCTTTCAAGTTTTCTGGAGTTACCTATAACTTGCCAGGCTTCCTATAATCACATATAATGCATCTTTTCTTTTTCTTACTGTAACCAATTTGGCACTATTTCTTCTCTAACTTTCTTTTAGAATGGAAAGTTTTTTCATGGTCTACATAAAATTCCACAGAGTTCCACAGCCCTATAGACAAAAAGTAAAAACTAATGTTCTTATTCTAGCAGCCTCTTATCAGGACATAAAGATCTTTTAAAACACTGCCCTGGGCAACAAATCTCCCTTCCACAGCCATGTCCATCCTGGCCTAAGGGATGGTGTCCGGAGAAGGAGCCTAGCACTGGAGTGGGGAGAGCTGGGGTGGGCTGTACTGGAGCACAGAAGGATAGGAGGACAGATGTAGTGAGAGAGGAGGGGTCAGGCCAGCCTGGGAACAGAGACTATGACTCTGTAAGACAGAGAATGATGGTCTAGCACTCCAGGCAGAAACTGGAAAGAGATAAGGGGGAAATATTTAATGGGGAAATAATCCCAAATAAACCGGACTCACATTTATGGGAGACAAGGGTCAGGACCAAGAGTTCATTTGGGATCAAACCAAGAGGGGTTCCCTATTCTGTCTTCTGCTCTGGGAAAACCCGGGTTGCAGTGGGCTGTGACAGGGAAGTGAGTGACCATGCTGAGAGGCCCTGGCCAGAGTGGTCTCTAAATGTGTGGGCACACTGGGCAGCCTACAACCTGGAGCCGCTTTACTCTGACACACAACACCTGAGTATGCCCAGCAGTTAGGTCCAGTACTTATTCAGTGGGTTAGAGGAGGCATTAGAGAAGAACATTGTTTGGGGGGTGTTGTCTACTTCTCTGGTTACTTGTAATAACCTGAATTAGTTAACATGCTCTTTCCAAATTTTCCAGTGATGTCTTAACACCTCTGAGCAATTGCCCAGCAGGCTTGTCCCTTAATTGGACTCTCTGAGTGATATATTCTCTTTTGAGGTAATGCCAGGGAGTAAACTCGCAAACCGACACACCCCCTAATTTGAACCCACCCTCCTCTCCCGTCTGGAAGCACATCTTCCTTCAGGACTCAGAGCCGTTGACATCTATCGATGACTGACTTCACCACAACCGAGTGTGGGATCCCACCCAGCATGTCTAATGACTCACTTTGGGAAAGGAGGAATGATAAGGCAGAGAGAAATAAAATCTGCATGATCAGGGGAGAACTCTTTCCAACAGAAGTGTCTATTAAATTAATATACACTCTCATGAGAACACCAGATCAATTCAATATTGAACTGAGGAAGTGACAAGAAAGCATTTTACTGATGAACCAGCCTGCCTCTGGGAGCTTTCTCCCATTTTTATTCTACTTCCTGATGGACACTTTTTCCCTCAGATACTGTGGGTGGTGCCTGTGTGCATGTTTGTATGTTTGTGTACATGTGTGCATGCATGTGTACGTACATGTCTGCTTGGATTGTAGTTTCCAAACTGCAGGTTATTTCAGTGTTCTTTTCTCCTAGATTGCACACATCATGAATTCGTATGACAGTGTTTCCATTTCAAGGCTAAATCATATTGAGAGAATGAAAAAAATATATATCTATTTCTTCAGGTGTTTATATCTAATCAGAAACACTGACATTGTACAAAATCATTGTAGTGAAAAGTGTTTTTGTGACAGAACACAAAGACCCAGGAGGGAGAGAAAAACAACTTTAATTTAGAAAGCTCCCTCTGCCCAGACCTCTTCTGTCATTTATAGCACTTTGCATCTGCAGTTCTTCCCTATTGCAAACTTAAATGGGTATTTCTTCCTGAGACTAAAAAATATACAGATAATTAATAAAATTTCATTCTTTTCCCTTTCTCTCCCTCAAAAAAATAAATAAATTACCTGACCTTCAAAACACGCCTGTGTCTCATTTCGTTAAGGGTAGCCTTTGTGTTTTCTTTTGGTGGAAGACTGATGGTTTAGTCCTAGCTGTCTCTCAAAGTCTATGGGTCAGAAGGTCTTCATTTATTTATCCTCATGCTCCTATTATTACCCAGTTAAATGGCTGAATAGCAGTCAATGGCCGGGAAAAACAGATATTTGAGAAGTAAAACATTTGGTACTTGAGAAATTACAAGTTCTTTGGTGGGGTTTATTGTACACTAATTATTGAGTAAGCATAAGATATTGTATATTTTCCCTAACTTTAAAAATAATAAATCTTTCAAAGCTATGCACATCATTTACAACTAGCTGGTAGACACTGCTCTGTAGTCAAAAACAGAGGCTCCAAGGAGACATGAATTTCTTCACGACTGACATCCTAGGGTCACAAAACTGACACATGACCTACCCTCCCCTGAAACACACACACACAGTGCAACAGGAAAGCCAAAACATAAAACCAGCCTCAGTGACAGTGAGTCACAGGGACTGTCGGGATGAGGGAGCTTTCCACACTCTCCTAAGGCCAGGATCCACCTTCTAAAAGCAAATTCACCAGTTGCCCTCCCACCATGGGTCACCTTCCGGGCTTCCTCACATCTGTCAGTAACTCTGCCGGTCTTCAAGGCAAGAAATCCATCAGCAGCAGCCCCTCTCTGGCCTTCCACCCCTGTGTCAACCTGTGACCAAGCCCTGTCATCTCCACTCAGAACCTCTCAACTCACCCCTTCTCCTCCACAGGGGAAAGTTGATTTTTGGTTGTGAGGGTTTTGTATTGTATTTTGTTTTTGCTTTTTTCCCTAAACAAATCCAAGCAATGCTGCTGTTAGGATATGTCGGTCGGTGTCACCACCTACCCATGCCTCCCCTACCTCCTAACATTTCTATTCTGCCTGTGAGGACACAGGCCATGGAGACAGGATCTGCTCTGCAGGTACTCAGGAGGGAGCATGGCCCCACTGACACCTTGACTTCAGACTTCAAGCCTCCCCACCATGAGAGAATAAATTTCTATTGTTGAAGCCACTGGTTTATTACAGCAGCCACAGGACACTTGAACAAGGCAGAGAGAATTATCTAGATAATTAACAGCTTGCCTAAAATAGGCAATCGAGCCTGTATTATCTTGAAGATCTAAATCGTCTCCATATTTACCTTCATCCTCTCCTTTTCTCTGGATATACATGGAAATAGATAATAAGATCCATGCTATTAGTTATGATGATAATTGTTGTTTTCATAATTTTATTGAACATCTATCTACTAGGTGCTAAGCTTTGGTTATTTCCATTTATTTATTATGGTTTTTCAACCCAATCCTATTAATACAAGGGCTTATAAGGAAAGGTTAGTCTGAAAATAAATCTAGTTTTTTCCTTAAGATATTTACAAAGTTTGCCCCACTGGAAGCATATCATCCACACAAATTCTACTTTTCTGTCTACTTATTTTCTCATGCCAGGACCACTGGAGGCTCCAATAGGCCTCTTGAACCATACTTTTCTACTGAAGTTTCTGCTCCTGTCTTTGGTCCCCATTAAGGAAACACCAGGCCTCTCCTCCAAAGACAGCCACCCCAGGATCACATGCTTTTGGGGGTCTCATTAGAGCCCCAGTACCCAACACCATCAGTCACCTTCTCTCCTCTCTCAAAGAAACTATCAGAAGAGATATCTAAGGAAGAACACTCACACCATCTTTGTGTGCTCTTGGACATTTCTGCAAATGGCACTGTTGTGACAGGAAATCACAAACAGATGCCCCTCCATCCTCTGCCCCCGAGGTGACTGATTGTGAGGTCAGCACATGGCCTCTTCGTTTGGGAACAGTCAAAGCCTAGGTTCTTTAATTGGTAGCATCATACATCACAGCTGCAGAAGATTAGAGACAGTCTTTTCAAATGAAATCTTTCTTTCATTGTTGTAGCTGCTGTTGTTCTTATCAAGCCTGGAGTCAGGCAGGAGGGAAAAGCAGGAACCTACTGGAAGTATCAGGTAGGCAAGCAAGGAATTTTAGGATTAAATGACAACTGGAGATTGCAAGACTGCATTGCCACTGGGGGTCTTTTAACGTTCAGGACAGTACCCCACAACAAACAACGATACAGCCCAAAAGGCCAGTGGTATCTTGACTGAGAAGACAAGAGTGAGCTTCAAGTGACTTCAGGATGAGGACGCTGAATCCTCCAATGGAAGACTAAAATGCTATTAGGATGAATATCCTGAGCCTTTTTTGGGTAGCAGAGGGGATTGAACTCAGGGGTACTGGACCACTGAGCCACAACCTCAGCCTTATTTTATGTTTTATTTGGGGACAGGTCTGAGTTGCTTAGCACCTTGCTTTTGCTGAGGCTAGCTTTGGACTCTCGATCCTCCGGCCTCAGCCTCCAGAGCTGAGCCCTTTGATAGTAATTTCATCTGTTCACGCGTTTTGAACAAAAACAACATCATTAGAAAAAATAATTAGGTTTCCCCAAAGGAGAATTTTGAGCAGGGACCAACTCATTTGCCAAAAAAGTTGCAAGTGCTCCAGGTGGCCCCCTATGGTGTTCCAACTGCATTGTCTCCCAGGCTTTTCAGCTTTCTCTGTTTTCTTTGAAGCTGCTACATCTTTTTCTCTAGATATAATTGTTATGTTGTTTGTATTTTTTTTAAAAAAATGCATATCTGCTCTGCTTAGGAAAAGGGTAGAGAGGAGAGGCTAGAACTGTCCCTTCTCAGGGATGACATAACCAGCACCACCCTCCCCTACTGCTCTCTGCTCCTGGGACTCCACACAAGTGACTTTGAAAACCTCTGTCTAGCGGCTGAGCTGTCAGAGGAACAGAACTGCGGATTAGGAGGCCTCGGATGTTGGTGTGCTGATGCACTTCATGGAACCCCTTCTGACACCTGACCCCAAAGTGTATTCTCTTGGTAAATGTTTCTGTCGTGTCAATTTATCTACTGGAATCTAAGGAGGAACAGAATTGACGACCATTCCTCAATGATTTCTATTCTAATTAGAAAATCGCTTATGCGAATAATACACAAGTATAATTTACAAGCAGTGGAAGTAACCACAGAGCAGGTGATTTAGAAAAAAAAAAAAATCTATCATTCCAGCATGCCTCAGGCACTTCTCTGCCCTCCTGACACCCACCCTCGGTGTGCTGAAAATAACGCCGTGCTTATAAAGCAAAAATTAGAAACGTTGATTCTAATTTACCATTTGGAGACTAGAAAAATATGATGGCTTAAGGCCAAGAATGCATTCTATGCTCCTAATTGTAGGAGATGCTCATCTTTCTTCTAAATAGTCAAAGCTGCATCCGCCAAAATGGCGTATGTGAAATTGTAAAAGGTATTTGGATTAAAATTACAAAGCATCAATAATATGTGTCTTAGTTCATTCAAACTGCTACAACAAACACCTTAGACTGAGTAAACAACTGAAATGTATTTTTCATACTCTTAGAGTCTGGGAAGCCCATGGTTAGGGCAGTGGCAGATTAGGTATTGAGAAGAATGTGTTGCTCATAGATGTTATCTTCTTGCTGTGTCACATAGAGGGAGGGGTGAACAAATTCCAAAGGACCCCTTGATCCGGGCACTAAACCCATTCATGAGGGCTCTGATCTTGCCCTGATCATCTTCTAAAGGCTCCATCTCTTAATGTTATTGTATTAGGGGTTTGTTTTCAACATGAATTTGAGGAGGAAACAAACATTCAGACCAAAGCAAAATGCAAAAGAAAATCATTCTCAAGCACACAAGAGGCCGTCTAAATTGAGTACCATCTATCTGGAAAGTTCTTAAAAATGCTATTATTCATTGAGACAAAAGGTCTCAGTTCTATCTGGGTTAGCCATCCTCTGAGATGGTTGATAACGATCCCAACCAACTGGTATTCACACACTCCCGTAGACCCTCCCACGCTGTTCCAGGCCATGGTCTATGTGACCAATGGCATATGGCAGAGTTATGATATGCAACTTTCAAGCGCCCATGATGTGAGCTGCCCCATGGAGAAGCCTATGTGACGAAGGGCTAAGGGAGGACTCCAGAAGATACCCTGAAAAGAACTTAGGTTGCCAACAACCATGTGAATGAGTTGAAGAGAACCCTGCCTTGGCTTGGCCTTCAACCAAAGCCCAGCCAACACCCTGACAGCTCAGAAGGCACTCTGAGCCAAAACCACACCACTAAGCACTGGATTCAGTCCTCACAAAGTTGCTCAATGCCGTGGATTTATGAATGTCTATGTCCCCTTAAAATTCCTATGTGGAAACAAATTAACTAGAAGGAAAATTAGAAGAAATATATTCTTGGCAAAAATAACAGGCACAAAGACACAGAAGTGTTAAATATCATGATATGCTGGGAAAACTACAGATAATTTAATGTCATTGGAAGGAAGAATACGTGCAGGAGGTTTATAGAAGATGAGGACAAAGAGGAGGTTGCTGGACAAAATCACACAGGTATTAATGAATAAAAGCATTAGGTTTTAACTTGGCAATTAAAAAAATCCATGATTAACCTAAAAGTTTATGGTTAGGGCAGTGGCAGATTTGGTATCTGACAAGAATGTGTTGCTCATAGATGTCATATTCTTGCTGTGTCGCACAGAGGGAGGGATGAACAAGTTCTAAAGGAACCCCTGATCTGGCCACTAAACTCATTCATAAGTATACATTCATTCATTCATTCAACAAACAATGGGTATCCACCCTCACCCTGGGCAAAGTATGATGCTGGTGTTGAGCTAGGTACACATCTGAGATGGGGTGGTGGTCTTTCCTGCCCTTGTGGTAATCTGGTTCAGGAAAAAAAAATACACTAATTAATTCATATTCTATGTAGGTCCCTTTAGCAGTAGAGAATGGACGAGGGTAGGGCCAGGAGGAGAGATAAAGGGTTTCACAAAGGGTTTCACAAATGCATCTTCAACTTCCACTTGCTTCATGTGCCTCACCTGCTTTCAATTTGCCAAAGACGCTTTCTAAAAAATTCCATTTCTAGGACTATTAACTGGGTACACCCCAAGCTAGGATTTTCCAGACCTATTTCTGTTGAGATCCTTTCTCTATTCTCCATGGCAAGAGAGACTCACTAAATGCAGGAATTGAAAGAGACCCTAGAGAGAGATTCTGGTCCTACCCTGTATGAACATTTCAGAAAGTGAGACCCAGGAAAGGGAAAAGCCCCTCCAAGCTGGTTACCACAGATCTGACCAACTCCAGGTTCCATTACAGAGCTTTTCCCCACCTCCCACTGATGTCATCATCCCTGGACTGCTGAGCTCCAGCGGCCTACAAGAACAGCATGCAAAAAAACAGAGTGTGGTGGAGGTCTTAGCTTCATTGAAACAGCAATGGCTTCATTCGGCAGCTATCCAAGGTCCCTGTGAATGCTGTTTTCCTCCACTCAATTAGACAGAACACAGGGGGAAGATCAGGCTGAGAAATTCTCTGGGGTCTCATCTGTTAATTGAAGCCACTGTCAGGTTTTCCGTGGTATGACAAATGATCAAAGATTCCTTCTCTCTTTCTTGATCACTCTCTTATTGCAAGGCAACATTAGGCCAAATTACAAGTAAGAGATTGTACAATCTATTTTAAAATGGAAATAAAATAGTCAAAAGGGAACAGATAGGCCTAATCACTTAGATATTTTCAAAAGTTTGATGCCAAGGAGCATCCATTTTTCAAGAGAGAAGAGAGTCTCATTTTGAACAACTTTATCGAATGGCATGAGCTTGGTGTAACGTGGGCCCAGTCCCTCTCAGCCATGTTTCAAACCCCTATTGCTTGAAGTCATGCAGGGTCTCAGGTCCTTTGGGCACTGGATGCATCAGAGGCTGACAAATTAATAGCCTGTGTCTATATTGGCATTTGTGTTTTCAATTTAATGGTTAATTTATTTAATGAACAGCTTCTGTCCTCATAAAAAGGATGTCAAAAGTGTATAGGACAGGCAATGTGATAAATAGATGGGTCAGGGAGGAGTCCCTATTCCTCAGGTCAATTATTTGCATTTTATTCATTCCATAAACATTTGTATTTGAGCAACTGCTATTATTTGGATAAGGTTTGAGTGTGTCCCCCAGAGATTCCTGAGCTGGAAGCTTAGTCCCTAGCGTGTGATGTTGAGAGGTACTAAAACCTTCAAGAGTGGGGCCTACTGGAAAATAATTAGGTCACTACGGGCATTGCTCTCAGAGAGGATTGATATAGTTCTCTTGGGACCTGTGAGAGTGAGTTGTTCTATTATAAAGAAACAAGGCTGGCCCCTGAATCTCTCAGGCTTCCTGTCTCTCGTGTGATCTCTCCCCGATCACATACACACTTCCACTATGATCCATCTGCCATGTTGTGATAGAACCAGAAGGCCTTCACTGAAGCTGAGCAGATATGGGCACCATGCTCTTAGTCCTCCAGACTTGTGAGCTAAATAAACCTCTTTTCTTTATACATTACCCAGTAACAGGTATTTTGATATAGAAAATGAAAATGGAAATAAATGCACTAATATCATACCTATTATGTGAGTACCTAACCCCAGGCTAGGACTGGGACCTCGAGCTGAAATATACACCATCCACCCAAAAAGAGCTCAAGTTCAGTAGATGTATAAGCCAGTTCAGAGTCAACCTACAGTGAGTTAAGTTGCCT
This sequence comes from Marmota flaviventris, assembly GCF_047511675.1. NCBI lineage: Eukaryota > Metazoa > Chordata > Mammalia > Rodentia > Sciuridae > Marmota > Marmota flaviventris. The sequence goes on from NC_092508.1 coordinate 17,186,551, forward strand.
GAAACTCTCTGAGCTTAATGAAGACAGTTGAATAAAGTAACCGCTTTGAAGACAGAACTGTCAGCCTAAACACAAATTTATAAATTTGCTGATTGTCAATGGGCATTCCTCCCAAATAAGGGAGGGGGACAGAAGAAAAAAAAGAAAGTTTATCCAAAAATAGAACCAAGAATTGCCCATGCCAAATAACAGGGATAACAAAAGTCCTACTCAACATGGACAGAACCAAAACCACCAATTATCTCCAGGTAAGATTTTCCAACCACTGAAATCGTGACACAATCTCTTTTCTTCCTCCTTTGTGCTGGCAGAGCATTCTTGAAGCTTCTTACAGCTCGGTTGCTTCCTGCCTTTCCTGGCTACTTGTGATATCTCTACCTGTCTTCCTCCAGGGCAACTGATGGATTCTGGGTTGCTAGTGCCTAAACTGATGCCTAGTTCTGTTGATTTCTCAGTTCTCACTGGTTGAGGTAAAGTTTCAAAATAAGGGGTGCATTTCTTGTCACAGACACCCCCAGACCCACTTCAAACCATCAATGCAAAGAGAAGTGGTTGAAAGCACAATTGTGGAGTCCCCCGTCTATTTGGATTCTGGCTGGCTCTTATTGGGTGTGTGACTTCCCAACAAGAGGTTAATCCATCCTGTGTAGCAGCCTTTTCATATATAAAATGAGAATAGAAATAATACTTCTTAGCACTGCTGTGAGGTCTAAATGTATTAATTTATAGGAAAGAATTTAAGGGGGGGAACAGAGTGAGAATATTTGTCCTACCCCAGAAATAAAATGTCACTGAAAAACTGCCTCTTATTATAAGAAGATTTGCTATTTCCAGAAAATTAACCATTTGGGGATCTGAACCACCTTGTAGCGGAGTCTTATGCTCTAAGTTTTCCTCCCACCTTTTTTTTTTCCTTTTCTGTATTAAAGAGAAACTCTAATAAAGACTAAACATATGTTACCTAGCTCAGTGATTCATGCCTTTAAAAAAAGAGAATTAAAGGAAAACTGGCAGCCTCAATATTAATTTGAATCTCTCATTAATCTACTCTCTACACCTTTAAAAATATATATTGCATGGAAGAGACTATGAGCCCCCCATAGAAGTTAAAAAAAAATATTGTTTTTATCTTTGATGCCACATCACCCAATACAGTAGCAGATATATAGTAAGTGCTCAATGAATATTTCATAAATAAATAGCTCATTCTATTTTGGGTCTTATCATTTACACATTTTCTTGATGTAAATAAATTTATGAATTGCACTGATACATATATATATATATATATATATATGTGTGTGTGTGTGTGTGTGTGTGTGTGTGTGTGTAAAATTTTATAATCTGAATAGAAAGGGAAAAAGAGCCCCAAAAGGCCATAATGAGGTTGTAGACAGAGCTGGGCAGGACTCTAGGCCCAAATCCACCTAAGTATGAGAAGCAGCTTTCCTGGGACATACTTGCCCCAGGTAGGACAAAGGGCTACCAATTTTATTTTCTACTTTCTGGGAAAGATTACAGAGTTCAAAATTAAAAGTTGTGTACCTAACATGTATAATAGCCATTTTTAGTTCAAAGGACACTGGCATTTCCAAATGAAATGCATTGGGGAGCAAAAGGCATTAATTTCCATAAACAGTGACATAACCACAGGAAAAGGTCACACAGCATATTTATACCAGACTTATCTTCCCCCTTACAAACAAATCAATCCTTGCTGTTTACCATCATCCTTAGAGATGTAAACAATTCCCTTTTTGACCCCTGAAACCCTCTTTGCTGGCCAAGAACAAATCACTGAGATCATTTACCTTTATATAAGTTGCAAACCCGAATTTGAATCTTGTTCACTTTATTTCTATTTTCTGTCTTCTTTTGAGAGTTACCTTTAGTTACCCAGATGCTGAACAAGACTGTTAACTATGTGAAACACTGATGTATGCAGATCAGGTCCAGTGGATTCTCAAATTATGCTAACCTATAGGAGAGGAAAATTTGAAAAGAATTCCAAGTGAGAAAATACCATATGTAGGGACTGGGGTTGTGGCTTGGTGGTAGAGCACTCACCTAGCATGTGTGAGGCACTGGGTTCAATTCTCAGCACCACATTAAAAAAAAAAAATAGAGGTATTGTGCCCATCTATAACTAAAAAAGAAATTCTTAAAAAAAAAAAAAAGAAAATACTATATGTAGTTTAACCAGTAACGAATACAAGATTTTAATAAGCTTAAGGAACTATCATTTAGCATTTCTTCCCTTCTCCTAAATTTTTAGGAAAAAGAGGAGAATTTTGAGCATGACAATAACGAGAGCAGTTTAAGTTTGGGCCACTTTAGTTCATCAGAAAGGCTACCTGTTTGTCAAGATAAGACAGGAAGAGAACACCTATATTTGAGAAAAGGAATTAGGGGAAAAAATGGCTGTTAATAAGAGCAGTCTCCTGAGAAATAGAAAATGGAAAATTAAGTTCCAATTCAAGTTTAATATCAAGAACCCATTTGGACTCTCTTGTGCTAAAGAACACATGAAAAACATATAAGATATTTCTGTATTTTTCTGTGAAGTCAATTTTCTTTGCTTGCATTGCATTTTGTAAGTAAACACATCACATTTGGGGCCAATCAGTAGCAGGCTAATGTCCTAGTGAAACTGCAGGTGAGGTCCCTCAAAACGTACCTCTACTGCCACCTGATGTCAACATACTGAAATTGCAGGGCAGATCTTCAAACCAAAATTTCCTCTTAGAAGACTTAAATTTGCATAACAAAGACATCTTTGTAATTTCACAAAGAATACATACACTTTGATTGACACTAATGCAAATGAGAAAATGTAATGACTTTTTTTAAAAAAAACTAAATAAAAGCATCAAGGGGGCAAATCTTGTCTCCATAAAATTACCAATATAAAATTTTACACAAGTGCACCTCATTGTTACACTGTTAAAGCATAAAATCTTCTGCTCTTTTTCTGCTTTGGTAGACATCTTTCCAGAGACTTGAACAAATTTTTCAATAACAATTCAGACATTTGCATTGGTCAGGTTACTGGTACAGTAACTTCTGTAAGAAAGAGACCCAAAATCACAGTGACATCTACAAGATAGAATTTCTCCCATCTCCATATTTTTTCCTCTCATGGAAAAAAATGAGGTGCAGATATTTACTAAAATGGAGTAAATATTGCTCATTTTCCTGGACATGCTAATGGTATGGTAGTTATGCTTTGTTTTTTGTTTTTTAAAATTTTAAGTTTGTAAATTTTAGAAAGGAGGGTGTTAGAGTCTGTAAACAAGTCGAAATAACACCTGGCATTGTGGCAGGAGGGTGTGGTAATCAGGTGAGGCACTAAGGACCCTGATTCACAATTGTCAAGAGATGACTTATTGATTAGTCTCCTGGTCCATGGTCTGCTACCATCCTCAGGTTCTTACCCCATACCACAAAAACAAAGAATAGAAGAAAGAGAAAGTAATCTTTCCCTTTAAGGACTTGAACTAGAAGTTGTACAAATTACATTGTACCCCTTCCCATTGCTCAAGACCCTAGTCCCATGGTGACATCTAAAGGTATGCTAGGAAATGTAGTCTTTAAGAGGGTGTTTTTGTATCCAACTAAAAATTCTATTCATATGGAATTCTTTTACAAAGATTAAAGGAAAAGATGGCCTGGATGGTGTTTTGATTCTCTCCTTTAATCTACCCTAGGTGGTCTTAAACAGGTATTTCTTTGAAGAAAGATCAGGAAACTTCCAGAGTGAAGGGGGCTAAAGAGAAGTGACAAAAAAATACAATACATGAGCTAACATTTTATATCCCTATAAAGGGCATTCTTAGGACAATTGGAAAAATCTGAGTATGATTTATAGCTCAGATAATTATATTGCATTAATATTAATTTTCTGATTTTAATAATTACACTATGGTTGTGTAATAGAATGTCCATCTCTGAAGGAAACACACCCCCCAAAGCATTTACAAGTAGTCATCATGTCTGCAACTTTTTTTCTTCAACAGTCAAATAAAGAAAGAGAGAGGAGTGGAGAGAGGGAGAGAAAGAGAGGAACAAAAGTGGTAAAATGTTAACACTTGGAGAATCAAGATGAAAGGTTTTGGAAAAGGTTTGTGCTATTCTTGCAACTTGGCTGTAAGTCTGAAATTGTGTCAAAACAAAAAGTTAAAAACAGTACCACCTTAGTTCTGGCTCAAATTAACTTATTAGGTTTGTTAAAATCTGGTTCATTTACAGTTTAATGATTATATAACACCTTGGTTGAACTTGAATTTCAGATAATTTAGTAGTCTTAGTTTCTATATTTGGTTTAAGTCCTTTCCCCTTCTCCCATCTCCATATTACAATGAATGCAGACATTATTCACACAGCAGTAGGAATGGGAAGAAGAAGCCACATACATGCACAGCTAAAGTTCCTGATTGTAAACTGTGATCCTGAGATCCTGGACCAGCGGCAGGTGCAGGCATTCTGCCCCAGCGTCCCCTCTGCTGGAGTTGGGAGAGAACCACAATTCTTGCCCATGTTTGCTCAGGCATCACCAGGACACCAGCCTTCTGTGAGCTTCCATTTTGGGGAATGCCTGGAAATCTCAGGTCCTACCAGTTCGTAAACCAAATTCAGCATCAGCCAAGTCTTTATCCTCATCAAAGCAGACAAAGCTATCCCAACAAAGTGTTCGAGTGTCCCTGACCAATATCTCCACCTCCAGCATCAGCATTACAGAAAGTCAGCCTCTCCACACAGATTCCTCTCCAAGAGGAAGAATCCGAGACCTTCTGTTCCACCATACTGGCATCCCTGGTCCCCGATCTAGCCCAGGCCGACTAGCTGGCTGACTCTTCCCCATTACCTAGAGCTGACATCTACCTTTAGCCTGGGGCATACAACTTCACTGAAATGAACACACACATCTGACTCTAGGGTCTCGGATGGTCAGCAACAACTCCTGGTTCTCATCCAGGGTCACTTAGGTTTCCGTCTATTTTTAAGTACCTAGCTACCCTTCGATGCTCAGATTATTGCATCTCACTCCAGTGTTTGAACAGCTCTTTTTCACACTTCCAAAGAGGGATATTTGAGGCCTGAGCCAGTGTCCATGAGTGAGTGGAGACTGCCCACGTGCCAGCACCCTTCAAACTGACAGCAGCCTGTCCCCAGCAGCTGCAAAACTTTGACAGCGAGAAACCCCTCCTTTGCTGAAGTCACTCATAAACAGGACCCTAGGGGAAAGCCCCTGGGGAAGCCATTTTCCCCCTCATGCACAGCTGCATTCAAAGGGAAAGTTAATGTATTAAAAGCGTTTAACATGTTCTGCTAATAATTATGCCTTGAATTTGCCAAATAAATTCACATCTTCTGTCTTTGCATTTAAAAAACATGTATTCCCAAACACATGCTCCCACAAATTGTGATTTTTACTGATAGATCTATGTTCAGATTACTTAAATATTGGTTTATTGGGTTGTTTGCTTGCTTGATTTTTAGTTGGGAAATGGTTCACCAGTGAGTAAAAACTGTATTTCATCCTCAGTTGTCTTCTAAAAATGACAGGCAACTAGGTAGATTCAAACAATCTTTGGCACCATCTCAGACTAGAATCCATAACATGCAAAGATCACCTTGAAAGAACAAGGAAATGTTGTGTATTCCATCCCTGGAGGCAGATCATTTTTTCTTGTTTTAAATATTATTCTGCCTTATAACAGCTACACACAAGCAATGACTTAGATTTTTGTAAACTCTCAAACCAGGGACTCAGAAGCCAAGGCTGGAAGCCTGGCCCATTTTAACCCTCAGACTGTCTCAAGCTACAGTGATCGGAAGCTCCAACACAACTGAGACTGTGGCTATTTCCTCACCACTAACCTTACCTGTGGACCTATCTGTATGGCCTTTCTCCCTTGTGACCACTGAACTGATGAGGGAAAAACAAATGCCTTGGCTTAGAAATCATGTGTTCCATTTCCTGACTGTGGCAGCTCTAAGCTCTGCTTTTCACTGGGAGCCTCCATTGGCAAATCTCTTCCCCCCACCAGGGACAAATTTGTTGAAAAGGAGAAGGAAGGTCCAGGAGTGCTCACAACATTTCAGCTTCTGAAATCAGCAGAGAATTACACTTGGTCCTAATCCTCTTTTCCTTCTTCACTGAAAGCTGACCTGATTTTAATAATTCTAGGGACTGGCTCTCTCCCTCTACCTATGAGGGGGCACAACAACATGCATTCCCCCAGGCCCCAGAGGTGAAGGAGGGTGTGGAAATGTCACACCCACACTCTTGAACACACATCTGCAGAGGCTGCTAATGCACGTGGAGAACCACTACCTGGAGAAGCTGTGGTTTTCCCGGCCTCATGGGGAAGTCATAGTGGGCGTGCGATGCCCGGTCTGCACTCACCCCTTTGTGGCTGACTGTGCTCCTGTGGGCACATAGTTCATACCTGAAGCAAGGAACACAGAAGCCTGCCTGGAAGCCAAGATGGCATCTGGGAGGTTGAGGAGGCGCCCCTCACTGGTATCACTGCATATTTACTCAACGAACACTTACTTACATAACATGCTGAATCGTCCCAAGGAGTCAGGGCTGAACCCCAACTCTGCCACTTAGGAGCAGTGTGATGTGGAGCAAGATATTTGCTTCTTGGTGCATCGATTTCCTCATCTATAAAGAGGAAGTTATTTCCTAGAATTGTGGGAATTCAGTGAACTAATACACCTATAGAGGATTTTGAGCAGTGCCTGGCACTTAGTAGACTCCATAAATGTTAGTTCATCCTAATAACCTTTAACTGTTTTCATTTATTTTGGTCATTTCTGTGAAGATCTTCAAGAAACTGTTCACTCATTTATTTTGGCTCTGACCCTGGACCATTCCAAATAGAGCAAGGATATAAGCCAATAGCTGGAAGGCAGGCACAGCGGTGCACACCTGTAATCTCAACAGCTCAGGAGGCTGAGACAGGAGGATCGCAATTCAAAGCCAGCCTCAGCAACTTAGCGAGGACTTAAGCAACTTAACAAGACCCTGTCTCAAAATTAAAAATAAAAAAGGGCTGGGATGTAGTTCAGTGGTTAAGCACCCCTGGGTTCAATCCCCAGAAACGCCCCCCCACCACCACCAAAAGAGAGAGCTGGAGAGCTGGAAAATTAAAACTCTCAATGCCAACTCCAGGCCTCTGACACTGGTTACCTCCTACCTCCCACATTCCATGAAACCTTAAGGAATGGATGCTGGCATTATACCCACCCGGACCTGTGGGTCCTCTTCTTTCACTGCTGTCTCTTAAGTCACTCTCTCTATTCTTCTAAATTCTAACCTTTTTTGCATTCTTCTTTTAGTAACTGTACAGGCACTGGGGCTTCAGGCTTCAGTAATGGCATTGCTTGACATCACTGGGCTGAGATTTCTGACGCCTGAATGGTGCATGAAATGATTCTTATAAAGTCACACTGTTCACAAGTCGAGTGTTTGTCTGGGTCTCCTAGCTGTCACAGAGACTGTGTAGGGTCAGCTAAAACATGCTGAGGGGAAATTCTTCAGATCTGATGGACTGACATTTTGGAAAAGTATTTACAAGGTAAACTTAAAGTCGATTTTGAGTTTTTTAATTAAACCACTATTATCCTCTGTCTGCCTACATTCTACTGGAGCAGGAAGCCAGAACTGACAAGGACTGGTTTCTAGAAACACTCACAGCACTCACAAAACATATGACCTTGGACAAGAGAATTTCAGGATTCTTATCAATAAAATACAGACAAAAATACCTGACTCTATCTTGTTGGGTGTTATGAAGGTCCCTTAAGATAATATGTGAATGAGCTTTGGAAATATTTATAAAGCGTTTACATATATATAACTGTATAATTAATAATATGCCTTATGATCAACCCTGAAAAGTACAGGGCAGAGAAAGCACCCAACAAGAAGTCAAAGGATAGATTTCTAGCTCCACATCTACTACAGATCTACTCTGCAACTTTGGAAAATATCTTCGCCTTTTGGGTGCTCAGTCTTGTCATCTATAAAATGAGAATGTTCGGCTAGATGAGCTCTAGGTTTCCTCTCAGATCAATGGTCGATGAGCCCACACCAAGCAAAGAAAAGGAAACGAATCAAAGTAAGATGGATAGGTTTTTTTTGGTTTTTTTTTTAAAAAAAAAAAGACTAAAATCTAAAACAAAAATAAAGAAAATGCAAAAAGTCAGACAGGTTTATTGATCATGATACCGCTTCCCCAAACCCAGACATGCCCTCATAGTCTGCTTTGCCATTAGCAACAAATAGTTTTTCAACACATTGTTTTAAGGAGATTTTTAAGACAAACCATTTACAAAAAAATAAAAATAAAAATCTTAGTTGCAAATAGACTAATTATGGACGTCTGCCTATAGTCTCATATATATCTACATGTGTCTGCATGCAAGTGTGCATGAATACACAAGTCTACACACATGCACACAATTCACTGATACTCAATGGAGGTCAACGCTCATGAAAGTAAGACAAATAGACTTGGCTGCCTTTTTTGGTATATGGAAGGCAAGGCCTTTACAAATATTCATTTACATAGCATTTAAAGTCTCTCTGATGGATGAGTAAACGGAGATATTTAGAGGATAAAGTGGCTATTTAGTGACCAAGAAATCAGGTTATCTGACCTGACGATGGCTGTGTACTGTGTTCAAACTCTCTTGATCTTAAGAGTCTACCATAAGGACTCCATATTTTATCATTGGTGTCCTTTCCAACTGGAATGTTTTTCCAGAGGTTGTGCTCTTCTTAGGAGATGCCTAAGACCACACCACACAGTTTCTTTGTCTCAAACTCCCTTGTACCACATTTGTTGATTGAGATTGATAGCTGTCCACTTTCATGTTCATCAACCACATTCATTGACCTCTCTGTACCAGTCGTTTGCTCACAGTTTCACATCTACATTTCTTTTTAATTAACTGTAGACATAAATTCAACCTTCAGCTTATTATTTTAATAGTAATTGTAACAATTAACCCATAACTATTTTATCACTAACAATTATTAAATAACTTGTGTGTTCATTAACATAATAAGTCTCATTAATTGCATGCCATCTCACAATGAGATTAACCTATGAAGAGCAGACAGAAAACATAGATTGTAAGCAGAATCGGAGAATCTCCTTGGAATTGTCTGGGTAAGTGTTCAAAAAGTTAGAACTCAGAAGGTGGGGGTAGAGTGTCAAAGGACAGGGGAGTTGCAGCATCAAAATAGTAACAACCTTAATTAGAGCAATAAATGTATAAAAAAGGGTTAATGCATGGTTTTGAAAAATAAGACATTAGGAAAATAATACTAGCTAAAGATTTTATGAATGATCATTAAATCAAAACTTTCATCTTCCGTATGAGAGCATTTTTTTCCTGCAGTCACGTAAATCCATATAGCATTGATTTACTTAAAATTCCTTGGTGTATTGTGTCTTAACCCATTCAGCTACTATAACAAAATGCTTTAGACTGGGTAATTTATAAACAATAGAAAACTATTGCTTGCAGTTCTGGAGGCCAAAAAGCCCAAGATCAATGATGGCACCAGAAAATTCAATATCCAATAAGGGCTTGCTCACTGCTTCAAAGATGGCTGTGTCCTCACCTAGCAGAAGAGGCAAGTGGGTTCCCTCCAGCCTCTTTTACAAGGGACTAATCCTATTTGCAAGAGCAGACCACTTCTTAAGGTTCCTGTAACACTGGGAATTTAACAGCAACACTCAGACCACAGCATACTGACACCATGTGTGCTGGTTTCAATCAGCAACCACTTACCTATTTGGGTCTTCACTCTGGACTCTTTTCCCTTCCACCTTCACTCTCACCCATTAATTTACCAGGCTACTCACCCTGCCACAATCCCCATTTGCCTACAAAATTTCTCTACTGTCTCAGTCTATCACATCTCTCTCTTGGGCTCCTGTTGTTTTCCTGACTCTTGGTAGCCAAGCTAGTGTCAATGACACACACATGCATTTGTTGTCTTCTCCCTTTGATGGTAGGATTGGATTTACCACTTGCACCACTTTGACTTTGGTTTTTGCCCCACAATTTAATTGCCATACTTAAGGTTCCTGACTCTCTTAAGAAGATCCATGCTGTCAGCCCTAAAGGATGGTAAGTGGAGTTAAATGTGATGGGACCCTGAATATTCCCAAGAAGACCTCTGCCATTCCTTCTCAAAAGATGTACTTCCTTGGGGCATCCAGGATACGTTCCAAAGTCCTCTGCCTGTCTCTCAGAGCTCTCTATAGCTCATTCCAAGACTATCTTATCTCTACCTTTGTCATCCATCAAGGGTGGTCAGCCATTCTCCTAAAAGGTCAAACTGTGGACTGAATTGACATTGCACTGTTACTTATTACACTTTTTATTTCTAGAGATTGTGTTTCATGTTTCCCAAATCTGTTGGTCATTGTGAATGGTCTCTTGTTTCCTCCTCATACTTACGATTCACTCTTCTATTTCTTTCAACTGATAAAACATAGCTATTTTAGATTCTGTGTCAGATAGCGCCTTCATCAGAAGTCTTGGTAGGATTGCTTCTGCTGTCTGTTGTTTGTTCTGACTCTGGTTCATGGTGCCAGAGTTCCTCATGTGTTTTGTTATTGTGTATGTGTCTGTGTGAGTTCACATCCATTGGAAACTCATACAGGGAGTGCTCTGAGGGGCGTGATGGTGGTTTATTCCTCCAGGAAGGATAGATATTACTACTTCCAGGCATCTAAGGACACCACTGACTTCAGACTACTTTAAATTCTTGTGGTCTTCAAACATTCCAGATTGTGTGAATTCAGACCCCAGATCTACATGAGGAGAATACTGTGTTTATTCTGAATCAAAGACTGAGGTAACACGCTTCTCTGTTGTCTCTTTTTATGCGACTTTATTTTCTAGTTCATTCTTCCACAAGGCCTATTGCCCTCCACGGAGTTACAACCCAACTCCTATCTTGCATTGGCCCAGGATTTTTTCTCCCATTCCCCCAGGTGTTCACTGAGATGAGAAGATTCCGTTAGGCCAGGTCCAAATTAGGGCACTCCTGGCTCTTTGGTTTTGTCTTTTCACCTTGTTCAATGCCTCTGAAAATTACCATTCCTTTCTTTCCAGTTCAGCCATGCATTAAAGAATGACTTATTTCTATGTTATGCAACATACTTGGCTGTTTTGTAGTAGAATTTCAGGATGTCAAATTCATATTATTGCAAGAAACAAAAGACCTGCAATTTACAATATCTTTCAGCACTGTTTCTTGCCCTAAGAACCTTGCTATAACTACAGTAATTTTGCTGCTGAGGTGAATACCACCAAAACATTCTGAAACTACACTCCTGTAACACGCTGGAACCCAGGAACTCTGAATTTTGAACAGGGGTCAAAAACTTTTTCCTTTGGGTACCAGATGGTAAATAATTTTTGGCATTTAAGCTATACAGCCTCTGATACAACTATTCAACTCTACCGTTACAGCACCAAAGCAATCATAGACATTATAGAAAAACACAAGCATAGGTGTGCTCTAATAAAACTTTATTTTCATAGACTTGTATTGGAATTTCATATCATTTGCACATGTTATGAAATATTATGCTTCTTGATTTTTTCAACCATTTTAAAAAATAAAAACCATTCTTAACTCATGATCTATACAACCATAGGCAGCAGGCTAGGATTTAGCATGTGTTTTATACTTGCCAGACCATTCTTAAGATGGTTTTCAACCAAGGGAGAACATCAGACTCATCTATGAAGTGCTTTTTTTAATATTTATTTTTCAGCTTTAGGAGGACACAATATCTTTATTTTATTTTTTTTATGTGGTGCTGAGGATCGAACCCAGTGCCTCATGCATGCTAGGTGAGCATTCTACCACTGAGCCACAATACCAGCCCCTCATCTTTGAAACATTTTGAAAACAGAGATGCTCAAGTCAGGCCCAACTTTAGACAACTATGTGAAAACTACTAGTGATATAGCCCAAGATTTAGAGATTTTTTTAAGGTCCATAGGTAATTCTGATAAGCCTGTTGTATTAGCCTATTTTCCATTGCAATGGCAAAATACCTGAGGCTCAGTAGTACTTGATAAAGAAAAATGATTTAGTAAGCTCAGAGTTTGGGGGACCGAAAGTTCAGATAGCATGGTGCCAGATCTGGTAAGAGCAACCCTGGCTGCATCACACCATGACCGATGGCACATGGCAGGAGGAGTACACATGGAAAGGAGAAATCACGTGACAAGACAAGATGGCAGAAAGATCAGGGAAGGGCCAGTCCAGTTCTTTCATAACAACCCTCTTGCAAGAACTAACTAGGACCCCTTGAAACTACCTGAGCCCTTTCTGAAGGCAATGACCCCAGTGACCTACAGCCTCCCACTGGGTTCTACCTCTTAAATGCATCAACACCTCTTAACATCACCACACTGGGGATCAAACTTCCAACACATGAACCTTTGAGGGCACCCACCTACACTATATCCAAACTAGAGCATGCTGCTAATTCAGACAGTTCCTCTAGATCCTGGTCTTCCTGGACCTTCTCAGAGATCCTCATACAATACAGTCAGTTGTCCACAATTACCTCATCTCTCTCTGACTTTAAAGTGAGCACACGATTGCCTAGTCAAAAGAATCTACCACCATGCAAAAATAAATACATACAGAAAAGTAACTGAGAAATATCTACAGGCTGCAAAAACACACATATAAGTTTAATGTATGACTTTTTAAAAAGAGGGACATCAGAAAGGAGAAAAATTCCATAAGCAAAATAGTTTTGCTATTTGGAAACAATAACGATTTACATCCATATCTCACACCACGCACCAAAATAAATACCAGATGCACTAAAGAGTAACCTTGAAGAGAATTAAGCCATAGTAAGAAACTAAAAGGCAATTGAACTGAATATTTGTCAACCCTCTGGAGTGAAGAGGAATTTCCAAGCTTAAAGGCTTAGGAAAAACCACAAAGAAAATCTACACAGCTTTAACTGCATAAAAATTATAAACCTCTGGATAATAAGATAAAGTAACTGAAATAAAGAGGGAAATCGGGAAATAAATTTGCATAGTTGAAGTATAACTAGTCGACAGAACATGAGAAAACAGAATTTGAGTTCAGAATAAAAAAAAAAGCAAGTTAGTCCACAATAGCATTTGTGATCTATCAAATGAGAAAAGTTTTCATATATAAAAAAAAAAAAGACCCATGTCAGCTAGCAAATAGTGAAATGTTTCTTCATATATTACATATTTGCAGTCAGAAACAGCAGGGGAAAAAATGCAGATTTCGGTAAGATTTCAAACCAAACTTCTCTTACTGGCTGTGTAATCTTGCTATGCTCAAATTGGGGACCCCCTAAAGACCACCAGAGACCAAGATCGAGGTAAGCAGCAAAGAGGTGTTTTTTGCGAGCTAGCTCGGTCCTCCGCGTGCACACAGCAACTGGTGATGCTGAGAGGCCCCGAGCCCAGGGTTTGCAGCAGTTTTATACACTCTTTGGGGAAGGCAGGGACTTCACATACATCATAGCATCTCTTAGCAAATCATCACACACCGCGGGAAAATCATAAAACAACTCTAAAACATGATTAGCACATTCACTGGCGGAAACAAGTTGGGTAGGGGGTGATTGGCTAGTACAAGAGGGGGATTCCTTTGAACTGATTGGTTTAAGCCAAGAGCGGTGTTCAGTGCTGAACTACATGGTTTCCCAACACGTTATCAACCACACCATAAACTATTGGGAGGGTCATCTGGCATCCCAGGTATTTTCCCTGTCTCATGCTGATTGGTAGTTGCTAGGGCGTTGCTATGGACCCCCACCTAGACTGACCGAGTCAGGGACACCTGGCACAGCAGATCTCTCCTGTTATTTGTAGATAAACAACTCAGCAGGGTGGGTATGTGCCTAGGAGTGCTCTGTGGGTCTTTCCAAGGACAAGGGTCACGCCCCCTTCCTTGGACAGGCTTTGCTCTGAGGCAGAGGCTGGTTTCTCTCTGAAATCCTGAAACAACCTAGAGATCTAAAAGATAAGACTGCTACACAAACTATAATATCATCACTTAATAACAGATTATGAGGCCCTTAAACACTATGTTTACAAACACCATGAAATAACAACATGGATAAACCTTATAACATATTAATCAAAAAGGGTAGGATATAAAAGTATATAAGTACAGAGGTTACATTTACTTAAATGAAGCTATTCACAAGGAATGTGGGTAAAAAGAACAGACAGTTATTAATAATATTTGAGCGGGTGATGGCTGTTGGTTCTTTACTTCAGATTCTGTTTAATAAGATTGCATTATACTTGCAACTAAAAAGATAATAAGCTTTTAAAAAGCATCCTTTGAAAACCGAGGTGTGGCAGAGCAGTAGACAGGAAATGGTAAATTTCACAACTGTATTTAGAAATTTTGCTGTTAAAAATCCTGATTCAAAGTGCACATGGCCAAATCCCAGAGCACGTAGCTAAGAATTAAGTATTAACTCTGCCCTGTGTTTTCTTTACACTTGTTATATCATTAAGACTACAAAGTAAATAGCTACTGTTCTTACTGATAACTAAGTGAAGCCTAATTGTGTGGTTTTAGTCTCAATTAAAATTGCTGAAAATGTGATAGGGTTTCTAACAGTCTCACAGATAAATAACACTTAATGCACAGCCTCCTATGTCCTCAGCTTTCTGCAAATCTCTGTGCATAGAGTTTTAGGTACTTTCCTGGCACTTTAAATTTACCCTCCTTTGTTTGACCTTGATGCAATTTCCCTGTTTCTTCAAGGACATTTGAATTTCAAGACAATATGCAATTCTTCAAATGACAATGGCATGCAATTTGAGCAGCCAACCCACATCTGCCACCAGCCTTTTGTCTTCTATCAAGTTCCAAAGAATGTGCTCCAGTTCACAGGGATTTCAGGAGGAACTGGCAAATCACAAACAAGATCACCTAAAAGGAAAAAAAAAAAAATACCCTGCTCTCTGGGCCCCATCCCTGCCCCCACCCTCCTTCTCTGGGTGCTCTTGAACTTCTCTGCTAGAATGTAAGGAATCATCTGCCTTCAAGTGAGGGGCAGCATTTTAAACAGAAATGTGCATCATCTAGCTTCCCTGCTCCTGCTGCCAAGGCCAGAGCAAACCCTCTTGCTGTCAGGTCTGCCTTGGAGGAGATTTCTTTTCTCCAGGTGGCCAAGATGGAAACTGCCTTGAGTGGAAACTGATAAACACTGTTACAAATCTCATGCGGAGTCACAGTCAACTCTTCCTGGAGACCCCATTTCAGGGCTTTGCAAAGTGAGAAGTGTCCATTACAGCTGGGCATTTATGCCTTCAAAATGCTCATTTCTTCTTATGAGACAATAAAATACTTCCTGGAGCAACAGCAGGTGAGCACAGAAAGCGTCTTAAATATCTGACCTGAAGTGCCAAAGATGCTTAATAATCTTTAAAGTAACCAACAATATTGTTTCCTCCTGTTACCAGGATGTTGTAAAATGTCCTAATTAGTCTTTATGATAATGCCGACACCTCCACAGCACATAAAAAGGACTTTTAATTTTTAAAAGGACAACTCTGGTTGGTTTGATTTTTATCTCTAATTGGCCTATAATGTCTACCCCTCTGGCACTCCAGACAGGCAAACATTAATTTAACAAGCAACTCATACACCACGGGAGACCAGAGAATCCAGTGTGGAAAGAAGGTTCCCGAATTCCAAACACGTAATTGGCTGCATTCTCTTTTACCTCCTGGAAGGTGCTAAAGAAGATAGACTGCTGCCCAAAGGACAGGGTCAGGGTGTGTGTGTGGGGGGGGGGGGGGCTTGAAGGCAGCTGGGGCCCTTTTAAGTCCCTTAGACAAGTCCCCATTGCTACACAACCAGGATTCAAGAAATTCTAGCCACCCACCTTGGCAAGCACCGCAGGAGATGCCCCACAGGAGACCCAGTGAGTGGTGTGATATGCCAAGAGGAGGAACTGAAGCCAGGAGACCAGAGATTTGTCCCTGGTTCTGCACCACAGGCTCTGTGCTCTTAGACTGGTCCTTCATTGTCCCCAAGCTCGCTTCCTCAACAATAAAATGAAAAGGATTATCTAAAATAATCTCGAAAATCCCTTCCAGCTTTGGAAGCCAAGATTCACTAGTGAGCTCAGCTCTGCCAGGAGCTTGGATAAAGAGTTCCCGTTCCTGCCAGCTGGTAATGCAGAGGCTGGCTCTGGCCACCGGCAGCCCTCAGCTCTTCCGCAACACCCAGTCTGACACTCAGCACTCATCACAGCCCAGTGCCCACCACACTGCCCAGGATGTTCCAAATGAGCCTGGAGCAGAAACCAAGTGAAGGTCGAGTTCACAACAGCTTCTGCCCAAAGAAATAGATTTGGGAGTACAGGAGATTTAGCCAAGTGATCCCGATGATCTAGCTCCCGAGTAGGAAGCTGTAATGGCAGATCCTCCAGAATCAGAGGAGCATCATATTTGCATGAAAGGGAAGAAGAGTCCCTTTCCGTGCATTGAAAACTGGCTTTTCACATCATCCCTCTGGATACATCCCAGGGTTAATATGTGTTTGGGGGACCGTAAGGACACGCGGCAAAGGAGACCTAGTGGGGGGACACCACATATTGACCCCAGATGATTCCAGTTGCTGACTAATGAGGCTCCAATGGCTGCCCTACTGGCTGCCCCACTTCCACCCCAGCCCCTTCAAGTCCCCTTCTCCTCAACTAGCTGCTGGCAAGGAAAGCAGGAGCTGAACTGAATCACGTTGCTGTTGAAAAGCCTTTTTCTTCCAAAACCAAGAAAGCCATGACCATCTTTTATTTATATTTCTTTCCCATTCTTCGATTTAGAGTAATACGTGTAATGGCGCCGCCATCCCCCTAGCCACCCTCTCTAGTAGGGGTGCCAGTGCCAGGCATCACGCACAGCTCATCAGCAGATCCGGGGGTGGGGGACAAGCCCACGGAAGTTGTTGTCTTACACACTGGCTACTCGGAATGAAACGCCCTCCCGAGTTTGATGTTCTGCCATTGAGAGAGTAGTCCCCTGGCCAGCCTCTCGGAGGATCTGTTAAATCAATCACGCTGCTAAACACATTAACACCACACACATACATATTTTTAACTCCAGGACCGTGAAGTCTGAAACAAAACACAAATATAGTCAAGAAACTGTGAGCCAAATTTTCACTCAAAGCTCAACAAGGGCTCCCCTCAGCTTTCATCTGTTCAACTCCATTGACATTTCCCTCTTCATTCTCATAGTTCAAACTCAAATTAATTACCGGGTGGGAGGAAGAGAGGAATATACATTAGAGCAGTGGTCAAGGCTAAAATGGGGGTTTGTGCAACTCTGGATGACGCTCAAGCTTAACCTTTTTCTGCTAAATGTTACTATTTTCCCCCTTTTCAGGCCATGTGGTAGCCATCAATCTTAACTTGAAACTCACTTCCTTTTGTTCTGTACAGGGTCGGATCTAATCACGACTTATAAAACAGAATTCAGGACACTTGATTCCACTTCCCCTCAGCCACCAGACTTGGAGAGAAACAATATTTCTTACACAGAAATGCTGATGTCTTAAAATGGTAGAATCATTATAGTCTTCCATGAAAAGAAATCAAATTACGAGCTATTTGTGGAGTTATGTGGGAATCCTTAAATTATGAAAAACCAATTTTGCATAACCATCATCCACTCTCCTTTAAGTCACCTTGGAGAGGGGTGACTGAGGAGCGACTGCTCACTCTACATCCTGGCTCAAGAAAGGTGGCATGGTGCTCTACAGAGGTGGGGGCTTTGGTGAATCACTGCTCTGAATACATTTCCATCCCCACCCCCCATGCCCACTGACTGTGATCTTCGCTCTCTGAGCCTCAATTTCCTTACTTATAAGATGGTAGTCATGTTGCACTGTGACGTCTTTATGAGGCTTAAGAGGATACAAGTAGGTAAATATAAAAACGTAAAGTATACTTTGCACACAATAGAAGAAAAATCAGTGAATGATGCTATGATTATTATTTTTATTAAAAGTAAGATTTTTAAAAGTAAAACTATACTCATCTAATAGAGCAGGGACAGACTTAACTAAGAGCTGGGTTGTGGTATAAATACCTAAGGAAATCTCACACTAAACTCATCTTTTTGCTCACTTTTCCAGAGCCAGGAACTGCTTCTGGAATCTTCCCCATAGAAACTTCATTGAGAAAGAAAGAAATGAATGCACAAATCCCTATATCATCATTAGAACACAGGTAAAAAGTGTGCAGCCACATCAGCATGGCTGTCTGTAGGTCTATAGAGGCAAGCATCCTTAAGACATGGCCCTGCTGGTCATCAAAAGCAGGACTTGAGTTTACCCACACTCCTCTTTAGCACCACCCTATTAAAACTCATTTGCCTCTTCCATTTCCTTACATGTGGCATGTTCATCGGTCTGGTCCAAACTTGGCCAAGGACACCCGAACTATCTCCCTGAGACCTTATCCTCCCCATTGCACTCCCCACTCCATAGTCTGTAGCACAGGGGGCTTGATTTCAGTCAATAACTGGGGTTGGGAAAAGGACTCTGGGTCTTGGCACATAAGCATACATGCTTGAAATTTACACTGGGACCCCAGTAAAGAGCTGCTAGAGGTTATCTGCAGTTATACCTGCAGAATTAAAATCTGAGAATCTCCTGATACAACTGGAGCACAATATTCCCTAGGAATTTGCCACCGGTCACCTCCTCTGAGAGTCCATAGGTGGATCAACTGTCCTACCTGTGCTCTTGGGAATTTTCATCAGCAGAGCCATTATTATGGCATGTGACTGACTGGCTCACCAGCAACAGATCCAGGAAGGTCAACCTCACAGACAGAAACAAAACAGGACTAAGTGGGCAACAATCTTACCTAGAAACATGGGCAAGGCAGAGGATTCCAGGGCCTTTCCCAAGAAGTTAAGAAATGGATGACGGAAATGGAGGGACTGTGTTAGAGGGGAGAAGCGATGCTTCAAATTTCGTGGATGTCATCTTCAATGAGGCAGATCTAGCAATAAACAGAAAGAAAAGAGGAGGACAGGGAGGGTTGATAGAGAAGTGACCTTCTTAAGTAGAGGCAAATCACCTGTGCTACAGAGGTACCACCTACTCTAATCACTGCAAGGAACCCCTACAGAAACTAAGAAGGCCTTCCATGTGACCCCACCCCTGTGATGCCTGCTGTACTTCAGCAGAGGCCAAATCAGACAGTGGGGTGCGTCCCTCTTGAATGCTACAGCAATTGAGATTCTACTAATCTGGTTAGAAGCATAACATGGATTCTCCTGAATGACAGCTACCAATAAAGTCAAGGGTTTTTATGGAGTAAGCATTTAAAAAGCACATTTTAAGTGTGTATAAAAAAATAAATAATATCTATCATCAATCACCCCCTTTTTTTAGCTTAGCTTTATTCTTGGGATTTGTTTAGAATTCTTTCCAAATCACCTAGAACTACAATTATTTCAGAGTCAGGGTCACCTTGGGATTGATTTGGGTTTTAAGCCAACTTAGAATCAAAAACCTATATTGCTTCTCCTAACTGCCAGCTGTGGTTTTTTTCCATCTAGAAAATCATGATTTTCCTCTTTTATAGCTTAATTCTGAAATAACTTATCACAAACTTCAGCCATGTTCCCTCAGAGTTCTACTTTTTTCTTCCAGATCATTTAAGTAAAAGGGGAAGCAAGAAAGTTATGCCCAAAGCCTCCACCAATCTTCATGGGAATTTTTCCATCTGAAAGATGTTTTCCAGTTTTTCGCTTCAAAAGAAATGGGAAGAGCACTCCCACCTCCTCTTCCTTTCATGCTTCCTCCATACTCATCTATTTGGTTCCTTCTCCATCTGGGCTCTTATTTAAAGCATTTTGCATGTAACAGTACTTCTCTGGTCTGGAGCTATACCTCAGTAGTAGAGCACTTGCCTAGCTTGCAGGAGGCCCTGGGTTTCAGCTCCAGCACCTCAAAAAATAAAAATTAGAAAGGCTGCATAGTAGTTCTCTCAATGGGTTGGCCATCTACAACTTTTAAAGTCAAAGGGGAAGAAATCCCTTCTGAAAAAGACCAGCAGCAGATACACTGGGCTTCCTATCCAATCCATTTCTCCCCACATTTCCCAACCCATCAGCACCTTCAGGCCTTTGTTCAGGCCTCCACCCCATCTTCTTAGGTATCCACACATGAGTTCAAGAAAGGCAACTCTACCCACATCTCTAGAGGTGGACTCTGATTCATTCTAATCCATACATGGTCAATCCATTCTGCTTTGCCAAGTGTTGATCTACAAATGGACACGTGACCCCACTCCAGCCCATGAGACATGAAAGGAAGTCTACCTGGAGCTTCAAATACAAAGGAGACACTGGAAGGAGACTTGCCCTCTACTTCTTGGGAAAACTTTTGTGTGTCATTTTGATACCTAGAACTGCTGCAGCCACCTGACTAGCAGTGTAGGGGCAACATCAACATACAGAGGCATGCAAAGCCAAAAGAGATAAGAAAGCTAGGCCTGAGGAATTGAATCTGGAGCCTGGCCAGCTTCTAGGGACTTCCTAGGTGACATAACAAACTTTCTTATACCTAGTCTAGGTTCAATGGGGAATTTTTCTATTACTTGCAGCTAAAATTATCCTAAGAGATGAAAGTTCCTTACAGCAAATAGAAATGTTTAGCAAAGGTCTTAAAATACGAATTTAACTTGGTTACATGACTCTCTCCTCTCTTTGCCTTCACACAAAGATTGGGTACTATCAATATTATATAAAATGATGGGATGATGTCTAAGTGTGTTCAGTTTGCGCTGAACTCTTATCATTACAATGATACTAAATGTTTGATGGATTTAGTGTTGTACTCTGTGAAGCTGACCTGTAATAAAATGGGGAGAGGTGAAGCTTTTTTTTTTTAAGAAAAATTGTCATAGTTTGAATTCCCAGAGGCTGAAGAAGTCTTAGGAGATAAGTCTAGAAGTTGCAGTAATGATTTCCAAGGGAAATAGATCATGCAGCAGAAGAATTTCTTGTTCAAGGCTGGAAGGTTAATGGTGAATAACTATATAAAAATTATAGCAAATGGGGAAAATAATGTTATTTTGTTGGGATGTAGGACTTATGGGAAAAAAAAACCAATAGAGTAGAGATTTGGACTCAAAGACTGCCATTGATTACTAGAGCTATATATATATATTACTGTTTGTGACTCATCTCTGATACTTTCCAGGTCCTGAATTTTTTACTAGAATATCTTAAAATCAGGACGGGGACCTGAATTTTTCTAGGATGTTACATCCTTTCTGGCACTGCCTCCATATATATTTCCACCTATAATTGTTGACATCTGTTTAGAATTTATGATTTTTCAAACGTTTCACTTTTATTTTCTGTCTTGATCTTCCCAGTACGCTTATGAGACAAAAAGCTTTAGTATTATTTTATCAGTGAGTAAACTAAAGGAAACGGAAATGAAATCTGTTTCTCAAGATCATACAGCTAGCAAATGCAAGAGCTAACCACCAAGGTCTTCTGACTCCAAGTTCAAAGTTTCCACTTCACTCTGGCCCTTCTCTCCTCCCCATTCCTATAGGCTGTGACAAATTTGAAGTTATGCTACTGATCAGCAGCAATTGGTTTGAAATAAGAAATCTTTGTATTCAAATATAAACATGAATATTTGAAAATTGCTAATTTGGACCAAATGTTGAGCTTAAGATGATTGCCAATCTCTTTTGTATGCACAAACTCCCTTAAACCATTTGTTCTCGTGCAACATTCAGCTTAAGATGTAATTCATAATACACATATAGTGTTTCCCATGCACCATGTTTTCCAGCTTCTAATTCACTTTAGCTCATCAAAAGAGAACATAAAATAACTCCAGAGCTCTAAACTTCTGCAATTACCTTGTGGAGAGGGAAAGGGAAGAGTGGGAAGAGTTTTTACAACTGAGAAAATCCAGATTTCTTATTAGTCATGGTCTAAAAATGACAGCCCCCTGCCTATCCAGCAGGCTTCCCTCCACCCCACCCCCTACCCACGAGCTGCAGCTGGCAAAGCCTGCCGCAGACCATATTTTTCTGCCTGGCAAGCCATCTACAGACCTGAGCAGGCGACCCATTTTTGCACAAACTGGATTGGTCCCCATGGCCTTGGAGGCAAAGTACCACCCAAGAGGGCTGGAGTGAAGCATACACGAGAGTATCCAGCTGCAGTTCCAGCCTCTGGACACGGCACCTGGCCATATAAGACCCACCAAGGAGTCAACACCAAGGTCTCTCCACACATGCAAACCTCCTTCCCCTACTAAGAGTTCACACATGAGCTTAATAAGGTTGCCCTGAGCTCCTCAGTGTTTACCAACTCCAGTAGCCTTTGTTTATCCAGCCTGACCAAAGTCAGGAAAGGCTGGTGAGCAAGATGATCAAGGGTGCCCCGCCTACCCCCAGAACTGACCAAACATGGAGAAGCCACACCTACAGCTCTAAAGGACCAGAGTATATAATTTCTGAAACTTAGAAAGGGGTCCCTTGCCCCTAACCAGATGTATTTTTCCAACAACTGTTCAGCTATCTGAAATATAATAAGAGGAAACTACTATTAAATATAAACATAAAATAAAGGCAGCCCACATTATGCTTGACAGAATAATCCCTCTTCTTCCATCTTCCTGTCTTTTCCTCTGCTTCCTGCACAACACGGCCCCAGGTTACAAAGTGGACTTCTCCTTATAAGAAGGCCCACTGGGGCCCAAGTTCTCTCCCCATCCCCCAGCTCTACCTCCTCTGTTACCCAAATTGAGGCATTTTCCTTTAGGCTTATATTAGTAATTGCTCATGAATTTAAACCCCCAACAGAGGCCTGGGCTCCAGATGCAAATAGCTCAGAGCAACATGGTTAAAACCTTTTTATACCCTTATCCCATGAGGACAGATACATTCCATCCAATCAAGGTTGGCTTTGTGTACAAGCACTGAAGAATTGGTTTGAGATTATGTTCCCATTTCCATGGTGTTCTCAACTAGGATCCTTGAAACTTGATTCTGAGATGGACAGCTGCCTGCTGAAGGCTATTGAGGAGTGCTGTTGGGATATAAGGAAGTGAGGAAGGAATCCATGATGTTCTGCAATGAAGACCTCAGGCACTCCCAAGGGAGGCTCTGAAGCTGGGACAGCCTGTAAGAGTTGTCCCATGCTGAGATAAGAGACAAGGCCTTTTAATCCCCACTTCAGTCAATTCAGGCCATGGGTGTACCCCAGGAGTGGACCTTGGGTGAGGAAGTTCTCTGTGTCTGAAAGCAATTCCTACTGAGGCTCAGAGGTGATAGCCAATACCAGTTAATATTCCCAGGAACTGCAGATGGATGCTTCAGTTATGAAGAGGAATCTGGATGGAGCAGTCTCCATCCAGCTCACCCCTTATACATGTATATCCACAATTTTATGTAGGAAGACTGCCCCACCAAAGGAACAGTCTTTCCAGGATATGGTTGACCTTGTTTCCAGAACAAACTTATAAAACAAAGACTTGTACAAAGAAAAACTTCTTCTTCTACTGTTGATTTCAAGGTTGTACTGAAACTCCTCATTCTTCCTTTCAAACAGTTTTATTCTAGATTCCACTCATGCTTATCTAGGACCTCTATGGTCTAACAACACATTTAGTGACCTCTTATAGTTCTGAGCTTATAACTTCCGGGTCAATATCAGGCAATGGCTGCTATTCTTGGCTTTTTCCCATTAAAACTGGGTGAGGTATCTCAATGGATCTTCTAGCAGTCAAAAACCTTCTTCACCTTTGTGTAAAGCAGTAGCTTTACCTTTTCCAAATATTGAGGATCAATTCCTTGTAACAAAATATGATTTATGTTTTAGACTCCTGGTCTCTTGGCACCAGAAGCTCAAAGTGAACAGTCAACTGTCATAGTTTAGAGTTCAAATAAGTATTGGAATCATTCTCCTCAAAGACTCAGAACCTCTAGACCTAGAGAGCCTAGAGTTGTGGGAAAGGGAAGCAACAATTCACCAGTGAATCACTTAATGTCCCTATTCCCTGGGTTTCCAGCCCCATATGTTCTACCATTGACGAACACCACATAATGATCCTTGTATGTACCATCTCACAACAGACAGCTGATGGGCCACCTAGCTTTATGACTTGGGTCTGATACAGCCTGCTTGATGTCTCATGATGAGCCTCTACCAAGGCCCAAGGATATGCCAGATGTGCTTTTCCAGTGATGTATACTTTTCTGGTATAAATGAAATTGTCTAGTTCCATAACCCAAGGAGGCCACGCTGATATTTTGCTGTTGGTGCTCACTATAGACATCACATAGTTTTGTTTGGTTTGGTTTTTCATTATCAGTATCTCTAGTTTCATGGGGGTGGCCAGGTCATGTGACTCAAGCAGCAAGGCTACTTCCAGCCCTTTCCTTCTCTGGGCCCAACTTAAAACAGATAGTCTTCCATGAACCCATGTCAATAGGTAGGAACAGTACAAAAATATGATGTCTCCATGACTTGAAGCACATTTTAATTTTTTGGAATGGGAAATGCAAGTTATAATAAATTATTCTTTACTTGGAGAATATATCCCAGCATGGACCCATAACATTGGACCCCTAAAAGCTTCCTTAATATGAAAGGCCCTTCAATCTTCATAAGATTTTCTTTCCCATAATCTAGAGTTCATGTGACTTAACAAGACCTCCAATGTATCCGTTATTTGCTGTTCATCTGGCTGAATTAACATGTTATCATCAATATAGTGGACAATTATAATATTCAAGATGGCTCCTGTCCCTTCAGACTATATGCACGAGGGGGAAAAGTTAGTACAGCCCCAGAACAAAAGCATGAATGACTGTTGTCTGTTACACTGGCTGCAAACTGATCTTATTTTCTACAAAAGACGAAAAATAACACATTTGCCGGATTAGTGTCCACATACCTAGCCTGAAGCTATGTTAATCTTCTCTAGCAAAGAAACTCACCTCCGATTAAGAGCTACAACTGGAGCAGTTATTTGGTTAAGTCTGTTGTAGCAGCCCACTGTCAACTGCCATGATCCAATTTGGGGGCTACTAGAGAAGGAAATGGGGCTATGATGCAGAGAGACACTACTACTTTCCTAGGTCTTTGATATCTGGGTTGCATGACTACTGATGGACAACGATACAAAGCAATTGCCAGGTTGTCAAAATAATCCTGGGAATATTCAGGACTGTCTAAAGGGAAACTAGCATTGACATTTTGGCTCTGGTACCTCTGCTTCCCATTCCCATTTGTGACTTATACACTTGTGTGGTCAGGAATTCCAGAAGAGCCTAAGTTTGGAGAGCCAATCCACTTTTGTCTATGCCAGTGAGGACCCTGTGTCAGAAAGACCTGGGTCGTAATGCTACTGGGATCTTGTTTGTACCCATTGGTTGGTGAAATACGGGCAAGTCTAGAGTACTTTGGCACAAATTGGAAACAATGCTTTTCTCACTGGTATTTCTGTTTTAATTATAAACAAAGAGTGTCTTTATCATTAAAATAGAACCTAATAATCTTGGAAGATACTGAAGTCATCTTTAGATCACAGAACGTTTTGCAGAGCATTGAGTCAGATCCTTACAGATTTAGATCCAAACCAGCAGATAAGCAACAAAAGACTTGCTAGTCACCATTATCCATTAAGCAGCCATTTGACCTCCTTAGTAAGTTCCTTAACCTCCCAGGATTCATCTTTTTTCTTTGTAAAATGAGAGTTAATGTAGATGTGATAAAGAGAGTCTGGGACTGAAATTGGGCATGACCTTGTGTAATATCCCTAAAGAAAAGGGGGATAGTAAAACCATACCCTTCAAAGCCCCATTTCTGTTCCCAAAAACATAGCCCAGTTAAGAGAAACCTGGGCCACAAAGATCTGATACACATTATCTTAAAGATTTTTTCTTACGCACCCTGGGAACTAGGGCAAGTTAGTATTAGCTGTAAAAAGTGACTTTCTTGTGTGTGCACCAGGAGAGTTGCACCAAAGATGCTGGTCAGACAAGCAAACCAAGCAAGCTAATGTTGATGACATCACTGCTTCAGCAACCTAACAGAAAGCCTCTCTCTGAGTGGGGACAAGTGCAGAACTGAGGGCACCATGGAAAGGATATGTGTCATTCATCCACTTGGCTGTCACTCCACAAAATGCCATGAGGGAGAGGAAGTGCTGCTTGGCAAAGCACCTTGAGGGACAGAGGTGCTATCTGTCAACCTGTCACCACTGAACATTTCTTGGAGCAGTCACTGATCTCCTGTAAGCTTTCCTCCATAAATCATATGTCTTCCATGCTGTCTCCGGGCACTTTGTTTGGCTTTCCCAAAACCAGCGCCCTGCCCCGGCTCAATGAAGCTATGGACATGACACCTTGGATCTGCCAAATTGCTCTATGGCCTTCCATGAGAACTTTATCATTTTAGGTTTCAAGTTACAATCTACAAGCAAAGGACAAGCTATGATGTCCTCCCAGTTCAAATAAATGGTCAGTATTCTTTTCATATATGTCCTCAACCCCAAAGCCTTCCTAAAAATGGAGTCAATTTTAATACCAACAACTTTTTTTTTTTTAATTTTGTGTGTGGAGGTGGAGTGGCACTGGGGATTGAACCCCAAGGGCTCTTTATCACTGAGCTACATCCCTAGCCCTTTTTATTTTTTATTTTGAGAAAGATTCTCCTAAGTTGTCAAGCCTGGCCTTGAACTTGCAATTTTCCTGCCTTAGCCTCCCCTGTTGCTGGTGTTTTAGGTGTGCACCACCACGCCCAGATGCCAAAAACTTTTCTATGGAAAGCTTCAGGTGTAAAGAGAATCAGCATATAAAACAGATGACTGAGCACTTCTTAAAATAAACATTTGCCAAAGCTAAGTTAGACAAGGAATCGCCTGGAGTTATGAGCTTCAAATGCAGCATTAAAACTCTTAATGGACTTGAAGATACATTTGGAGATTTAGTATTTATTAATATCCTCACTGATTCTATTTTCCACTGCAAATTCAATGCAAATGCTATTTTTACCAGCATATTTATTACATTCCTTGAATGGCATCAAGGCATCTTGCAGAATTACACAGAAATGTTCTGAAGTTGCTTTAAGAAATTGCTATTTTTATTCTATAGAGTTAATTGAACCTGCCGCTATATATCAAATTTATGTAAAGCACCAAGACAGCAAGTTGCTAAACAAGTGTATTTGGTGCATAATATTAGATTTCACTTCCTCTAACGTGATGGAATATAGGCTATCAAAATGGTCTTTCTTTCCTAAATGTAATGGCTGATTTTTATTTATAGTTGCATATTATATATATTTAGATCTATGTAAGCTGATAAATATGGTAGGATGCAGCAATTTTCTCTGCTAGCATTAGCAGATGAAGTTATTTAAGTCAATATTTTAGTAATTTAAGCATTGGTAATCAGCTCTTGAATATATTAATGATGATCCATTTCACTACACATCATTATCTGGATCAATTTGTCTATCCCTCTTTATATAGATCTAACTGGCTCAACTTCTATTCACAGATGTAAAGTGCCATCAGTACACATTACTTTTTAGTACTTATTGCCTCAAATATTGATTTTTAATTTTTTTGTCAAACAGAATGTGTGCTCTCATTTTGTGCTACCAGAATACACATTGTGGGTGGCAGCCATCATATTATATAAAATTTCCCTAAATGCAGGAGGTTTAGGCATGAACATCAGTATTTTAAGAGTTATTTTTGTTTCAAGAAGTAGTAGCTGATCATGGCTTAAGTAAAAAGGGAGGCATATTAAATTCATCATACTATAGTTATAGTTATGCATACCCAAGTTTATAGCAAGCACAATTTACAACAGCCAAATTATGAAACCAGCCTAGGTATCTGTCAATGGAGGAATGGATAAAGAAAGTGTGGTATACATACACAATAAAGTTTTTATTCAGTCAAAAAGAAGAATGAAATTATGTCATTTTCAGGAAAATGGATGGAACTTAAAAATATTTGGCTTAAGCAAAATAAGCCAAATTCAGAAAGTCAAAGGGCATATGCTTTCTCTTGTATGTGGAAGTTAGAGAGGAAAAAGGAAAAGAAAAATTGGGGGAATCTCATGGAAGTTGAAGGAAGACCTATAGAGTAGAGAAAAATTGTCCAGGGAGAGGAAGAAAAAGTGGTAAATGGGGAACAAGATTGACCAAATTATATTGCTATATTGTGCATACGTATGAATATGCAACCATGAATCCTACCATTATGTATAATTATAATGCACCAATTTAAAAATGGGGGAGGAGGTGTTTACTGGAAGAATTCTGGATTGTTACCCAGAATGAAAAAGGAAGATTAAATAAGTAGGAACCAGGATGTCTCCTGGTCCTCAGCAGGAGACAAATAACATTCATTGAGAATTTACTGTGTGACAAACACTGTCTGCACATTCTCAAGGTGTTTTCTCACTTAATCCTCAAAACAGTGTCATGAGATTGGTTCCACCACCTCCATAGAAAAGAAGAAGAAACTGGGGAAAGGAAACTTAAGTAACACACCAAAGTTACTAATGCTCAACAAGTTCACATATAGTAGAGCCAAGACTCCAAGCCACCCAGGTGTGCTGCCCTCTTTCTAGTTCATGGCAACAGAGTGACATCTCCATCAACTACCTTAGTCCACGTTTCACTGTTTCAGACTTCAAGTTCAAGAAAGGGAGACTCTCCCTCTTTTTTTCTTTTTTTTTTTTTAAGAGAGAGAGAGAGAGAGAATTTTAATATTTATTTTTTAGTTTTCGGCCGACACAACATCTTTGTTTGTATGTGGTGCTGAGGATCGAACCCGGGCCGCACGCATGCCAGGCAAGCGCGCTACCGCTTGAGCCACATCCCCAGCCCGAGACTCTCCCTCTTGAGGGAGGTGGATACATACCATACAACTATGGTCCGTGGAGATGATCCCTGTATATCTCAAGAGGTTCTAGAGAAAGAGAAATCCTTGTAAGCCAGGCAGCCCAGCCAAATACAGTCATGTGCCACACAATAACATTCCAGTCAACAATAGGCAGCATATATAGACCACAGTGGTCCCATAGGATTATATTGTAGCTGAAACATTTCTATCACCTAGTGATATTGAAATCACTATAACATCACATTATAATGCATTACTCCTGTGTCTGTGGTTATGCTGATATAATCAAATCTATTGTGCTGTCAATCAAATAAAAGCATAGCATGTACATGATACTTGATAATAACAGCTATATTATGCATTTATGTATTTATTATACTACACTTTTTATCATTAGAGTGTATTCCTCCTGCTTATAAAGATGTGTTCTTTAAAACAGTATATTCTGTTATGCCAGCAGCAGCTTCATATAGCTCTTATTGCACCCAGAGGCTACACAGAGTGACTGACCAATCCCATCCAGGTTTATGTGTGTGTGCGTGCTATGTGGTGCTGGCTCAGGAGGAAGGAGCCTAACAATGTATTTCTCAGAATATATCCCCATGGTTAAGTGACACATGACTAGAGAGTCCACTGTTTCATTACAGAGGTAAAACCACTGAGTCTGGCTTCAGAAGACCTGCCATTACTTTCTGCTCTGGTTGTGATTCTATGACCTTAGCAAAGCTTAGTCAATCAGAGGTTCTGCTACTTCATAAAATTAAGCTACTGAATTATACTTTCCTCCTTAATTTTCCATTATACTTAGTAAAAACATAAGCTTATCATTGTAGGAGGCATCTCTTTAAGCTTCCATACACTTGAAAACTCTAAGCTAGGAGCTAGATACGTTAGTGCACATCTATAATTCCAGCAACTTGGGAGGCCGGGACAGGAGGATCACAAGTTCAAGGCTGCAAAATAAAATAATAAAATAAAAGGGCTGGGGATGTAGCTCATTGGTAAAGTACCCCTGGGTTCAATCCCCAGTACCAAAAAGAAAAGAAAAAACTCTACTGTTTCCTCCCCACCAAGCACTCCTCCTCCGAACTCTTTAGAAAATTAGTCCCAGGAACCACTCATCCTTGGGGAATTCCTACACCTTCCTCATTCATACATAATTGAGTCTAGAAGAGTGTCGCCTACATCCTGCAGCTCCAGGGTCTCATCTTAGAAAGCCTTGCCCAAGGTGTCATTCAGCCTCCGCCCCCACAGGCATGATGTCCTAGCTGGATTCTGACCTGAACAGCCCTAAAACACAGATTTTACTGTCTCTTGGTCTATACCTGGTAGTCCCAAGTGACTATCTTGAAATTAACCTCTCATTAGTAATTTTACTTCATCTTACTGGAATGGGAATGGCAAAGTTCAATGGGTCAGGGACTCAAAGACAGCCAGGGGATGGGATTTAGTGAGGTTATACAGATGAGCTGTTAGAGGCTATGGACTGTAGTCTTAAATACCTCAATTCATATGTTTTTCCCAATTCCCAATCTTTAATCCTACATATCCAATTAAACTGATGAATAAAAAGTCACTCCTAATATGCAAAAATTCACCATTAGCAAACATAATATTTTCTAAGTTCTTAGTGGTCAACGTGAACATACACATTTTTAGAAATTATGATTGTGGTAGGCAGAATAGTGGCCTCCAAAAGTATTAGATCCTAATCCCTGAAAATTATAAATGTTGCTTTAGATGGCAAAGACCTTACAGATGAAACTACATAAGGATCTTGAAACAGGGGTTATTTTCTGGATTATTCAGGTGTGCCCTAAATATCATCACAGATGTCCTTATAGAAGGAGACAGAAAGAGATGTGACATGCAGAGAGAAGGCAGTATGAAGGACTGGGGAAAGATTTGAAGCTGCTGGCCTTCAGACTTGGAGTGATGTGGCCATGAGCCAAGCAATGCTGACAGCCACCAGAAACCAAAAGAGGCAAGAAATAGCTTCTCCTCAAAAGACTGGAGAAAGCACAACCCTACAGCATCCTGACTTTACCCAGTGACACTGGTTTACAATTCCTGGCCTCCAGAACTGAGTAAATTTCTGGTTTTTTTGGTCTTGTGTTGTTTTTATTTGTTTTTTCCTGTTTTTTTGTGTTTTTATTTTTGGTACCAAGGATTAAACTCAGGGGCACTCAACCACTGAGCCATATCCCCAACCCTATTTTTGTATTTATTTAGATACATAATCTTACTGAGTTGCTTAGCACCTCACTTTTGCTGAGGCTGGCTTTGAACTCTTGATCCTCCTACCTCAGCCTCCTGAGCTGCTGGAATGACAGGCATGCACCACAGCACACGGCAATTTCTGTGGTTTTTATGCCACCCAGTTTTTGATAAATTGTGACATAAGACTCAGGAAACTAGTAAGAGTGTTAGATTGAATTATTGTTCAGTAATGAGTCACTTTACCTCTTAACTTCAATGAGAAGTGAATATGCCACTTCCCATTGATGCAGAGCTTGGCCATGAGGTGAATGTTGTCTCACGGCAAATGGAAATTGCATCTGACTGTTGACCTTTGGGCTCAGCCACATGACTCCCTAGGTTGGCATGTGAATAGATGTGATGCAGGCAGAGACTTAAAATGTGCTCATTTGGTTGGACCTGATCTCTCATGCCAGGGAAAAACAAGTCCTGGGTGGCCTGCTGGTCTCGAAGAATGGGAATCACAGGTGCCAACCTGGGTAGAGCCCATAGCCTAGGGTCCAGCCCTGAGGTCCAGCTTCACATAGGCAGCCTCCACACACAAGGGCTAAATACATGCCTGTTGTTCATACCACTGAGATTTTATAGCTGCTTGTTGTACTAGGATATGCTTGAAATCAGCAGATCTAATTTTAACATTTAATTTATTAGTTTAGATATGCATACATACACTTTAAGATATACAAAATCATACACCAACACAATGCCTTTTCTATTCTCACACTTGATGAAACAATTGCATTAAGATGTTCACAAACAACTCAGACAGCAGTGCATTTGTGTTGCAGAGTTTTCTAGAGGGACTATTCAATTTTGCACTAGAAAATTCATCCCTATTCACAAATACCTAGCCTCATAACTGTGGAATAAGATTTTCAAATGGTCTTTAAAAGCTTAGTTTGTAGTGAAATTCAATGCTTATAATTATGAGGCTATAACCTCAGGATTGATTACTAAATTATGTTAAATTTTTTGCCTTTTTTTAACTTAATGAATTAGGAGATTAATTAGCATTGATCAAAGTCATCTCAAGATAATGTCTTTCTCAGATTATCTCTACCAGTTGGTGACATGGTCTCTCGGCAAGTACTTGGTGAGTTTGGAACAAAGCTCAGTTAAGGATTCCTGGAAGTGGCTCACATGGTCAACCACTTTTATAAGATGTGCAAAAGTAAAATATAGAAACTGCAACCTGTTAAGACCAGTAAGCCTTCCCCTGCCTTCCCCTCTATCAAGCTTCCCTGTTGGCAGACCCTGTTGGAGTGGTCATCCATATGCATGGTAGAGATCTAGCTAGAGGGAGGCAGAGCTGAGCACAGTTTTCTGTTGTGGTGACTCACAGTCACACATGTGCATCAGAAGCCACTATTAGCCATCGTGCGATAGGGATGGCTTTTAGGAGCACCCCTGTCATCCACAGTGTCAACTTTTTATCTGGCCAGAACCACAACCAGAAGTCAAATCAAAACTCTCCCAGATCTTAGAATACCCAACATGGAAGTATGTGGGTACTGGAGAAGAAACATAATTTGAAATGTGTGGAACCAGAAGCTAGTCTGTGGAAAATTTTTCCAATCATCAGAAATTTAAAATTGTAAGTAGAGGATTTGGTTCTTATAAATGTCTAATAAGAACAGAAGTTCTCTCTTATTAAGGAAATTCACTCAATAATGCAGCATATACAATTATAAATGCACCATTGATTTTTTTTTTCTTTTTGATGAGAAACATGTGAACTAAATTTATCAGAATTCCTGGATCTATTGGGGGAAACCCATAGCAGTACCACAAACTGACTGCATCAGCTCTAACAGCTCAATTACAAATGAAATTCGCTAGTGGTTTTCTCAAATCTGACAGCCGACCTGAATGTAAATGACGTTACCAAGAACAAATTATGAAGTTCAGAGGAACTTTTCTGAACCCTTCGTACTTTTTTAATTCCAACAAACCAAATTATCTTTCTATTCTCATTGCGGAAAATGATATTATAAAATCATGGTCATATGATGACATTTTCTGAATTTCATAGTTCTTGAGTTATTTGTCAGCTTTTTAAGAATAGATTTGTTTTCCCTTTACATTGTAAAGAACTATTCATCATTGACCAAATTTTGTGTTCTTTTTTATAAGGAGGGTCACTGAAAATCATTGCTAAAAATTTTACTAAATTTAGAATCATAATCATATTGGACTTTGAGTGGGAACGAGCTCTCTTCCAGCCAACCCCTGTGCTCTTGGCAGGTGAACGTGGACATGCCCACCACCAATTCATAGACATCACACACCCAGGAGCCTCACAAGGGGAGTATCTGACCTTCAAAGAAGAAAAGGAAAGGAAGAATTGTTAAGCTCACCTGCCAAAGTTCAAATCCTGGCTTCTCAACTTCCTAGCTGGCATTTTGGGTAAATTACTTAATCTCTGGGGGGTAAGCTTAGCACCTCTCTCCCGGGCGGTATATTAAATGAATTAATCCATGGGTGTATTTGGATCAATACCTTTCCTGATGTTGTCATGGTTATTTCCCCCCACACAGCCAGGGCCTGTACTTATTGCTAGATGTCCGTAGTTTTCACCACCAGCTTTATCATTCCCATTTTGCAAAAAGATGAAGTAAGTTTCACAGAGCTTCACATTTTACTCAGTCTTACTGCATAGCAGGCATGAATGGAAGAGGGAAATTTCAAATCTATGAAAATCTGACTCCACCTTACCTCTTTGTGTTGTACCACAGTCCTCAAAAGCTGATTTTGCTCTCACTTCACCCAAATAGAGGGAGGAAAATGGATTATGTCAGTGCTAAAAAAAAAAAATTGGCATAAATTGCTGTAGAGTAATAATTGATGGTTGGGTCGTGAAGGGGCTTGTTTGTTTTAAATAAACAGAAAATAAAAAATGTTGAAGAAAATTTAAATATATGAAGTACTTGTCATTTCATATCCTTTACAAATCCAAAGTCATTTGATTTAGGGACATAAAAGCATTTTTATATGAATTGGTTTGCTCTTGGAATTAGTCTGTTATATTAAATTAAAAAGCATTTTTTATTCAGGCAATCCTGACAAATTTTCCAATTGTGCTACTTTGGGGTTGTTTTTCATTTTTGTAACAAATGGCAGTACAAGCTGCTGAACTTTAAGGAACCTAGCATCACTTTTTTCTTCTTTTTTTTTTTTTTTTTTTGCCAATTTATAAGAAGGCAAACCATTGAGGAGAACACAACCATACTGTAATAAAACAAAGAGCTATTATGCAGTCTGGAGTAGGTTTCTTTACAGTGAGGGGCGAGACAAAAAGTGCTCATTTCAGAAAAGAAATTAAGAGGAAGAAAGGAAAAGCCCTCACTTCTTCCTCCAGGCTCCTGCAGGTTGAAAACAATGTCTGCCAGGTAGAACACAATAGTCAGGGAAGTTTCTAGTAATTTGTGCTTTTATTTGATTTTTAAAATAATTTTTTTATCACCTACACAGAATTTGGAAATCCTCGCTAATTCCTTAAATGCTTAATAATAAATATTTTCACTGTAGTCATGTATCACTCCCATAAGCTTTATTAGCATAAGCCGGAACCAGAGGCTTGACCTGAGGGTCCCTTCACAGCATTCTGTCCCCAGGTAGATTTCTTCAGGCCCACACAGGGTGCTAGAAGTTTCTTGAATGTACTACCAATATTAAAATTGAGAGATTTCACAGTTCTGAACTTCTAGCTCTTCTTTAAGAACCATGACACCTGGCCATTCTGGTCCTACTTCTCCCACAGCAACAACTTGCAGGTGCTAAAGGATAGCTACCCCACCTCACTTGAACAGAGCACCCATCCCACAAACTATCACAAGCCCCACCACCCCTCATCACTCCCTGAGAGTGACAAGCATTGACAACCACTTGTCATTGTTCTTGAGTTCTTGACCTCTCATACTAGGGTAGAAGCCCTTAAATATTTGGTCTCGGGATTCCTTTATACTCTTAACAATGATTAAATACCCAAAGACCTTTTGTTTATGTGTGTCATATCTATAAATGTTTACCATATTAAAATTAAAACTTGAGAAATATGTTTTAAATATAAACATATTTATGTCAACAGCAATAACATTTTTAGAAAAAAAAAATGCTCATTTCCAAATAAAAGTTACTATAAGAAGAATTGCATGGCTTTATATTTTTGAAGGTCTCTTTCATCTTGCATGTCTAGTTTAATCAAATCATCTGTATTCTTATACCTGTTTTTGTATTTAATCTCTTATGACATATTATTTTGGTTATAGCATATGAAAAACCCTAACCTCACATAGTTGCATAAGTACTGAAGAAAGGCAGAGGTGTATTGATAGACTCTTCAGACAATGGTGGACATTCTTCTTTGGTACTACACCAAAACTCAACACATGGTAAATTCCCAGAGGTGAGTTACAATGTGGAATCTAAAGTTACAATGATAAAAATTCATCCTACTCTGTTACATTAAAATTCATTGGTCTGGGAGCTGGGGTTGTGGCTCAGCAGTAGAGTACTTACCTAGTATTTGTGAGGCACTGGGTTTGATTCTCAGCACTGCATATAAATAAATGAACAAAATAAGGGCCCACCAGTGTCTAAAAATTTTTTTTTTAATTCATTGGTCTGTCTTAAACTTTGAGTGTATCTTCTATTCACGCAAGATTGAATAACATCATGCATTGGTGATTTGGAAAATGTTGGTTCGCTCAGTTACAGATGTTCTGACATTGGCACATTTCATTGTATAACATCAAGAAAATCACATTATTTTCTATTGCAATCTCATCAGAAAAGTCTTTAAAGTCTTTAGGATGCTATCAAGCTCACAGTTTTCCTTATTTTAATATCATCTGAAAGTTTCAGCTTTATCATTGGCAACAAACTATGACAGGCATTTTCCTTGAAGTAACAGGCTAACTCCATTCATTGTTGAGAAAAATATCTGCCAGATGCCCAAGTAGGAATAACACATTTTGAATGTCAGCCATTCTTTCAGGTAAAAAACTATTTCTTAAAGGGGGGTGGGGTGGCCAAAAAAGTGCAACTCAAGCATTTACATAGGGCTTTTTCCTGAGGTAGCCAACACATTCCAGTTGCAGAGGGCTTCCTATACACTGTACTTCCAATTTTGTCACAGAATGTTTTTAAAGATATGTACACATCAAGGACATTTTAAATGCCACTGACATTTTTTAATGTGGGTACAAAACACTGAAGGACACAGTGACAACTAGAATAATTTGGTACCACTGCCTCAAGCTGTGATTAGTTTCTGACTGTGTTACCTACCACTAGCTTTTGCACCCCCAGAGCAAGTATCAATACAGTGGAAAAGACAAGTGACATACTATTATGAAAATGATTTTGACCACAGAGACTTCTTCAAAGGGTTTCAGTCACCTCCAGGAGTCAAAAGACCACTTCCGAGAACTGTTATCATGGAGAAATAGTTCTCCATGTCCATTTCTCTATCAGAAGCAGGGGAAATAAAGGATTCTTTCAGAGGGTGACACATTTTAGGAAAATGGAAGTGAGCGTTCCACCTATAAGGTTCTCAACACTTCCCTAATCAGTCCTGTAGCCATTGGCAATGGTTTGGATTTAAGCTGAATGTGTCCCTCCAAGGCTCCTGTGTTGAAAGCTTGGACTCCAGTGTGGTGATATGGGTGGCGGCGACACCACCATATGAAGAGCAGGGCCTAACAGAAGACTGTTATGTCTTTGGGTTAATGGCCATTGGAAGGATTAAGAGCTCTCAAGAGATCTCTTCTTATGAGAGAGAGTTGCTTTAAGAGTGAGCCTCACCTCTGAATCGCTTTCTGCTTCCTGTTTAAAGATGTCATCTCTTCCTTCTCACACCTGGTTGCCACCACTGCCATCATCGTGAGGTGATGCATCCCAGGTGAGGTGGGGAGCTTACCAAAAGCCTGCACAGGGCTGTTTGAACTTTCAACCTCTAAAACTATGATCTGAATAAACCTCTTTCTTTATAAAGTTAGCCTGCCTCAGATATTTCATTATAGTAATGCAAAATGGACTAAGTGTGCAGTAATGGCCTGAACATATTACAGTGACCACCACCACCCCATACATCCTATTTCCCCACCCAGAGTCACTACACTTCAAATTGTCAGCAGTCCTTCACACCCAATGTGAATGGACAAAGGGGATTACACTTTAATGACTTAAAAGAGATAAAGTTTGAAAGATGAAAGAGAATTTACAGACTTTGCCTAGTTCCTATATTTTGCCTAAAAAAGAATGAAGAGTTGACTTATATTACCAATTTATATTATCAAAAGTGGCTATTAATATTACCAATATTTATTAAGGCATTACAAGGTACTTAATCTTCCCAATGACCTTTAAAGTAACTTTTATTAAGTCCATCTCACTTAGACTCAGAGTTTACACTCCACCCGCTAGGAAATGGAGCAGGCATTGACACTTAACTGACTCCCCAGTTCCTCAGTTTCAGATATTCTAAAAACCCTGACGTTTGCAACTGGGATTCTCAATAGCAATGCATTTTAAAAATCATGCATGAATTATGTCCAGTGATGGAAGTCATACCAGAGGGGGAGATTGAAAGTGAAGGTAAATGGTGCTGACAGTAGAGATTAACATCTACTTCCATGTGCCATGATAAAAATGATGATGGTGATGATGATTATCATTTACTTATTGACAATATTTATGTACCAAACACAATTCTAGCTTTCAGGGACAGAGTAATCACTAGGGTCCCCAATGAAAAAACGTCGCCAGTCTAACCTTTGGTTTACACATTTCATGTAGTTCATTTTGACAACACTGTGAGTCAGATATTAATATTATACATTAAGGGAGATTGGAGAGAGGGCTCTGGCTCCAGAATCTTCTCCCTGGAGTGTCAGCAAAGCTAATAAACTTTGTTTCTAATACAGATTCCCCTGACTATTAAGTGTTAGTGCTCTATTTCATAACTATTAAATACCAGCAATTACTAGCTTAAATAAGTGCATCAAAATAATGCAACTGTTCTGATCAGAGTAATAAAAAGGAGAGGAATTAATTACAGAACTGTTTACCTGAGAAACAAAACCTATGACAGTGCTAAGTGTTTTAACATCCTATCTTATTTGACCTTTTCCTCACTCCAGGTAGGTTTTAATAGCCCTCTTGCAGATGTGGCCCCTAAAGACGAGAAAGAATAAGTGACTCACCCAGGTTTATAGATTACAAAGCCCTCCCTCTCTCCTGTAGACCAGGGATTAGCAACTACAGCCCACAGTCTAAACCTGGCCCACTACCTGTTTTTGTAAATAAAGTTTTATTGGAACACAGTAACACCCACACTTTTATTATATGTGGCTGCTTCCATGTTGCAATAGCTTGAGTAAATGCAATAGAAACCATCTGACCTGCAAAGCCAAGAATATTTTCTATCTGGACATTTGCAGGAAAAGTTTTTGTAAGGGTTTTCTCAGCCCTTGTGGTGTTGTGATTTCTATTCTTACAGTTTCTTTTTAACCAGGTCTTGAGAGTGGCCGTAATCCAAGATAGCTACTCTTTAGCTGAGCCATGACTGGGTGGGAGACACAGAGAGTACAGCAAACAGGGAAAGAGGGAGAATACCTGAGGGACTCTACCTTCATGAGGTCCATGGATGTTACCCCACAGGCTTACCTGAAGGGGCTGTGGATGGCTACCTTAAAACACTGCCGCAGTCTGGCTGGGCACACAATCACGAGCCACCACACAGCTTGTAGATTCAAACAGCAACTCTTTATTCCCGAACTCACACCAGCCGTCTACAATCACGTTCTGGGGAAATCCACGTTCTCTGCCCAAATCCACGTTCTCTGGGCTTCTATCTCCAAAATATACTGTCTGAATCACGTGAGAACTCAAGGGGAACTCAGGCAGCAGGATACGCCCTATTCCCAGCAGGAATAATCTTAAACCTTAAACCTGGAACCTAAACTGGGAACGCCCTAAACACGATTATCTTAAAACCGGGAACACCCTAATCTGCCTTGGTCCTTGAGCAAGGTCACCTACAGTCAATGTCGCTGCAACATGTCAGCAACATGGGGTACGCTGGCAAGGAAATTGTCATACCTACTTGGCTAATGGCTCCCAGCAAAACACACTCAAGGGACTCTGCTGTTGAGTTTGGTTTTATTGTAGTCAGCAGCTGTGGGATGTGTTGGGTCTGAGAGTGGGGAGATAAGGAACAAGTGGGCTGTGTTGCCAACAGTCACTCAGGAGGGGACTTTTCAAGAGGCCAAAGGTGATAACCTATGCCAGGCCTAAAATGGGATGCCAAGGAAGATGTGTGACCACTGTATACTCAATTTAAATCTTATCAAGGTCCTCAACATACAAAACAGACATACAGATATTGTTAACACTGCATTTTGTAAATTCAAATTTATATAATACTTAGGGAAAATTTAAGCAATAAAAATTTTGAATGGTAGTTTTGAGTAATAAGATATTCTAAAATCAGTTTGGGGAGTTTTAGTGCAGTCTCCCCCTTCATTGGTGTGCAGTTTCTATTTCTACTTTTGTGTTCTACAGGATATCTTAAGCTGACTAAGAAGCTTGAAGAAGAGTGCTAAGAACCATTTACCTTCTAAATAAGTCTCCAAAAGCATCACCACTTCTACCCTTAGCCATAGGATTCAGATATACAGATGGTCCACAAGTGATAAAAATTTATTACATGGATAGATGACAAAATAATCATGAAGTGATATATTTACACTCTCATTCATTGTTGGATAATACAATTTGTATTCAGTAGGCATCCCTGCTTGTTCCCCAACACTGGCTGGGCCCTGGCACACAATGTGAGTAAGACTCTCAGGTCCCTATCTTCTAGGGCCTTATGATCTAGTAAGAGATGCAGATGTGCCAGGGTCTTAACTGCACTAACTGAACAAGGAGCAAACACACCACAATCATTCACTAGTTTTCACAACTTTGCATAAACAAAAATGTACACCCGGGCACTCACAAGATGATGGCAAGAAGGTAGGAGACAGAGAAATGTAGCTGAAAAGACAGCAAAGATGAGAAAAGAGACAAGAGAAGACACCAAAGAGATGTGC
Organism: Marmota flaviventris; assembly: GCF_047511675.1. Taxonomy (NCBI): domain Eukaryota; kingdom Metazoa; phylum Chordata; class Mammalia; order Rodentia; family Sciuridae; genus Marmota; species Marmota flaviventris. The sequence continues at coordinate 17,226,907 of NC_092508.1, forward strand.
TTTTCACTTAGCAAAATTTTCCTTTGGTCTGAAGAGAAACAGAAAGGATGCCAAAGGCAAATGCCAACTACATGGCACATTCTTCTAGATTATTCTTCTATGTTATCTCATTTAATCCTCATAACTACCCCTTGAAATGGAATCATTTTTGACATTTAGCAAATAAGACTGAAGCTCCAGTCATTCATAAATTGAAGGGCCAGTATTTAAAGCACATTTCTGCCTGCCTCCTCCTCTTCCTTCTCTTCCTTCTGCACAGCCTAGGTTTCTGGGTTACTGTAGGTGGCATGTGCCCATCAGGGCTTTAAGATGCAAAGACTTAGGTTAGATAACAGAAGCAGTTTAGAAAGTTCCACTGCTCAGCTTGAACTAATTTAGATAAGTCATTTGGAAAAACTAATTAATCATGCCCAGTTCAGTTCTGGCTCTCCAGCAAACTAGAGTCTGCTGATCCTTCTTTGCTCTACAAGGAAATAAAGGAGAGAAAGGAGACAAAGAAGAAAGGTTTTGTTCTTGAATTTATCCCAGTGAAAGGACTAACTAGTGTAAAAATATTTCCACCAATAAATCGTGGTAATAATTGCACATTTTTAACAGCCTCTTCTTTTCCACCTTTCTGAAAACACCACTTTTACCTTGGTCCACCTTTGCAACCAGGTTCCAACCTGCAAGGAAAGGGATTAGAATTTTGTCCAGGAAGAAATGCAAAGACATATGCAAAATAATTTATATCTCTGCCACTCAAAAATAATATCACTCAGCAAGCTAACGTCTTTAATGATACTCTTTTTTTTGCCTCTTACAAGAGTTAATTCTAGAAGATCTAAATCATGGAGTTATCTCACAGTACAAAGTAATAATTCATGGTTGTGTATGTTTTACACTGAACACAGATGACAACTCTGATTGGGTGACCTTTTGGGGGATGGAGGATACCGGAATTGAACTCAGGGGCACTAACCACTAAACCACATCCCCAGCCCTATTTTGTATTTTATTTAGAGACAGGGTCTCACTGAGTTGCTTAGTGCCTGGCTTTTGCTGAGGCTGGCTTTGACCTGGCAATCCTCCTGCCTCAGCCTCCTGAATTGCTGGGATTATAGGCATGCACCATCATACCCAGCTTGATTGGATGACTTTTACATCATGGATCTTATAGCTTATCTATTATTAGATCTATGTTTGATGTTAGTAATTGTCTTGTCATAGCATAATCATGATATGGCAACTTTCTGACAGATGGGAAACAAGCATCATGACAGAGGACCACTTAAAATTTCCACAAAAAGCTATATGAGCCAGTAGCATCTTTATATAGAGAATATTCTCTATTTCTATGTTTCTTAGGCTCTGTTAGTTAGCTGGGGCTGCACAGATGCTGTGTAACAAACAATTCTAAAATGTCCAGTGACTAAAAAGAGCAGAACTGCTGTTGTTGGTCACTGGGGAGAAAACAAAAAGAAACAATTACTTTTTGCAGGTCTGCAGGCTTGTGGTGCTCCTCTAGATTCAGCTGAATCTGGACCAACTTGTCATCAAGAATACAAGTCCAGTTTAGTTCTGCCAGGTGGTCGCTCATTCTGAGACTAACACAGCTACAGCTGCTTGGAACATGCTCTTCTCACGGCCAACAGCAGGGACTCGAGAAGTTAAGCCAAACCCCACAGATTCATTTAAAACCTTTTCTCAAGCCACAGTCTCTCACATTCCACAAAAGAAAACAGGTTTCATAGCCAAATTCATTAGAGGGGAAGAGAAGTATGCTCCTTCCATGGAAGTGGAGAAGGGAGAGTGAATTTTTGCTAACTGCAACGTCACCTGCCATAGACCACCTCTAAGATACTCTGTGGTACTAGGAAGGTATTCTATAGGGAAAGCCATCATTGTTATGGCTCAGAGAATAGTAGACACCATTTTCTGTATTGATTCAGGCCATTTCCTTTGTACCCAGTGCTTTTTGCTTACTGGATTTTCCACACTGTTTTATGATCAGTCTACTCATTTTTTTTTTTATCTTTTTGTAGATTAGTATAACAGATCATGTGTCAGCAAACATGGTAAATAAAGCACTAGAAAATAAAGATTTCGTCTCTGCAAGATACATAGCACTATATAAACTAAATAGTCTCTGATGCAATTACTCAATGCTATATTAGTACTAAAGCAGCCATAGGCAACACTTAGACAAATGGATGTAACTGTGTTCCAGTGAAACTATTTGCAAAAATAGATGGCAAGCTAGATTTGGTCCCTGAGACATACTTTGTCAACTCCAATATTAGATTCAGCTACAAAGGGTGCATCTCCTCTTATAGTGATCTATTGCTCTACAACATCCCACCCAAAGAAATTGGTCTAAAACAATTATTTTATTTCATCTCATGAGAAATGCATCTGCTGGGTTCAGCCAGATGATTCTTCTGCTTCGTGTGATGCGAGTGTCTGTGGATCAGCAGGGCTTGGGCATTTCAGGTGGCTCGCTCACCTGTCTGGCACACGACAAGAAGACAGGACTCAGCTGGGAACATTGAAGTCCCAGCTGCTGTGACTCTCCCTTCACCTGGCCTCTCTGATGCTGAGGCCTAGAACTGTCATTTCTGCCTTTCCTACCGGTGAAACACCTCATCCTTGTCTGTCATTTGTGACCCAGGTCATCTATGCCCCATGCTGGCTTGTTTCAGAGTGTCAACTTTCTTACTCCTGAACCTTCAAAAGAGGTGGGATTATTTTTAATGCTTCACATTCAAACTGGAAGGTAATTTCTTATTCTACAAAGCAACAGCAAAACACCCTACTCTGAAGACCTCTCTCCCAGAAAAATGGCACCTCTGTCCAGCCACAAGGGAAATTCATTAAGTTATTCAGGGTGAAAGGAAGGGGGTGCCTATCCCCAGCCATGCCTGCAGTAGTTTCAGACATTCTGGGCATCGCCTAAATTTGTCTCCTCTACAAAAAGACTTAGCCCTGCCTAATATCTGACTGGATGTGCTAGAGGTGAAGTCTGTCACAGGAGGCCTGGAAGTGGCAAGGGTTGAGCAAATGCAGGGAGTTCCCTAAGGCCCCCACATAATGCTAAATCCAGCACAATTCTCCCCAACATAATACCCCCTAGAAATGGCCTACACACCACGCCCTGCCCAAACCTGAAAAGTCCTTGAAAATCATCATTTTAGACTTTATAATGAGCTACCACCCTTCTATGGCCAGAGTGTAATTTCTATAGTGGTAGGTGCACTTACCAACGCAGTAAACCTTTTCTACCCCAGACTGTCTGCTTCCATTAATCAGGTCATTCTCAAGGTCAGACATCACTATCTGCCTCACAGGTACTTCTTAGCCTCACCCTGAGTCACACCAGCAAACCACCACCTTGACTTGTACCCCCAGCCGCACCCATCCTCACACCTTCATCTCCTCAACCACCTCTCCCTGCTGTCCTGGCCAGCTTGCACCTGTGCTGTCCCCAAAACCTCCTCATCTCAGCCTTCAGCCCAAGACAGGAAACAGAAGGCAAAAAAAAAAAAAAAAAGAAACTGGATTATCACAAGCACCTTGTCCAGCTCCAGACTTAAAAAAGGAGACCCAGAAGCCAAATACTCAGGCTCTGGGTGTGAATGTTCTGGGATGTGCCTCTGTTTTTTCTCTGAGTGAAGTGAGGCTACCCCCTTCCATCCCTTATTGCATAGAAGGCCTGAGAGCTGGTGGGTGCATCTTGAATCCAACCACCACATACCTGCACTGAATCCCATGTGCTGCATACCTACCTGGCCATAAATCTGAGCTGTCAACACCCAACAGCACTCACAGCAGGCATCCTGGAACCAACTCACCTAATCCCTTTCTAATCTGCAGCTGCCTCTTGGTTCTGTACACCATTTCTAGTCCTGCGGACTTGACAGAGAAGCACATTCTCGGCGTCTGTCTTCACCCTGTCCAAGGCACTGTGCGGCTTGGCCTTGTTTACTAGCTTTCACTTTTTTACTTTTAAATCCCCCAAAGTGTCTGTGAGGACCCCACCAGCTTCATTCCTGTCTGCTGGGGCCTGTCAGAGTAAGAGCAGGAGTTCACAGAGGTCGGGCCTTTTTGTCTTGGGTGCATGGCCCAAATCAGGTACTCCTGAGTGATGCCTACAGACCTTGACCTCCTAAGCAATTGTCCTACCAAAAACAGAGACAACTGGCCCACAATGAGCTATTTCTGAATGAGTCTGCATAAAGTACTGGCGAAAAGTGATACCCAGAGGAAGGCTAGCCAGACTGAACTACTTAAGGAAAGAAAGCATCTTTGAGAAATGAAATTAATTAACTGCTTCCAAAGGGAAAAGAAAGTAAGAGGTTGGGAGGGGGGTGGGAAATTTTATATAAATTTCCAAAGGACAAGGGACTTGAAAGTAAACTCTGGGAATTTCAAGCTCTAAATTAAAAAATGCCGTCCAACATTATGGCTTAGCAGTGTGTGATAGGCGCTCAAAATTGGGATTCAGTTATATACAAAGGAAAGCTCTGACAGAGAAAAACAATAAATCAAATGCATAAATCGAGAGGATTTGGGTTTTAAAAAAAAGTTACTGCACAATATTCTCTGAGGGTGATTTTAGACTAGACCTTGACAGAGTGAGATTGTGAATATAAAAGCAAGCTTTTGTCAATCAGAAGGCACTTCTGCAGAAAGAAGTTTCTAGAGAATAACCAAAGGGAATTTCAAAGATCTAGTTTACATTCTCTGTGTCTTCGAGCCCATTTCCTTGGGATTTAAGAAACCATAAGGATTTTGAGATCTTCGAAACAGCTCTATAAAACACTGTTCAGAATAAGTCTCACAATCTATGGTGCCCCAGGCGTGGCCATTTCATTTCTGTCTGTTGTACCAGATTCCTTTACCCACCAGCCCCCATCCCTCCAGTCCTTGCAAGGTTTGACCAGCTTCCCTGTGCAGGGGGAACAGTAGCTACATCTTATCTATCCACCACAGAACTCAGAAACACAAAGGAAGAGTGGCAACATGTCCAGGTGAGGAGGTTCTAGAATCAGAACACACCCAGCCCAAAGGAAAGAAATCCACGAGGTCTCATAAAAGTGATCCCCCAAACAGGAAAGGGATACTCACTGCCAGTGTCTGGGCTGAAAGGAGTTTCCATTGAAATGAATAACTTCCATTCATTCAGCTCTGCGTGAGGAACTTTATACATTTGACCTCCTTAATCCTGCCATTTGACCCTGAAGATGGGTCGACCCACCGTTTGATCTCTGGGAATTTTGATCTTCTTGTATCCAAAAATTTAGCAGACAATGCTTCAGGACAACTCTTGTCTCCTCAGTGTGGGGTTTGTGCAGGCGTGTGTGTGTGTGTGTGTGTGTGTGTGTGGTTTTCTCCGTCCCTATCTGGCCCTGCGTCTGTGTGTGATGTTTCTTCCTCTGTATTTCTGTTTTGCTAGCTCCCTGTCTGACTGCCACTGTGAATCCCCCACTTTCTCTGAATCTGTCTTTGTCTCTGCATTTTTCTCTGTGTCTTTGTGTGTCCGTGTGTTGACATGTATATTCCTTTATGTTTCTCTCTTTCTTCACTCTCCACCCTCCCTTGTGCCTCCCTCTTTTCCCTTTTCTGACTTTCATTATCTCTGTATCTGATCCAAAGGAAAACAATTTCATTAAAGATGGAAAAAAGTCTAAAAGCATTTACTGTAGCTATCAGAATATTGATCTGGATGTTAAAATGAATTATTTGGGGTGACTTAAAATATATATATTAAAAAAAAAACAATATTGGTATGATTCTCTTAGAATTTTTGTATGCACCATGCCCTTGGAGGAAAATGACAAGGTCAAAATCTTCCAGACCCCAGACCAGGCCATGGGCACCTGCAGTCTGCATGGCCCATTCCAGCAGCCCCCCAGACTGTGACTGGCTCCAGGCTTTATAAAAAAAGGGGGGGGGGGGGGCGGGGGAGCGACTTCTTAGATGACAGGACATCACTGAGGTGTGACCAGCATCATGCCCCTGTTCCACTGGTCTTGGGGAATTGCAAGCCTCTGAACAGTAACTCTACTGCAATCTCATCCTCAATGCCATAGTGATAAGAGGTGGGGCCTTTGGAAGGTGATTAAGTCTTTAGAGTGCTGCTTTTTAAGCAATTAGTGTCCTTGTAAGAGAAGTCTAAAGAATTTTGTTCACACCTTTCACTATGGAGGGACACCATTAGAAGGTGCCATGTATGAGAAACAGGCCTTCACCAGACATCAGATCTGCTGCCCATTCTCAGACTTCCTAGCCTCCAGAACTGTAGGCAAGGACTTCCTGTTGTTTATAAATGACCAAGTCTCTGGAGTTTTTGTTATAGCAGCCCAAAGGGACTAAGACAAATCCAATAACATGTTTCAAGTACCTTCCACTTACCTCTCACACATCTTACAAGGGCACTATTATTATCTCTACTCTCCAGAAGAGAAAACTGAGGCACGAACAATGTAAGCAACTTGTCCAAAATCCATGCAATTAGCAAGGAGAAAAGCTGAGATCCACCACAGGCTGGAAACTACCACCCAATGTCACCTGTACCTGACTGCTGACGATGAACACTCGCGTGTGGTGAAAGTGCTGGGTCTCCTTTCTTCTCTGAAGAGCTCTCACAGAGCCCAAGATGGAATATGCTTATCTTCAGATCAAACAGCTTGAATGTGCTGAGCAGCACAGAAAATATGGGGTCATTTCAAAGGGGGACTAATTTCTTTGAGAATTAAGGGGGGGGAAATCACATCTCCCCTGACTTTTTATTTAGAGAATAATCAAGAAAATTTTCCTCTTTCTCTTTCACTGAATACAATTTATCTTTATCAAACCAGAGAAGAATGTAGTTCCAGCTGGAAGCTGCTCACAAAGCCTGTCGAGATGAAAGTTACAGTAATAGATACACAAAGCAGGTACTTTTTATCTGTGAAGAGCTGGCTTCATATGATTCTTTCATAAAAGTGAAAAATAAGACATTGTGTTTATGTAGAGCATACATTTGTCTGCATCACAAAAAAATAAAAATAAAAATAAAGGGGGGGTGTGACTAGCCACCAGGATGACCTAAATCCTTCACTGTCTGTATTTGGTCTTGCCCAGCTGTTCCATAATAGTGGAAAACCTGCTTTTTAAGCACCTGAAGTACAGACCAAGTGGCCAATTTAGTCTCAAAGCAACCGCATTTGTTATCTGTCCTAAACAGGAGCCCAACCCATACTTTTTACTCAGCTAAAGAAAGGCAACACTGAAAATTTTAGTAAACAGGACAATTGATGGTACCTGGCTTTGTGTCAAGCAAAAGCCAGCCTCTGCATTGAAAAGTCCTGACCTTGAAAAGCTGGTTAAAATGGATGATGCATGGGCTGCTGGCTGGAGACCCAGCCGGGAAGTAGGTCAGCAGAGCTGTAGGCTGGCTTCTGTCACTCTCAGTCTGAGCTCGTGCAACTCAGAGGGGGAAAAAATGTTCTCTGGAGAAAAGACTGTGTGTGGTTCCAGGCAGCATGTCGTATTGACAGAGCCATCGCCACCAAATGAAATCATCCCGGGGAAGCCGTCAGCCTCTGCCACGTCCTGGAGGCTATTTTCTGCTCCTTTAATTAATTAGGGTTTGGTGGGGGGTTTTCTGGCATGGAGGGAGGTAGTATTTTGTTTTGTTTTTGCTTTTTTGTGTTTGTTTTTCAACGGCCCAAACAAAATTTGCTGTCCACTTTCTCAGGGCCTCACCATACTGTCACCTCTTACAGGCAGTCTGCCAGGCACTTAATGGCCCTAGCTGGGCTGACAGCCAGGGATGGGCTAGTGAGGATGCACAGATCTCCAGAGGACTTCAAACAGGGCACAGGAAACTCCCTGTGCTGGAAGTCAAGCTCTGGACCGCCTGCCCACCCCTCACTTGCACTAAGAGGGGCTACAACGGATTGTTCAAAGGCAAAGTTTCTGGAATCCCCTGGGTTCACTTCTGGAAGGCTTTAGGCACATATCCTAACCTTTCTGTGTCTCAATCTCATACGTGAGATGGGGCGAAATGCATCGTTACATCGTGGAGTTCTACTGTGTGTCCATAAAAACAAAAGAGGGGGCTGGGGTAGTGGCTCAGGGGTAGAGCGCTCACCTAGCTCTACTGGGTTTGATCCTCAGCACCACATAAAAATAAATAAATAAAATAAAGTTATTGTGACCATCTACAACTCAGAAAGAAAGTATTAAAAAGAAAAGAGCACATTGGAATTGGAATAACCCAAAGAGGATTAACCAAAAAAGAAATCAATTACAAAGGAGTATGTATGGAGGATGTAACAAAAACCACAGAGGAGGCACAGTGCCCCAAGGCTAATAACAGTGGATGCCATTATCACGCCCAGGCCTAAGAGGACACTGGGACAAGTGTGTGCGCTCACATCCAAAGAAGCTCAGGGCTCCATGCTGGCAGCTGTGGCCTTTTGATGCAGCGCTGCAACCTGTGGGCAGCAACCCTACAGCAACAGAGCGGAGAGAATAAGTGCACTGGCCTCTCTCTGCTCCCTCCCTTAACATCTCCTCCTTCCCATCACCTAAACCAAAAGAACCCAGAGGGCCAGGGAGCCCCTTCATACATTCCCCATAAGGAGCCCAGCAGGGCAGAGGAGGGCTGAGAGTAGGCCTGCAGGGGCAAGAGGGAGAGCCCGCGACAAGGACGAGGCATCCTACGGAAGGGAAAGTCGCAGCAGGAAAAGACCCTCAGCCTCACCTCGCCTGGTTCTGAAGTCTCTGCTCCTGCAGGAGGATCCAGGTCCCAGTCACTGGGACCTTGGGCAAGTCCCTTCCCATTCTCACATCTTGTTTCCTCGTCTATTAAATGAGGGCATTTGAGAACGGGATGAGTTTAGGACTTTTTGCAACCTGTTGTGCTATGATCACATCCAGAATTTGAAGTCATTTATAAACAGCTTTTCCCAGTTTTATCTGTTCTTGGGTCCAAGCTGTATTGCTAGACTTGAGTAACACAGTGGGAATCGTAGGGGTTCTTTAAATAAGGGACAAGTGCCTGATATAGCCACTGTCCTCTCCCATCCTGTCCCAGAAACCCTCCCAGACTCCTAGGGGTCTCAGTCTCACACCCACCTTGCCCCATGAAGAAGCAAAGTCCAAAGTAGGAGCAAATTGGCCTGTGCTCCTCCAATGACCCAGAACCCCTCCCCTAGAGTTTACCCACTCTCAGCATCTATCTAACAACTTTTAAATTGATTTTCTTATTGTCTAAAATATACTTTTAGTAACACTTTACACATGCCTCCAACATAAAAGATAGTTAAGATCAGGCGGTTCCAGCTAAATGAGGTTCAGTCCCCGGGGCTGGCTCTTAGCCAATACAGCTGCAGAAGCCCTTCTGGGGAAGCCAGAACCTGAAGCTCCTGCCCCACAGCATCCTTCAGATTTTCCTCCAGATGTTCTCAGTCCCTCTCCTAGATCTTCCCTTCTCTCCAGGGTTCTGGACCAGAAGTGCCCAACTAGCCAATTGCTATCTCCAAGGAGATTTGAGAATCCAGGCAGGATCTGAACCTGACCCCTGGAGGAAGCTCAACTCTGAATCAAGTCCTTTCATACACACGATTTTACTCTGTCCAGTACAAGCTTGTCCTTCTTCAAGTACACACCAGAGTGAGCAGCCTGGTCAGGTCTGGAACCCATCCCTCCCACTGGCATCCACTATCTCCATCCCAATAGCTGCTCAGAGACCAGAAACAGGAAATCAGCTGACTTGATGGGGTTTCTGTGATTTTTTAAATTATTATTATTTGTACCAGTGGCTACCATCTTCTTATCCTCTTACCACTGAAGTTGTCTCCTATGTGTTTCCACCTCTGCCCTAGAACACCATGCCAGCTGCCCCAAGGGAAGGACGGTCTGTGCCTGTTGAATGTGTGGCCATGTCCCCATGCCTAATCCAATGTCTAATGCTCTTAATGCACTAGTATATATCTGGTGAGTGAAACTCTAAATCCCCTGGTCCTATTCCTGTAGGTCATTTTCTCTAACTAGGTTTCAAGCCTCCAAAGCTAAAAATAACCAAGTTTTGACTCAGCAACTGGCGAATCTCCAGGTTACTTTTAGCTTCTGAGGTTAAGGAGGAAAAGTGGGCCAGACGTAGCCAGAACACACTGCCTGTCAATGAATCCTTGCACAGCCAATGTTAGATGCCCACGTGCAGCAGATACTGATGAAGGCTGGCTCTGCCTCCTCTTTTCCCAGGAGTGTCAACCTTAAGAGCCTACAATTTCTTGAATTTTATAGTTCTCTCCCACAGACTGTTAGCTCTCAAGGAACAAGGACCCTCTTACTCATTTTTGTTTAGAAGTGGACCTGAATAACAGTGTGACAAACATTTGTGATTTATCAGCAATGCCAGCCAGAGCAATAGAGTGTGGGATCGTAGAATTTTAGGACTTGAAGGATTTCAGCCACCATCTGCTGTCATTTGGATGTGGTTTGTCTCCCAAAGGTTCATAGGCTGGAAGCAAGTTTCCCAATGTAATGGTATTGAGAAACGGAGTCTACTGGGAGGTTATTAGGTCATTGGGGGCACCTCCCCTGCAGTGGGATTAATGCCCATCTCGTGCCAGTGGATTCGTTCTTGTCCTATTGGTTCAAGCAACAGCAAGTTGTTAAAAAGCCAGCTCCTCTTCCTCGTCCCTCCCTCTTGCTTTTTTTCTCATGCACTGCTGACACACACCAGCTAATGTGCCATGCTGTAATACAGCCAGAAGGTTCTCACCAAAAGCCAGGGACATGCTGTTCAGACTTTCCAGCCATCAGAATTATAAGCCAAATAAATCCCTTTTCTTCATAAAATAGCCACCCTCAGCCAGGTGCAGTGGTGCACATCTGTAATCCCAGTGACTCAGGAGGCTGAGGCAGGAGGATCACAAGTTCAAAGCCAGCCTCAGCACCAGCAAGGCCCTAAGCAACTCAGTGAGACTAAATAAAATATAAAATAGGGCTGAGGATGGGGTTCAGTGGTTGAGTGCCTCCGAGTTCAATCCCCAGTACCAAAAAAAAAAAAAAAGTACCCAGCTTCAGATACTTTGACAAAGTAACATAATAATGGACTCAGACACTATTTAAGTCAGTTCTGTCCAATTTGTTAGCCATTAGCTACGTGTGGCTATTGAAATGTAAATAAAAATTAATAAAATTGAAATTGTATTACTCAGTCACAGTAGCTACTTTTCCAGGATTCAATAGTCACTGGACAGCGGTTGTCATAATGTGAGGCAAACAGAGAACATGCCCATCATTGCAGAGAATCCCTTTGGACAGCCCTGAAAAGGGTCTCATTTTACAGCCACAGAATTGAGACTCAGAGAAACAGTGATTTTTCCTGAGTCACACAATGAGGGAGAAACAGAAACCCAAGAGCAAGAATTCAAGTCTCCTGGTTCAAGCATGGTGTGTTTTGAACGCTGGACTCACAAACCCTAGATGCACACTGCGGAGGATAAATGCTAGACCCAGCAAAGGATGGGAAACCGAGGCTTCCCACAGAAAGCTGGAGGCCAAGAGATCTGAAGCCGGCCGGATTGTGGGTTGCTTCTTTTTTTTGTTTTGTTTTTTTGTTTTTAAGCCTTTCAAAATTGTTTTCATTTCAATGTTGGAGGTTAATACCCAAGATGGACACTCTTTTTGAAGAGTCTCTTTTGATTTTAATTTCTTAAGGTCTTCATTTGAACTCCCCTTTTTGTTTATATTATACCCAGCCCACAATTTTCCTTTCTTTCCAGGTAACTTGATCCTCGAAAATGTGCACAATCCATTCAAGCCCCCCTGCTTTTAATTAAACATCGACTCATTCTTTCAACTGGGTCTTTTAGGATTTTACATTGTCTTTTCTAAATCGATTTTGTCTTTTCCTGAAATTACATTGAATCGAGTTCTCAAAAATGTATTTCTTAATCTTTAAATAGCTTGGAATGAATTTTGGCAACATCTCAAGAAATCCTATAAAAGGGAAGACGCCGGCTCTCCCCGTCTCCCTCCCAAGTAGAAACAGGGCACATCGAGCGAGTCAAGGCCTGCACACACAGACTGCGGGCATTTAACATCCAACCGAGGCCCATAAACCCCAGGCTTCAGATTCCACGTCTAAAAGGAGTCCACACATGTTGTCCCAGAATAGTGCATTGGAACCTTCGTCTTTATTAAAGCAACACTGTGGGAAGAAGGTGGAAGGGAACCAGCTCCTGCCACAGGAGGCCCGGACTTCAGTGGAAACATTGGCCAAGAGAGTCACACCACCATGTGCTGGCAGCCCTGGCCCCAGGAGTCAGGGTGGTCAGGCCTGGGGTTGGCCGGGGGAGCGGCGGGCTGGGGGAATCGAGCTCCCAAGGTGCTCAGGCTCCCAAATGATCCAATCAGGCTGCAGATATCTTCAGAGTCTGCCCAGGAGACCCACCTGATGGACAAATGGAGGGGAGGGGGGGACATTTAGGAAAATTCCCCTGGTGAGTCCTGTCTTTCCTGGTACATCTTCTAGGGTTTCTGAAGATTCCATTATCTTCATAAGTGAGATTCTTAACATTACTGAAAGAAGGTGCTTAGTGAAACCTCTAGCTCTCCAATCATGGCAGGCTTGGATTTGAAACACTCCCACACATCCAACTGCCTCTTTTTCCCTGAAGACAGAGGCTTTAATGTTTAACAAAGAAAGAGAGAGGGAGAAATAGAGAGGGGGAAGGGGAAGGAAGGAAAGAGCAGCTCTCCATATACCAGCCATCTCCCTCCTCTTAAAGAAAAATGTTACCTAAAAATGACGGTATCGAAGTCACAATATAGTAGCAACCTTTAAAATGTAAATTCTGGTTTTTGTTCCTAATGAACAAAGAAACATGGTTCCCATAACTTGGAGCCATGTGTGCACACATATTTCTGAGTGAGGACTGGCGTTGTAATCCACGTCTACCTCTTTATACTACAAATGAGGAAACTGAGGCTCAGAGAGGTTAAAGAATTTTAACAGTTCACAGGTGGCTGAGCTGAAAATTGGGCCAGGTGTCCAGACTCCACACCTTTCTGAACAAAAGAAGAAAAAAAAAGTCATTCGATTACTTAGAGCAAGGAGAGAACTGTTTAAAGGTGGGAAATCAACACAGGCTCCTTACCCTCCCAGCTCAGCCGTGAATATGGGTAATTAGGGTCATTGCTAAATAAAAATATAAAATGGAGAAGCAGAACAAAGAATACTAGAAGCAGCATCAGCCCTTTGTATTATAAATCTGATGAAAATGAATGTCCCTGCTGACCTCACAGGGTGTGAAAATATAGTCTTACCCACGAAAGGACTCAGAAACCACGTAGCACCATGAAAACAAAAGGGAACACAGTTCTAGTGGTACCATGGGAGCTGCAGGAGCCAGCAGCCTCTCCCAGGAGATCGCTGCATGTACGTGCAATTGTGGCATCTGCAGGCGCCATTTCCACCCACTGGAGATGATGACCATGGGTCAGGTTGGCTCTGACATGAGCAGCTCGAGCAGCCTCCTTGCTCCTCGCTGCTTCCCTGCACGGTGGGGAGAGAGGAAGGACTGCCGTGCTCCAGGCGCAGCTTCTTTCCAGTCAGTTTGGTCTTAAATCGTGATGGAGAGTGTTGACGCCTTACTCTTTTCATGTGTCCTAGTTTGGATGAGCCTTTGCTTCCCATGTCCACATCTGAGGCTCATCTTTTCAAGATGGCCCCGGGGCCACTGGAGCACTTTGCCCACACTGCCAGCCAGGAGTACCTAGGAATCCACCTCTCCCTGGGAGGCCCTTGACCAGTGGCAGGCATCTGTGCAGAGGGGCAAGCCCAGCTCCCTTGGACACTCCAGAGCAACTTAACCCCAGTGTTTCCCCAGCCATCAGAAGGAAGTTACCTCTGGGGGCTTTGGGCCTGAGATTTCACATTCACCTCACCTCTATTCCCTCCCCTGACCTGTGAGCACTTCCTTCCTAAGTCTCTTGCAGACAAATCCTCCTTTTCCTATCTACTTCTGGGGAACCAGACCTAGGACTTCTTTCTCATCCCCTCTGAAGCTGGTATATTGCAGACCTACAGGTACTGCTCTAGCAGATCTTTCTAGAGGCTGAAGCACATCCTTTGTCTCTTCAGCTCCCTGGAGATCCTTTTCCACCAGGCTTATGAGAAAGGTGCTATAATTGATTATTGATGTCTGCCATGAGATATGAAGGTGTTGAGGACAGGTTAACACACGTGAAGTTTTTCCATCCCTAGTCTAGAGGAAAGAATGCAAGGAGATCTGTTTTTATTCCAGGACTTAAGTCAGTCCAAAGGCGTGCAGATGGCTCTCTGCAGTCCATCTCATGAAGGTTTATTATCTGACCACTAATAGAGTACACATTGACCTAGAAGATTCCCCCTGCAGTTGCCCTTGGAATCTGTGGCAGAAGTGGACAGCTGATGGAGGACATAGTAGGGGGAGCTTCTGGGCCCATCTCATCATGAATACAAAATGTTGGATCGATGGGGCTAGAGCTTGGGAAAGGCAGGTCATGAATGAGCTCTTTTGGTGAAGGCAGACTCTGACAGCCTCAGCTCAGCTCAACTTGAACTTGGACAGACCTGAAGGTGTGCATATATTATACGAATATCACAGACTGATGACAGGCTCAGGGCATGTTTGAACATTAAGCTGTTAAGCAAGTAGCAAAGCAGATATTAAGAGACACTGAAGAGCAGAATCTATAAAGCAAGCTGGTCTCAGAAATTCGGAAATAGAGGCCAAGTCCTGGATGTCACAGATGAGGAATATGTTATCAGGACATAACCCTGGAGGCTTTCTCACCCAAGTCCTGATTTTTGATGGTTTTGTCCCCTTCTGTTTTATTGAGGACCTTAAGCAAATAAGTGAATTTTGACATACTGATATAATATTTCCATCATCCCAGAGGGCTCCCCATTCCCCTTTCTGGTCCATTCTCTTCCCCAGAGGAAATCACAATGCAAACTTCTATCACCTTAGCTATGGTTATTCTTGAACTTCACATGAATGGAATGCTACAATATGGACTCTTTTCTGATTTCTTTTGCTACATATTGCATCTGCGGTTCACTCATGTTGTTGCATGTATAAGTAGTTCATTCTTTTTTGTTACCATGTACTATTGCACCACAGGAGCACACCCACATGGATAGTTTGTTCATCCACTTAGATAGTTTCCAATCATTTCCCATCATGACTGAACATTCTGTACCTATGTTTTGGTGGACATGTGCACTTGCTTCTCTTGGTGAGTGACCTTGGAACAGAATATTTGGACCACAGGGGATGTATACGTTTACCTCTAGATGGTCCAGTCTGGTGATTTCCTAAAGTGACAGTATCAGTTTATACTCTTACACTCAGTATGAGAGTTCTCCATAACCCACATCCTTGTTAACTCTCGATATTATCAATCTTCTGTCTTTCTGTCATCCTAATGGGTAGGTAGTAGAATCTCATTATGGTTTTAATTTGCATTTCTCATCTAGGACTATTATCATCCTGCACTGATGTTGGTGCCCAAAAGTTGACCATCTCTTCCATAACATCTTGAAGTTGCCTCTTTACCCTTTACACGTAGAAAGCCACTCTGATTGCACTGGCTACCCCATGGACACTTATAAAGGTGGTCAGTCCTGGAGACAAAGAGATAAGGACTGCAACAAGCCAACTTGTACAATGGAGGCTTAGTGGAAATGATGGGACTTTGACGCATCACTGATTTCAGCAGCCAGGGTCAGCCATTCCTAGAGATGGCGCTTCTAGATCTCTCTCTAGATCAAATGCCAGTCAAGTGCTTGTCTTATCCAGCAAAGCTGAAGAAGCCAAGCGACCAAGCAAGTGTGGAGAAAGGGCGCTGTGAAGATGGAGTGAAGCGGGAAACCATGCCCAGAGTACCCAGTTATGCAGATCTATACAAACCAAATATAAAATCCAGAATTTAAACCTCCAAGCAACCATGCTCTCCAGCTGTCGCAAACACAGTATCTCTCTCGAGAGTGCCAGGCACTGGGGGAACCAGTGGGCAGCAGAGTTCAGGAAGAAGGGTGTGGGTTCTTTTCTTCCTTTTAATCTGGGAGCATGAGTTCACTGAATCCCTGGGGCATCCATAAAATACGCAAGTTGTTTTTTTGTTTGTTTTTTTTTTTTTTTATCTTGTTATCTATTCAAATAAATGAGACACTGCTTGGTCCAATTGGTCTTCAACTTCAGAATCAGAAATAGTGCTGTCCTGAGAATCTACTCGTGGTTCTGAAGGTACCAATTCAGAATCAGTAGTCTGACGTGTGGCCCTAAAAGCTACTTATCTTAGAACCTCAGGCAAGTAACTTCCTCTCGGTGAGCTTTGTTTTTCTCATCTGTGCCATGAATAGATTGACTAGGTTCACATCTAAGGTCTCTCAAGATCTGGTTCTCTGGGTCTGTGATACTAGGTAAGGCCCTTCGATCTAAATATCAATCAAAGTATGTCACTTTGCCAAGACACAAATGTATCCATTCCCATGCAGAGCAATTAGGCCTGGGCCAGTTCCTGCCACACGTCCAAGATGATAGAAAGCCTGACCCAGATTCTGAGCTGTATAATTGAGCATTAAGACACAACAAGGGCCCCGTTGCGGCATCATAATGCATGCCTGGCTGATTTATTAAGCATCTAACTTAGAAGTGCATTGTTCCGTAATGTCTTATAGTTTAGGCAGCTCTCCACGAAAAACACTTGTGCTGCGGACGGACAGCTGTGTTCAGATCCTGTCACATCCCACACCTTCCAACCTCCCTGTCCCTTTGCTGCAGACTCACCTCCCTTCCCACTCTTCCTCTGTGCAGAGCCCCTGTTCTCTCCAGTCTGTGGCGCCCCCTGTTGGTGCTGGGAATTTTGTCAGCAGCTCCACCTTGAAGAACAGGAGCCGATCACGTGGTTGCTGGAGCTCAGAGAGCCTTAATAATGATGCCAGGCCAAAAACAAAGAGAGAAACAGAGAGGTGGGCCCCACAGCCTGTCCCCTTGCCCAGCCTAATTTCCTCAGTAGCACTTATCTCTTCCTCCCACATTTTTATTTATTTAAGCTACTTCTGTTATCTGTCTTCCCCCGTGGAATTTAAGTTCAATGATAGGAAGGTCTTGGTCTGTTTTGTTCTCTGTGGAATTTCAGCACCGGGAGAGTTGCTTGGTCTTTGGGGCACTTGGTGAAATTTGTTGAACAAGTCATTAATAAATGGGTATGTCAGGGGGTAGCAGAACTCTCGAGAAATAAAGCAGAATAAAGAGGACAGGGTATTTAGAATACAAGAAGGGACGTGTTTCAGATACCGTGGCCAGGGCAAGCTGTCTGGTAAATCGGTCTTAAGCAGAAACTTGAATGAAGTGAGAAAATGAGCCACTCGGAGACATAGAAGGATGTTCTAGATTCATTCACTGTCTATAGTTGCTTTCATGCTGCCCCAGATGTCCGCACAGACGTGGTGGCCTGCAAAGCATCCAGCCCTCTCCAGGAAGAACATGCCGCCCCTGCCCTGAGTCATCAGGGCCACTGTAGAAACTGGAAGCCACTGGGGTAACTGGAGCCGAGGAGTGACATGATCAGAATTAAGATTTAAAAGGATCAAGACGGCTGCTGAGGAAAGGTTCAAGTGTGAAGGTGGTAGCAGGGAAATCAATTAAGAAGTGATAAATGAAGGAGGTTACACTACAGACGTAATCAGATTAGAAGATACATGAAGTCCAGCAGTTCTCACAGCCTGGTGGGGAGCTGGGTGGGGAGCTGGGTGGGGTTTACCCTCATAGATTTGGAGTTTATATGGGAGAGGTGCAGAGTTCTCAGAAAAAAATAAAATATAGGCAGTTTTTTTCCAAAGTAGGGAAGAAACCACAGCAATGATGCTAAAGGTTGCCCCAAGCTAGCCCCTTCCTGGCCATCTGCTTTGGGCTGCATGTTCTGAGCTTGGGCTGGGTCCAGAAAAGACATGCTTCAGCCCTTGGTGTCTCTGGTGCCTGGTGGCTCCCCTCAGAGCAGCGAGCTGGAGGAGTATCAGAGCTTGGAGCGATGGCTGTGAACCAAAAACTCAGGAAGCCAGAGATTAGAAAAGGAGGTGATGCCAACAGAAGATGCTTAAAAAGAAAGTGTGGGGGTCACACACGTCCTTACAGTCAGCCCAGGGACCAGCGAGGCTGGGGTGGAGTCGCACTCCCACCATCTCCCTGGACACACCTCTGTTCTTGACAGTTTTTAAACCAGACATGTACCATTCATGGATTATTTGAGAAGGACTCAGTGAGATCATGGGGAAGCTAAGAAGGCCCAGAAGGAAAGGGCATGCAAGATGAGTTTGGGAGTCTGACAGCCCCAGGCTTGAACATCCTAAATATAATTTTTTTAAAACTGTGTGACATAGGACAAGTTCTTAACTTCTCTGTGCCTTAGTTCCATCACCTGGTAAATAAAGGGGACTCAACAGAAAAGTTGTTATGAGGATTGCAGATGACATGTAAGTATGTACGAAGTCCCCGACTCCTATCAGCAGTTATTATTGATGAGATAGAATTACATGATGGAAGGAGTGAGCTGTGGCTAGCAGCTGTGTAGTCCAGAGAGAGAGAAATAGCTTTTCCCAGCCTCGCGGTTTCATGTGTGTGTGAAAGAACTCCAACCGGACCTTAGGAGGAAGGGGATTAAACGCACTTTGAGCTCAGAGCAGATGTAAAGCTACTGGGAGAGAGCTGGCAGAGGGGACACCCCAGGGGGCCGAGATCCTGTCGTTGTTAGTGAAGGTCCTGGACCCCTGGGGTCAAGACCTCCAATGGGGGTGTAGGAAGGAAATCGACAAAGACACCAGGTCCACAGCAGGCCAAGGCAGAGAGGCCCATAGGCCAAGGGCCCAGGACTGGGGAGATGTGTGAGTGGCCAGGCCCTGGGAATCCACATGGACCAGGACATGAGGCCCTGAAGGAGTCTCTCCTTTCCCTGCAAAAGCCAGGGCTGTGGGGAAGGCAAGAGGCCAGAGTTATGACAGATCATTGGGTCCCCTGCGATAAGGCAGTAAAATTCTCCATCTTTGCTGGCTCCGCCCACCTCAGGCTCCCCACAGTACCACTGGCAGGTGAGCCTTGGCGAGCTGGAATTTTGTGCAGAATTACAAGTATCACAGAGTCTGAAGACTAGGAAGGAGCCAAAAGGTCAACCAGCATTGTAGCAGAAAGACGGGCAAGTTGCTTCCTCTCTGAGCCAGTTTCTTCATCTGTAAAATGAGGGAATCATCTTGTCTAAATTTGTATGAGATTTAACTAAGGTTTGAGAATAAAGGAAATAAGAAATTAAGAAAGTAGAAAGGATGTGGTTGGCCAGCCTCCCAAGCTCCCACTTGGCCAAGGGTCCGTCAAAGTATCCTAAGGCTCCTGGCCCCTGATCCAGGCAGCAGGCCTTCCCATCCCAGAAGACCAGGGGCCCGTTAGAGTAGGGGCTCTATCCACATCCGGGTGAGTCCATGTATGGCTCTGCAGAAATGGAGAAGTCTGGGACCCTGCCTGAGACTCTGGACAGCTCCAGGGGATCCTAAGGGAGTGTTTCAGTTGGACCTAGTGGGTTTCTATGGGCACGTGGAGGAGACTGCATTTTGGTTCATGAAGGACACACAGCAATGAGTGACCTAGGGATGATGAGCAAGCTCCGGCTCCCCACTGGCCCTCACAACCAACTCCTTACCCTATCTGAACCCTAGGTTGGCCTGGAATTACCACAGAGGCCAGGGCCCCATACTCCTAGTAGGCTGCATATCTAAGGCACTTGCCACAGTGTTCCTATGGAGCACATGACAGACACTCCCTGAACACCTGCCTTGCTAAACGAGTGAATCAGTGGGTGGGTGGATGGACAAATATCAAAGTTCCAACTGTTCAGGGTGGATTCCTACAAACTTTGATGCATGATGCTCATGAAAACGACACTTTGCCATCTGAGCTCTAGGCTAGAAGGTCAACAGTTAAGGCTTGGGATCCGTCCAACCTGTTTCCTTCTCCTCAAAAATGGCAGTGACCATGACTTCTGAGTTGACATTACAAGATCAACAGTCCAATGAGCATGGCCATGAACGTGGTGGAACTGCAATAGGATGTACAAAAGTAGCAGACTTGCAATGACCTGAAATTTTCAGAAGCTTCTGCTAACCCACTAGAGGTGAAAAGGGAGAACACTGCATACTGAGCTGAAGGGACCTTTCCTTCATTTCTATGCAGCTTTATTTCTGTAAGGATACACTGAAACGTTAGATGATGAAATCTAATGACAAAATGTAGAAACGAGGTATTGGCCTCTATAACCACTTCTACAAGAATGTTAATATGTTTTGTCATTCCATGTTTACTTTTGCTATTGTCTCATTATACTACATAATATAATAATGAAGAAGACAGTAAGTAGGTGATCCTGCATTTCAGAGAAGCAGGAGATGAAATCTGGTTCTGTTGGTGAGGAGGGTGGCCTCCCCACTCCCCCAGAGATCCAGCTAAACTCTTAAGGAAAAATCCCAGGAATCATAAGAGAAAGGACTTTGCCCTCCTCTTGAACACATGAACAAAGAGCAGACAACTACTGTGTTACAAGGGATTCAACTCATCACAGTGTTGAAATGCCATGACCAGTTAATGACAGCCCTGCTGCCTGCTCAGCTACCCCTCAAGTGTTTTATAGTCACTTATGTTGGATGAATCTCAAAACTGCAAGCATGTGTGAGAGGGCTCAAATATTGTCATGCAAGTTTCCAAACCCATAAACTATTTTACTATTAATTAAAGAAAATATATCAGCCAGGCACTGTGGCACACGCCTCTAATCCCAGGGGCTCGGGAGGCCGAGGCAGGAGGATTGCGAGTTCAAAGCCAGACTTAGCAATGGTGAGGCACTACAGAATTCAGAAAGACCCTATCTCTAAATAAAATACAAAATAGAGCTGGGGATGTGGCTTAGTGGTTGAGTGCATCTGCATTCAATCCTCCCTACTAAAAAGAAAAAGAAAAAATCATTAATTAAAAAAAACATATAAAAAGGAGAGCAGGGTTAGTTTTGTTACGCTTCCATAACTACTCGCTGCGACACTGTTGCTCTGAAGCAGGCTCATTTTCTCAGGTCTGATTACACTTTCCAAATCATTTGTATGTTCCATGTTTTAAAGCAGAACACTCTGAAAACATGCCATAACAGGAAATCAAACGTTAGTACAGGGAAAGGTCAGGTGAGAATTACCATTAAGTTCAAATGTTAATTTTTGGGAAATTCGTATTAGTCATGTGAAAGCACAAAAGAACAGAAGGAACACCAGAATTCTGATGAGAAAGTTAAACCATGCATTCCAGCAAGTTCTTTTTCTGCTCACAGAAGAGGGTGAGCAGGGAGTTGGAACAGCCTCTGCCACTCTTGCATGTCGTGTCACTACACAGTGGGTCCCAGCTGAGCCACGAAAGGTATCTCAGGGGGGGCTTTATCACTTATGCTTCTTGCTTACATCATGAAGGAGCTAAATGGTCAGCACTTTCCTGCTCTATGGTAAACATGCAGAAGAGTCAATGTATCTAAGTTTGGGGTTTGATTTTTTTTTTTTTTCATTGCAGCCGTAGAGAAATGAGCTTTGCTGCAAGGTTGCTTTTTCCTAATTCCTAACATGATCACTGTGTGCCCTTATGGAGAAAAGACAGATGGTGCAACTTTGAAGAGATGAAAGACCACTCTTCCCCTACGGACGGTGTTGGGCAGAGGGGGCAAGGACACAAAGAACATGATGCACATCCCATTTTACAGGACAGGGCCCCTGTTGACTTACAACTTTTGGGCACAGTCAGGGAAATACCCTTGCTCCTTCTGAAAAACAAAGCACTTGTGGGCCAGAGTCACAGAGCATTTTTTTGCAGTGGAAACAGTGGTCCTCCCAGGATTGTCCTTCATAGGCCACCACACTGGAGCCTCTGCCACACTTTTCTTGCACTTGACACGGTGCTTGGCAAACTTGGGCTTGTGGCAAGTCATGCAGTGGAAGTCTTCCCCTTTAGGGAAAAAGCTTCCTGTCCTGATGACTTGCTTGCAGCTCCACGTGTGAAGCAGTCCTTGTCCCAGGGGGTGAACATTTATTTGGAGGCAGCTGGAGGTCACTGACAAACGCACCCACCAAATCATCGGAGTTGGTGTCAAAGTTGGTTGTGCTGTTCAGATCCAGTTTGAGAGACGGTTTCAAATTCATCCCATTTATTGTGTTAACATGTAACATCGACTGTGTTAATCATGGCCTTTTTCTTCTTCACTCAAAGGAGTTATTTCCCTGATACTTAAGAAGTGCAGGTGGATAGAGGACAATTCATGCCGAGCAGCACTTTTGATTTGAGTGTCTGAACTCTTCTATTAATTTGAGGTTCAGACAGAAAGAAGGCCTTGGGATTTTCCTTTTGAAATGACAATAGTTGCTTTTAATAGCAAATGACTTTCATGTCTGGAATAAGTCACTAATAGAATTAGCCAGATGAGAGCAACAAATACAAGTCTAAGGATATGACCCTAGCATCTGTCAGAAGAAAGGTAATCAGACAAATTGGGGTCCCTATAGTAGCGGATTTTTCTGGATTATCAGGAGGAGCTTTACAGAAGCCAAGCAAATTGCCTCCGTGCAGCTGCCCTAAACCCCCCATTAATACTTTGATGCAGCAGAACAAGGATTTCAATGCAAATGACTGTAAATGGATTATGACTAACAACGAAGAAAAGGAGGCGCTGCTCACTACTGAGAGCGCAGAAGGTGGTGATTCTCTGCCCCGAAGCACTTTCTGCTGAGGGGGAATTAGGATCCCAGTACAGTTAGGAGGAAGGAGGGAAATGGCGTCAATTCTGGATGTGTCCGTCTGCACTCCTGGGAGATGAAGATATAGATGTCTGTTGTGCCCCCAGTGAAATGCATTTTCAGTGACTGTTCAGTGAATGCTAACTCCCCCACAAAGACTGAATTTCTACATTTTTTATGAACCCTGGAAAATATCCTGCCTGAGAGACCCTCTCCACTGCACCAGATAGAATGCCCAAAGGGAATGCGTGGCCCGATTGCCTCCTTGGCTAATGGCAAGAAACCTCAGACAGTTGCTGTGCTACCAGCCACACACACCAGCTCTCAGGGAGCCACCAGACATTTTCTAAGTGTTGGCTTATTTTTAAGGGAGCGGCAGGTTGGTTTTTGCTTTTGAATCCCTGATCTCCCTGTTTTGTCTATTTCTCTTCTGCCTATCTTATCCAAGGTGTAATGCAGACTGAATATTATTCTAAACAAAAGTGAAGAAGCTAAATGTGTACATTTCCTGGGCCTGTTTTAACTAAGTACCACCAATTGGGGGGTTTAAACCAACAGAGATTTATTCTCTCACAGTTCCAAAGCCTACACATCTGAAATCAAGGCAGAAGCAAATTCTTTTTAAAGCCTCTAGGAGAGAATTAATTCTTCCTTGCCTCTTCCTAGATTCTGTCGGTGGCCAGCAATCCTCAGCAATCTTTGATTGGCGGTAGGTACTGTTCTAATCTCTGCCTCCATCTTGAGGTGGCCATCTTCCCTCCATGTGGGACTGTGTCAAATCTCTCTCTTATAAGGACACATTAGATTTAGGCTCGCCCTAATCCAACATGGCCTCATCTCAAGTTGATTCCATCTACAAGGATCCTGTTTCCAAACAGGGTCACATCTACAGGTGCTGGAGGTGAAGCTTTCAACACATCTCTGGGGCATGATTCAATCTGCCACACAAGGTAATTCAAAGAAATTTTAAATAAAATTTTTCAATTCTGTGGGTTAACTTGATTTCTGCTCCCCTCGTGAGAGGATAAAGATAACATAAGCTGACATAATAACTCCCTAAAACCCTAGTCATCACTTTAATATGATTAAACATACCAATCCTGAAGGCAGTAAAATGCTCTGGAAATAAACTCAGATTACACACAGAAGACTAGTATCATCTTTGTCACTAGCTAAGTATGAAGTCTGAATAAAGTCACTTCATCTCTCTGAGGCTTTACTTGTCAAACCTAAAAGGTGGCACTCGAACTGGATCTGTTTCTGGTAGGAGATCTATATCGTTGGTTGTGGATCAGGTAGTCATGTTAAAAACCAACAATGTAGAAATTTTACTGGAAAAATTTGTGTTGTCAATTGCAAGCCACACATCTTAGTTTCAGGTCTAAGTTAACTTTTACCGAATAACAAACCACCCATAAATGTTTTCATAGCACAATAAGCATTTGTTAGTGTTCTCATGTCAGTGGATCTATTGGTTCCACTGGCCTGGCCTCGGCTCAGTTGATTCAGGCTGAGCTCACTACTAGAACTGGAAGTTAGACCAAGGATAGTTGGTCATATGTGTGGTCATTGGTTGGATGTTGGTTGGCATGGTGGATGACTGGATCACGTGTCTCGCATCATCCAGTCTGTTGACACATCCATTCACAAAAATATGCATCAAATCCGGTCTACACATGTGCACATTCATATGTCTACACCTATACTGTATATATTGTGTTGCTTCCCGGTGTCCTGGTAGAAAAGAAACTCATTTAAGAGATAAGGTGCTTGGCCCCAACAAGGAAGGGCAAAAGAAAAACCTATTCCTGGAGCTACAATCTAATTCTCATAACACAAAGCTCCATCTGGGAGATGATCCTGCTAGCATGCACCCCATCCACAAAGCAGAAGAGCATTTTACAGATCCCTTTCCCATACACTTCCTATATGTGCAGTCAGCTCATAAATTCTACAGTTAGGCTTAGTCCATTTCCCTCAATGTGTAGATTCATGAATATTTATCAGTTCCTCCCTTCCATGTATGATCAAGAGTTGCACTTGCAGAAATATGATGTCAATTTAATACTATCAATGATTTCCCCTTTCTATACATGAAACAACATCAACAAAAATCTAAGCCAAACACCAGCTGCTGTAACTAAGCTCTAAGACAATAAAATAGTAACTCCTACTCCCGCATGCAGTCCTATGTAAATAATAGAACATGGAAAAATAAAGTCGTAGATGCCTCTAATTCATGTTTATAAAATTGTAGGGTTATAAATATTGAATTTTCTTAAAGCAATCCATGCCCACAGTGGGGCAACCCTGCTGTTGATAATGAGTGGTAAATGATAAAAAGCAAATCTTTCAAGCGTGTCTGACCTGACCATACCCTTATAAATTGTCATAGCCCAAATGGATCCCCTTCCAATTTCAAAACTATATCTGTTTTCTTCTTTAAAACTTCCCCCTAGTTATTTTTATATGCTTCAATTTGTGGGTCAAACAAGATGCTGCTTCTTTGGAGGAATGACCTTATTTCTTAGGAGCCACAGCCTGAGTCCCAAAGCAATCTCCCCATACACATCCCTCCAATACCCGACCTAGGCCCCATTAGCAGGCTTGCAGTTCAAGACCTCCCGGATTCAAATTCTCTGCTAGTCTCTTTCCTACATATTCTTAACCAAGTTTTTCCGCCCTCAGGCCTCTCTGTCCCCCTGACAAAGAATATGTTGTTCCCTCACTGATAGGAATTTAGAAATTCCATCACTATTGCTCAGAGCAATGTGGCAAACACACAGGGCTTTCCAGGATGAAAAATGTCTGCTTTCCCCTTCACTAGATTACATCGCAGAAACTCATGAACCATAGTCCCCAGCAGTGAAGTCAGGTCAAAGTGACATAAAATATCATTTCCCTGCCATACAAGGAAAACAAAAACACTAATAAAAAGAAAGAGAATTTGTAGCACCTGCCAGTGCTTCTTAATAGTCCTCGAAGAACCCACAGAACACAGCTAAGAACATGGGAGGTACAAAATAAATTTTGTTGAAAATAAGAATATACTCTATTCAGTGTAATCTAATACCAAATCTTATATCAGTATCACACTATCTGACTCATAAAGAATGTTCCCATACATACTTTCATTAGATGCTCACTGCAAGCCTATGAGGAAGGATAGGCAAAATACTCGGGTCAAAAACAAGTAGAAAAACTGATTTTTGTTCATGGATATAACTGACCCTTGGCCTTGCTCCTTCCAATGCCATGGCTCCAAGCTCAGGCACTGGGAGGTGGTAGGCATCGTCATGATCACCTACAGGTGGAGATGGAACCATAATGATCAACATACGATTCACTATCCTCTCCACAGTCAACACAGAGACAACTGGCTAATGCCAAGGGAATATTAAAAGCAAGCAGAATTGTGGACACAGCTCTCTGGCAGTATTCAAGGCACTTTGGCTAGAGTGAATCTCCCCACGGCTCACAGCTTTACTCCACAGGGTTTTACTGCCACCACGTCGACAGCTTTGCTTCAAGGTTTGATCTCATATTTTCTCTCAACAACTTCTTTTGCTACGTCTTATGACATTTTGCTCCCATGTTCAGTTCTTAGAATAATCTAGTTTTCTCACATATCTCTATTTGTGGCAGAATAGTCACAACCTTGGGCCTCAGTTTGTTTTGAGTAACATTCTCTTGAAACAACTTCTGGGAAGTTTGCCTAATTTCATCTATTTTCCTACCTTATTTTTTTTTTATCTCCCGCTCCTCATTCTTAAAAAATTATATTTTAATAGTATTACGGTTGTGTTTTTTTTAAGATTACAGATAATTTTTTTTAAAACCATACAATTTATTTAAAAAAAAAGATTACAGATAAATATCGTAAGATCTGCAGATGCAATGATATGACATTTAGGATTTGATTTTTAAAATAATCTGCAGTGGACTCAGTTTGGATGAAAAAAGAGAATACGGATAGGCCATCTGTGGGGATGGTGTACTGCTGCACAGAACAGCAGCCGCAGATAACATGAGCATGGCTAAGCTTCAATAAAACTTGGTTTATGGACATAACATTTTGAATTTCATCTTTCACACGTCACAGCCATTTAAAAATGTAGACACTATCCTTGTCTCATGGATTACACAAAAAATTTGACCCAGGCCATAGTTTTCTGACTCCTGTTCCAATAAATTGACCCAAGCATACTTACTATGTCCATATTCTCACTCTCCCTAGTCTATCCTCATAAAGCCTCAATATTATTCCCTGTAATAATTTTCTATTGCTCTTAGAACAAATTATCCCAAACTTAACGTATTAAAACCACAAAAATTTATTCTTTTTCAGATCTGGTGGTCAGAAGTTGAACACAAGTATTACAGGGCTAGACTGGATGCTAGCAAGTGATTCTTCCTGGTAGTTTCAGAGGAAAATTTATTCCTTGTTTCTTCCAATTTTCAAAAGCTACGGGCTAAGTCTACCAATCTTTAAAATAAAAGGTTTAAAAGAATATTTTACCAAATTGGTGTTCTTCAAATTAAAGTTTAAAGTAAAAGAGTTTGGATTATAAAAAATTATGTCTTTTGGTTCATAGCTACTATACAAACCCTATGTTTTTACGCTTGTTAATTTCATTTTGTATTTTCCTTGTAAACTTTATAACTGTTATCTGTTAGGGCCTTACAAAAGTATAATTTCTAACATAACAACCTGAGTTCATTTGTGATAATCGGCCATCACCTATAGGACAGACAAGATGTAAGACTTACTTCCAGTACTAATACTAGCCCCAATTAAATAGATGGGGTAAATAACTGTAAATATAGACAATAAAGTTAAAACCTAGTACTCTTACTTTAAGAATGATGAAACTGGCTTTCTGGATGTTTAAGACCAAAGCTTAGAGACTAAAGTTGAGGAAATAAAAGGACCAAGAAAAAAATAGTGAATATTTGGTTCTTGCCCTCTGTCTCAGCTTAAACCCAGAGGACAAGGGGACTTCTCTGAAGTTTTTGCAACTCTGGATCACATGAACTCCTGATGGGGGGGGGGGGGTCACTGAGACCCTGGAGAACAGAAAGCCAACCAGTGCACATGCTTCAAAGAGGAGAGCCATTAGAGAGGGAGAGACTATAAGAGTCAGAAGTTTTAGGGTTTTTTAATCAATAGTCAATTTAAGGCCTACAAATATTCCTAACCTCCTATAAGACACACTTTATATGTTTGCTAGTATGACTATCTAGCCCTAAGTAACAGAAATAAAGAGATCTCTACCAAACACAGAAGTTATGCCAATAAAAAGATATTTTACAAAACTCAGATGACATTAGATATCTTAACTATATCTTATCTGGGCATCTGTGACATTATAAAAGCTAAGTGTTGTGTTTACATTCCTGATAACTCTGGCAATATGACTAATATCTTTAAAGATTTATATTCCTAAATAGAGGCAATGTCCTCACCAGCCTTGTTATGGGAACAAGTTCTTAGCTCTTGAACCTTCTGGTGAGAGATTACTGGTTTTTATCATCATCATGATATTCATTGACATGTTCCAGATGCTATAACATTTATTTTTTATTAATCTCATTCCAATACTCATGTCTCTTTGTTTCTCTCATAACATTACCCACCTCCCAAATGATTTTACAAACTGTTCTTTCCAAACCAGACTTTTGCCATAGACTCCCCCTCAACTGACTCAAACATTCCTAAAAGGAAAACCCAAACTTCTTGTTCCATACTGCTCCCTCTCAGCCCAAAGCAGCCAGAGTGGTCATCATCCATGTCCTATTACAGAAGTAAGAGTTTCCTTAATCAGAGGGGGGGGGATTGAAACAGGGGCAAAAGGACAGTCAGTATAGGTAGTGAATGACTGATTGGGTCAGAAATATGGGGGCTAATTCAAAGGAAATAAAATGCTATATCTCCAGAACACATTCCTCTCCTCCAACCTATTGCCAAGGTTACCTGCCTCCGGGGAATTTTTTCTCCCTGCAAGGTGTTGTTAATGAATGCCCCATGGGCAGCTCCCTTCCTGCCTATGCCCCTGGGTGGCTTCATTCCCACTCTACCTTTAAAGTTGGGCATGAGAACAAAGAAAATCTGAAATCTATAAAAGGAGCAAGACAGACTTTATAAAATCTATAAAAGGAGGCACCAGCTTTGGAGCCCCTCCTCTCTGAAGGAATTCTCTGTGCCCACCCCCATTCTATCCTTTCAATAAAACTTTTGGCTCTTGAAAAAAATATATTATTTTAAAGCTACGGACATCTGTGGACATATCATTCTAGTTTGTGCTTTTGTCATTCCATCTCCTTCTCTGACTGTCCTGCTCCCTCTTAATTACAAAGATCCTTTGATTACATTAGGACCACCGGATAATCCAGGACACTCTAACTCAAAATCCACAACTTAGTGAAAGTCCATTTCACCATGTAAAGCAACATTTTCACAGGTTCCTAGGATTCAGACATGTCCTACATCCTGGGGTTGCAGGGAAGGCTGTGTTTTGGCCAACCACACTTCCATTCAGATTTCATAGCATCAGAGCACACAATAGAAGATGCTGCCGTTTGCACTAGATTTGTTATCCACAGAGATTTTTTTCTCTTGCCTTATTGCATTCTATGGGAGGCCTCCTCCCCATACAGAACAAGGAGAAAGCTGAAGTCCACATTTCCCCCAATGTTACCCCTCTAATATGATACTGTGAATCAAGACCACTGGACACTTCTCCACCATAAGTGATGTCAATGAAAATAACTCCTACGTTAGAAAACCCTCTCAATGCTGATCCTATTTTCTTCTGAGTTATTTTTAAAGTTAAACAAATTCTTCTCAAAGGCACACCAGAAATTTGCTTTTAGCTTCTTATGTATGCACAGCACAGACAATTGTATTATACCTAAGAGAATTAATGTGATTTAATTATATTATATTTGGGGGTAGTTTAATATCAAACTTCTTTTGTATAACAAATTATTTCTTCGTGAAGTTAAACTCAGTTATTGTGCTCATTCTTTATTCATTAAACTCATTAAGATCAGTGGGAATTGCTTATAAATAACTATACTATTGATTCGAAATATAGCAGATAAGTAAGGATATTCTAAGAGCATGAGAGCATAATGCTTGTTAGCGATCTTCTTGGGAATTAATATATTGGGAATGTATGCACTGCATACTTCTGCAAGAATAAACACACATCATTTGAAAGTTCTCCCTCCCCTCATAAAGGAAAAACAGACACTAAGTGGACTATTGTCTCAGAAATCTGCTAATAGGACCTAAATCCAGGGCCACTGCATATGGTTGTATAGTTTATTCCCTGCACAAGGGTACCATCCAAAGAAGGAAGTGGAGTTGAAATATGGCCCATGCTCTGCTTCAACACTTTGCAGCTTTGCATGGGGCTATCAAAAGGATGGGCACTTTTTCTCAATTCACCCAAAGTCACTCTCTGCCCATGCACCCAAGCAGCCCCACTTAGAGAGAATGCCTTGTTCTACTTTACAAAGGCACCCCATGGATCAGCAAAAGCTATGGCTAAAATCTACACAGCTAGCTTAACCAAGAAAGAGAAGATTATTGTAAAATTATAGGCATACTTCTTAGAACCCCAGAGCAAGAAGTAGATATCATGCAAGGTTAGGAAAAAATAGAAAGCTATCAGTAGAGTACATATATCAATGTTTACTGATATATGTAGATCTCACAACAATCTTGCTAGATCAGAATTATTAATCTCATTCTACAGTGTCTGACAGGCTAAGAATTTTCCAAAAGTCACCCAGCTGGCAAGTGACAGAACCTTCAGCCCAGGGACATCTGTCTGCAGCATCCTTCTACTCTCTACTGTCTCACAGTCTCTCTCACACTGGACATGTGGTTGCTGTTTTTCTTAGTCTTCTTATTCTTCTGTAACAAAATACCGGAGAACAGGTAATTCATGAGGAGGAGAGATTCATTCTCACAGTTCTGCAGGCTGGAAAGTCAAGATCAAAAGGTGGACAGACCTGGTGTCTAATTAGGACCTGAACTCCACTTCCAATAAGGTGCCTTGTTGCTGCATCCTCCAGAAGACAATGCCTTGTCCTCATGTGGAGGAAGAATGGAAGAGGAAAGAGCCTACACTAGTTGCCTCCAACCCATTTTATAAAGTACTAATCCAGTTATCAGGGTGAAGCTTCAATCATTTTCCAAAATTCCCTATCTCTTAATAATAATCATAAGAGGGGTTAATTTTCAACACATGAATTTTGGGGGACACATTCCTATCATGACAGTGTCCATAGCTACTCACTGATGTTTCCTATTGTCTTCCTCCTATCATGGAAAACAAATGCATTTTCCCTTGAAGAAAATATATACTTGTGATTTGCAGTGACCAATAAAAAATAAGCAGCAGCAAATTTCAATCCAGTCAAAAACCTGTAAGAGTCAGTGTGTGAATTTCCCTTTTCTTTCCCTACCATGGGGACCAGAGGCATTCCAGATGGTAGCACCTCTGTCAGCCTGCATCCCTGAAGAAGGACAACAATGTGGAGCTGAGTGCTCAATCATCCTGCAATGGACTTATAACCCTAGTGAAAAATAAACTTTGACTTAAACCACTAAGTTTTGGGTTTGTTTGTTACTGCAGCAAAACCTCATCTATTCTGACTGTTATAGCTATCAAGGGTCTTTCTTGTATCTTTACAAACCCAGGGAACCACAGAAGTTCTTCCCTTTTACCATTTTCCTAAATCCTGCCCATCTTTCACAGGCCAGCTAATTTCCCACCTTCCCAAAAAGTTGTCCTTAACTCCTCCAACTGGCATTAATCCTTACTTGTATAATCATGATCATATTCACTATCAACATTATATAAATTAGAATTCAACTACACTCCACAGAATATATATCTTGATTTATTGATAGGTACATAGATAAATACTGCCTCTAGTAGAGTAGCCAGAAATTGGCATGTAGAGTGTAGAGATCCAAAAAAATAATTATGACATCCAACTGCCCCAAAATAAGTACAATGAAGAGGGAGGACAAGACAAAAGGCATTGAAAGTCTGCACACCTTGGCAGATTTGAACAGTAGAACATTCCTCTGCTTGGAGATGGGAAAGAGTTAATATTTAGCAGACTATATCCTGAGACAGCTAACATCGTTGGAGGCTATATTTCTCATTAATATAAAAGAGTTAATTATACATCTTGGAAATTCTATTCATGCCAAATCTTCTTTTAGGGTTAAGTCATGCATGATCCATTTATATTCAGGCATTAGTCCTGACAGCGCCTTGTTCTGTAGGGCCGTCTTCTGTGCCTGCCCTGAAGATCCACGGGGACTTTAGGAAGCTGCTCTCGTAGCAGAACATTTTGCTGAGAAGATGACCTACACTGCAAAATACTTTATATAACCAAAGGCAGGGCATAAATATTTTATAACATAGAGTCCATGAAAACACATCTTCATTTCTGTAATGTGCAATCGCAGGACATATCACTGGGAGAACAGGACTTGCCTGAAAGATTCAACAGCTCCAATTTGCCATAGCTCATTAGGACACCCTGGAGAGTAAGCACAACAAATAATTCCAGAGCCCTGCTGCTGGTGGGTTATTTAGCGTAGACCAACCACACAAAAGCAAACCTTCCTACCTCATGAAAAAGCCACCTTGTGTTTGCAAAGCACATTTGACAAGGAATCAGATGATGTCAGCTAGAAGGAGGCTGCAAGACATTCTTTTCCTACATATGAGGAAAGGGGCTCCGAGAGATGATGTGAATTCCCCAAAGCAGCACAGCAAGTTGGAGTTAGACTCACATTTGGACATTCCCTGTTACTGCCATAGCACAAAGTGAGAAACCATGCATAAAGCAAGAATAGTGTGAGCTGGCCCACTGATGAGCTTGCATTCCCAACTTTGAAGCAGAGCATCATGTCACTGCTGGGGCTTTTAGTAAGTGGTGGTAAATATCTGCAAACAACTTCAAATTTCTCATTAATAATATATGTTTCCATAAATGTCAAGCTTCATGGAATCTCTCTCTTGGCATTCCGACATTAACATTTTCTACCATTAATGTTTCGATGAGAAAATTACTTCCTAGTAAATGCTCTAAAGTGATGAAGTAGAGTTAAATTCCATTTTTCACACCATTTTCCTCTTTACTGATCTCCCACTTTGTTCCAAATTGGTTCTATGCACCCAGATCTCTTGAGCCAAGATGTCACTACACTGCATAATTAAATTCTAAAATAAATAGCAAGGCCTCAACACAAAACTGACCTTCAGATTCAGAAAGTTCTTCAAAACTTCAACAGGAAAAAAAAATGGAAAGTTCTTATGTGTGACTTGCCAGTGGGACCGATAATAGCAACAAAGGACCGCAACCCTTTGTCAAGCTGAAGCACATGAGGAAAGATTCGCTCTTGTGCTTACTGAGGTTTCTTTGATGCTGCCTCACCAAGGTTTCTGGCTGTACAACCCTGGCTTTAAATGTTCCTTTAAAATGTGATTTGAATTGTGCAGAGAGGAGAGGGGTGGGCCTGCAGAGGCAAGCCTAGGCAGAAGCCCATTAAAAAGGAAATCGTGGTGCACCTCAGTAGTCTGACTGCTGGCTTCGGAAGGAGGAGCAATCAAGTGATAAGCAAGGTGGCTGCCTGGGAAATCCTAATTGAGAGAAAATAAGTCAAGTATTGAACTGAAGACATTACTGAGCTACTAACCATCCACCCGGCACCATCTCCTACTACAGCTTAAACAGTTTGCTCTGCAAAGCCTCACGTACTGGAAGCTTGGATGCCAGGGTGATGGCTTTGAGGTGGGAGAACCTTACATTTTAAAGGTTAAATTTTAAGTCTTAAAAGATGCAGGACCTACTGTGAGGGGATTAGGTCATGAGTGTCCACTCTCATGAATGGATTACTGCTGAGTCGTGGGAGTAGGTAGAGATGATAGGAGTGCATTAGTTCCCTTGAAAGCAGGTTGTTATCAAAGGAATGAGCCCGGCCCCTCCCCAGTCTCTTACTTCCTTGCTTGTGCACACAGCCTATTCCCTTTCCTCTTCTTCACCACGTTATGCACCAGCACCATGCTGTTTAGGTCTTCCAGTCACCAGCATCATGAGCCAAATAAACCTTCTTACTTTTCTACATTTCTCAGCCTCCAGTATTTTGATATACCAACACAGACCCTCTACTGACTTCCCACAAAAGACTGCAATGGCACTGAAAGATTCCAAAACTCTCAACAGAAAAACCCAGCCTGGTGATCAATCTAATTCCCAGACCTAATCTTTACTATGTATTAAACTAAGACACCCCTCCCCAATTTCACTTTGTAGCATATACATGATCTGCCTCTATGAAACAAAAGACTTTGGAGACTAGAAGACAGAGGGTGCTGAAAGGAATAGAATTACACTTCACACCTTATTCCTATTCAAAAATCAAGGCTGTGTATGGACCAGAAATCTGTGTAGGAATTGCTACTGCAGAGGGCCACTATGTGGCTTTCTCACAATTTTCTATATTGCCACCAGAAACAATGACTTTCTGTATCCGTCTCAAAATAATCCAAGTGACCTGTGGTGCCTAGCATGTTGGGAAATGAAGTCTCTACAGATGCTTCAGAGGCAGGGAGAACAGAGGCAAGAGGAGCCCAAATACAGCATTCTAGAGGTTATAGCTTCTGCACACATGTGTTTCAAGCTTACAAGAACAGGGGGCAGGGGCTGGGATTGTGGCTCAGTGGCAGAGCACTTGCTCACATGTGTGAGGTGCTGGGTTCAATCCTCAGCACCACATAAAAATAAATAATAATAATAATAAAGGTATTGTGTCCATCTACAACTAAAAAAAAAAAGAACACAAGGCAGTGAATTCTGAGTTGTCTGCTAGAGATGGGGACTTGCACTCACATCAGTGTCATGCCCTTCCACGTCCCAAAATAAATGGGGATCATTCACCATCATCTTGATGGACAGAGAAAAGACCCAAGGGCAGGTCAACCCACCGACACCAGCATTCTGAAATCCAAGTCTGTATGGATCTTGCCTCATTTAAAGAGAAGCAATGAATATCATGGGTGTGCAGGAAAATACGGCAAGGGAAAGGAGAAAGGATACGCCTCTGAAGACTGAGACGGAACCTACTTCTGAAAACATTTTACCTAGGAATATAGGGGAAAAGAAAAGCTGAGATTTAAAAGGACACAAGATGAAGCTTCTATTGAAAATACAGCATGAAGGAAAAGAAAAGGAGAGAATTGTATAAAGAGAAAAATAAGATAAAGAAAGACTGCCGAAAACCAAAAACAGTGATGCACTTACAGTGACGGCGGTAAAGATAGTGAAATAAAAAGTCCAACCGATGAATCACAGGATTAGCTGGAGATACTTTCTTGAATTGCTTTGGGCAGAGATTAAAATAAAGACAGTTAACATAGAAGAAGAAAATGGAAGACAAAAAATAAAGAATATAAAGTAAAGATGCGAATGATTAATGTTTTTGAAGAAAATACTAGAATAAGTAAAACAAAAGCAATAGTAAAAGATAAAGAGAAATGTCTTAGGCTGAAGAAATAGGGATTTGCTGTTTTCTGTTTGAAAGGATTCATATGAACCAGGAAAAAAAAATCAATAAAAAGGGACATTTCACCTAGATTAATTTTTGTGACTCTTTAAAGTACCTGAATAAATAAAACATTATTTGAACATTCGAATAAGAAACAATAGACTACCTAAGAAAGGAAAAATAATTGGGTCAGACCCAGACTTCTCTTATATAACACTAATTGCCAGAAATATAATTAAGTAGGATCCACAGCTTAAAACAGAAACCCATGTGTGTTCTATGTATAAACACAATACAAAATGATTCTCAGATATACAAAGGCTAAAAACGTATATTCCTCATCTGTCTTTCCATTCAAAGAAAGTCACTCAAAGTAATTCCATCAACCAAATGATTCAACAAAATGAATATTTTAAAAATGAAGAAATCTAGATGTAAAAGGACTAGTGTACATACAAAAAACAATCATGTTGTAAATTTGACTATAAATTCAACTGCAAATATCAAAATTTATTCTTAATTGAAAAATCATACAATGTAAAAAAATGCATCACATTACTATCATCAGGATTTAAAATGAAAACAATATAAGCAAAATTGGGGAAGAAAGGAAGAAGAACCTAAACTTACAGTAAATTTCAAATATGATTTAGAAGAAATTCAAAGATACCAGTGTGACTGGATTTTAACAACTAAAGAAATATAGGCAAATATATGTTTTTGAAGAGCTTAAATCTATTTGTTACATATATGCACTATATACTGATCAAACCCAGGTAATTGACATTTCCATCTCCTTTTCATGACTTAGTATGTGGACCCTTTGAGTTCCTCTCCTCTAGTCAGTCATGAAATACATAATAGGCTGCTGTGGATCACAGTCACCCTACCATAGAACGCTAAAACTTACTACTTATCTAACCTCACTTGGGTAGCCATTTAACAGCCACCCCACATCCTTCTCAGCCTCTAGTAATCACTATTCTACATTCAAATAGAGTTTTTTAGCATCCACACATAGAAGTGAACAATGTTTGTCTTTCTATGCCTGATTTGTTTCAGTTAACATAATGAAACGGGAAAAAATAATATTTACTTGGAAAAGATGAAACTATGAAAACAACATTCTGCAATAATTATTGACAATCAAAATATAGGATAATGAGTAAATCAATCATTATTATAGAACAATGTAATAAAATACAACCCTAAAAAATCATATCAACTTGACAACTTGGTCCACAAGTAATTCAAAGATACTGTCTTAATCTGTTTTCTGTTGCTATGATAAATACTTGAAATCATATAAAGCACAGGAATTTATTTGGCTCACAGTTCTGGAGGCTTGGAAGTCCAACTAAGGTACCAGTATCTAGTGAGTGCCTTCTCGTTGCGTTATGACATGGCAGAGACATAACATGGTAAGACAGAGCAAGAATGCTAGCTCAGGTCTTTCTTCCTCTTCTTATAAAGTCACTAATGTTGTTATGGGGGCCTCATCCACATGACCTTATCTGACCCCAAAGGCTCTACCTCCAAATATCATTAACATAAATATGGGGTAAGTCTCCAACACATGAAGGTTTAGGAAACACATTCAAACTATTAGCAGTTGCTAAAAACTAATTAACACCACAAACAAATAAAAAAAGAGTAAAGAGTTCAAATATATACTGCTTGTAGGAGAAACAACTTAAAAATAAGAATAGTGTGAGGTCAATATCAGAGGATGGAAAGATAATAGGAATTCTGTGGAACCAGGGGGTTGCCTGTTGAGGGTAAGTCAATTCCAAATATCTCTTTCTAACCCTCTGTAGGCCAAGCAAAACCTGTCTGCAGGCAAGAGTCAGCCATCAGCAGCCACATAGAGTCACCTCACTCTCACCTCATTTAAACCCAGAGAAAAAATTTCTATCCTGAAAAGATGGGTTTCAAATGATTGACAGACACATATTTTTATTTTATGGAAACTGTGAATCTTTTCTTAAATAAAATTTGCATTATACTTTAAATTATGTGTAAAATAAACAAAAGATTTAGAATGTAGAGTGTAGATTTAGAGTAATGAGTTTTACAGATTAGATATGCCCAGGTAACCAATACCCCAGTTGAGATTTAGGACAGGAATTGGCAATGATTGTTTTCATGTGGCTGGCAAATGAAGAATAGTTTTTATATTTTCCATATGGTTGGGAAAAAATTTAAATAATATTTAATTGCTTATGAAGTACATACAAAATTCATATTTCAATGTGCATAGATAAATTTTATTGGACTACAGCCATGCTTATTCATTTGCATATAGTCTGTGGCTGCTTTTCTGCTACAGTGACAGAATTGAGAAATTGTAAGCCAGACCTAAAATATGTACTCCCTGACCCTTTACAGAAAAACTTTGCCGATTCCTTACTTAAAACTACCATAGCACCAGAAAATTCTCTAATGCCCCTTTGCAATAAATTTTCCATACCCTACACCCATCCCAGGCAACTACTGGTCTTATTTCTCTCATTAAAGATGAAATTTCTCCTAGGACTTCATATATGTGCAATCACACAGTACATATTGCTTTCCTCCAGTTTCTACCTCTCAAATAATGTCTGTGAAGTGTATCCACGTTTTCTGCATGCATCAGCATTTGTTCATTGCTACTGTTGAGTAGTTGTATTCCATTAGCTGAATATACCAAGGTTGTTTATCGATTCACACATTGACAATTGTTTCCAATTCTTAGCTAGTTTGAATAAAATTTCTGCTGCCATTCATGTGTAAGTAACTTATTTGTGACTTATATATTCTTAGCTAAATACTTGGTGGAATTACTGAGTCACAAGATTAGTGTATGTTCAATTTTATGTGAGACTGCCTAACTTTTTGATCCTTTTACTAGCAGGATAACAGAGTTACCTACTCGATAGCACTTAGTACTATTGGTTTATAATCAAATCTGGTGGGTATGATGTGATATCTCATCACAATTTTGATTTGCATTTTCTTAGGACTAATCATGTGAAGCATTTTTCAATGTGCCTATTGGTCAGTCACACATCTCCTTTTGTGAATTATCTAAACTGAACATTATTATACCCATTCCTCTTTTCCTCTTTACTTTGGCTACTTGGAAGCTCAAAACTCAATTAGAGCCTTAAATACAACTATACAGCACCTCTGGGCATCCAGGGGTTCCAACCTGAATCTTAGTTTCATCATCTCTTTGTCCTCTGATTTCTTTCCTGTTGTTTATTTATTTATTTAAGACAGGCTCTCTCTAAGCTGCTCAGATTCGTCTTGAACTCCTAGGCTTAGGTAATCCTCCTGAGGAGCTGAGACTACAGTTACGCACCACTGCACCTGGCTTCCCAATTTTTTGTCAACTTAATTTTATCCCATTTTCAATTTCTGTAACATGACACAAATTCTGTTTGGGAATGCGGCAGGTGACAGCAAAAGGAAAAAGGGATAAAACTGGTTGGCTGGCTTCTTAGGTGTTAGGAACTGTGCTTGGCCCTGGAAATACAAAGAGGAATATGTCCCTGTCCTCCAGGAACTCATAGAAAAAGAAGCTAGTGGTTATAAGACAAGACAGGCGCAGCAGCAGAGGGCTGGCTTAAAGAGCAGAGGGGAATGCGGGAGGGGCAGGGAGCTTCTGGGCGAAGAGGATTCTGGGCTGAGTATTGACTAAGGAGTCAGTACTGCTCAGAAAAAGATGGAGCCCTCGGGGCACTGTGGATGTGGGTATATAAGAAAGAATATTGCTCAGCTAGGGAATGTCTAGCACAAGAGTGCAGGATGCATGCTGGCAACACACAGAATTTAGCACAACTGGAACACAAGGAGGAAAAGATCAGGGAAGTGAAGTGCGAATCACATGACCTCTAACATCCCAGTGCAAGTCACATGGTCAAACCCAAAATGGAGGGGCAGGAAAGCATCACTCCCCCATCACAGCAGGAACTGTAAAGTCGCAC
Source organism: Marmota flaviventris (assembly GCF_047511675.1). Taxonomy (NCBI): domain Eukaryota; kingdom Metazoa; phylum Chordata; class Mammalia; order Rodentia; family Sciuridae; genus Marmota; species Marmota flaviventris. The sequence goes on from NC_092508.1 coordinate 17,266,286, forward strand.
TGCAAGAGATGCGGCCCTGGGGAGGGTAGAGAGCTGGCCATTCGTGCAGTCTCCCATAGCAGCTTTCCATCCGGAGAAGTGATAAGGGCTACAGCAAATACCTGGACAACAGATGAGATGAGCTGAATTTCTGAACAACTTTTGGATATAAACAGCTGCCTAGGTGAAGTGATTTCATATCTTTAAGACACTACAGGGAAATACAAGAACAGCACAATGGCTCGGAATATTCGGACTGTCCCAGAAACCGATCCCTAAATAGCTCCAACTCAGTCACTTCCAACCACAGAGGAGAATTAAGTGAACTAGAGCTTCCTCTTGCAAACCGAAAACTACTAATGAGGTTGTAGATATCATACTGGTCTCTAGATGGGATTTCCGTATTTAGAGATTCTGCCTCAAAAACTCATGTCAGCAGCCATTCCATTGCTCAATTATCATTAAGCATGTGCTTATAACCATAGGATAATTAAACGATAACGGGCACTAATGCAATTGCGTTGTTAAAAAATATTCCTGAGCACCAAGCTTATCCCAGTACTAGTTAACTGCTATGCTAATGTCTTGGCACATGTGACTAATAATGAAATGAGTTATAACTGTGTGTTTGGATCACATTACATTGCTTCAAGTGTATCATAATATTTTATAGCTTAATGGAGATTCTGGCTTATAGCAATACAGGAAAAATAAATCTCAGCCAATCATCATCCATTTTTTAAAAAAATCTTGGTTCAGCAACCGACAAGGTTTAGCCATCAATAACAATTACTCTGAAACCTTTCTGACACAATAGGTAGATATTTAATATCAATAACATAAAATACACCCTCACTAATGGAGATATATTAATATATTGATTAGTTATGCAAGAAAGTTTATGCTTATTCCATTCCCACTAGTAATTATGAGCAGGCTATTGACTACCCCTTGAACCACATCTTTTAGTCCATTTCCCTTTCTCTACCCAAGAGTACACTTGGCTGGCAGATAATCAGAACAAACAGACATTCCTAGAAAATGAGAACCATATGTGCAACCGACGCAGCCCCAGTGCTTACTGAGTGCCTACTAAGTGCAGGTCAGCTCTGTCGGAGGTGCCAAGATGACAGGACTGAACAGCAGAGCCCCTCTGCTCAAGAGGCTTCCAGTCTAGTTGGGGAGACACACAGGATCCAGTATCACAGAACACGGACTGGGAAAGATGGGGTTGGTGACGTGCTGAGAGGCCGGTAAGCCAGTGGGTGGGGAATGGGACTGGTGGCTAATGACTATAACATAAGGCAGAGGAAGCCGAGGCTGGGCTGGGAGGAAGCCAGGGAGCTGGAGCACAGGCTGCAGGCGAGGTGCCTTTTCAGCATTTGTCTTAGGTTAATGCACAGACATGACAGTCGCTAGGACTCTAAGGGGAACAGAACGTTAAAGGAAGCATGTGAAAGCAAAACCTGGACAAGTACAGAGACGGCAGGAGACTAAGGGCCGCCTAAGGGATTCACTCACCCCACACAGGACAGCCCTTCTGCCCCAGCGGGGCTGTGACAAGGACCCTGAGGCCTGGCCACTCCTCCCAAGGTGGAGGTCAGCCCCTGCGAGGGTGTTCAAGTGTGCTAGGGCTTGGAACGGGAATATTCTTAAGACCAAGGGTGGGAAGGAACAGGCAGCAAGAATTCAGAGGCTTCATAATAAAAGTACATTGGGTACTAAATAAGTTTAAAATGATGCAAGAAATAAATGTGTTTCTTTAGTGTTTCCTACCACTGTACATGACTTCAAAGTAAATGTTCCTGTCTATAGCTCTCCTCCATCTCTGTTAGAAACTTACCTGCCTTGTCATTTCCATGCCTACACCTACAGGTATTCCTGTCCCCACACCAGTCCTGGATCCTAATTTCCTGCATATGAGATGAACATAGTGGTTTCCAAGGGCAGGGGGTGGGGGGGCTGCAGGGTGCTCAGGATTAGCCAGGGAGCCAGAGCTGCCACTCGCTGGCCCCAGGCATCTTACCCAGGGGTCACTCTGGACTCATTGAATCACCATATCCCTCTGGAAAGCAGGAAACCAAATGGTAAAGGTGCCTCTTCTGCTCTGCTAGGTCTTCCCCAGTGAAGCTCATTTGCAATGCAAAGCAACATGAAGGGAACAACTCAGCACTGAAGACATGTGCCAATTCCCCCAGACAATAGAAATGGTGAAGACTGATGTTTTGATGTTATTTTTAAGACATTAAAAAAAAAAAATAGAAGTTTCCCATTCCACGCATTCCCTTGAATGGTACAGAGGTAAATGGAGTGAGAGAAAGAAGACCCTTTTAAAATATGATCTGTTTTCTTGTGTGCAGGCTTCTCAGAATGCCAATGCCTGCAGGCTCTAGGGTAATTCAGATGAGAGAATTTCCTTCATTCCAAATTAAAAAACAAGGGTCTAGACCTCAAGGCTATTCCTGCCTTGAAACTCTTCCTCAAACACGGTGTTTCACAATTACAATATGATTAACAAAGAATGACTTTCACTGGAGCAGGAGTTGAAACACCAGACACCCTGCCGGTCACTTTTGGTGGCAAAGTTGCTGCAAAGCAAATAACAAAGCCCTGGGGGCTTCTTGTGGTTTTCTTATCAGATCCAGTCAACAAGAAGTTTACATATAACCGTTTGTATGAAACCTTATTGTTCTGCCTGATGCTCACAGAGGGGGCCTCTGCCTCACTGCAGGGGTTGTTAAAGCATTCCTGAATAGAAAGTAATGCCAATTAGATAACAGCCATCAAACGGTGGCTCACAGAGCCCCCTCACTGCACCCCCTCACTGCCTCCACCTAAGGTCGTTGCAACTTGAGGCAAACGCTAATGCGCCTTTGCACCACTGGTCCCTGATGCTCCCTAAGCGCTTCCAACTCCTGTGCACAGCCTTGGGGTGCCTGTCCTCTTCAACTGGCTGGTAAGCTACAAGAGGTACGGGCTACAGGCATAACCCATTTATCTTTCTGTGCTCAGCCCCTACCACAGGACCTGCCTACTAGTGGGCACCTAATTCGTGCTTATTAAATAGAAAATGTAGAACTTGGTGCCCAGTAAGTCTGCCACTTTCCCAAGATCACAGTTAATTAGTAACAGAATCAATCCACGATTACCTGTTCCCAGCCACCATGATTTCTTCTCAGTGCCTGAAAAGGAGTTAAAGATCGTCACGACTGGCTTCCCCTTATGAGATACTTGTTGCATGCCATGTCCTTCCCCCAGCTCCACACATGCATGTGGTTCATTTAGCCTTCGTGACAACCCCAGATGAGCGACAGCCTCCATTTTATAAATGACCAACCAAAGCCCCATTTGTTTAAAATCGGAGCAAGCAAATGGCAGAGCTCATAGGTGAACCTAGACGCCCCGCCTGGCCGCACATCGCATGCCTTCTCCACCCTGGGATCACTTCCTCCCTCATCAGCAGAAACCAAACACATTTGTCAGCATGAATCATGAATGACATGAACCTCTGACATGGCTGAATAAATGGTCGATGCATTTTTTTGAAAGCATGAAAATTGGTTTCCTTTTGGTGAGAATTTTATGGGGAAAAAATATCAGAATCAAGTTCAAAGTGGGAAGGGAAAGAGAAACAGGAGTTTAGAGAAGCCGTCTATCTGCTGAGATGGTATTGAGGTTCAAACTGAAATCTGTTAGGTACAAAAAAACATGGCGACTGCCCAAGAGGTAGGAGGCCCCAAAGGATTCTGGGGAACCACAGTCTATCTGTACATCAGTCCTGTGAGATCAGTAATGTAAAGGGCTCACAAAAAAAATAAGCAAGCAAACTTTCAAAAGACTGGGACTACATCTTCCTAAAATCTAACAAAAATCTCCTGCTAAGAGATTGTCACAAACATACAAAGAATCAGGTTACTACCACAGCCGTCTTTTACCTACAGTTTGGAAATGTGATCTTTTCAGTTCAAATGTGGTTGAAATTTGTTGGGACTGGAAAATAGATTATTCTTTCCTTAAAAGGGCATACCCACTGCTCTGTGGCTGGCATAAACATGCTTTATCTTGGCTGATTTAGACTCTACTTGTGTCAGATTGGACCCAAACAATGTGTCTGATCTGATTTCTCTATCTTATCTCGACAGCAGGGATCACGTGGGCTTTGGAGATTTGAGCTGAATGCCAATCTTGAGGCTCTAAGAATAAAAACCACAGTCAAATTAGAATCATACTGGCTTCAACATTATGAACTGTTGGAACATAACAGAACCAATCATGATTCAGTCCAATTTCCTCATTTTATAGAAGAGGAAACTGAGGCCCAGAGAAAAGTAACTTGTGGACTGAGGAATCATTCAAGGCCAGGAATTGCCTCACACCAGTCTAGAGACTGCAAGACTAGCTCAGCAGAATTGCTGTGTTGTTGTTTTTAAATTGGAATTAGTTGCAACCATTTAAAAAGGAGGAGGTTCCACATGGTGGCTCGTAAACATAGAATTGCCATATGCTGCAGCAATTCCACTCCCGGAAATATGCCCAAGAGAACTAAAAACAGGTTCTTTGAATGGATGTCTACATAGCCATGTTCTTGGTGGCATGGCCAAGGGTGGAGCAATTTGAGCATCCATCAGCTAATGAACAGATTAAACAAAAGGTGCTCTATATATGCAGTGGAATAACATTCAGCCTCCAAGAGGAAGGAAGTTCTGACTCATGCCACTGCATGGATGAACCCTGAGGGAACTACACCAAGTAAACCAGAATAACTAATACTGTATGATTCCTACCTAGTGCAGTCAAGTTCACAGAGACAAGAAGTAGAATAGAATAAAAACCACAGTCAAATTAGAATCATTGAGATCTACTGTTGTAAGCATTTGAATTTATATTTCCTGCTACAAACATACAGCACTTGTTTAACATTTATGTCACTCACTGCTAAGTTATATAATCATACATAATAATCACATAGCATTCTTTATGTTATGTGGGGGGGGGTATACAGTATATGCTATTTTATTCCATTTTTTGTTGTAACAAAATACCTGAGACTGGGGAATTTGTAAAGAAAAGAGGTTTATTCTGGCTTATGACTCTGGTAGCTGGGAAGTCCAAGAGTATGACAAGTCCAATGATGGTCTAATGCTGCTTCAATTCCCAGCAGAAGGTAGAAAGGGAAGCAGGCACATGTTGAAGAATGACAAGACAGTATGAGGAGTGGCTTTGCATAAGAACTACCTGTTTTCCTGTAAATAATCTAGTCCTGGAAAAACAGGAACTAATTCAAGGAAGACATTACTCCATTCATGAGGGCTCAGACCACACAATTCAAACAATGCCCAGTAAGCCGCACCTTTCAACACGGCCAGTCACATTGAGAAATTGAGCCCCAACATGAATTTTGGTGGAGACAAACCACATGCAAACCATAACACACACACACACACACACACACACACACACACACACACATCCTTCCAGTGATATCAATAACATAAAGGGCTCATAAAAACAAATAAACTACTATCCCCACAAGTCCTCAGTATGCGTGCAAACACAACCAGTCCTGTGAGATCAGTAATTGAAAAGGCTCCTAAAAACAAACAAATCAGATTGCATGTGGCACACACTCTCCTTCAGCCACCTTATTCTCCATGGTTGACGATAAATTTACCCCAGAGACCAAAGATATATCATCACTGAGGCTCAGAGCACAGTTTTCAGATGGAAGTTCTAGTGGTGAATGATTTGAGTAATTGTGACCTCCCTGGAACCTGAGAGGAAAACTGGTATTTCTTGAGCACTAGTGCCCTGCACTCTTTCCTTAGTTATCTCATTTAAGCCTCCAGTGACACTGGGAGGGAGACACTGCCATCCTCGTTGGGGATGAGGTAAGTGTGAAGACCCATGCAGCGATGACTTTGAAGGGAACACCGCTCCTTTGAATTTATAAGTTCTGGAGTTTTTCTCAAAAATCAGCCATAATATTTTACAATCATACCTTGTATGTTCCTGGAACGTTCTGTTAAATAGGATTTTTGTAATGTGATTCTCATTTTAAAGGCACCAAGGGAATTTGGCATTTTTAGGGAATACATCAGAGAACCTTTTTATAAAACAAATAACCCTTTAGTGCTGTGAACACTAAACCATGAATGTAGCTATTTTGTGAGGTAGGTGTTTTGCAGAGCTGGGTTTTCTCACAGTCCACCAAACCTGCTTCCACAGCATATGCCAGAGTAGATGAGTAAATGAGGGAAGATTGAAGGTAGGAGAAGCTTCCAACTCTGCATTCTAAAATAATAAGAAGGAAGAAGATTTTTTAAATGTTTGGGTTTCCTTCTTCTCTCAATTTTTCAGTTGCAAAATGTTGACTCATTCTTTCCTAGAAGAGGGTCTGAATCTAATAGGAGTTAGGATCCAATCTCCCCATTCAGCCTAAATGGTTGTCTGTAGTCAATTTTCTCTCATTGTGGCAGATGGGCTGGCTGTCTGCTGAGAGGCTGGGGTGATTTTGTTGGCTGAAATCGCAGCAAGGACCATCCCAAACTCGGCTGATAGTTCTGTACGCCACTGTTAGTAAAACAAGAAGACCTAATTGAGCTGAAAATGGTCTAGTTGGTTGCACCATAGGCAAAGAAATAGACAGAGGCACAGAACTTTTCTTGAAAAAGAGAACTGAAAAGTAATTTATTCCTCCAGTTAGCAACCAATTCTAGCTATTATAGCCTTAGGCCCTAGCAGAGAGAGCCTCTCGGGAGTTGCTGGTAAAAAGAAGGTATGGAATTCACAATAAACCCTTACCATGGGGCTAAAAGTTAGAAATTTTATGTTAAAATATGGGCATCCCTCATCCAGAAGCTGACTTCGAAATGCTCAGAATATAAAATTGCACAGGTGATGGTTACTTTCCTTCAGTAGCCTACAAACGTTTGTTTGATCTTAATGTCCTTGGATAAGAGCATCGATATTAGTTTTGCTAAGCTTGGGGTCTGAGAATGAGGGAGGTGACATAATACTGGGGCAAGAGAAGGAGGAAATGGATAAGGAGATGTAGAGAAGGAGTAGAAGGTAGAGGGAGAGAGAGACATGTTGTCCTGGTGGGAGAGGAAACTGAAATATTAAACATTCATGTTTGACATTTCTCTGCTCACTTGCCAAACTGATTTCCTGATGCTTCCCCACGTTAATGGTCAGGCCTACACCCTCCCGACCTAGTACTGAAAGATTATTAATCTTAAATCACCACCCCATGGGAACAGAGGAAGAACTCGTATCAGACTAATCTTCTCATAGATAATAACTCTAAGCTCTTGACAAAATATAAAAATTAACCATAAGGCCTTCAAAAGCAACCAAAGCAGTGAGAAATGGAGACGAGTAGAAAAAGTCCTTACTTAGATAAGCACTAAGTGCTTTTATCATAGATTTTTAGCTTCTGAACACAGGCTTCTAGGCCAGGCAGCTAAAATTGGGATAAAAATTTGGCAGTCTACTAGCTTAAAGAATGAATAACAGATTTTGAGGCAACCAAAGTAGCTGGAAAGTGATAGGGAAAAGCCTGGAAAAGAGATGGCCAAAGAGAGAGCGCTCAAAATTTTTCACATAAACTCTCTGAATCTCCAGCTCACCCACAAAATTCATGTTAGAGCAGACTCCAAGCAACACAACTAAGGCTACAAGAACTGAACAGATATTTCCACTTTTCTGCCTGCCTTAGAGGAGAGTTTGGAGTCTGAGTCCAGCCAATGTTGCTAAAATAGAGAGTTCAATACTCTTCAGAACAACATAACAGAATCTGAACCTCTACTAGAGATTATTTATAATATGCATGCAGAACACAATCCAAAACTATTAACCATACCATGATGTAGAAAAACGTGACCTAAACTCAAAGACAAGGTTGTCAATAGTGACTGATCCCAACATAATCCAGATTTTATAATTATCAGATATGGATTTTAAAGGAGTTTCCATAACTATGCTCAAGGATGAAATGGAAAAATAGCTAATAACGAAGGAATAAATAGGTAATGTCAGTGGGGGGGGGGGGAAGAAATTATACAAAAACAAATTTGAATTCTAGTACTGAAAAACAGACATCTGAAATTAAATATTCATGGGATGGGTTTAACTAAAGACTGGGAATAATAAGATAAAGAAGCAATGAAACAAAAGTCAATAGAAATAACCTAACCTGCAAAACACAGTATGAAAGGTTGAATTTAAAAATGGACAGTATCAAAAGACTTGAACATATATGTCATTGGTGTTCTAGAAGGAGAGTAAAGAGAAAACGAGGTAGGAAAAAACATTTAAAACAGTAACAAAGAAATTGTCAAATTTGAAAGAAGTTATTAAATTTATAGATTCAAGAATCCCAGTAATCCCAAGGATTATACTTATCCCAAGGATAAGTATAGAGAAAAATACAGGTAAGCATGTTAAAGTCAAATGGCTAAAACCAAAGCCCCCCAAAAAACTGTTGACTATAATCAGAGAAAAGAAACACATTACATACAGGGGAACGTTGATATGAATGACCATTGACTTCTGATGGGAAACACTGGATGCCAAAAGACAATGAAACAACATCTTTAAAAATGTAGAAAGAAAACTATGTCTACTCAGAATTCTCTGTAACAAAAAATACCCTGCAAGAAGGAAGGAAAAGTAAGAACATTTTTGACACATGAAAACTAAGAGAATCCATTGCCATCAGTCCTGCACCACAAGAAATGTTTAAGGAGGTTGTTCAGATTGAAAAGAAATGACACTAAGTTGAAACTTGAATCTTTAGGAAGGAATTAATAGTATATAAGTGGTAAATATTTGAGTAAAAAAAATGTCATTTGTTTAATACACATACAACCATTTAGAGAAAAAATTACAACATTCTATTTGTTGTGGGTTTATAATGCAGACATAATACAATGACAACTATAGAATAAAGAATGGAGGGTGAGGGTAAATGGATCAAAAGGCTGCAAGGTTCTTAAACTTGTGCTATTTTGCAAAAATGTAAGTCTATGTAAATATACTATGGGAAGTTAAGGACATATATTGTAATCTCAGGGGTTTTCAAGATGGCAGAATAGAGGATGTCACTTTTCTGGCTGCTCTGTGGCATGAAACCAAGAAAGCAGACCCGCAACTACTAAGCAAGATGAGTGAACAACAACAAAAAAAAAAAATGGTGAGGGGGAGCTTAACTGGAATTTAAAACTGGACATTCAAAGCAGACCAGGAACTCAGGGGGTTGGATATAGTAAAATAAGGAAGAAATCCCCAGTAGCACTGCTGCTACCCCAGAAGCATCAGCCAGAGTGGTCCCTCCACAGCAAAGTAGGGGGATAAGAGAATTAAAGGAAGCCACATTTTTAGGAGGCCCGAGGCATGTATGGGTACTGAGCATTTAGAGATAAAGAACTTTGCTGGACAAACCTGAAAGGTGCTTTACACAATATCCTTTTGCAAGAAAGAAGTCACCATCTCTCCAGGCTGCATGTGGAGGACAGAGGAAGAAACCATTTTGCAGCTGTGGCACAGGGACTGGCAGCTGAGGGATTTGGCCGAGTTTGGCCCAAAATACAGGCCCAGTAAACACACACTGTATGACACACAGTGTTATCAAGTGACTAGGAGAAAAATCAAACATGGATAAAGGTTTACATAGTGGACAACTGGTTGTGGAAACCCACCTGGCTTTACCCCTCACCTTCTAATCTACCTGCTTGCAGGACCAGCTGGGAGAGACACATATGGCCAAGAATCTGTAAGGCCAGAGGTGGGAGAGTTTATTTGGAGACCGAACCCAAGACCAGAAAATGTGGGGGTCACAGGTGACATAGGGAACTAAGAATTGGCTCCAACCCATATGAGTGGAACACAGGGAAGATCTCTGGGGTACAGTCTTCCAGTGTAGACCAGCAATTACTGGCCCTGGCAATGTGCTGATTTAAAATCTCCAGACCAATTGGCATTCAGGGAGGATCCAGAGCTCACCAAAGCCTGAACTCTGCTTCCAGGAATTTTGCCTATGGGATTACCTCTATCACTGCAGCAATCCAGAGGGTGGAGCAGCACACTCCAGATGATCCCACCTAAAATGGCTGAAAAGAGAAGCTGAGAATCTTTTGAACTCCAACAGAAAGAATTCTTTAATTTTTCATCAAGATTTTTTTCTTCATTTTTTCTTTTCCCCCCTTTTTCATTATTCTTTTTCCTGTTTCATTATGACCTTGATGTATAAGGACATTTATACATATTGATATTTGTTTTTTTCTCATTTTTAGCATTTTTAAAACTGATTATTTTTAATGGATTAGTTTTTTTAAGAACTAGGATGTTTCATTAGTACATTTTAGTTTTGTTTTGTATTTTTTTAATTTTTAAAAAATTTTTACTACACATATACTTTATTCTTGCCTATCTGTCTCCCTTGATCCTCTTTCTCTTTTTTCTTCCACTAATGGCCAATCTCTACTGTTCTCTCTTTCACTCTTCCTTTAATTTTTTTTTACTTGTATCTTCTCTCCTCCTCCTTTATAATCACCACATACTGTATCACTTCTGTTCTCTCCCTGTCCACCATATGAAATTGTAAATGCTTTGGCAAACTTGTTCTTATTGTACGCAATAACTGATCATGTCATTTGTTTATTGAGATAATTAACATTGTAGATGTCATAGTAAAAACTATTTGGTTGAATGCTGTATATTATTCACATTGGTTGTTGTTATTACTTGTCTCCCCCTAAACAATAAGGTACTAAAAACCTTCAGGGACACTATAAGTCCACATGGTAGAAATTCTACTGTGTCAGAACCATGCTGTTAGATGAGCAGACACACAACCAACATGAAACTGCAAGGGAACAAATCACCCCAAACAAACCAAGATACTCTAATAACAGAATCCATCAACACCACGGTGGAAGAAATGTCAGAGAAGGAGTTTAGAATGTATTAGTCAAAGTGATCTTGAAGTAAAGGATGATATAGTGCATGATATCCTCAAAATAAAGGAATAAATAAACCAAATTAAAATTTCAATTGAAAGCATCCAATAGATTAGATCAACTGGAAGAAAGAGTTTCAGGCAATGAAGACAAAAAATATAATCTTGAAAACAAAGTTGATGGGGCTGGGGTTGTGGCTCAATGGTAGAGTGCTTGCCTAGCACGTGTGAGGCACTAGGTTTGATCCTCAGCACCACATAAAAATAAATAAATAAATACAGGTATCATGTCCACATACAAAAAAAAAAAAAGTTGACTATGGAGAAAAGATGTTAAGAAACCATAAACAGAACTTCCAAGAAATATGGGATAACATGAAAGGATCAAATTTAAGATTTATTGAAATAGGATAATGTTCAGACATATAAACAAAAGGAATGCACAATCTTTTCAATGAAATAACATCAGAAAATTTCCCAAACCTAAAAAATGAAATGGAAAATCAAATACAGGAGGCAGCTTACAGGACACCAAATATACAAAATCACAACAGACTCACACCAAGGCACATTATTATGAAAATGTCCAACATTCAGAATAAGGATAGAATTTTAAAGACTGTCAGAGAAAAACAATGAGTAACATACAGAGGAAACCCAATCTAGACCTCAGCTAATCTCTCAACCCAGACCCTCAAAGCTAGGAGTTCTTAGAATAATATATACTAAGCTCTGAAAGAAAGTGAACGCCAGTCAAGAATAATATACCCAGCAAAATTTAGCTTCAGAATTGATGATGAAATAAAAACCTTTCATGATAAACAAAAGTTAGCATTCACAACTAGAAAGCCTGCACTACAGAACATACTCAATAAGACATTTCATGAAGAAGAAATGAAAAATAAAAGTGAAAAACAGAAAAGGAAGAAACTATCCTAAAATAAAAAAATAAATAAAGGGAGAAACTAATTCAAATTAAAAACCAGAAATAAATCAAAATGACAGGGAATACAAATCATATCTCAATAATAACATAGAATGTAAATGGCCTAAATTCATCAATCAAAAGACATAGACTGGCATATTGGATTAAAAAACAATACCCAACAAGAGACTCACCTCATAGGCAAAGATATCCACATACTGAAGTAAAAGGATATGGGAAAACATATCATTCACATGGATCTCATAAACAAGCAGGGGTTTCTTATCCTCAGATCAAGGGAAATTTAAGCCAAAGTTATTCAAAAGGGACAAAGAAGGACATTTCATACTGCTTAAGGGAATTACACATCAATAAGACATAACAATAGTAAATATTTATGCCCTAAACAATGGGGCATCTACTACAGCAAACATACCTTTCTCAATTTCAAGAAGCATGTAGACCAACACACAATAATACTGGGTGATTTTAACACACCTCTCTCACCACTGGATGGATCTTTCAAACAAAAACTAAACTAAGAATCTATAGAACTAAAAAACACAATTAATAATTTAAACTTAATAGACATATGTAGACTATTTCATCCATCAATGAGTGAATACACTTTCTTCTCAGCAGAAAATGGATCATCTCTAAAGTAGACCACATCTTAGGAAATCCAAAAAAAAAAAAAAAAGCAACTCTTAGAAAATACAAAAAAAAAAGAGAGAGATAATACCCTGCATCCTATCAGATTACAATGGAATAAAATTAGAAATAAGTGAAAAATTAAAAATAAAAGCACTAACACCTAGAGACTAAATAAGATACTACTGAGTGATGAATAGATACCAGAAGAAATCAGGTATGAAATAAAAAATACTTAGAGGTAAATGAGAATAGTAATACAACATATCAAAATCTCTGGGACCCTATGAAGGCAGTGCTAAGAGGAAAGTTCATCACATTGAGCTCATTCATTAAAAGAATAGAAAGTCAACAAATAAATAACCTAACATTACATCTCAAAGTCCTAGAAAAAGAACAAATCAACACCAAAATCAGAAGACAGGAAATAATTGAAAACAGAGCTAAAGCAATGAAACTGAAAAAAAAAAAAATCCAAAAAATTGACAGTACAAAAAGTTGGTTCTTTGAAAAAAATCAATAAAATTGATACACACTTACTCAAGCTAACAAAGAGAAATTTCAAATTACTAAAATTTGCAATGAAAAGGGAAATATCACAACAGACACTACTGAAATACAGACAATAAACAGAGCCTATTTTAAAAATTTACACTCCGATAAAATAGAAAATCTTAAAGATATTGACAAATTTTTAGAGACATGTGACCTACCCAAATTGAATCAGGAGGACATAGAAAATTTAAACAGATTAATTTCAAGCAATGAAATTTAAGATGCCATCAAAAGCCTACCAAGAAAGAAAAGGCCAGAATCATACAGATTCTCAGCTGAGTTATACCAGATCTTCATAGAAGAACTAACACCAATCCTCCTCAAATAATTCCATGAAACAGAAAAGGAGGGAATCCTTCCAAACTCATTCTATGAAGAAACTAATATCACCCTGATACCAAAACCAGACAAAGACACATCAAAAAGAGAAAACTTCAGACCAATATCCCTGATGTACGTAGATGAGAAATTTTTAAATAAAGTACTGGCAAATTGCATACAAAAACATATTAAAATGATAGTGCATCATCACCAACTGGGGTTCATTCCAGGGATGCAAGGTTGGTTCATTACACAGAAATCAATAAATGTAATTCATCACATCAAAAAAGAAAGAAATCACATGATTATCTCAATAGATGCAGAAAGAGCATTTGACAGAATACAGCATCCAATCATGTTCAAAATACTAGACAAACTAGGGATAATAGGACATACCTCAACATTACAAAAGCTATAAAAGATAAGCCCAAGTCCAACATCATTCTAAAAACATTCCTTCTAAAAACTGGAACAAGTCAGGGATGCCCTTTTTTTACCACTCCTATTAAACATAGTCCTGGACACTCTAGTCAGAGCAATTAGACAAAAGAAAGAAATTAAACAGATACAAATAGGAAAAGAAGTACTCAAACTATCTCTATCTGCTAATGACATGATTCTATATTAAAAAGACACAAAAAAACTCCACCAGAAAATTTCATTTTTTTTATACGTTGTTCAAAACCTTTACAAAGCTCTTGACATATCATATTTCATGCATTTGATTCAAGTGGGTTATGAACTCCCATTTTTACCCCAAATACAGATTGCAGAATCACATCAGTTACACATCCACGTTTTTACATAATGCCATATTAGTAACTGTTGTATTCTGCTACTTTTCCTATCCTCTATTATCCCCCCTCCCCTCCCCTCCCATCTTCTCTCTCTACCCCATCTGCTGTAATTTAATTCTCTCCCTTGTTTTTTTTTCCCTTTCCCCTCACAACCTCTTATATGTAATTTTGTATAACAATGAGGTCTCCTTCCATTTCCATGCAATTTCCCTTCTCTCTCCCTTTCCCTCCCACCTCTCATCCCTGTTTAATGTTAATCTTTTCCTCATGCTCTTCCTCCCTGCTCTGTTCTTAGTTACTCTCCTTATATCAAAGAAGACATTTGGCATTTGATTTTTAGGGATTGGCTAGCTTCACTTAGCATAATCTGCTCTAATGCCATCCATTTCCCTGCAAATTCCATGATTTTGTCATTTTTTAGTGCTGCGTAATACTCCATTGTGTATAAATGCCACATTTTTTTTTATCCATTCATCTATTGAAGGGCATCTGGGTTGGTTCCACAGTCTAGCTATTGTGAATTGTGCTGCTATGAACATCGATGTGGCAGTATCCCTGTAGTACGCTCTTTTAAGGTCTTCAGGGAATAGTCCGAGAAGGGGAATAGCTGGGTCAAATGGTGGTTCCATTCCCAGCTTTCCCAGGAATCTCCATACTGCTTTCCAAATTGGCCGCACCAATTTGCAGCCCCACCAGCAATGTACAAGTGTACCCTTTTCCCCACATCCTCGCCAGCACTTGTTGTTATTTGATTTCAAATGGGATAGAATCAAACTAAAAAAGCTTTACAGCAAAATAAACAATCAAGAACATAAATAGGGAGCCTACAGAATAGGAGAAAATCTTTGCCATACACACCTCAGAAAGAGCATCAACCTTTGGGATATATAAAGAACTCAAAAAGCTTAACACCAAAAAAAACAAATAACCCAATCAATAAATGGGCAAAGGAACTCAAGAGACACTTCACAGAAGAAGAAATATAAATGGTCAACAAGTATATATTTAAAATGTTCAATATCACTACCAATTAGAGAAATGAAAATTAAAACTACTCTAAGATTTCATCTCACTCCAGTCAGAAGAGCAATTATCAAGAATATAAGTAATAATTAATGTTGGCGAGGATGGGGGGATAAAGGTACACCCATACATTACTGATGGGACTGTAAGTTGGTATAACCACTCTAGAAAGCCATATGCAGATAGAGTTATGTTACATTGGGGTTTTTATTCCATAGGAATATGCATTTATCAAAACTCATTAGATGGCATGCTTAAGTTTTGTGCATTTAATAATGTATAAATTTACCTCAAAAATAATGAACTATAAACAATTATTACACCCTCATTAGTGAGATAATAGATAGACAATAGAGCTTTAGACATATTGAGGTATACAGGGGGACATGTACTGGTGTGTTTAACTTATTTTGAAATGTATCCAAAAAAGACGAATACATAGATCTATAGCTATGTAAAAAAATGCTGATTTTGAAATAAAAGTGGTAATTTATGGTAAGCTAAATATATGTCACTTTACATGACAAAAGGGATTTTTCAGAAGTGGTTAAGAATCTTGAGATGGGAAGATTTGCCTGGATTATCAGGGTTGGCCCAGTGTAATCACAGGGTCCTTAAAAGATGAAACAAGAAGGCCAGAGGGACAAAAGGACATATGACCAAGGAAGAAGAGATCGTAGAAAAGCAGACACTGTCAGGTAGTGTGTACAACTGTAGAAGCTAGAAAATGAAGGAATATTTTATCTAAAACCTCCAGTAGGAACACACTTTGCTAATATCTGACCTCTACAGAATTGTAAGATGATACATTTCTCTTCTTTTAAGCCCCCAAATTTGTAATTATTTATAACAGCTATAGAAACTCATACATAAACACATGGCTATTCACCACATGATTCTTTCAATTTTTCTGTATATTTGGTAAATGCCATGATGAATGGTAAAAAAAAAAAAAAAATTAAAAGACTCTCCCATTGGCCAAGAATAGGTAAAAGGCAAGCTATCTGAACTATTTTACACTGACAACTACCTAGTCCTCCCGAAGCTACTTAAAAGTTTTAACAGAATTCTTCTTAGACGTTAAAACTAATAATAGTCCTGATTAGTAAGGTAACAATTATTAGGAGAGAAAGGGAAACACAATTTTCTGGAGAATGTAAAAGAAATCGCTGTTTTTATTTAAGGAATCCACCATGTGGAGAGGGCAGCCTGACCTGATAGCTTTCTGGATCAAACTCCTGAATATAATTTTTCAATTCTTCCTTCTGCTTCTGAACTGATGATGTTTTAGTCAGTTTTTTTTTTTCTTTTTTTTTTTTTTTTTTTTTGTCAATTAGAGGAGGAAATTTGACTCACAGTTTCGGAGGTTCAGTACGTGGATGGCTAACTCATAGCTCTGGGCCCAGGTGAGACAGAATATCATGGTAGGAGGGTGTAAAGGAGAAAAGCAACTCAGAACATGGCAACAAGGAAGCAGAGAGAGCTCCACTTCTCAGGGCCAAAATATAAACCCCCAAGTCACTTCCCCAGTGACCCACCCCCTCCAGCCACACCCCACCGGCCTGCAGTCACCACCCAGTTAGTTCATATCAGCAGATCAATCCACTGATTAAGTTAAGGTTCTCACAACCCAATCATCTCACCTCTGAAATTCTTGCATTATCTAACACTGGAACTTTTAGGGGACTATATCATGTCTAAACTTAACAGATGGGTTCTCCAAAATATTCTAGATATAATATCATTTATTGTTTCTTCCCTTTCAAATAACCCAGGAATATGAGGAAGAAATTAGGATACAGGTAGGGTCAGACAGCAACTGAATAATTGGGTCAATAACTTGTATGTATAGCTTTATTTTAAGCTACCTTCTTATGACCAGCTATGTTGGAGAAAAATAGTCTCCTCTTTACTCAGAGTGAGCGCTCTGCCCCACCCCCACAACTTTTTTTTTTTTTTGTAAGATTTTAATCATCCAAATCTGGAAATTAGTCTTAATTATGTCATTCTAAAATTTCAGACTACCTTTAAAAAGAACAGTACAAATTCACACTAAAGAGAAAACAAAGATCAGGCAAACTTTAAACTTGATTTTTAAACTTGGGTTTCAAAATGGCAAACAAAAATTTAAAAGTTTTAAATCAAGCTTACAGCCCAAGCCATGGTTAAAAATAGAAATCATAGTCATGCATGAAAGAACCCTCTACAGAGCTGTGTTCTCAGGAAGGGGGAGATCTGATTTCTCAAAATCTGTTTTTCAAGCAAAATGAATAAAATATCTCAAATATTTTATTGCAAGTGCCAAACATGGCAGATGGCATTTGCATGGGGATTACATAACCACATTGAAAATCAACCATAAAGTCCTAAGCATATGCAGAGAGTGAAAATACCTCTACCTCGTCCCCACTAATCAGAGTGGCTCTCCTACAAAGAGGGCTCATGGTGTTCCAAGGTCAGAGAAATGCAATCAGGGCAGAATTTCATTCCTCTGCCTCGAGAGTGAAACGTAATCAAGAGTTCAGAGAGTGTTTTCTCATGATCACAAACATCTCAAACCCAGTGATTTGAACCTGACATAGCCAGGGAATTCTCTGGAAATTCTCGTGTATTATTTCCATGGGACATCCAAATTTTCAATTTAATTCTGTATTTTTTGACCCCCATCTGCATCTTCAGGCATCACTTTATGGCTAGATTAGTGCCAGGCTGTAATGGTGTCTCCAAATACGTTTCAGTTAAATTAATTTATAAATAGGTGAGGTTTTAAGATATGGTCTTGTTTTCTCCAATGGAATAGGAAGAAAAGTCTTTTTCCCTCGGTAAGACTATGCATTAGTCAGCTCCCCATAGCCATGACAAGATACCTAAGATAAACAACTTAATGGGAAGAAATGCCTATTTTGGCTCCATTTCAGATGTTTCAGGCATAATTCTGACAACACTCCCATCATCCATCCCTTGCACCTAGCAAAGCTGGCAAGGCAAGCCTCTCCACAAATGCATGTGGACTGACTAATTCTTTTTGTTAAAGCACATAACTGAGCTTTTTTACATAAAATAAAGTTTACAGATTTTAAGAGTCAATTTTAACAATTGTGAACCATCATATAACCACCGCTACAATCAAGACACAGAAAATTACCATTACCAAAAAAAAAGTGTTCCTGTTCCTTTGCAGTTGTCTCCACATTTCTACTCTCTATCTCCATAGGAAACCTCTATTGAGCACCGTTGTTTTACCTTTTCTAGAATTTCATGTAAATTGAAGCATACAGTATGTAGCCTTTTGAGTCTGGTTTCTTTCACTTGTAATAATATACATGAGGTTTACCCATGTTGTTGTTGTTGTGTCCATAGTTCATTCATTTTTATTTTTGAGTAGTGTTCCACTGTACAAAGCACCACAGTTGATGGGCATTTGGGTCGTTTTAGTTTTGAATAATGGAAATAAAATAGCTCTGGATATGTAAGCACAAGTCTTTGTATGAACAAAGATTTTATGATATCTTGAGTGAATTCTTTAGAGTGGATCACATGGTAAGTGTGTGGTTGACTTTATTAGAAATTGATAAATGTTTTTCCAAATTGGCTGTAATTTTAGTACTCTCACCAGGAATGTATGTGAATTCTACATCCTTATCAAATACTTCATATGGACAGTTTTTTTTAAATTTGAGCCACACTGGTAGGCAGTGGGTATATAGTGGTGGGATCTCACTGTGATGTTTGAATCTCCCCAGTGGCTCAATTCATTGAGTACCTCTTCATGTGCTTGACATACTAATTCTGATCATGTGGTTTTGTGTGGTGCATTACTAAGGGTAAGAAGGGTCAAACATTTCTCCCCTGAGCATAGACACTTATACATTCAGAATCTATAATGAGAATCTCCAGATAAGACCACACCATTAAAAGCCCACATTTTAGAAAAATATTTCAAAATGAAATTTGACTAGTTAAAAAAAAAAAAAAAGATTAAATATCTGTCTTCTCTTCCTTAGGAGAGAGAGGGGGGAAAAAAAGAAAGAAAAAAATCTCATCTCACAAATAGAAAGATTTGGAAATGAAGTGGCAGTTCCTTCTCTAACAGTCTTAACTAGACACCCCCTCACAGCATATCCCTAGCTATCAGATGGCCATATGAGATCTGAAGGCTTCAGAACACTAAATTTGCCTCTCAAAAGAACCAAATGTTAAACTACACCACACATGTCGTTAGTCTCTTACAGTATTCAATTTTCTCTTCATCTTATTATTTTTAGGTGGGATTCAAAACACCCACCAGAGATTTTTTTTTCCCCATGCAAGAGAACGTTTTTGTTTTGGTAGAAAACTCGTTCAACTCCTAATCATTTGTCAAGGTTTTCTTTTTTTTTTTTTTAATATGAGATGTAGCTTTCCATTTACTTAAAAGTACAGTAAATTACTCATATTCATGGCATCAAAAAATGTCACCTCTTTACTTAGGAAAAGAATACAATCAATCTACACAATTATCCTATCCATCACTAACAATCCTGAAAAAACCATTCTGGGGAACTTGTCTCTGTAATTCTCCCAAATTCTTCACTATCAACTGTCATGGACCCTAAAAGTCTCTCCTCCCAATTTCCCAATTCTCCATCTTCACTCCAATTGTAAACACAGATAACTGTAAAATGATCTTTAAATTGGAGAATCAAGCTCAATAAATTATTTTCTTTCAAAAACAGAAGGTCTCTTCTGAAGTAATTTATATAATAATAATAATGTTTTCATGAGTAGAGTTTTTAAAAAGACAAGAGGCAGAAATCAATTCACAGCTGAGATCCATTAATTTGCATCATCCTTCCATAATCTCAATCTGTATTTAAATCTGGTTGGGGGTTACAAATGGAGCTGGCCATTGACATTTTGACGCTGCATATATAGAAGCATAACCACGATGAAATGAGTAAGTCTTTCAGGATTTGATGGATTCATTCTCATTTACAGCCACAAATGACGATAACTCTATCTATATCCATCTAGATTTTAGTTTCCATCTTTAGGATAAAGGGAATATTCTATTTTCATAGATATTCAATGCTTGACGTTTCTTTGACAAGCATATTTTCCAATGTAAGACGTGCCACTTGAAATCCAAATATAAATTTAAATGCCTGAGTTTAGCCAAAGAAACAGAGACTGGGTATCAGATGAGAACATGTGTTTCACTCATTTATGTGTTAATTACTTCAACTAGGATGGACACCCCAAAGACATTTTGCTTGACATTCATCCATTAGTCCTTTTATGTAAACTAAAGTCATCTAATAAGTCACAAAACTCAGGAAGTCTGATTTAAAAAAAAAAAAAAATTATGGCTTGCCCCCTCCTACATTTCTCATGGGATTCCTTTGCCACAATCCATCTCTAATATCCAGCCCCAAGATCTTTAAACTCCCAAAGAGTTGTTCCTGTAGCCACCCCCAGATACTCCAAGATCCCACCTCCATCACTGTTCACCTGCCAACCCTCACTTCCTTCATCTCTGTGATCACAGGAAAAAGAAAAACATAGTCTAATCCATTTCTGTAGTCGTACCCTGTTGTGAGTGAATGGCTTGGTCTGCTTGAAGCCAAATTCACAATGCAATGAGCAGCAGAGGAAATACTGAAGTCAGAAAACGGCATTCCTACAGCTCAGCATTATCTTAATAAGCAGAGGCACTGATTTTGCTTTTAAAAAAAAAATCACCACACGTGGTAATTATATAAGGTGTGCATTAATTTGAGGTGGAGGCCAGTGGACTGGCCCATCAGCAAGTGTTTCTTAGCAGCATCTTGTGAAAGAGCTGTTCCAAAGTGGCATGTTCACATCCCTGGGTGCCAATGGCTACCTTTCCCCGCCCCGCCTGCCCCTCTACTAGAGCAAGACTGTGACCACATCACTTTGGAACAGTTCTTTCATTAATATGCTGCCAAGAAATGCTTGCTGATGGGCCAGTCCACTTACCCAGCCAAGGCGTCCAAACTCAGGCTCCCAGAGCGCTGTCTTCTCCTGTTTGGCCAGACTTAGTTTGCCACAGGAGCCATAGGGAGATTCCTGGGGTTCCCCACTACCTCTCTCTTTGACTGCCAAATGGAACTGCCAAGTAGCAATAATTTCAAGGACAGGAAAAAGAAAAGAGCTCAGGACATGACATTTCCAACAAGACTGCTCCTATGCAATTCTTCCCTGTATTTTCTGTCACATCATATGTGAATCTTTCCTTCCACCTGGGCCGCATCTAAAGATGCATCATTCCCATAGCTAAAAATGAAGCAAGAGGCCAAAGGTTGGAGAATGTTCAGCCTACAGCCTCAATGGTCCTCTAATTCAACTATTTTGTTTTACAGATGATCTCTCTATGGCCGGATTAAGGTTCAGGGTAGGTGTGGCTGAGTTAAGATTATGCCTGAAGGTCAGGAACTGATTTAATGCACTCTCCTCCCTTTGCTCTGTGAAGTATACAGCTGCAAAACCAAACTAATAATAATAATAATAATGTAACTTTTGTTTTGTGCTGTTACCAGGTATGGTACCGAGTACCTTTCATAGATTATTTCACTTGAACCTCACAACTGTATGAGGTGGGTGCTCATTATTTCCTTGTTACAGATGCAACTGATGCACATTTTAGCCCCTAGCCGGAGGTCACATAGCAAGAAGATGGAGAAGCCCAGGCCTTCAATCTACACTCTGTGCTCACTGACTTTCAAGACCCAGTTATGAGCCTGGGCACTTCTTGAATCATCATCACATAAATTATTTTCAAGATCCTGTAAAATCATATATGGTCTTAGATAACCAGGACAACCCATTTGTCCAAAATGTCAGAAAATAGATTGTAGAGGCCTTCTCATGATCGGATCAACAGTTATTTCAGTCTTCTCTGTACTCCAAGCAAGCTGGATTATTTTTAGAAGAGTAAAGGCCACTTGACAAGTCTTTACAAACCAGTGGTTAGTATGTAAAGAGCTTACCAATATCTCCTGCCTTTCCTGCTTCCAAACACTTTTTGTCCTGCCACCTCAAGCCGTTGTGGACATCCAACTCTGCCTTAGAAAGCCTAACGTAACTCTTTCACCCCACTGACAGCCTGCAGAGCCTGACCCATGTGCACCGGCAAGTCCCAAGCAGACATCCAACTCCCTACAAGAAAAAGGGCTTAAGACTTTCTCTTGAAGAAGTCTGATAGGGTATTCTGCAATGCATAAAGTAGTGGCAGAGGCAACTGAGATCAGTACCCCAAGCCAGGGGGTTGTTCCCCATCGGAAAGCACAGAACTGGCCGAACAGAAACATGTTCTCATAAGAGCCACAAGGGGTAGAGGTCAAGGAAAAGGGGGCACTGCTGCCAGACAGATTTGAATCTTGGCTCTTGCATAACTCAGCTCAGAAATATCAGACAAATTGTTAATTTCTCTGAGCCTCAGTTTCTTCTTCTATAAAAGAAAAAGAACAGCAGCTATCTCATGGGTCCAGTAGAAGATTAAATGAGATTATATTTAATCTGGCACCTTGCTTATCACATGGTAACAAGTCCACTCTTTTTTTTTATGCTTTGCTTTGTTTGGGGTATTAACTCTACCTCTTATGGAGAGAGAACTCACATCCTCATTTCAGGGAAGGGAAAAAAAATGAGATGGGGGAAGGGTGGCTAAAAAATAAGGCAGAAAATATTAATGCCAGTGGATCCCAAAGACAGGAAAATCTAAGGAATTACTCTAAGTGTGGTCACAAAAATAGAATGTGGCCAATTATACCTGCTTCCCAGTGCTTTTGAAGTATATATTTATAGCATATGTTTAGGTGTTTGCTCTGTATATATAATTAGCCATTTTTCTTCAGCATATCCAGTAATTATTTTATCAAATGCACATCTGTTTTAATTAGGCATGTACACATTTTACTATACTGTAAAATGTCAAACACACTGTAAAATAGCTCAGAGTATATTAACACATAAAAACAAAAATTCACTTGACATATCACAAACAGCTGCAAGAAGCTCATAGACCCAACCAGCTGCTACTTGACAACTCCCAGCCAAGGATGTTTTGTTGGTCCCTTCAGAGATTCCTCCCAAGCTGGAGCTGTAGTTTCTGTGCTCAGTTCTCATGCTTCCCTTCGATGTGACTGTCAGATATGGTGTGTTATGTAGCACGTGCAACTTGGCTGGCGCCAGGCATGCCAGCCTTTCCTCAGCCTGCCAACCTGGAGACTCCTAGTGCAGATGATGATACCAAGTACCTCAAACTCAGGGGCTTCAGCTGCCAACTAGTACGTCTCCCTCACTGCACAGATGGGAACGTGAAGAACCAGAGGGAGGAACTGAGTTAGTGAATGAACTGGGGTCACTTGGGGTCTTTCTATGCCTACTCTGGTGCTCCTTGTACCATGCTGGTTTCTAAACCTGAGTTTGCATCAGAATCATCAAGAGTGCCATTCCCAGAGCCCAACCTGACCAAGAATCTTGTCCAGGAGATCTGAGGTGGGGCTAAGGAATATATTTTAACAAGGTTGCTAGTGATCCCAAAGCAGCCAGTTCAAAGACTTACACTAAAGATCACAGGGTCTACATCTCATAGCCTTTCTCCCTGGTATATCTTCATATTTTTATTTCTGAGGTCATTCCCATTTCTATTTGGCAGACATGTCACTGATAGGAATTTAAGGTCAATGACCAACAACTTGCAAGGCTATTGGGATTGATTAACACAGAAGTACCCTCAAATCTTTTAGGAACAGACTATTTGGTGGTAGACTATCACTGCTCACTTTGCATGTGAGCAGTATTTTACAAAAGCACATGTTGCCGATGTTCAGAGAACTCACCAGAAATCCTTCAGCACTGTTGTTTAGCTAATATCTCTCTGACATGTTTTCTGATTGGTTGAAAAAAGAGATCTCAAATAAACAACCCAACTTTACACCTCAAGAAACTAGAAGGATAAGAACAAACATCAGCCTAAAATTAGCAGGAGAAGAAAATAATTTTTAAAAAATCAGAGCAGAAATAAAT
This sequence comes from Marmota flaviventris, assembly GCF_047511675.1. Taxonomy (NCBI): domain Eukaryota; kingdom Metazoa; phylum Chordata; class Mammalia; order Rodentia; family Sciuridae; genus Marmota; species Marmota flaviventris. The sequence continues at coordinate 17,290,524 of NC_092508.1, forward strand.
GGAATATAAATTAGACAACAGAAAAGATCAACAAAAGTAAGAGTTCATTTTTTGAAAAGATAAGCAAAATTGATAAACTTTTAGCTAGACTAAAAGAGAAGATACAATTAGATAAAATCATAAATGAAAGAGGAGACATTACAATGGATACCACAGAAATGCAAAGATCATAAGAGACTACTATGAACAATTATTTACCAGCAAACTGGATAATGTACATGAAATAAAGTCTTAAACCTACCGAGACTAAGTCATGTGAAAATAGAAAATCTAACACAGACCCATAATGAGTTAGGAGACTGAACTAGTAGTCAAAAACCTTCCAACAAAGGAAAGGCTATGACCTGACACTAATTTTTTCCAACTCTCCCAATAAAGTTGAAGAGAAGAGAACATTTCCAAACTCATTTTACAAGGCCAGCATTGCCCTGATACCAACACTAGAAAGTGATGCTATAAGAAAATAAAATTACAGACCAATTTCTCAGAAGACAGATGTAAATAGCCTTTAAAAAAAAAAAAAGTAGCAAATCAAAGTCAACAGCACATTGAAAGGATGTACGGATGATCAAGTGGGACTTATCCCTAGGATGCAAGGATGGTTCAATACAAATCAATAAATATCTTATTATCAGAAAACAGTAACTGTAGCCACAGAATGAAGGATGAAAATCTTATGATCTGCCCAATAAACACAGAAAATGCTTTTGAAAAATACAAAATCCTCTCACAATAAAATCTGCCCCAAAAGCTAGGCCTAGAAGGAATGTACCTCAACACAATAAAAGCCACATGTGGGAAACCCACAGCTGACATCATACTCACTGGTTAAATGTTAGAAACCTTTTCTTTCAAATCAGGAATAAGACAAGAGTGCTCACTTCCATCTTTTCTGTTCTTTATATACTAGAAGTCCTAGCAAGAGCAATTAAGAAAAAGAAATAAAAGCTATCTAAATCATAAAGGAAGAAGTTAAAGTGTCTCTGTAGATGACATGATTTTACATATGGAAAACTGAAGGCTCTACCAAAATAATAATAGTAATTAAATGTACTATTAGAACTAATAAACAAATTCAATAAAATTTTAGCAGACTTCACATAGAAGAATCATTTGTGTATCTATACACTAACAACAAACAATCTGCAAAAAATTAAGAGAATAATCCCATTATAATAGCATCAAAAAATAAAATACTTAGCAGTAAATTTAATCAAGGAAGTAAAATATCTGTACAATGCAAGTTGTTTTAGTCAGGTTTTGCCTAACTGTGACAAAAAGACAGTGCAACTTAAAGGAAGAAGAGTTTATATTGGCTCATGGTATGAGAGGCCTCAGTCCATATATGGTCTATTTTATTGCTCTGGGCCCAAGGTGAGGCAGCACTTCATGGCACGGTAGAAGAGCCCAGTAGAGAAAAACTGTGCAGCTCATGGCACAGTCAGGAAGCCGAGAGATGGAATGTGGGAAGGGACCACAGGGAAGATGAACCCCTCCAGGCACACCCACAGTGACCACCTCCTCCAGCCACGTCCCACCTGCCTACAGTCACCACCCAGTCAGTCCATTCAAAATAGGATAGACTAATTAGGCTTCAGCTCACACAGTTCAATCATTCCCTTCTGGATGTCCTTGCATTAACATGGCAGTTTTTAAGGAGCATCTCTCATTCAAACCATAGCATCAGCATTGATGAAAAATTCAATTAGACACAAATAAATGAAAAGATTGAAATAATTATTATTACTAAAATGTTCACATTACCCAAAGTGATCTACAGATGTGATGCAATGCAATCCCTATCAAAATCCAAATACCATTTTGCTGGAAGTAGAAAAAAAAATCCTAAACTTATGTGGAACCAAAAAAGACCCCAAACAGCCAAAGCCAAAAAAGAAAGAAAAAAAAATTGAAGCTGGAGGCATCATATCACAGTTGCAAAATATACTGCAAAGCTACAGTAATCAAAACAGCATGGTATTGGCATTCAAACAGCCACACAGACGAATGAAACAGCATATAGAGTCCAGAAATACATTCACACATTTATAGGCAATTTAACTGTGATGTAGTTACCAAGAACACACAATGGAGAAAGAGCAGTCTCTTCAATAAATAGTATTGGGAAAATTGGATAACCACATGCAGAAGAATGAAGCTGAACCCTCATTTGACATCATAATTTTTAAAAAACCAACTCAACATGGATTAAAGGTTGAGATATAAGACATTAAGCTTTAAAACTACTAGAAGAAAGCTGGGCATGGTGACAAACTCCTGTAATCCCAGCAGCTCAGGGGCTGAGGCAGGAAGATCATGAGTGCAAAGCCAGCCTCAGCAAAAAAGTGAGTCACTAAGCAATTCAGTGAGTCCCTGTCTCTAAATAAATACAAAATAGGGCTGGGGATGTGGCTCAGTGGTTGAGTGCCTCTGAATTCAATCCCCAGTACATATCCCCCTCAAAAAAAAAATACTAGAAGAAAACATGAAAGGATATCTTAATATTGATCTGGGCAATGAAGTTTTTAGAAATGCCCCCAAAAGCACAAACAGCAAAATGAAAAAATAAATAAATGAGATTACTAAAATGTTCACATTACCCAAAGTGATCTACAGATGCAATGCAATCCCTATCAAAATCCAAATGCCAAACTAAAGAGCCTCTTATGGCAAATAAAACAAACAGCATAGTAAAGAGACAACTACAGAAGAAACCATTAGCAAACCATAATTCTAATTGGGGGATTAATATCCACAATATCTAATATAGAATTAATATCCATAGCTTAGTAAAAAGAAAACTAAAGAATCAATTAAAATGTGGGCAAAGGACATGAATAGACATTCTCAAAAGAAAATATACAGAGGCTGGGGCTGGGGCTCAGTGGCAGAGCGCTTGCCTAGCATATGTGAGGCACTGGGTCCAATTCTCAGCACCACATATAAATAAATGAATAAAATAAATGTCCATCAATATCTTTTTTAAAAAAGTATTAAAAAAATAAAACATACAAATAGCCAACAGGTATATGAAAAAATACTCAACATCACATATGATCCATCAATCCCACCTCTGTGTATATATTCAAAAGAAATGAAATTAATATCTCAAAGAGATATCAGCACCTTTACATTAACTACAGCATTATGTTCAATAGACAAGAAACAGAAAACAACCTAAATGTTCACTGACGGATGATTGAGAAAGAAAATCTGGGATACAGAGAGAGATAGACGAATATTATTCACCTTTAAAACTAATGAAATCCTGTCATTTGCAACAACATGGATGAATCTGGAGAGCATTAAGCCAGGCACAGAAAGACAAATAGGTTATGGTCTCACATATAAAAATATAGAATCTATAAAAGTTGAACTCACAGAAGCAGAAAATAGAATGGTGATTACCAAGGGATGAGGGAGATGGGGCGGCTGTTGGTAAAAAGTTTCAGTTCGTCAGGATGAATAAGTCCTGGAGATCCACTGTAATCACAGTGACTGTTATTAATAATACTATGTTACATATTTGAGATTTCCTAAGAGAATAGATCTTAGTAGTCTCATCAGAGGAAAAAAAAGTTAACTATAAAAAGTCATAGATAACCTAGTTAGCTTGACTTTAATAATCATTTCACAGCAGATACTGTCTTAGTCCATTTGGACTGCTAGAGCAAACCACCATAAACTGAGGAGCTTAAGTTTGTTGTTTAACAAATTTGTTTTTCACGGTTCTGAAAGCTGGGAAGTCCAAGCTCACGGTGCTGACAGATTTGGAATCTGGTGAGCCCACTTTTTACTCATAGATGGCACCTTCTCGCTGTGTCTTTATGAGGGACTGACCTTATCCTGATCACCTCCAAAGGCTCTGCCTCCTAGGACCATCACCTTGGGGCTAGGACTTCAACATGGATTTGGGAGAGACACAAATATAGATATGGCTAAAGCTGTATTTTATATAACATGTAGCCACAAATATTGATATTATTTTATAAGAAGTTAATATAATAAAGTTTTCTTTTCAAGAAACCAAGAAAATGACAAAATATAACTGAAGCAAAGAAGATGATGAAGATAAATAAATACATAAATGAATTAAAGATAGAAAAGCAAAGTTGATAAATGATACTAAGAACTGGGTCTTTGAAAATTCAATAAAACAGACAAATCTCTGGATAAGCTAATCAATAAATAAAGAAAGCAAATCATAAACAAATTCATTTAAGAATGAAAGATGATAGAGGAATGGGATGCAGAGAAGATTTTTAAAGTATAAGTTTAAAAAAAATCACTAGTTATGTAAATAGATTGGTAAATCTCAATGAGATGGATAACTTTTGGCAAGGGCAGCTGTGGGTAAGAAAAAACAAATTGAATCAAGATGTAAGTTTATTTTTAATTATCCCCAGTGAAAATTCTGGAGCCAGGTAATTTTATAGGTAAGTTATTATAAACCTTCAAAGAGCATAAAATTCCCATTCTACATAAATTGTTTCATTATACATATAATTAAAAAGATAGGGCGCTAATTCATATTATGAAGTTGTCATAATTGTGATACCACACACGGATAAAATGGCACGTGCACTTGTGAACACACACACACACACAAATATAATATAAGTATGCATAGGACAGACTGCTAATCCTGAGAAAGGCCTGCTGATGAGACTGGGCCTTGGCTGGCATCTGGGAACTTGGAACTCAAGTGGTCCCCACCTGCTAATTGATGAGTGGTCACTGTTTATGCAAACAATATGTTTGACACTGAGCACCAACTTTCCTTCTGGGCTCAGAGGCTTGTATATGATAGGTCTCCTGTAAAAACCCTGGGGGCTGAGTTCCTAATGAGCTTCCCTGGCAGGCATGGTTGTGCACTCACCAGCAAGGAATGAGCATCCTAGATGACTCCACTGAAGGAGGACACTTAAGAGCTTGTGCCAGATTCCCCTGGACTTCATTCCACCTGTCATTCCCTTGGCCGATTTTACTCTCTGTCCTTCTATAAAAAATCATAGCATGAGTTTGACTATATGCTAAGTCCTATGAATCCTTCTCAAAAATCAACAAATCCAAGGAAGGTCAACACAATAGGCAATAGCCCTTACATGTAAATGTTGAAATTCTGTATTAGATATTATTTTAGCGGTTCTGTATTAGAAACGTTAAAATAATAATTTTCCAAAGCCAAGTTTTAGATCACTAATATGAGTATTGGTAACCTAGTAAACAGAAAGAAAAATATGAAAAAGATCTAGTAACACAGTGGCTGATAACAATAAAGTAAAATACATGATCATATCAAAAGGGTACAAAAAGACGTTCTATAAAATTTTATATTAATTCCAAAAAACTAAAATCAAAAAGGAAAGGAAGAATATTTTATTTAGAAGATCTTTTATCTTCAACATGATGAGGAATATCCTCAAACGTTAACCATCCTCATACAAATGGGAAAATACAGTTGAAACCAAAATAAGAATTTCTACCATAACCATTACAATCAACATTGTCTGGAAATTCTGTGATTCAATAAAATGTGCAACAAAAAATAGAGGAGATAGTTATAATATGGCTAGAAAGTTCAAGAGTTTGGCAAATTATTTGAATATCAAAAAATATGCTCAATGCAATTACCTTTCCTTCGTACCATTTATCATTGGTTAAAAATACAGGACAATAAAACAGCTCATGTATAAAAGCTACAAAAACTGCACAGTATCTAGAAATAGCTTTTAAGAGCAGCATAAGTGATCCATGAGAAGAAAACTCAAAACTCTATTGAATATATGAATAAATCAAGAGATTTTTCTTGGATGGCAGTACTGAATAGTATTAAGATACCAGTTCTCAAATTAGTTATAGTTTTAATAAGTGAATACACAATAACCAGACCCTATATAAACATAGAATCCTGACTGTAGAAACAACACTTTACCTACAATATACCCCAGCTAGGCAGACTTGTAGGAAGTCAGACTGTTATTTCTAATACCAATCTAAAAAGCTAAAATTAATTTCTGTAACAATTGGTACCAAATCACCAGGATATGAATAATAATTTAAAACTTCTCTAATTTTGTTTTTCCTGCTTCCAACCGAGGACCACCAGGGAAAACCAAACATGCCCACCCAACCCGCCCTACCTATATTTTCCTCCACTGGGAAGCTCTTCCATTCCTCTGTTTACCTGGGGGGTCTCTTCCAGATGATGTAATGATGGTTGCCTTCTTGCTATGTAGAGCAAGCTCTGAATGAATAGCCTTTGCTGGTTCTCATTTGGTTAGTCATTATTTCCATAATAATATAGATGAAAATTTTAGTGAGATTTTTTTTTAACCTTGGCAAAATAATTCTAAAACCATCTTTAAAAATAAACATCTGAGAATAATCAAGAACATTTAAAAAAAGTAAAAAGCAGTGGAGAGAATACTAGGTCTGCCAAGTTTTAAAACAATTAGAACTGCACATATTCAATCAGTGCAATGTTGGCACATGAATTGACAAGGTGACTCAGTGAAGCCCAATGTACAACCTGGGGCCACACACTGATGCATGTGAAATCTCAGGACCTAAGAAGGGAGTCATCATAAGAAGAGAAATAAAAATCTGTTCAGTCAATAAAGCTGACCAATCAACCATGAGGCAGGGCTGGAAGGGGAAGACCACTTAAAAGTTCATCCCAGAAATATTCCAAAGTAAATTCTAGATAGTTTAAAAGTTTTAATGGAAGAAATTAAATGATTAAAATAGAACTATAAAAACATATAGGTGAATAGTCTCTAATCTCTAAATGTCTAAAAGGAACAAAAACAGAAAATGGAAATTAATATATGATTTATGCATTTAAAAGTAAACAGGAGCAAAATAACAAAATATTCCCACAAAAAAGAACTATGAATACCTTATATATATGGTATATACATAATTACCATATATACACATATTACACACACACACACACACACACACAAATAGGCTTTCATAAATAGATGAAAATGTCACAGCAAAAATACAAGTGGCAAGGAAACAAAAATAAATAAAAATTGAAGTGTAATTTTTTTACCTCTAAAATTAGTCATTTTCTTAAAAACAAGATTATCCAGTGTTGATGAGGTAGAGTGAAAACGGAACTCACTGTGGTAGATTGTAAACGGTATAATCTTTTTGAAAAGTGTTTTGGCAATGCACATGAAGAACTTGAAAAATACTCGTATCCCTCAAACCTTCTAGCCTAAAAACAGGAAAAAAAGAATCATGCACAAAGATGCTAGCTGCTGTGCTCTTTATAATAACAAAGACATTGGAAGCAACTGAGATGCTTCAGAATGGGAGATTAGATGAGCAAATTATGGTACATTCAAAAAATGTTATTCACTTATCTTAAATGTTTATAAAACTATTTGGTAATATGGGAGAAATGCTTCAGTCGAATACTAAACCAAAAAGCAAAAACATAAAAGTACTCATGTGTTCAGAACCAAATGATTTAAATTATGTAAAAAATTTAAAATATATATAACATATCCATATATAAATAAATACATGTGTATATGCCAAAATGTGCATATAACTAAAATATTCTATGTGGATGAGAATATGTATATGGAAAAAATGTAACTCTTCTCAGAATGTTCGTGTTTGGTGGTACTTTTTGATTCTACTTTTCATCTCTTTTTCAATTTTCTATAATGAGCAGGGAAAACTTGGTTTAAAAAATTAAAAATAGGATTACTCCTTTATAAATTATTTGTTGACTAAAGAATTAAAAATAAAAATTTTCAGGATAAAACAAATAAACAAAAATAAATAGAAAATAGTTTGTTTAGGTTTCTTTTACCAAAGAGCCATTAGAAGACTTTTTTTTTTTTTTTTTTTTTTTGGCGGGGGTGGGGGGTGGGATTCTTTGAAAAGATAGTGATGTACATTAGTGAGCTAAAGGGTAATCTTATTAGACACTGTCTTATTTTTTTTATTCTGGAGTTGTTGTTTTTTCGGGGGGGGGGGGGGGGGGCGGTACCAAGGATTGAACCCAGGGGCGTTTAACACTAAGTCAAGTCCCCAGCCTGTTTTTTATTTTTTATTTTGAAACAGGGTCTCGCTAAGTTGCTTAGGGCCTCCCGAGTGCTGAGGCTGGCTTTGAACTTGCAGTTCTCCTGCCTCAACCTCCAGAGCCACTGGAATTACAGGTATGCGCCACCATAGACACTGTCAAAGAGAAAAGGATCCGTAGGTAAATGTACTCTCCATTCAGGCTGAGGTGACCTAAGTACTTAGAAGAGTCTCCACAACCTTCAAGAAACTTCCTGTTCTTGCCATCAGCAGCAAAAGGTGAGCTTATGATCCTAGGGAGCACTGGAATTTATTATAATTGAGAGAAGTTTTCAAGGACCCACATCTCCTGACTTTGAAACCAATTATGTGGGGTTCCATCTAAGATTTGCCTTTTAAACCTCTGATTTTGCCCACATGCTGCCGAAATTGGTATGAAAGTAATATTCGGTAATGCAATTTCACTAAGGAGAAAGCACAATCAGTGCCACTAAATCAGAACAATGGATGCTTC